>NW_025814830.1:22075000-22740000 GCF_022079265.1 Lynx rufus | reverse complement strand
CGTCAAGTGATCTTCCAAAGGGATTGTTAGAACTAAAAGAGACAATGGCTGGAGAGGCTCAGTGAGTTATAAGGTAGGATTCAATGCCAGCCACCGTCATCAAAAAATAAAGAACTGGACTTATGGCTCCTTGTGAAGGAAGACACAACCATCCTCCACTTAGCCAAACAAGCTTTACCAAATCATGTCCAGGGTGATCCCATTCTGTTATAAATATATAAATGTATATGTTATCCAATGATCTGCAAAAATTACAAAACAGTATTTTAAGTGATACATTTTATTAAATATAATTCCTCAAATTACAAATAAAATCTGTGAATAAAGGTGTCATCTCACATATGGTCTAGGGGAAGTTATTCACAATCTGTTAATAACTATCTCAGTAAGAGGAGATTGTAGGTGGTTTTTATTGTATTCTTTTTGCTTATCTGTATTTTCTATAATTTCTGCAATGATTGATTGCCTGAGTGCTTTTTATCAGCAAGAAGACAAAGGGGGGTTCTGGACTGCCACTCTGGAGAGGGGGCTACTTCAAACTGGAAGACCAATTGTTCAGACTTCTCCAGTGGGGAACCCAGGCTTCTCTGGGGCTGCTGTTTCACAGTCAGATCCTGTTTTCAAGGAAATCTCCCACAGAAGCCCAGTGTGCCCACGGGAAAGGGAGGCATTGTGTGCTGTGGAAGGGGCTCAGACTCAGATCAGAGAGCCTGCACTGTACAGCTTTAGACAAGCCCCCAGCCTTCAGCTCTTTAACACTTGCCCACAGGCTGTCTTTGTGAGCAGTGCCTGGCACACAGCAAAGAGACAAAAATTTACTAGCAAATGTTATTTTTTAATTATTTTTTAATGTTTTTATTTATTTTTGAGAGAGAGCAAGACAGAGTGCAAGTAGGGGAAGGACAGAGAGAGAGGGAGACACAGAATCTGAAGCAGGCTCCAGGCTTCTAGCTCTCACCACAGAGCCCGACACAGGGCTTGAACTCACAAACCACGAGATCATGACCTGAGCCAAAGTCAGACGCTTAACCGACTGAGCCACCCAGGTGCCCCAAAATTTGTTAGCAATTATTAAACAAAAAATATTTTTTAATTAATTAAACAAAATATTATTTATTGATATTAAATTTATTAATACTAAAATATTAATTAAACAAAAATATTTTAAAACAAAAATAAAGGCAGAACGCTCTGGTTAAAATGGTGTGGAGCCTCCTTGATCCTCTGCAGTATTTCTGAAGGGACCTCTAGGGAAGTCTGAGCTAAAGGCCAGAGTCTGAAACCCTCTGTAGAAGTAGGTTCACTGAGCCAGGGGGTGTGAGGTGGGTCAGGAGGTAGCATGCTCAGGCCAGACTGGGCTGCTAGCAAGTTAGTAAATCATTTTATCTCTCTGTTCCCTGTTTCTTCTGCAAACTATACATGAATGGTTCTCAACGAGGTGTGAAAACTTTTGTTAGGGGGAGGGGTTTTGATTTATTACAATGATTGTTGAACAGTCCCTCCTCTGTCCTGTGGCCAAACTTTCAACGGCCCCTCCAAACAGCCTTATAGATGAAATAGTTGTTAATGATTCTGCTTAACAATCTGTTTTTATAAACATTTTATATGTTTATGTATAAACACCAAGTATTTTTGCAGTTTTAACCAATACCGTGTTTTCTGGGATTGCAACCCCTTTGTAAATCAAGGAAAGGTGTATTGTTTTGTACATTACTTTGCCAAGAGATTTCAGAAAATCAAACACTTTGGGCAGCACAGCTTTTGGTATTTGACTTACCAAAACATCACATCACGAAACAATGCATTTATGATGGTTCCATGCACAAGTGCAAGCATCTAGTTCATTAATTTTGCTCGTGCAGTTGGGCCAGGGCATTTATATGTTCAAAAGCCCATTATTTGAAGTTATTATAAAGTATTTTTCTTTTTTTTTAATGTTTATTTACTTTTGGGAGAGAGACAGAGCATGAGCAGGGGAGAGGCAGAGCAAAAGGGAGACACAGAATCCAAAGCAGTCTTCAGGCTCTGAGCGGTCAGTACAGAGCCTGACATGGGGCTTGAACTCATAGACCACGAGATCATGACCTGAGCCAAAGTCAGACACTTAACCAACTGAGCCACACAGGTGCCCCAAGTACTTTTCTTTCATATACGGAATGCACATAGGTCAGTTATGTATGTGTACGTTTCAGATCAATAAAAAGGGTTTTTCCAATATATTTGTTATTAAAGCGGCAGGGGTTGGGGGGGACTTTGAGAACTATATCAAATTGTGGGAGGAAGCTCAGAGAAGGCACAGAGGTGTGGGGATGAGAGCTGAGAGCCAGTGCAGGTAGTAACATCACAGATGCCTTTACTGGTTGGTGGGAGGAATTCCAAAGCCTTCCTTCGAGATGGGCTGGGGCAGCTGGAGTCAGAACCAATGGCCCCGTCCTGGAGCTGCTCTCTGTCCGAGGCTCCCAATCCAAATGGGATTTACCAGCTGAGAAAATCCCTTGTTAAACTGAACTCACAAGACTGGGAGTATCCTGATGATATTCTCAGTGTTGATGGCTTCCAGTCGGTTGTATCCATCAACCAGAACTGAAGCATGATGGGAGGCAGGTGCCTCAAGCAGCATTGAAGGGCAGTCCATAACGTTCTGGTTGCCAGGGAAAACCCAGCAGCTGGAGCTGGGAGCTCACAGGCCTAGGGCTGTGAGGGCTCACACTCTAGGACAAAAGGTTTCAATAATTGGTCCTTGGGGCATCTTGTCGCTCAGTCAGTTAAACATCCAACTTGGGCTCAGATCATGCTCTCGCGGTTTATGAGCTCAAGCCCCACATCAGGCTCTGTGCTCACAGCCTAGAGACTGCTTTGGATCCTCTGTCCCCCTCTGTCTCTGCCCCTCCCTTGCTTGCACTCTCTCTGTATCTCAAAAATAAATAAACAAAACGAACAAAAAAGAACAGCATTCTTAAAAAAAAAGTTGGTCCTCACCTTGTGGCCTAAGGACCAATAAGAAATAAAGGCCAACATGTGTATATCAATGTAGAAGGTGTCAAGAGTCTTCTTCAAAGCACCATCCTTAAATCTGAAGTCATGACTTTCTATTGTTGGATTAACATTACCTTGTTTTATGAAATAATGGTGATGGTAAAGGAGGTCGCACATTTTCATAAACACCCTTTATAAGGCCAAAGAGTTAGCGCCCCCTTCGATGACTCCTCCACTTACTTGATCTCTCCCCTCCTCTCCCTCTCCCTCTCTCTGTCTCTCTCTCCTTCTGAAACCCAAAAGTCTTGGAATAGAAGGAAACGACATGATAACTGACAGGTTCAGTAAAATGGCACAAGAGCCATCGCCAGTGGCACAGTGAGGTCACACACAAGGGCGTGGTTACTTTCACCTGGGGAAACTTCACAAAGGAGGTGATGTCTGAGCTTAGTCTTGAAACTTCAGGGGCTGCTTGCCAGGGAATAGATGGATGGTTGGGGGTGGGGTGATGGTTGGGAACGGAGACATGCCCGGAGGTTACCCCGGAGAGCCACCTGTTTGAGATGTTGCCATCAGAGTGTCTTGTCCAAGAGGGGCCATGTCAGGCCATGAAGCCAGAGCAAGCCAGGTAACAGCAGGCCTTGAGGGGCAAGCTAAGACCCATGGATTCCAGTCTCTGAATTGATGTCCTCAGCACCAAACAGTTACTGTCTTAAATTTGAAATTCCATATTGAACATAGGCAAGAGGGTGAGTCAGGGGGCAACCTGCCGGTGGGACAGACACCATTCCAGGAGAACAAGGAATCTCCTTCCAGAAACTCCTTGTGTGGGACGTAAGCAGGCCTTCTCCAGACCACCGGCAGAGGGGTTGGGGGGGTCTGAGCCACTGGATTCCCCAAAGCGACAAGAGATCTGTTACGCAAGGCTACTTTCCAGAGACAAAACAGCAAGTTTTGCTGAGGATGATGGTGCCCACACTCTGTCTGGAGAGAAACGTGCCCTCTATGCACCACGTAGCCAGCCAAATTTATATACACATACATACATATATATACAAATTTAATTTTGTTCCGAGCCTCTATTATGCTAGGTAGCAGAAATGTCAGGCCAACTGGGAACACTCACCCTTTTTCATAGGTTGCCCCTAATTTCTGGGGGGTTTACCCAGGACTTATTATTGAGGACCCAGAATCCCGTCTGTCTGGGGGCCAGCCCTCCTCAATGCTCTCAGTGTAGGGTCTCTCTCTGTGGTGTGATCATTTCACTGCTCCTCACTCTTGGAAGCTGCCTGGGGCCCTGGCGTTTTCTTGGTGCTTTGCCATGGCCCCAGAGTCCTTCCTGGGAAGAGTCCCTCTAGGGACCACCGATGTCGGCTTCAGGGCTTCCCCTCTGCTCTCTCCCCTCCCCCCCACCCCTGGGGGAGGGGTGTTGGTCTTACTCTTCCTGTGCCCCCTCCTCCTTTAGTCAGCTTCTCCTTTCTGTGTGTCCAAAGGCACAGGCTTTTGGATCTCAACAGTCAGGAAAAGAATATTTATTCCTCCGCTTTCATCACATCCTTTCCCGGAGGCATCCAGCAAGTCTGGGCTTCGCTGCCTGAATATGGCAACAGCAGCCACGGGTGGGTCTGGATTCTTCTCTGTTGAGGCCCTGGGATCCTTTGGATTGTTCTGTGCCAGATATTTGCTTCTTCATTTGGTTCCCTCCCCAATTATTAAAGCAAAACAAAACAAAACAGCCACAAGCTCTCTGGCTCTGCAGCAGTCCTCGCCCAGCACGGTCTCTGGAAAGCCATTGGTGCTCTCTGCCAGAGGCCTTGCTGCCCCCACGCTGCTCTGCCATGGGCATGGGGCACGGGAGATGGACCACAGGTGTGGGCACAGCGAGTGTGTTGGGGCAACTGGGAACTGGGAAACTTGCAGGTCCCTCACTCGTCCCTCTGGCTCTCTCAGTCCAGGGCTCAGAGATGTTGTTTTCCTGGCCACTATCTGGTTTCTGTGCCTTGGATAATAGATTACTAGTGGGGAAAGGCTGTTTTGCTTATAGTTATTGCTAAAAATGAAGGGATGTTTCAGGGCCATTTTTCACTTAAGAAACGTTTCCTCCAACCACCAACCAACCTCTTATCCTCCAATAAGCTGTCACCTCCAAAGTAACAGCTTTTTTGTCCTCCTGGCTTTTCTTTCAATCCAAATTCCAGAAACAGGAGTTGCCTTTCTTGGAGATGTAAGAGTTTGTGGTTGGGGCACATGGGTGGCTCAGTCAGTTGAGCATCTGACTCTCGGTTTCGTCTCAGGTCATGATCCAGGGGTGGTGGGATCGAGCTGACAGCATGGAACTTGCTTAGGATTCTGTCTCTCTCCCTCTCCCCTTCTCCACTCGTGTTCTCTCTATATAAAAAAATAAATACAAAAAATAAAAAAAAGATTTTGTGGTTAAGAGATTGGGTTCTGTTTTCACCACTTAACACCTGATAGCTTTGGAGAGGTGCCTTGCATACCCTGAGCCTCAGTTTCCTCATCTGTACACTGAGAGTGCTAACAGCACCTGCCTCAAGGAACTGCTGTGAGGATTAGATGAGTGAATAATGAGAAGTGCTTAGCCCTGTGTCTGTGGCACAGCCAGGCCTCAGTGCGATTCGGCCTAAATAGTCATGTGACAAAATTACTACTTCCCTCTGGCTGTTGGAACTGATGGGGAAACTGACATCAGGGATTCAAGATTTTAAACTAAAGACAATGCTCATGGAGGAAGTGAGAAAGGGAAATGCTCAAGATGTCAGGCCACATGACATCATCTCAACTATAAACAGCAGCGGAGCTAGCAAATCCCCTCATCCTGTAAAACAAGGTGCCCCTTCCTTTATGTCACTTGAAGGATAAATAGAGCCCCACCCCTTCCCCCAACAGAGGCAAAGGGAAGCAACTGGAGAACCAGGTTTGTACCAATGGAGAGGGAGCACCCAGGTGGGTGCCTACTGCTCTACCCCACCTGTGTTTGCAATTGCCCCCCAGCCCGCCTTCGGAAACTCGGGGGCTCGAGTCCCCACCACGGGCTTCTGAGTCCCCACTTTGGCAGGCTCATGGATAATCCTGCAGTGTGGACTGCCAGGATGGGCTACTTGGACAAGGGAGAAGCAGAGAAACACCTTTGTCCATGAATTTCAGAAGCATCCCTTGGCATTCCAAGGCTGGACGCATCCTCTGGAGTCCAGTGGCTCCAACCTCTCTCTGCCTTGATCAGACAGCCCGGCTTCTTAGCCACTCATGACTAATCATCATCACTCATGTTTCTTTTGAGCATTTATCACACGTGTGACACTTTTTTTTGAATACTAGTCACTCCTCATACCAACACAACCAGGTCCCTGAGACTTCCTCCAAAACCCTGTCCCAGAGGCCCTACAGGAAGAATCCATTGCTCTCTGTGAAGCTGGCAGAAGAGGTCAGGCCACAAATATCTGTTGAGCACTTATTGTGTGTGCTCAGACCCTGTTCTGAAAAAGACACACTGTTGCATTGCTGCCTTTAGACAACTAACTTCAAATGGATGAAGGTGGACAAAGAGGAAGTACAGGATGCCGCTGGGAAGAGTTAACCTCCTCCAAGGTCCCCAGCACCAGAGCCCAGGCCAGTCACTGAGCAACTGTCTGGTCAATTGCTCCATCTTCTTGGCCACTGTTTCACATCACCATGTGTGCCCTTTCCTCTGGTGGGGAGATGGTTGAGCGACTTCATGGTGAGAGAGTTGGGAATGGATTCTGGAGTGTGTCCAGGCTGTGAGCTCCTCAAGGGCAGGGAAATATCTCATACCAGCACTTTAGTGCCCAGTAGAGGACATTCAGGAAACGAAACCATTAATACAATGAAAAGGCAGCCTACTGATTGAAAGAAAATATTTTCAAATCGTATATCCAATAAGGGGTTAATATCCAAAATATATAGAGAACTCATATAACTCAATAGCAAAAAGCAAACAATTAAAAATAGGCAGAAGATTTCAATAGACATTTTTCCAAAGAAGACATCCAGATGGCCAACAAGTACATGAAAAGATCCTCAACATTACTAACCATCAGGGCAATGCAAATCAAGACCATGGTGAGGTATCCCTTTGCATCTGTTAAAACGGCTATTATCGAAAAGACAAGAAAGAAGTGTTGGCAAGGATGTAGAGAAAAGGGAACCCTTGTGCACTGCTGGTGGGAATGTAAATTGCTGAAGCCACTATGGAGATTCCTCAAAAAATTAAAAATAGAAAAACCATACCATCCAGCAATTCCATTTCTGGGTAGTTATCCAAAAAAAACAAGACACTACTCAAAAAGATATCTGCACCCCATGCACACTGCAGAATTATTTATAATAGCCAAGACATGGGAACAACCTAAGTGTCGATGGATAGATGAATAGATAAAGAAAAGTATAGGGGTGCCTTGGTGGCTCAGTCGGTTAAGCATCCAACTTCAGCTGAGGTCATGATCTCATGGTTCATGGGTTCGAGCCCCACATTGGGCTCTGTGCTGACAGCTCAGAGCCTGGAACCTGCTTTGGATTCTGTGTCTCCCTTGCTCTCTGCCCCTCCCCCCACTCATGCTCTGTCTCTGTCTCTCAAAAATAAATAAACACTAAAAAATTTAAAAATATAAAATTCTATATATAATTCCATTCATGTTGTGACAAATGGTAAGTTTTCATTTTTTATTGACTGAATAATACTTCATTTTATATGTATATAGTGAAATAATATAATATATAATTATATATAACAAAGTATTATTCAATCATAAAAAAGAATGAAAACTTACCATTTGTCACAATGTATCTTGACAGCATTATGCTAAGTGAAATAAGCCAGACAGAGAAGGACAAATACTGTATGATCTCACTTATATGTAGAATCTATAAACAAAACAAAACAAAACAAAACTCATACAGACAGATAACAGAGAACAGATTAGTAGTTGCCACATGCAGGGTTGGGGTATGGGCAAAATGGGTGAAGGTCATCAACAGGTACAAACTGCCAATCAGAAAATAAAAAAGTTGTGGGGATATAATGTACAGCTGGTAACTACAGTTAATAATACTGCATTGCATATTGAAGAGTTACTAAGGGAGTAGACGTTAAAAATTCTCATGATAAGAAAAAACAACTTTGTAGCTAAGTATGGTGATGGATGTTAACTTGAGTTATTGGGGTGATTGATCATTTTGCAATGTATACAAAGATTGAATCATTATGTTATATACCTGAAATTCTTAAAATGTTATATGTCAATTACACCTCAAAGAAAAAAACACCATGAAATGATGAAATAAAAAAGGAATAAACGTGGATGTGAATTAACACAGGAAGGAACAACGGAGTGGATGAAGGCTTCACCACTGCCTCCTGTTAAGTAACATTTTAGGGCACTGGAGCTATTTGCCATTCTTCCCTGCCTGGTGACTGCTTCAGTGTTTGGCTCATGGTAAGCGCTCAATAATATTTGTACAGTGAAGACATGGATACATACCTGGACAGGTATATCTGTCATAGTATACAGTATAGTGTATAGTTATACACTGTATATATACTATGTACATATAGTGTGTATGTACTCTCTAAATATTTGACAGATAAATTAATGAAATTATTAACAATAGGCATACCACTTAGGAAACGACCAAAGTAATTTTTCTCAGCATCTTCTATTAATGTTTACTGGTAACAGATTTTCTTTTCTTTTTTTTTAATGTTTATTTATGTTTATTTGAGAGTGAGAGAGACAGAGCACGAGCGGGGGGAGGGGGAGGAACAGAGAGGGAGGGAGACACAGAATCCGAAGCAGGATCCAAGCTCCAAGCTGTCAGCACAGAGCCTGATGCAGGGCTCGAACTCACGAAGTGTGAGATCATGTCCTGAGCCCAGGTTGATGCTTAACCAACTCAGCCACCCAGGTGCCCAGGTAACAGATTTTCTATAACTACACAACTGTTTACTCACTTTTTTGGAATTTCTTAGCAAGGTAAAAAAAAAAAAAAAAAAAAAAAGCAACAAAACTGAACCCATGGAGAGGAAAAGGGGGCTAAGTCTAAATCTAAAAAATTCTCTATGTGAGCATCCAAGTACACTAGGAAGTCTTTCAGTTGCCTCCTGCTGGGGCTGGGGCTGCCACAGGGAGAGGAGGGGGACCAAGGTGAAGGAGATGGTCCACTGGGCCAGAATGCACAGCATAGCCATCTCAGCCATATTCTCTCTGGGGATTGACTTTTTGCAACATCATTATTTGATTTCCATACGATTTTACAAGATGCAAGGTAAATATTAGTACAAATACTTCTTTGCAAAAAGTAGTCATTTAATTTGATGAAATATGGTTCACGGTGATGGATGATGTTTGGACAAGCCAACTTCTACAAAGTCAACACTTATGAGACTCAAAGCAGCTTCCTCTGCTAAATAAAGCCATCCTGCCTCTGCTTAGCTTGAACCTCCATCAAAGAGAGTCAGAGACAGAAAGGGGAAACAGAGAAAGGCCCATCCATAAGCAGCTTGGAGTTGAAAAACCAAAGCTGAGAGCAGACACTCCCTGCCCCAGTAAACCATCACCCATCCGGCTCTCCATAGTGGTTGCTCAAGAGTTCATGTTCATGATCAATCCCTCTTCTTGCTCTCCACCTCATGTGAAGGCTGAGCAGGGGGAGATATTCCTTTGCCACCCTCCTCAGGAAACTCTTCCTTCCTCCTCCTCCTTCCTCTCTGGCTAGGGATATTTGCTTTAAAGAAAAACACAATGCAAAAACATCAGGAAAGGTGTGGATGTGCAGAGAAAGGGGTCCTTGCTTTCTACTCCACCTGTTCAGGGGAAGGAGAAAGAGGGGTACAATGCTGCTGCTCACCACTCCCCCCCAGCTGTCTGCATCTGGCACCAGCATCAAGCCTGAGGCCACAGGTCAGGGAGCATCATTTGGATACTCATGGAACCAAGTCTGAGTGGCTCCCACCCACCTCCTCTACTCTGTCCCAACCCAACAGAACTTCCCAGCTTGTTCGCCTCCCAGGAGTGACTCAGTGAAGACCTGAATGCTCCCCTGACAGATTGTCATTCTCTCGCCTCTCTGCGCCCCTCCAGTGTTGTAAGTTTCTCCTGTGCCCACGTGCAGTCTATACTATTTCTTAAAAATCAGCTTTATTAAGGGGGGGTGTAGGTGACTCAGTTGGTTAAGTGTCTGACTCTTGATCTCAGCTCAGCTCTTGATCTCAGGGTCATGAGTTCAAACCCCATGTTGGGCTCCACACTGAGCATGAAGCCTACTTAAAAAAAAATCAGCTTTACAGTTTATATTAGAATTCACCCTTTTGAAGCAGATAGCCTGTTTGTTTTTCAACTTAATTTTAATTATATTATTTTCTTCTCTATTTAGCTTACTCCTGATTCATACAATTTGCTGTCAAAAATAGCAACTCCTGGAGTGCCTGGGTGGCTCAGTCAGTGAAGCGTCTGACTCTTGGTTTCTGCTCAGGTCATGACCTCATGGTCATGGGATCGAGCCCCACATCAGGCTCTGCACTGACAGTACGGAGCCTGCTTGGGATGCTTTCTCTCCCTCTCTCTCTGCCCCTCCCCTGCTCTTGTGCACGTGCACATGCGTGCTCTCTCAGAATATTTTTTAAAAAGAGCAACTCCAACCTTACTATGCCTTGGAGTTTCTCTTAAGTGTTTTGTTTTTTTTTAACTGGAGTATAGCTGACATACGTTACATTAGTTTAAGGTGTACAACATGTGATTGGACAAGTCTACGTGTTACACTATGCTCACCACAAGCCTAGCTGCCATCTGTCACATATGATGCTATTACAATACCACTGACTACGTTCCCCATGCTATACCTTTCATTCCCATGTTTTATTCATTCACAACTAGAGATCAGATTTGACAAATACACACAGTATGTAACCACCACTGCAATCACGTTGTATAGAATGTTTCATCACCCCAACGTCCCCTCCTGTCCCTTGCAGTCCTGCCATGCCCTCACTCCTGGGCCCTGGCGACTGCTGACCTGCTTTCAGTCCCCATCGTTCTGCCTTTTCAAAGTTTCTGATAAGAGGAATCATGCAGCACCTAGAGTTTTGTGGCAGTTTCTTAACCTAATGCTTTTGAGGTTCATCCATAATGTTTTATGTATCAATAGTCTTTCTTTTTTATTGCTGAATATGGATTCATTTTTTTTTAATTTTTTTTTCAACGTTTATTTATTTTTGGGACAGAGAGAGACAGAGCATGAACGGGGGAGGGGCAGAGAGAGAGGCAGACACAGAATCGGAAACAGGCTCCAGGCTCCGAGCCATCAGCCCAGAGCCTGACGCGGGGCTCGAACTCACGGACCGCGAGATCGTGACCTGGCTGAAGTCGGACGCTTAACCGACTGCGCCACCCAGGCGCCCCTGGATTCATTTTAATTTGCTTATTTCTTCACCAGCTGAGGACATTTGAGTGGCTTCTAGTCTGGGGCTATGAATGAAGCCACTCTGAACATTGGGTACAACCTGTACTTTTTTTATTTTGCATCTTTCTTTAAATTACATTTGTCAAATAAAAATTATTTAAAAAAATTTTTTTTTAGAGAGAGAGAGAATGTGTGTGGGCGAGGGGCAGAGGGAGAGAGAGAGGATCTTAGGTAGGCTCCATGCTCAGTGCAGAGCCCAGTGGGGCTTGATCTCACAGATTAGGATCATGACCTGAACCAAAATCAAGAGTCGGACAATCAATCAACTGAGCCACCCAGGAGCCCGAACAGCATTTTAAAGTGAAACTTTCTATCACTACCATAAATGGAAAACCTTTATAGTCTACCATAAACCAACCAGATAAAAATAGGATAAAAAGTCAGTAAATTCTAGCTAGATCCTGTTGCCTGCAATGTTAGATTCTCTACAATTAAAGTGAGGAATAAGGACTTTTTTTCACAAGTGATTTATTGAGGGAGGAATCTTGATGAAGGGGGAGGGAAACAGAAGCTAAGCAAAGGTGTGGGTTCAGCTGAAGGCTAGCCTCAGCCTGCTCCTGTGGTGAGGTCTGGAACATGAATGGTACCTCGCACTTGAACCATCTTGACATATGAACGCTTTTGTCTCCTGCGTTAGTCAGTCATTGCCTGCAGAGTGTCCTGGGGTGGGGGGCGGTGGTAGAATCTCTCACCTATTTCCAGGTGAGGCCATGCCCAAGAGATGGCTGTAGCTGTGAAGTCTTAACAGCCAACACTCACAACAGCTGGGAAGTGAGTGTGTCAACTGGATAGAGAGGTCTGAGCAGGCCAACAGTATCTATTACACCAGCCAAAAGCTTAGACCTGAGGTCTTTAGAGGTTAAAGACCTATTGGCACCAAAAAGAGACCTTCTCCATAATGCAATCAGATGATTGGAAAGTGAATTGAAAAGAGACAAGCTTGGGGCGCCTGAGTGGCTCAGTCGCTTAAGCGTCTGACTTCGGCTCAGGTCATGATATCGCAGTTCGTGAGTTTGAGCCCAAAATGGGGCTCTCTGCTGTCAGCGCAGAGCCCACTTCAGATCCTCTGTCCCACTCTCTCTGCCCCTCCCCCACTCTCTGCCACTCCCCACTCTTTCTCATGCATGGTCTCTCTCAAAAAATAAACATTAAAAAGAAAAGAAAAAAAAAAGACAATCTTTCTCAGTCCCTAATAAACTGTCGCTTGATGCCCTGCCTGGTCCCCTTGCCACCTTCCTCAGCTCCTGTATCCCACATGGTGTCTGTCACACATTTTGGGACACACTGCTGTATGGCTTCAAATGGGGGTCTAGCCCCCATTCTGCCTGCTTAGCTCCCTTGCTCCCCATTCTGCCTGCTTAGCAACCTTGCTCCTACTCAGTGCTTCCCTGTTTCCTAGCTGGGTCATCTAGTAACCTTGGTTTGTTGGAGAGGCTACTCATTATTTGCTCCCTGCCTTTCTATTGTTCTCAGTATTACAGGAAACTGCATCTCCCAGGTTCCCTTGCTGACTGACTTCCAGATAATTTTTCCCAACAGGAGAAGTTAATGGAAGACTTGAGGCTTGCAGGAGGGGAGAATAGTGGCATTTCTCCCCTCCTCTTCTGCATTAGGGGGCACTTTCAGCAGTGGCTGTGTCTCCGCTCTGTTTCCACCTCTCAAGAGGACAGCCCTTACGTGGCTCCAGTTCCTGCAGGCAAGCCTTCCCCCGCATGTGGCCAGCTCCCACAGGCAGCCCCTGCTCCCGTCGGGCTTCTGCCTGCCAGGACTAGCACTGACTCTGAACTTTCCCTCCTCAGTGGGCAGGGGGAGGAAGAGGCTTCCTGTTGTTGCTAATGCTTTCCTTTACCTTCTCACGTCTTCCATTTTCTCTCTCTCTCTCTCTTTTTTTTTCTTCTTCCATTTTCTGTGTAACCAATTCCTGGTATTAAATTCCCTCTGTTGAAAGATCTAGAGCAGTTTATGGACCCTGACTGATAGGGAGAAGCAGCAAGACAGCAGTGAGCTAACCAAGTATTTACAAAGTTACCAATGATAAATTCTGCACAAATAGGCTGTCAGGATCATTTGGCTATGAAAGTTGCCCAAAGTTAAGGCCCCAGTTTCATCCCTTTGAAAACTCAGATAGAATATAAAGGGAGAAGGAGGAAGAGGCACAATCCACTGTTCACAAGCCTCCAGAAATTCCCTGTGTGTAAAAAGTCCTGGCCTTGACCTTCCTCCATCCCTTACTTCTTCCTCTCAGCTTAGCGCTAGCCCTTCCTGGCTTCCCTGTTTATCAGGACTAACTCCTTTCTGCTGGTTCTTCAAAAACATTTTTATCTGCCCAGTGGGGCCTCTCGTTAACAACCACGGTATAAAGAAACAGAGATCACACAGTGGGACTTAATTTAGAGCCACATAAACAGATGGTTTTAAGAGACCTGATTCCCTCTGTTATTTCCAAATGGTGCCACTAGGGATGTGGAGGCTTGCTCGTGGCTCTTACTTAACAGACGTAGGGGGAATTACCCTCCAGGTGGGAGAGTCAGGGATGGAGATGATGTGTCTTAAGGATTAAGGCCCAGACTGGACCCCTGTGCTTTGCCCCCTCAACTCTTGCCATTTTCCTCTTAGAAATGGCATGATTAGCAAGACGGCCAGAAAGGAGTTCGGGGAGGCAAGCCAAAGAACACAGCAGCCTGGTGCTGAAGCAGCCATGGGTGCTGTGAACACCCTTTTGTTTTGGGCATCTTTGGCTTCACCGTCTCCCTTATTGACAGGGACCCTCCAAGCCTGACACACACGAGGGGCTCCAGAAAGCAGGACCTGTTCCATGCCCTCAGAGTCTTCCCATTTGTGACATATCTTTAAAAAGAAAAAATAACACTGTGTAGGTCTGTCACTGTCTATGGATTTCACCCCCAATTGGGCAAAGACAACCAGATGACATTGGACAGGGATCCCACCAGCAGCCCACCCTCCCTGGGTCTTGGCTTTCTGAAGGGCATGGCTGGTCAGATGAGGGATGGCGGTGAGGGACAGCTACAGTATTGCCCCAGGCAGGACTTAACAAAAGAGAAATGGCAAATATAGGTCCAGGAGTAAGTTTGGGGAACATGAAGAAACAATGGACTAAGGCCGGGTTTCTTCCCTCTTTCTATTTCTGTAAGCGTTCATTGAATACTTACTGGGTATCAGACCACAGTGCTTGGCCCATCTCATGCCTTCGTTCATCTGAACTTCACAGCAGCCCCGGGAGTCAGGTGACCCTCACCAGTGAAGAACTGCAAGGCTCAGAGGGGTAAAGTAGCCTGCCAAGGTCACACAGCCACCTGGGGCTTGTGTTGCAAAAGCAATGTTCAGACTCCTCAATCCTGCAGGCAAAACAAACATCTGGAGAGGCCAGGTCAGCTGCTAGAGAGGCAGAGGGTGGGCCCCAGCCTGGGGACGGTGGAAGTGTGCCAAGGAGAGAGGCCAAAATAGTCAGATGAGAATCGAGGAGAGGGGGCAACTGACCGGGCGTGAGCTCTGCAAAACAGATGATTGCTGCTTTTGGAAGCAACAGCAGTGTTCCCCTTCCATCTGGACCTTTGACCTGGAGGCTGTCCCAGGAAACCCCACTTCTTGTTTACCACGGACCCGGACCTGACGAAGATGAAGCGTCTGCTATCCCCCTGAGGCTTACTGAGTGCTATGGGGGACACAATATCAACAAGTAGGATCTCTGTCCTCAAGCCCACAGGGTAAAGAGAAGAGGGACATGTATCCAGATAGAAATTACCAAGCCATGCCTAACGAGAGTGCGCAAACTGTGTGAGACACAGAAAGGAGGGGAATCAGGGAGGACTTAGAGCAAGTGGTCTTTGAGGTGGACCCAGAAGGTAGGCTGGGCTTGCAATTGTTGGATTGAGAGGAAAAGCTAGCTCAGGCTGAGGAAATAGCCTGAATGCAAAGGTGCTCTGAGTAAAGGGGATGGGAATGGCCAGGACAGGTGAGGCGCCAGATGTGGCTGGAGCATGAGCTGTCAGGGCTGGTGCAGGGAAGATGATCCTGGAAAGGTCATGTGGTAGGTTAGGAAAGGTCTTGCCTGCACCTCCCACATGCCCATTGCCTACCCTCAAAACACTGCTCTAGGGCAGGGCTCAGCCTCCCCAGGTTTCACTTGTGGAAACCAGGGATTGTGGCAATTCTTATGACTTCATACTTCCTTCCTCCTCCATCATTAGCAGGAGGTCTTCCTCAGAGGGCCCCTCTGTCCCCTTGAGGACAACCTATGCCATCCACAAGGTCCGATGACTAAGCATAAAATTGCCATGTCCCCAAGGGAGAAGCCACTCCATGAAGCATGGTAAAGGGAAAGGGGCACCAGATAGGGAGACAGGATATCTGGATTCCAGTGTGAACTCTGTCACTGACTGTGTGACCTTGGACTCCAGTGTAAACTCTTGTCACCAACGGTGTGACCTTGGGCTCTAGTCTGAACTCTGTCACCAGCAGTGTGACCTTGGGCAAGTCACTTCCTCCCTCTGGGTCTTGGTTTCCTTATATCTAAAGTGAGGAACTGGACTAAAGATTTAGCAACTCTTGGTATCCTTGAGTAGTTACCTGCAGCCCAGGGACACAGAGGGACAGCATGGAAGGGGCATGCATTCATTCTGTGGAATTGTAGGAAATGTCTGAACATAAGAGACTCCATTTGAAGCTCCGTTTTCTTTCCCAACTGATGAACTCTCGAAACGGGCCAGAAGTAGCAATTGTCTTGCAAGACAGTTGCTCATAAAATTTCAACAGGGCAACTGGCAATCGAACCATAAGGGGACAGTAAAGTTAATTAATGCATACCAGGGACAGTTTCATTTGATAGCACTGGTAAAATAATCAATAAGATTAATCAGAAGTGGCTCAGCCGCTCAACACCAAATTCACAGGGGTTTTTTTTGTTGTTGTTTTTCCATTTCTTTATCTGAATCATATAATGACTCCTTCCTTCTCTCTCATAAAATGCCCTATGTGAACCAGACACTTTCCTGGTTATCCTAGAAACTGTGCTCCTCAAACAGCAATTCTGGGATCCCAAATAAAGGCCTTTGTTCCTTTTTAGTTTCTCCTAATTTTCTCGGTTGATAATTTTTAGGTTGTTGTTTTTTGTTTTTGTTTTTGCTTTTGCTTTTGCTTTGTTTTGTTTTTGAGTGTTGACTAGGCAGCATGCCTTACACCAAGGATGTGGATATAAAGTGCGTAAATTCAGGTCCCTGACATCCAGTGATGGAGAAAAACAAGTGAGATGCAGGGGGCAGAGGTATTGAGAGCAGCAGGCAACTGTCAGCCCTGGAAACTGCTGGGCTCAAAGTTAGACTTGCAAGTGTTCAGGAGAGCAACACGAAAGAAACATAGCTTGTGCAGCCATGTGAAGGATGGGTATGTTCTGCCAGCTGGACAGGACAGCAAGGGCCTACCAAGCAGGAGACAATGTGTGGACAAAAGCAGGAAGGCAGGTGACAGTGTGTGGCATCCAGACAAGCACAGCAGTGAAGAGGGAGCAGAGTGAGGAGGGCCCAGGAGAGAGATGTGGGGCTGGCTGGAGGGCTCAGCAGGGCCTCAGGACCAGGGAAGGAGTGGCATGCTTAGGGCTGCCTGCTGGAACCGTTACTCTGGTCAGTGTCTGGTGGAGGCTGACTGATGTCCAAAGTGGATCCATGTAGATCTCTGAACAGGCCCCCTGCCCTCCCCTGGGGTCCTCACCTCCTCATAAGTGATCAGGCAGCGGTGACTCACCACAGACTGCTTCCTACTTGGGACATCAAAAAGGACAACAGGGCTTCCTCCTTTCTGTGGAAATTACAGAGGGCCTCAATAAGCGAAGGGTGAAGGAAACGAGGACACACATTCTCCCAAGCTGCAGCCTGAGTGCACACAACATTAAAACTGTTATCTGAGCCAAAGAGAATGAAAATTCGGGCAGGATGAATTCAGGACTCAAGGCCATCTCCCAGGGCCCACTCCTCTAGGCCAGGCATGTAGTAAACATCCAATAAATATTTTATTTTGTGTATATGCATTATTCCCACCAATAAGGCTTGGCAGCTTTATGAGGGTAAAACAGTATCTTTGCTATCTTTTATAGTCCCCACAACCTTTGGCTGCCTGCTTTGAAGTTACCCATAAAGGGTTCCAAGCCATCTGAGCTACTTCCTTTTGGGTGACTTTGACAAGCTACTCACGCTCTCTGACTCTGAAGACTAGGCAAGATCATGCCAGACCAGAAAAGATTATCAAGGGTGCATCTGTGAAGTGACTCCCACTCTTAGGCCCTCCATGGAGATTATTGCTGCTGTGATCTTGAATGGATGAGGAAGTAAGATACTTCCTCACTCTGGCCCTTGGTTTCTTCACCTGTAAACAGAGCCACTCAACTAGTTCTGCTTGCTTCTGCTTGGAACATCTCAGTGACCAAGGCTGTCGTAGACTCTAAGTCTAAGGTTCTCTCTTGACCAGCAAGAGAGCAGATGCAGGATTAAAAGCAAGAGATGGCTAATGTCCAGGAAAAGACAAGAGCCCCAATTAAGGGTCTTTGCTCCATTTTTATGAGGATCAGAAGGCTTACAAACATGGTGATAGACGTGCACAAAGAAACAATGAAACTGTAAACATTAACTCATGGACGTGAGGGAAAGAGGATCTTGAAGATATTCGGGTTTAGGGGTTTGGGTTAATACAAAACAAAGTCCTGGTGTCAGGCGGATGGGCAGATGGTTGTTAACAGCAGACAGGAAGCGCCGTGTCTGTTTATCTTAGCTAGCCTGGGGGATAGGACAGATAGAGCTCGTAACCTCAGAGTTAATAAGGCACCTTTTCTTTTGCTAATCAGCTCTGCTCTGGGCAGCTTCACCTGCAGCACAGGGGTCTATACCCCTATTAACCTGTTTACCTAATTTGGTCCCTCCTTCCTATGAAAGCAGCTTTCTGCTATAGTGCTAAATTGGCGGGCGCTTTTGCCCTGAATACCTAATCTTGCTTACCTCATATACATTTGTATTGGGGGCCTTTGCCCGCCCCTCTATTCTGGGGGACTTAGCCCCCTTCTCTATCCTTATTCGCCTAATCTTGTTTACCCAAACTTGGGTGTGAGCATCCTATGACTTTGTAATTGTTTATACCTTGTTAAACCATTGGTGCAAGCCCAGGGAATTTCTAAGCTTATCCCCACACAGGGCTCTCTGCAAGAGGAATCTGCTCGCTATGAGCCTCCCAAGTAATTCTCTTGCCCTAGGACCTATGGAAATGCTAGAAACATAGTGGACTTCAGTTCTTCAACTCTAAGACCTGGAGCAAGATTTCATGGATCCTTCCATGGAGGGGCCTCAAGGGCAACACAGGAGCCTCTTAATTTCAGTACAAAATGCTTTAAGAGTATATTTTCTAGGAGGAAGGTCCATATAAAATGCCTTGTTAATTCACAAATCAGTCTACAATTCAAAAGCATCCCTGAGGATTGGACTGAGCTTCCACTACTCAGCACAATGTAGATTTATAGAGCGAAATGTATGAACATTTGTGAATTGATATCATCACCTAGCTGTGTGTTTTGTCCAGGTTGTGAAGCAAATTAAAGTAACTATTCAACTTCATGGCAAACACCCAATAATTTTGAGATTACAACATCCTATTGTTTATTGAGTTATATGCGAATTCCCATACTCCCCCCCCCCACCCACCCATACTTCCCTGGAGCATAGACCCTACAAAGGCTGGTGGGTATAAACTGCTTTTTAAAATATAAGGTTGGGAGATGCCTGGGTGGTGCAGTCAGTTGAACAACCAACCCTCGATCTTGATTTGGGTCATGATCTCGTTGTTCACAGGATCGAGCCCATGTCTAGCTCTGCCTTGACAGCGTAGAGCCTGTTTGGGATTCTTTCTCTCCCTCTCTGCCCTCCCCCCACCCACCCCCCGCTTGCACTTGTGTTCTTTCTCTTTCTCTCTCAAAATAAATAAGTTAACAGATAAATAAATAAATAAATAAATAAATAAAGTTGGGGTGTCTGGGTGGCTCATTCAGTTAAGTGTCTGACTCATGATTTTGGCACAGGTCATGATCTCACTGTTGTGAGAGTGAGCCTGGAGTCAGGCTCCAAGCTGGATGTGGAACCTGCTTAAGATTCTCTCTCTCCCTCTCTCTCTACCCATCTCCTGCTCATATCCCCTCTCAAAAAAACAAAAACAAAACAAAACAAAAACAGTAGGCTCAGTAGAAAGAGCATGCAACTCTTGATCTCAGGGTTGTGAGTTCAAACCCCACATTGGGTGGGTACAAAGATTACTAAAAAAAAAAAAAAACTTATAAAACACAAAGTAATAAAATTAGTTTTGTTTGGAGCATCTTTGAGACTCTCCTAGAACTCTTAAAAGCTGTTTATGCTTTTTAGAGCCTGTGTCAAGATCTTACAGCCAGGACCTTTCTAAAATCAAAAGATCCTTTAGAACTTTAGTGGGTCTGGGTGACTTTAGAAGAAAGGGCAAAGAATCGCTCTATCCATGAAACATCAAAATTCTCTACTCAGCTCCACTTCAGCCTTTATGGATTGATTGCATCATACAATTTAGTACTTCTTTATTGAATAGGGTTTTTTTAAGTTTTATATTATTAAGATAATATTTCTCATGTGGTAATAAGTTGAATAGCTCAGAATCACTGATAACAACAGTCTCCATTCCCACTCCTGCCTACATCAGAAGCAATGCCCTTAACTACTAGTGACTTCAGTTTTCAGGTGGTTAACACCACCTTAGGGGACATCTACTGACTCATGCCGTGAAACACATGACTGTCCCTCACTCCCTCTACCTCCCCTCCACTGGGCTTCTCAGTGTTAAACTGTTCCAGTGTTACTTTTATTCTGTCTATTGGTTACCTTGGTACACTTATTTTTAATGGTTGTTTATCTATCTATTTATTTATTTATTTATTTATAGATCACAAGTAGGGGAAGAGCAGAGAGAAAGAGAGAGAATCCCTAGCAGGCTCTGCACTGTCAGAAGAGCTTGATGCAGGGCTTGATCTCATGAATCATGAGATCATGTCCTGAGCCTAGATCAAGAGTTGGATGTTCAATCGGCTGAGCCACCAAGTCTCCGCAGTTACCTTGGTAAATTTAAATATTCAGGACTTTTTTTATTTATTACTTTTTAAAAAATTACGTCTTAAGATAAAGATATCAGCACTCTTCACCATTTTTTCCATTCTCCTTCTCCTACCTTCCATACTTCTTCTTTTGTCTGGTACACTTAAACAGGAAGAAAAAAACAATCACATGTGAGGTAAGCACACACATTATGAGTACAGTGGGGTAATTTTTCATAAACCAAGTACTGTGTAACCAGAACCCAATCAGACACGACAAATATTCTTTGTGGTACCAGAAGAGTCTAAAGGTGCCCCAAACAAATCAAGTTTTCATACATGTTTTTATTTATTTTTTTAATATGAAATTTATTGTCAAATTGGTTTCCATACAACACCCAGTGCTCATCTCAACAGGTGCCCTTCTCAATCCTCATCACCCACTTTCCCCTCCCTCCTACTCCCCATCAACCCTCAGTTTATTCTCAGTTTTTAAGAGTCTCTTACGGTTTCATACATGTTTTTAAAACCAGTTTATATCCATCAGCATATGTAGGAACTAACTATGAGGTATGACGAATACAGAGGAATTATGAGAACTAGCATAAAATTAGATAAACCATAGGGTTCTAGAATTTAAAAAATCACTGGGATTTGCCATGGAATGGAACATGGTTACCCTAAATTCATTTTGGTTTGCTTCCAGTTTGGACTATAATTTTCCCATACAACCATTTCTCTCCTCTCCCTCTCAGAGTTTCTGACTGGCTTGGGGTTTTTTCCTTGCATGATATGTCTTTATCATATTCTTACATTAAAAAAAAATCTCTACTAAAATCCTCCATTTTTCCAGAAGCCTCTGTCCTGAACCCCTCCATCTTTCTGCTCTGAGCTGAAATGGTTTCCTTTTTGGCAATACTGGGTCTTGCATTCATTGCTTTCCTGAGTTAAAGATACACTGCTTTCTGGGATCCCATTTTCCCCTACTTATTTATTTACATGACCTCAAATAGTTTTCTATGAGAGGGAGCACATGGGAGTTACATTTTCTGAGACCTTGCCTGTTTGGAAAAAGTTTTTTGCTTCACTCTCTTACTGGATAGATGTTTGGCTGGGTATAGAATTCCAGGTTCAAAATGATCTTTTTCCTCATAACTGTGAAAGTATTTATTATGTCCGGAGTTGCTGCTAAGCAGCAGTCTGAAACCAGACCAATTCCTGTTCCATTCCAGCTGACTAGCTTTGACTCTTTGGAAACTTTTGGGACTTTCTATTCCCTTCATATTGTTGCATTTCACTAGGATATATTTTTCATTCACTGTGGGCTCTTTCAATCAAAATTTGGGTCCTTATTCAACTCTTGGAAATTCCCTTCCTTTATTATTTCTTTCTCTCCATTTTTCCCTTGTTTTCTTCTTTCTATTTAGTTCTCTCTCTCTCTCTCACTCGCTCTCATAGTTTGACTCTTTATCAAAGTTTACTTTTTATCCTTCAATAATTCATCTCATTTTGGCAGTAATTTCTCAATCCTTAAAAGCATCCTTATTCTCCAATTGCTCTTCTTGACATCCTCTTCTTGTTTTATTGATGTAATATTGTTTTGAATCTCTCTGAGAGTATGCATTAGATGGTTTTAAAAATAGGGTTTCTTTCTAATCTTTGAGTTGTCTTTTTTTGTTGGTTTGCTTGGGTTTTTAATCTTTGGCTATTCCCTCTCATGCTGCTGCTTGCCTCAGAAGCCTAATAACCCATGACTTTCCCTTCGTATTTAAGAAAGAAAGGTCAGCAGTGGTGGATTCTGCTGTTGGTGGGAGTGATGGGCTATATCCTCTCCAGAGAGAACCTCTTTAGGAGGTAGTTGGGTGTATTAGTTTCCTAGGGCCACCATAACAAAATGCCGCAGACTGGGTGGCTTAAACAACAAATTTCTTTTCTCATAGTTCCAGAGGCTGGAAATCTGAGATCAAGGTGTCAGCAGGATTGGTTTCTCCGGAGGTCTCTCTCCCAAACTTGCAGATGACCATCTTCTCCGTGATTTCACATAGCCTTTTCTCCATGTGTACGTACTCCTGGTATCTCTTCTTCCTCTTCCAAGGACACCCCTCAGTCCTAATGGGACAGGGCCCCACTCCTAGGAATTCACTTAACTCTAATTACCCCCTTAAAGGCCCTATCTCCAAAGATAGTCATATTAGAGGTTAGGGCTCCAACATATGAACTGAGGTGGGGGAGGCACAATTCAGTCCATAAAAGTTGGGCATACATGCTGCTGCAGACTGTCAGATTTTGCTTCAGGGCTAACAGGAAGAAAATCAGCTCTCAGGCAGTTGCGCCCCAAATGTTGAATAAGCAGGTATTTCCTCTGAGACACTGCTGTGTCAGTTAGGAATGTTTTCAGTAATGCTTTTAAAAACACTCAATTAGCAGGGGTTTTATTTTTCCAGGTAGGAAATCTGGAGATAGATAGTCAAGTGCTGCTGCAACAGCTGAGCAAAGTCTTTGAGAATCCAGGCTCTTTCATCTTTGTTCTTTGCTATTTCAGCATTTTGGCTTTTTGTCATCATGATTGCAAGATGGTCCACAGCTCCTGGTGTCCCATACGCACTCAGGACAGGAAGAGTGGGGAGGCGCTGGCACCACCAGGGCTATCCAAGTTATTAGGGAAGCCGAGCATGGCAGAAGCTCTCTAACAGTGTTTCCCTTTGCCCAGATCTGGGCCATAAGCCACAGCTACAAGGGAGGGGGGCCCTGGAAAATAGAGTGTCTGACAATGGAAACAGAAGCAAACATATATCTGTGCTGAGGATGGGCACACAGGCAGCCCCAAACAGAATTGGGGTTTGATGAGGAAGGAAGAAGGGGGAGAATAGTTTTGGGGTAGATAATGAGTTGTGTCTACCATGGACATCCACACCTATACCAGAAGTGCACACACTCCTCTGAGAATCATACACCTTCCTGCAACACCTGCTCAAGCAGAGTTGAGAGGCTTTCCTCTCTGCTCCTGTGGCCCCTGTTGTTGGCATTAATTCACTGGTCTGGAAACTGCTTAGTCACTGTTTTCCCTCAGGACTGTGAGCACCATGCAGGAGGAATTGCATCTGGTCATCTTGGGATTTCCTAGAGCCTGCAAAAAGCCTGATCCAGAATAGGGCCTTTGATACATATTGATGAAGGAAAGGAGGGAGGGAGAGAAGAAGGAGAATGGGAAAAGGGAAGAGGAAGCAAGGCAGAAACCAGTAGCCTTTGTATTCTTCTTCTGGCTCCTGATGACAATGTCTATAGATTTGGGGTTCTAGAGATTTTAGTAGAAGATGATCTAAATTGAACTTCATAGAATCTCAGATATGCAAAGAACACATGGCCTCTTTGGGTTTTCAGTGTCCGATGAACCCAGTGTCCAGGCTAGTCTAGCAAATGAGTTGAGAGCAGTAATTTCACACCTTTGAGGCCCATGTCCCTTCTCCTCCCCAAGATGTGCTTTGGTATAGAGGACCACTGAGTCCTGAAGATGGAAGAAGAGTCACCTGTGGGTGCTCACTGGTCTATAAGGCTGGGTATCTCCTTTCCCCGCCCTCAGGACTAGCAGCCCTTGAAGTATGACTGTGCACCTGGCCTCCACTACTAATACCCATGGCTTTGGCCATGGCGGCCTCTTCATCAGACACAGACCTCTGAGGGTTCACAGCTTTTCTCAGGCTCTCTGCGTCCCTCAATGGGACATAGGTTCCTGAATGCCACGCCTTGGAGAGCCAAGGTATTCTGCCATAAGCTAATAGTTGTGGTTGCCTTTGACACCACAGCCTCGCCATCTCGCCAATGTCATGTTTAAAATGGTGCCAGAGGATAGGGTTCTCCTCAGGGCTGGCAGGCATCCCTAGACTGTGTTCCAGGAAGGAGATCATGACCTGTGTTCTAAGGGTCCCCCATCCCCAACTGGATGAGCCTAAAACTCTTACCTCCTCACTTAAGGGACTTAAAATAGTTTAACTCCAATTGCAGACATGGTTTCTGCAGGGAGAGAAGCCAGCCCACAAATATGGGAACATAAATATTATTTTTAAACATCACGCTGATACAAAACTGATCCACATAAATTTGCAGAGGAGAAATATTTAATATAAATATATAGGGATCTCACGTGGATCCCAAGGCAAGGAGTGAAGCAGAAATGGCAGGATATGACTGTTTCACCATCCCTTACAGTAATTAACACATTTCTCAGTGTCAAATACAGATGCTCAAGAGAGAAACTGATCGCCCAACTTAAGTCCTGACCAGGTACATACATGGCTTCTAGGGGACTACCTATATGACAGAGGACACTGTGGGGGAATAGTTTTTCTAGAAGGAGAAATTGTTTATGGGTGTGGCAGACACCTCTCAAATTGACTACTGTGATGGAGACCCAAATAACTGATGAAAAGGAACTTAGAGTTGTTCTCAGAGCAACACCTCATTAAGTAACAGAATTGTCTAAAAAAAGATGTGTTTGTAGCCAATATTCAGTACAAATATGTGCTTTCCAAATATTTTCTTCATAGGAAGATAAACTGACCTGCCATCTCTTCCATGTTAATTCTTTTGTGAGACATTTATATGTTCTGCCTCTCTTGCACACGAGTCATAAGGTGATAGTGATTCTTAAGTATGACACTAAAAACACAAGCAATGACACAAATAAATTGAGCTTCATTAAAAATATAAATCTTTGGGGGCACCTGGGTGGCTCAGTCGGTTAAGCGTCCGACTTCAGCCAGGTCACGATCTCGCGGTCCGTGAGTTCGAGCCCCGCGTCAGGCTCTGGGCTGATGGCTCAGAGCCTGGAGCCTGTTTCCGATTCTGTGTCTCCCTCTATCTCTGCCCCTCCCCCGTTCATGCTCTGTCTCTCTCTGTCCCAAAAATAAATAAACGTTGAAAAAAAATTTTAAAAATATAAATCTTTGTACATCAAAGGACATTATCAAGAAAGGGAAAACACAACCTAAAGAATGGAAGAAAATATTTGCAAATTATGTATCTGATAAGGGTTTAATATCCACAACATGTAAAAACAAAACAAACCCTCCAGAAACTTAACAACAAAGAGACAAACAACCCAATTCAAAAAGTGAGCAAAGGACTTGAATAGATATTTCTCCAAAGAAGACATACAAATGGCCAAAAAAAGCACATGAAAGGATGCTCAACATCATTAATTATTAGGAAAATGCAAATCAAAACCACTATGAGTTACCACTTCACACCTACCAGAATGGCTATAATTAAAAAACAAAAGCTGAAATAAGTATTGGTGAGAATATGGAGAAATTAGAGCCCTTGTGCATTGTTGATGGGAAAGTAAAATGGTGCAGTCACTGTGGAAAACAGTTTAATATTGCCTCAAAAAGCTAAACTGAATCACCATATGACCCATAAATTCTAGTCTTAGGTAGGTACTCAAAAAAAAAGAAAAGAAAAATGGAAAGAGGGACTCAAAAAGATACTTATACACAATGTTCATTACAGCCTTATTCGCAATAGTCAAAAGGTGGAAATAACCCAAGTGTCCATAAACAGATAAATGGATACATAAAAGTGGCATATCCATACAGTGGGATATTATTTAGCCATCAAAAGGATTGTGTCCAAAATTCTCACACCTGCTTCATCATGGGTGAACCTTGAAAACATGCTAAGTGAAACAAGGCAGATGCAAAAGGACAAATATTATATGATTCCACTCACATGAAATATCTAGAATAGGCAAATTCATAGGGACAGAAAGTACATTAGAAGTTATGAGGATGTGGAGCACCTGGGTGGCTCAGTTGGTTAAGCATCCAACTTCAGCTCAGGTCATGATATCATGGTTTGTGGGTTTGAGCCCAATGTCAGGATCTGTGCTGACAGCTTAGAGCCTGGAACCTGCTTCAGATTGTGTCTCCCTCTCCTGCTCACTCTCTCTCTCTCTCTCTCTCTCTCTCAAAAATAAATAAAAATTTAAGAATTCTTTAAAAAAAAACGAAGTCATGAGGATGAGGAGAATGGTTTTTTCCTCAGTGTTTACAGAGTTTCTGTTTGTGGTAATGCAGAAGTTTTTGGAAACAGATAGTGGTGATGGCTGCACAATGTTGTGAATGGAATTAATGCCATTTAAAAATGGTTAAAATGACATCTTTTATCTTGTATATTTTTCACCATACACACAAGAAAAGTCATGAGGATGATGGATGAGAATTCTCAGCACTATTTTGTGCAGAACTGCCTTGAACCCCTAAACATGGGAGCCAGGTCTGCTGGCATGACTGTACCATTAACTCTGTTTGCTTCCTTTGTGAGAAAAAAAGAAGAAAAAAATGTAAAGAGAAGGAAGAAGGGACATTGTTATCTGTACCCTCTCTCATCTTAATTGGAATGGGGAAATATCATACTGTAATTACCATGACATATCATTGAAAGATATGGCAAGTGGGGTTAGTGCATGGCAGTGTTCTCCTTTAAGACATGTGGATGCTATTTTTTGTTTATCTCTGGTTGAAAATGAGAGCTGCACCCAGATATATCAGCTAATGTGTATGTCCACATCTAAGGACGTATACATTATGTTTGGGTGGTTGAATTCCCTGGATGGAAGGAAACTCACCATATGACAACTAGAGTTGATAGACAATGAGATTCATGTCTGCTGAATGTTGAAGATACCATTACTATGTTCTTATAAAATGATTAAGTTTGACCCAGCAATTCCAATCCTAGTTATGTACCAAAGAGAAATGAAAATGTACATCTGTACAAAAACTTATATACATTCATAGCAGCATTATTCATAGTAACCAGAAAGTGAAACAACCAAATATCCACCAACTAATGAATGGGTAAATAAAATGTGGCATAGCCACACTATGGAATCTTGCTCAACAATAAAAAGGAATGAGGTACTGATACTTGCTACACTTTTTATGAACCAAAACACTATGCTAGTGAATGAAGTCAAACACAAAATAGCATATATTGTAGGATTCCATTCATGTGAAATGTCCAGAACAGGCATATCCAGAGAGACAAAAAATAAATTCATGGTTGCCTGGAGTTAGACGGATGGGGGAGTAAGGCAGTGACTACTACTGGGTATGGAGTTTCTTTTGGTGATAATAAAATTGTTTTGACAAATGGATTGCAAAGATCATTGCACAATTCTGTGAGTAGACTGAAAACCATTGAACTGTTGAAACAGGTGAGTTATATTGAACCATTGAATATAATAGGGAGGCAGACAAAGGATAAAAAAAATCAAAACCATTGAAACAGGTGAGTTATATGGTATGTGAATAATATCTCAACAAGACTGTTAAACAAACATACAAACAAACAAACAGAAGTGATCTTGGCTGACTGGCCATGAGGACTAAGGGAAAGGAAGAGGTCCAAGGGTATTTCTGAGTCTATTCAACTTCACATATAATTCCCTATGGGTTATACAATGTCCTAGTTTTTAAAAAGTTGTTATTAGCATATCATTCCTAAGATGAAAACATATGCATTGAATTAAACAGAACCAAAAACCTAAATTACAAAAACTGCATGTAGTTTAAAACCAATGATTAGAGCTTTATTGAGATACAATTCACATGCTGTACATTTCACCCATTTAGAGAGGTGCAACCATCACCACAATCCATTTTAGAATATCTTAGTTACCTCCCAAAAGAAACCCTATACTCTTTGGCAATCACGCCTCAGTCCCCTTACCTTCCCCCAGCCCTAGGTCAGCACCAATCTTTCGGTCTGTGTATATTTGCCTAGTCTGAACATTTTGCATTCAGTGGAATCATATAATACCTGGTCTTGTGTGATTGGCTTCTTTGCTTAGCATGATGTTTTCAAGGTTCATCATGTGTGTATAGTAATTTGTTTCTTTGTATTGATGAATAATACTCCACTGTACAGATATACCACATTTTATTTATCCATGTATCAGTTGATGGACATCTGGGTTGTTTTCACTTTTGGGCTAGGATGAATAAGGCTGCTCTGAACATTAGTGTACAAGTGTACACTTGTACAAGTGTACAAGTATACAAGTTTATTTATTTATTTATTGTATATATGTAGGACTGGAATTCCTGGTCATAGGTACTCCCCTTTTGAGGCACTACTAGACTGTTTTCCAAAGTGGCTATACCATTTCACACTCCTACCAGCAGTGTGGGAGGGCTCCAATTTCTCTACATCCTGGCCAACACTTGTTATTTTCTTTTTAAGATTTTATTTTTACAGAGTCTCTATACCCAATGTGGGGCTTAAACTCATAACCCCAAGATCAAGAGTCACCTGCTCTACCAACTGAGCCAGTGAGGCACCCCTGTCAACACTTATTATCTCTCTTTTTTTGTGTTTGAAAGCCATCCAGTGGGTTCGAAGTGGTATCTCACGATGGTTTTGATGTATGTTTCCCTGATGGCTAACAATGCTGAGCATCTTTTTGTGTGTTCAGTTGACATTTGAATTCTCTCTCTTGATTCCTGTGCCTTTCCTTGGCTTGTTTAGACACTTGTCATCTCTTCCCTGCCTGATTTGCATGCCTCCTAACTGGTCTTTCCATCTTGCATTCCACTCCTTAAAATGCAGTCAGAGACCCTATCACTTTTTCTTTTAATTTTTTTAAGTTTTATTTATTTTTGAGAGAGAGAGAGAGAGACAGAGACAGAATGTGAGTGGGGGAGAAACAGAGAGAGAGAGACACACACAGAATCCGAAGCAGGCTCTAGGCTCTGAGCTGTCAGCACAGAGCCCGATGAGGGGCTCGAACCCACAAACCGTGAGATCATGACCTGAGCTGAAGTCAGACACTTAACTGGCTGAGCCACCCAGGCGCCCGGACCCTATCACTTTCTGCCTAAAATCATGAATGACTCCCGATTGTCCACAGAACAGAACCCACACTGCTGAGTGTGGCATTCAAGGCCCTCCACACTATTTCCAACCTATCTTTCTATGTCCCATCCCTCTCTGTTTCCTCCTGGGAAACTGTGCTATGCCTTTGCCCATGCTGTTCCCTGTGCTTGTCATCCCTTTCCTGAAATGTCCACCTGGTCAGCACCTACTTGCTTACTTACCCTTTAAAACTTGGCTCAAATATCAACCTCTGCATGGATCCTGACAGGACCCGCAGGTCGCTGCACAACTCAAAGGGATGCCGTTCTCATTGTAATCTATGTCAGGGGTCAGCCAAGTAGAGCCCTGGGGTCAAATCCAGTCCACCACCTGTTTTCGTATAGTGCGTGAACTAAGAATGATGCTTGATGTTTTTTAGTGGTTGAAAATAATTGAAAAGTAGAATATTTCATGACTTGATTTCAGTGCTCATAAATAAAGTTTGACTAGAATGCAGCCATGCTTATTTGTTTACATATTGTCTATTGCTGCATTTGTGCTACAACAGCAGAGTTGAGTAATTGCATCAGAGACTGTGTGGCCCACAAAGTATAAAATATTTACTATCCAGCCCTTTACAGAAAAAGTTTGCCAAACCCTAGTCTGTGTGAATGGCACCCCAGAGTTAGGCAGTGTGCAACCTGTGTGGATGTGCTCCAATAGCCCTGTGCCCAGGCTTCCCTGCAACTGTCTTTATACCTCCACCCTAATATCTATCACATGGTGTAATACTTTGTTTTCTTCTCCTGTAGACGCTGTGCTCCAAAAACTGAGTCTGGCTCTCTGAGTCTTTCACCTTTGTATCCCCTGAGTGTAGCCAGGGTCTGGCACAGAGAAGGACCTCCATCAGTGTCTGTGCCACTGCATTGTATTAAAGCTTTCCCAGACACTGAAGGTGAACTAATAAAACACTGAATGGTTCAGGATTAATGTAACTCATAAAAATAATAGCAGCGAGGCGCCTGGGTGGCTCAGGTCGGTTCAGCGTCAGACTTTGGCTCAGGTCATGATCTCACGGTTCTTGGGTTGGAGCACGGCATTGGGCTCTGTGCTGACAGCTTGGAGCCTGGAGCCTGCTTCATATTCTGTGTTTCCCTCTCTCTCTGCCCCTCCCCCTTCACACTCTCTCTCTGTCTCTCAAAAAAGAATAAATGTTAAAAAATAATAATAAAAATTTTTTTTAAATCATAGTAGCATGCTGGCAAAACTCTAGCTGCGTTGTTTCTGACTTTTAAAAACATTCGCACACCAGTATACTGTGTGAGTTGAGCCTCTTGTCTCCTGGAGAAGCACTGCCTGGTGTATTTCATTGAATTGAAATACATTTCATTGAATAGAATATATGGTCGGTGTTGGTGCTGGGGTGTTGGAGAGGCTACAGCACCCCTATCCGGCTGGAGATAGCCCAGGCCGCACAGAGTTGAGAGTCAAGCCACTGGAACATGGTTCCAACTAGGGTAGGTTAAGGTCGGGAGGTTTGCCTGGCGAAATCACAGAGATCTGGGTGAAGAGGAGGCCTGGGCGGTAGAGTAAGAACCCTAAGTTGCTACACTCACAAACTATTTGTGGAATGCAGGGGAAAGGCGCCAGCCCATGCTTTTGTGCTGTGTACCTTGGAGAGATGGCCTCTGGCCTCCCTTGTCTCATTCGGTCCCTGAGAAAACTGATTTCTAAGGGCACAGCCCCAGAGAGGAGAGGCCGCTTGTTCATCATTGTGCTTGCATCTGGCCGGCCCAGGCCTCAGCACCGCCCAGCCCGTGCCTCTCTGTCTCCTGTAGGCTCCAGGAAATCACCAAGTCCCTGCTTTCAGCGAGGGCCTTCCACAGGCCTTCCTTTGTTACTCTCAGTTTCTCTTTAGCTGTCTGAAGAGTCCTACCCTCCCAACATGAATTAGAAGGCCTTTCAAGAACTTTCCTGTGTCTCCACCATCCACGTCCTCCTTCAGTCTCTGCTCCCATCCCTCACCACATGTCTGCAGCCAGCCCAACAGAACTGTAAAATAATAGCTAAGATTTACCATGTGCTTACCATGTACACTGTCTCATTTATATCCCATGAACTGGGTGCAGTCATCAGTCCTGTTTTATAGATGAAGGAATTGAGCACAGAGAGGTTAAATAACTTGCCTAGGGTCACACAGCCTGTAGGAAGTAGAGTTGGAATTAGAACTCAATGTAACTTGAGAAATCTTAAGGGCCTAACCAGTATGTTTGTCATCTCTTGCAGATGCCGTTTCTGTTCAAGTGTTTCAGTGGGCTATCCTTTGTCTGCCTCCCTATCTTTACACTTGCATTTCCCTTTTCCTAATGTGCCCTCCACCTTGCCTAACTCTACTCACTCTTCAGATCTCAGCTAAAATACCACCTCCTCTGGGAAGCCTTCCCTGATTCCCTGGTTGGTTTGCTGCCCAGCTGGTTGGTGCTATCCCATAGCACCCTCTGATCTCCTCCTTGTCCTTAACTGACATAGCTGTTTATAGGCCTGCCTTCCCCACCCAAACTGTAGGCTCTATGAAGCCAGGGAGCATGTTTGTTGTGTGAACAGTGACCCAAACTAGGCACTTCATATGTATTTGTTGGGTGAACAAATTTAGCAGTGAACTTCTCAGCAAAACCTTTACTGTGGGTCAGCCTGAAGGTAAAACTCAAATCACATTTTCAGGCTACTTGTATGATCTACATGTTGGGGGGGGGGGTGGCGGGCGGAGGGAGGAGAAAGAAAGAGACAGAGAGCTGGAGTCAGCCATTGCTGGCGGCATTCACAGCCCTGCTTTCCTTCACCTCCATAAATCACCAAGAATTAGTTGTATTAAATTTGTATGTTTTTAGCCCTGATCAAAACCACTGGCCCTCACCTTCAACAATGCAGCCATTCCAAGAGTCGTTCCATCCAGGCCAGAGCCAATAAGCAGCCCAGGGACGCACTGGCGGTCACGCCACCTTGCAGCAGGTGGAGCAAGGGCTTTTGACTCAACTTCAGGTGAGGAGTGAGGTAAGGACAGTGGGGCCACATGGCATCACTTGTGTAAAAAGGAGGGGCCTCCACATGGCTTGGTTCCCAGAAACAAACATGCCCTGGGAGACTGCAGGACAGGAGTGAAAGTATTCCTTTTTCCTTTGACATGGGAAAAAAAAAATCCCTTTGAAATGTTGGAATTTCACTTAGGTTTTTACTATGGGCATGTGTTGTCTGTTTAAAAATAACCAGAATGTTGATTTTTACAATAAAAGTATGTAGTCATAATACTTGCAAAGTTCCTAACTCAGGGATCCTGCCCTCGGAGACTGTGAGGAGGTGGCCCTGGCTGCTGGCCCTGAGCACATTCAGCGGGTTTGGCTAACTGGGCAGCTCAGCCTCACAGCCTCCCCACTCCTGACACTGCAGTTCCTGCACCTTCTTAGAATGGCAGACTCTCTCAACTTTCTCCCCAGTGACTCACAGAGGGTGTTTCCCAGGCCCTGGTTGTCTGCTGGCAACCCCAGGCATTTTAGGGAAGGATACACCACGTTCAGGTCCCAGGTCTGGCCAGTTTAGACCACCTTGGTAAGAGCCCAAATGGAAACATGGGGATTAGGAGGGACTCTTGCTTTCTAGAGCTTCTTCTTTTTTTCCTTTCTTTTTTATTGTTTTTAAAACTTTCTGTATTATTTGAATGTGTACAATGTGTACGTGTTAACTTTTGCAAAGAGAAACATTTGAAGGCATAAACAGTGTGTGGTGAACTCGTGGTTGCAACCAGTCCCGGTTGCAACCAGTCTGCTGAGGACCAATCCTGTGTCCTGTGGGAGAGGCCCTGGCCCTAAAGATGAGTAGGGAGCTGCCTGCATCCAGAGGGCTTGCTTTTGATTCAGAAGCACAGCCAGGTTAGAACCAGTGCCTTAGGCAAGAGGGACCACTGACCACGGTGAGTTTTCAGTGAGGCAGGAGAGTACCGTTCGTGGTCTGCTCGTGGTAAGCTTCTTTAAATTTCTTATAAGCATTCCAGACTGATTTTTCCCATTCCATGATGAGTGCCACCTCCCACCCTCCCTGTCTTTACCATCCCAATAAATAAATGAATTCACTGGATGCTCAAGCAGGACACATAGGTGTATTTATCCTTTTCTCTCCCCTCCCAGTGACGAGTCCTTTGGATTTCCTCTCCAGAAAGTATTTCCAGTTCAGTCTCTGCTCTCTACACTCAAGCCCAGACCACTCCCCTCTCCCATCACTGCTACAGCCTCTCACTGGTCCCCTGACTCCACTCTTGCCCCTCTGCCCCTCTTAATCCCTCTCAAACTTAGCTGCCAGAGTGCTCTTCCTCAGATCCAGTTAGTTACTCACTTGTCTCAACTCTCTGATGGCTCCCCAACACACATAAAATAAAATAGAAACTCTTTGCAGGATATCCCAGCATTGTCCCAGAACTCACTGCCTGCTCTTTCCCCCACATGCATTCCACCCTCCACATGGACATTTATTGGCAATTTTGTGGATGGATTTTCATGCAATTTCATGTCTTTGCATGTGCTTATTCTCCTAGGATCTGGATTTCTTCACAGTAATCTGTTCCTTTGCTCTCCCCAACCCTCTCCCAAAATTATATCCACTTGATCCTATCTATACTTACTAACAACAACAACAACAAAAAGTCAATATTTGATTTCCGCATCAAACCCTCCCCTTCTCCTTGATCAATCGATTAGGTCCACTTAAACTTGATAAATCACCTGGCTGACTTTTTTTTTTAATTTTTAAATTTTAAATATTTAAAAGCATTGGTTTCAGGAACAGAACCCAGTGATTCATCACTTACATACAACACCCAGTGCTCATCCCAGCAAGTGCCCTCCTTAATGCCCATCACCCATTTAGCCCATCCCCCTTCCCACCTCTCCTCCAGCAACCCTTAGTTTGTTCTCTGTATTTAAGAATTTCTTATGGTTTGCCTCCTTCTCTTTTTTTATCTTATTTTTCCTTCCCTTCCCCTATGTTCCTCTGTTTTGTTTCTTAAATTCCACATATGAGTGAAATTATTTTTCTCTGATTTATTTCACTTAGCATAATACACTCTTGTCCCATCCACATTGTGGCAAATGGCAAGATTTCATTCTTTTTGCTTGACCTGGCTGACTTTTTTAAAAAATTAAAGCAAGTTAAGCTCAGAATTCAAATTGGGAGATATCATTTGACAGCTCCTAGGAGGGATTTGAGAAAGGGGGCCATGCGTGCGGAGAGGGTGTCTTAGTGCTGAAGCACACTTCAGGAAGGCAACAGCAGCCTGACCTGCACTCTCTGACGTCATGGTCACACAACCACTACCGTGAGGGCTGGTGTTGAGCAGTGCGGGAGGTTTTCCCCCTGAGTCATCTACTCATCTGGTGTAGGGCCCTTGTATAGTAATGCTAGTTAACTAACCCCCAGAATATCACATCTACCACCCACCTTCGCTTAGCAGGCTAACTTCTTCGACCACAAATATATTTTTCAGCTGTTTATTCTCTAACCCAACGCTTACATACTTGTTTCCAACAAAGACACACATTGCTACATTCTAATGACTCCACATTTGAAGACCCCTCGACAAGATTGGGGTCACAGATGGTTTTGGTATACAGCTTGAGGTAGGTAATTTTCTGAAGGAGCCAAATTGCTTTGATCGCTAAATAACAATTTGTTTTTAGTGGCAAAATTGGGCGAGGTGAGGCTTGTGCAATTGTGTCCTCGCCCTGACTGCCTACATTTTTAGTAAGTTCATTTCCATCAGCAGAGGCTGTCATGCACCTTGCTGAGCAGTAGTGTGCAGACATACGCCCATAATGGGCGTTTAGAGGAGCAGAGCCATGTCACGAACTTCTTGTCTGAGTGCCAGGAGGGGGCAGGTCAGATAGAGGAGACTTCTGGGCTCACCTGGGAGCTCCAATGGCTCACCCGTGTTGTCCATCCTCAAGCTCCGAAGGGCCTCATGGAAACCACCTCGCTGACTCTTCAGTCTCCACAAAACAGGAGCTCCCAGACAAGACCGGAGGGGGTTCAGGAGAGGGGAATGCACTCAGCTACTTTGCAGCCTTTTTTCAAGTTAATGTTTGCACCATGACCCCTGGCCTATTTCTGATCTGTTGTTACACGTTAGGTAATTAGTATGTGGAGCAGCCCAGTTGACTCACCGAAGTGACTGATAAACCCTCTCTCTTTGCAGTAAGGTGAAGATTTGAATCTACTTTGGGAAGAAAGGTATGTGAAGTCAGTTTAGAGTATTTCAGGCCATGTGGAATGTCTCTTCTGAGAAGATCCTCCTACCTTCCACCTAATAAACACATTTGTCTATTTTGTTTTGTTAAAAAAAAAATGGAAAAAAAAGGTCTTATTTTTACCTTCTAGCATTGTAAGAATCATTGCCCAAACTTAAAGGACCACAAATTCAATTTTTAAAAATTACATAATAGGGGCGCCTGGGTAGCTCGGCTGGTTAAGCATCTGACTCTTAATTTCAGCTCAGGTCTTGATCTCAGGGTCAAGAGTACAAGACCCACATTGGGCTTAAAAAACAAAAACTATATAATAAATAAGGGTCTGTGGAAATGAGATCCGATAGCCATAGAAGTTTCTCCAACTCTAACTTTTTAAAATGCCATGAATCCCAGAGATTTGTGCCACTCAAACCTGTTCAGCAAACTTGAATGAAGTTGACATACCAAAATGTAGGACTTAAGAATTCACTCAAATTAAAAGAATCTGTAACTTAATTGAACTGATGCCCTGAAGTAAGAATCCAGGTGGAGGACTTCTGTTAATCCTGCCTTCAGTAAACCAGCTGTCTGTGACTAGGGAAAAAAGAGCAGGTTTCCTGAGGTGGAGGCATTTCGTAGATGCCCTGGCTTCCGATCTGCCCTGTTCCCTTTCTTCTATATCTGCCTTTTCCTTCACCGTGACTTTCAACCTTCCAGCAAGTCCCCATTCTTCCATTTGTCACCCTTGGATGGCCTTCTGTTTGGCAGCTTGAGTCCACACATTCACAAAAGCACGCCAATAAACTAATGCAGTCCACATTTCTTAGGTATTCAAGCCCAATCTGACTCTAATGTATGTGTCGAGAGGCAGCTCCCCTCCTCGCCAGCTAGGACTCTTGCCCAGCACTCAGACCTCTGTGCCCCTCCAGCATGCATGGCTCCTGCGGAGGGGGGGGGGGTTGTCTCCCCGCCCAGCTGCTTCCAGCCACATGATCCAGGTTAAATGCTGCTGTTTCCATCAAGATGTGCCCCCTACCCTGCATTCCTGCAACTTCCGGGGCATGCCTCACCTTTGCTTTTATTTAAATTATTTGTGCACAAGGTAGCTCCCTCAAAACACAGTAAATGCCTTTAGCGTAGGGAATAGGAGCTGGTACATTTTTCTATTTCCCACTGAACTTACTACAGATAGGAAAACAATATATATATTTTTAAATGAGTGAATTAAGGTTTGAAGAACTTCTCTTTGCTCTATTTAGGTCCAGTCATTGCTCTCCCCCAACAGAACAAAGAAACTAATCTCTTTATAAAATAAAGGAGGAGAGAGGACTAAGACTCCAAATGTTTAACAGGCTCTGAAATTTTCTTTCCTTTTATTTGATATTGGAACTTACTTTTGTCATTATAATGAATTGTATTTTTTAGTATTTCAAATCTTTTTTAATTGTAAAGTCATATAGCTAATTGTAAAACAGTATAACAATATACAAGTACACAGAGTTACCCCTCCCCCAAACCATGTTATTCAGGATCATGGAAGGGAAACCGCATGGTGCCATCCAGTGCCTTGAACAGAGAGCAGTCAGCTGACACAAAGTCACAAAAGGATCAAGCAAGGTGTACAATAAGCTTCATGCTTTCTCCTCTTACATTTGGTGATGTTGCAAATTGGTAACATCTTGATACTTATAAACATCTCAGTACTAATGAGATTCCCTTATAGTATTACAAATAAGTTTCTAAATAAACTCCCTGGCAATTTTCTACCCCAGAAAGAGCACAGACTTCAGGGTTGCTGTAACTCTGTGCTGTCACTGACAGCTGGAGCATGAGTGAAGCCAAAGTGTGTCACCTGGAGCAAAGTTTGGCTGTGGGCGTCAAGAATATGAAAGGTTTGGGCCTTTACCTTACTTGCAAGTCAACTAGTTAGCCTTCCACAATTTCATGGATGTTGGAAGAAGACATGAGACTCCTGGGTCAGAGGCAAAGGACTTTATTACTCATAGCAATAGCAGTAGCTCTTGTGTCAGCAATGTCTTGTGTCAGTTCCCCAAGTCCTGTTCCCAGGGGTGATGTGGAGAGGCCAGGTGGCACTTGCAACTCACAGTGGGTTGCATTGCTGCATGTATTTGGGCATTCACATCTTTTGTAATGGGCAGCGAGCCCATTTCCTCCATCTCCAGATCAAGCCATTATCTCTCTCTCTCAAGGCTGTCCAGCAAACCCGCTCTTTACTCTGGAGGGAGGGTACTATCTCTATCTCCAAAGGCTATTCACTACACAAACACCCTTGAAAACGAGTGAGAACAAAGGCAGTTGTGCCTCTGTTCTGTTTAAGAGATCCATGGAAAATTGCCTCCAAAAAGTAGGCTTCCATTCCTGATGATGCTTTGGGTTAATCAACAAGGATCAGAAACAACAAATGGCAGAAAATTCAAACAAATCAAGTATTTACCATGTGCTCCTTAGTAGGGGAGGCTAGGGTGGTCATAAAATAAATTAAGAAACAAATTAAAAGGGCTCTTTAAAGACATGACAAAGGCTGAAGTCAGATTTATTCAGTCATGTGACCAAGGGTAAGAGAGGTAGGCGAGGGTCAGATCATGTAGAGCAGGAGTTTGGATTTTATTCCAGTGTGGTGAGAAGCCATTTGGAAGTACAGCTATTCAAAGGGGCATCTCCTTATGCTGGCATCCAAGGCTTTGGTTCATCCATGTGAATAATGGGAACATTCAGCCAAAGTCAGTTAAAAACCCAGTTTCCAGGGGTGCCTGGGTGGCTTAGTCGGTTAAGCACCAGACTTTGCCTCAGGTCATGATCTTACAGTTCGTGGGTTCTAGCCCCACATCAGGCTCTGTGCTGACAGCTCGGAGCCTGGAGCCTGCTTCGGATTCTGTGTCTCCCTGTCTCTCTGCCCCTCCCCTGCTCATGCTGCGTGTGTCTCTCTCTGTCTCTCAAAAATGAATAAACGTTAAAATATTAAAAAAAAAAAAAACAGTTTCCAGTGAGTCCTCATGGAAAGGCAGAAAGATGTGACCTCTGCCTGGAAGCAGGTGGTGCCCCCTGTATTTGCAGAATGGGCACCCAGAGAATAACTGTGGGACAGAAGGAATTGAACTGACATCCAATTTGCAAGTCCTGAACCATTGGTTTTTTAATAGTTGATTTTGTCTGGGTTATGGGCCATGCACAGTGCTGGGGGAATGACCCTTTTGTCTCATCAAAGGGAAGTTCTATAGCCTAACATATCAGACCCTCTGGACTCCTATCTCAACCTAGCTGTGCCGCCCCTGACCAGTTACTTAACCTCTCTGAGTCTGTTCTGTCCTCTGAGACGTGAGATAACGACAGAACCTATATCAGAGGGTTGTAATGAGGGTCAGAGGAGTAATGTGAATAGCTCAGCACAGTGCCTGGTGCAAAGTAGGGTTCAACTCATATTTTCAGTCAAGTCAAGAGAATGCAGTGGCGCAAAGATCAAGGTTGCTGGAGAACAAAGTCTGCAAGATGTAAACACAAAGCCAGACTCTGAAGGCCTCCCAGGATTACAGAATGGCTTCATCTGTGATTTCTATCAGGTTTTCCAGGGCTGGTGACTTATGATAGAAAGTGGTAAAGACATAAAAGGTGATAGGGAGCAGAGTGGTATAAAGAAATCGGACTTTGGACCCAGACAGACCTCAGGGTGAAGGCTGGTGTATGCCTGCCTGACTTTAATGACCTCAGTTATTATATTTCCCAAACCTAATTTCCTCATTTATAAAATGGGAGAAACAATTGACAAAACGGACAAATCCTACTTGAGTTTTGAGGATTAAGTGTTAATAAGAAGCAGCTGACACATGGTAGCTATCCAGTAAATAGTAAGTCTTCTGAGAGCTTTTTTTTTTTTTTAATGAAGATTTGCCTTTCTACACAGAATTAAAGCTGAAAAGTTTCTAGAACAACACCTTCACTTCACAGATGGGGAAGCACAAGGTCTCAGTAGGCTGGTCTTAGGGTTCTTGTTCAGCTTCCTGGCCATTGCTTTGCCCGTGTGACCCAGCTTCCCCGAGTGAAGGGAGGCTATCTGAGATCCCCAACTAAGAAACGAGGTGGGGAAACCTAACCCAGCTGGGACTTTTGTCAGCTCTCCAGCAGGGCCTGCGTCAATTAGTTTAATGGACTCTTTTGTGCAGCCCTGGCCAGGGGGCAAGAGGGGACAGTATTTATTTGCTTTTTCCTTTCACTACCTGGGCTTCACCAATGCTCATCCTTATATTGACTTAGAGGCCTTCAGCATTTGGAAATCTATGCTTACCCATCCCTGTTACCGTAACAACGAGGCCCCTAACGGTGCCAGATGCATAATGTCCTACCTTGTTCTTTAATACCCAGGAAAAAAAAATGTGACCACTCTCAGATCTTATACTTTTTCCAAGGGGGAGAAAAAGCCCCCTCTGTTGTTAACATAGTTTTAAAATATCAAAAAAAAAAAAAATTGGGGCACTTGGCTGGCTCAGTCGGTGGAATGTATAACTCTTGATCTCGGGGTTTTGAGTCCCACACTGAGTATAGAGATTACTTAAAAAAAAAATAAAATCATTTAAAAAATCCACCCCCCGGCCCCCTGACCAAATTATCTGGAAGCTGCTGAGCAAGGTACTTACCTACCCTGGCCGTTTGCTTCATGTCTCATCCTTGGCTGCTCTCTACCATGGCCTTCAGGTCTTGTAATACTTATCAAGCGGGCAAAGGACGCCTGGAAATCTGACAATTCTCCCTGTCATCCCTGTACCAAGGGTCCAAGTTCAATGGCAAGAGCTCAATTCTTCATTATACGAATAACTTCACTTTCCTGGGCCCAAAATTTAACAACTTACTGGGGATTCAACACCCTAAACGCATTTTCACATAAATATTCAGTGCCTTTCCACTAACTCTGATTCTATCAGGTGGGCGTGGGCAGGAAAAGTTGCATCATTACTTACAGGAGGAAACCAAACTGGGTAGTGGAACCCAATTTTTTTGTTCTTTTTATGTTTACAAAATCATTTTGGTTGGCATGTTTAGCCAGCAAGAGGCGCTCCGGGAATTATCTGCAAATTGGAGCCTTTTAAATTCTGGAATCTCTTAAAGATAACCCTGACACAGTGATCTCTGTTTTTATATTTCTAGTCTGTTTTCATCCTGTAACTTCCCTTCAGGGAGTCTAAGAAAGCGTGAACTCCAAAAGAACAAAAAATGGACACATATTCTAAGGAAGGTGCCCAAGACAGAATGAGGAAGGAAATGTTTGTTAAAGGTGTGGGTGAGGGTACCAGAGAGTCTGTGTTCCGGCATAGCCTTGATTACATAGATGACCTCTTTAACATCCCTGCTTTGATTCCACCAACAACACAGACCACTCAGAGACGTTGTACACATCACCAGCCTGAAATTGCCATCAGGACTCTAGAGTTAAGTCCTGTCTCCTTCCATTTTCCATCATACTTACTTCCCTGCCTTCCTTCACTGAAAACATTTCTATCACTTTGCTGTCTGTTATGGGAAAACTAGAGAAGTCACAATGCATGTGTGATTTAGTGACGGAGACAACGCATACAAACAGCTAACAGAGAACAAAAATGAGGAGATGCTGGCCAAATTTTGTCTGCCTGCCGAAAGGGGATAGAGCATAAGGTTAGTCACAACACAGCTGGGAAGATTTTCCAGAAAGGGCACCCTTTGGATTGGCTCTTGCAAGACACGAGGAGGTGGATTGTCAGAGAGGTGGCCTTCCTGATAGGGAATGCAATGAAGTGTAAGGGAAGGAATAATCAATTGGGAGTTAGGAGAACTTGGGGTTTGTCCAAGGTCTCTTGATGTGGGATCTATTTGAGGGGGTGGGGTGGCTCAGCGTCCTCAACACCATTTTCCAATGCTAACAATCTCTGATTAGGCTATGATTCTGTGATGGGTCAGGAATACAAGAAGGTAGGAATGAACCTCAGCTGTCAGCCAGCAAACAAACAGGGATCTCAGTCCTGTAACTGCAAGGGAGTGAATTCTGTCAACAACCTGAATGAGCAAGGAAATGGATTTTCCCCTAGAACCTCCAGAAAGGTACACAGGCTACCAACATCTTGGTTTTAATCCTGAGATCCTACCTGACTTCAGGCGGGATCCTACCTGTCTTCTGACCTACAGAACTGCAAGACAATGAATTTGTGTTGTTTTCAGCCACTAAAGTTTGTGGTTATTGCAACAGCAGTAGGAAAATGATGCACTACCTGTAACAGACCAGCTTTGGTCCTCCTCTGGCCATGCCCCTCAGGTGTGAGGAGTCTAAGAGACCAGAGAGAGGTGCCCACCTGAAGCTCCCTTCTGGACCATGCTTCAGTGAGTGGGGCCTTGGAATCTCTGTTCAACAGCCCTGTTCAACTCCTAAGGCTTTGGGCACCTCCCTCTACTTTCTCTCCTCCAGGGGATGGACAGAACCTTAAGAGAACACCTGCTTAGGCCTGTGTTTGGGAGTGGGGTGAGGCCAGAGCTGGGATACTGGGCTACAATGTCCACTCAAGCACAGGTGAGTCCCCTTGATGTGAGGCAGAGTGAGGGTGGGGGACATGTGGGGAGAAAAAGGGGTCAGGAGGAGGGCTAAAGGTTGAGCTGGCTCTCTCTATGCTGCTGTGTTCTGGTGTGGGACTCTGGGAAGGCTGCAGATTTTAAATTCAGATCATGTATTCCAGGTCTTTATGGGGACATATTTCCCATATAGGATAGTAGAACATATCTTCATAGTCTGTTAGCTTGATTTATACTTCTAAATACTTAGACATATGTCTGGGGCCTCCATCTGTGCCCTTGGTCTGTCCCTGCAATGATAGCGGCAGGCCTATTGTCTACCCCATACCCACAGTCATACCCTGCCTCCCATCCCAGGAATCTCCCCATTACCTTGTTTTATTTTCTCCAGAACACCTAATGCTGTCTGAAATTATTTATGTGCCTACTTGTGTCATCACCACTGCCTTTCCCCATTAAAATGTAAACTCCAGGTCTGTCTTACTCAATGCTGTTTAGCCAGTACTCAGATGAAGTAGGTGCTTAATATTTGTGGGATGAGTGGATGGGCAAATGCACTGAGGAGAAGGAGACTTGCAGGGGGGCAGAGGTGTTTCACTGTGTGTGGGGAATTTGGAAATGTGGGTCTTTGTGTAAGCTCTGCCACCAACCCTTCCCCACTCTGGAGAATTGGAATAAGAGTCCCTGTGGCCTCTTTAGGTTTTATGTTTCTAAGATATTCCAGGAAAGGGGGAAACCCTAGTGGTTCCTGGCCAAGAGGCTCCTATTGCTAACTTTATTAATTATCTATTGGTGTCTATCAAATTACCCCAAACTTAGCAGCTTCAAACAACATGCATAGATTATTAAACAGCTTTTGTGGGTCAGGAATCTGGGAGTGGCTTAGCTGGGTGATTCTGATTCAGGATCTTTCATGAAGTTGTGGTTTCATGGGCCTGGGCTGCCATTACCCGAGGGCTCACCCACAAGGCCATTGGCTGGAGGCGTGGGGTCCTTGCTGGCTCTTGGTAACAGGCCTTGGTTGCTGACCATGTGGACTTCTCCAGAAGGTCACTTTAGTGTTTTCATGACAAAGTGACTGGACCCTCTAGAGCAAGTGATCCAAAAAAGGGAGAACAAGAGGAAAACAAATGCTTTTTTTTCCCCTGTGTTGGAAGTGACACACAATCGCTTTTGTCTTATTTGCTGGAAATGAGTCACCAAGTACAACCCATGCTGAAGGACTGGGGGATTAAGGTCTACTTTTTGAAAGAAAGTGTATTTGTGGATATGTTTTTATTTTTAATTTTTTTACTTTAAAAAAAAGTTTATTTTTTGAGAGAATGTGCGTGAGCATGAGCAGGGAAGGGGAAGAGTAAGGGAGAGAGAGAATCCCAAGCAGACTCTGATCTGTCAGCCCGGAGCCTGATGTGGGCCTCTAACCCACAAACTGTGAGATCATGACCTGAGCCGAAATCAAGAGTCAGATGCTTAAACAACTGAGCCAATATGTTTTTTTTTAATTTTATTTTTTATTTTTTAAAATTTACATCCAAATTAGTTAGCATATAGTGCAACAATGATTTCAGGAGTAGATTCCTTAGTGCCCCTTACTCATTTAGCCCATCCCTCCTCCCACAACCCCTCCAGTAACCCTCAGTTTGTTCTCCATACTTATGAGTCTCTTCTGTTTTGTCCCCCTCCCGGATTTTATCTTACTTTTGTTTCCCTTCCCTTATGTTCATCTGTTTTGTCTCTTAAAGTCCTCATTGAGCCGATATGTTTTAAACCATCGTACTGGCCGAGACAGGTATGTCTTACTTCCAGGTCTAACCTTCCTCTCTGCTTTTTTCATCATCACCTCTTGTTTGTCTTGGGCCTTTGAATCTTTCCCTATTTTCTCTTTACATTGCTTCTCCTATTTTCTCTGGCCACAGAAGTACACAGATTGCTGGCATTCTCAGAAGTCCCTTTCACTCCTAGTTGTTATCCCTACGTTCTAGGATGCATCTCCCAAGAGGGTCCCTCCTCCTCCTGCTCTCTCTCTCTCTCTCTCTCTCTCTCTCTTTTAAATTTTATTTATTTATTTTTGAGAGAGAAGAAGAGAGAGCTCGTAAGTGAGGATGGGGCAGAGGGAGAGAGAGAATCCCAAGCAGGATTTGCGCTGTCAGCATCAGAGCCTGACACGGGCTTGAACCCATGAAATGCGAGATCATGACCTGAGCCCACATCAAGAGTTGGATGCTCAACCAATTGATCCACCCAGGCATCCCCCCTCTTTTTTTAAAGTTTATCTATTTGTTTTGAGAGAGAGCACACATGCATGAGTGGAGGAGGGACACAGAGAGAGAGAGAAAATAAAAAATCCCAAGCAGGCTCCACACTGTCAGCCTGGAGCCCGGCATGGGGCTCAAACCCACAAACCTTGAGATCATAACCCAAGCTGAAACCAAGAGTCAGATGCTTAACCAACTGAGCCACCTAGGTGCCCCAGCCCCCTGCTCTTTTGGTCTCACTCCTCCTGCCTTCCTCTCTGAACATGGGCATTCCCTGATACCCTCTTGTTTCAAATTGACCTGTTTCCAGGGTACCCAGTCCCATCTTTCCTGCTCAGCATGCCCAGACCCATGCTAGTACACCAGGGCTCTGAGTATGTTACTCTCCCTGCTCAGAAACTTTTAAGAGCTTCCCTTGGTTTCAGACATAGGAATGGACTTTTCAGCTCAGCATCACTAGTCTCACAGTATGTGAGGTTATGGTGCTTTGATGTTTAACCTGCAAGGGGCTTGAAATCCCAAGATCTGAGGTGAAATCCTACATGTGTCACTTACTCCTGATGTGACCCTGGGCAAGTTGCTTCACTTGAATAAGCCTGTGTTTTCTTGTCTCCTAAAGCAAAACAGCATTATTTCCAATCAAGTATCTTGATTATTAAATTAAATAATATATATGAAGTATTTGTTCACATTAAATCATAAGCTACACTGTAGCTGCTATCATTATTATCCCATATAAAGGCGCTTAGCAAAAAGTGCATGGCACAAAGTAAGTGCTCAACAAATCAGTGCTTTCCCAAGGCGTTACTTGAGTGTGTCCTGCTGGTGTTACTGTTATTTTAAAATGATTTGTTCCAGTTGCTTTTCATTTATAACAAGTGACAGGACTTCCAGATGTATATGTTAATGCATTTACTTTATATCTGAGATTGGCAAACTTTTTCTTTCTGTATAGGGCCAGAGAGTAAACATTTTAGACTAGGTCATGTATGGTCTATGTCACAACTATTCAACTCCATTGTCACAGCACAAAAGCAGCCATAGACCATGTGTAAATAAATGGGCACGGCTGTGTCCCAAAAAAACCCTTTATCATTGGGCACTAAAATCTGGATTTCATATAGTTTTCACAGGTCATGTAATATTATTCTTCTTTTGATTTTTTTCTCAACCATTTAGAAATATAAAAACTATTCTTAGCTGGTGGGCTATACAAAAACAGACGGTGGGGTAGTTGGTCTGTGGGGCCATTTTTGACCCCTGATACAGTGTTCACTATATTTACATAGGGGTGCCTGGCTGGCTCAGTTGGTAAAGCATGTGACTCTTGACCTTGGGGTTGTGGGTTTGAGCCCCATGTTGGGTGTAGACATTACTTAAAGATAAAATCTTAAAAAAATTTACATAACACAGTGAGCTGATAAGGAATGATGTGAAGTAGAGTACAGATGATATGTGGATCTGGAGAATATTCAGACAGTGGTACAGGAATAATCTAAGTTGTGGCAACACATCAACAAGTGTTCAGCCCATAAAGCTGAACAATCTGGTTCAAAGCCGTCCATCTGTACTTCTTTGAGGGCCCAGCCAAACTGGGCTTCTATTTGCCCAAGCACACCTTGCACACGTCCCAGTCTCTTGGTATGGAATACCCTCTCTGAGTTGGTTTTACTCACAATACTTCTGACACCAAATGTGTGGGATTTTTCCACTGGAAAAACCATTCCTGGCTTTAGGAGACAAGAAAACACAGGCTTATTCAAGTGAAGCAACTTGCCCAGGGTCACATCAGGAGTAAGTGACACATGTAGGATTTCACCTCAGATCTTGGGATTTCAAGCCCCTTGCAGGTTAAACATCAAAGCACCATAACCTCACATACTGTGAGACCAGTGATGCTGAGCTGGTCTGATACCAACTGGATGTCCCACAACTCAATTCAATTCTGACACTAACTCCCTGGAGCCAGCATCAGATTTCATAGGTTTAAGGGCTCAGTTCCACAAGGATGCCCCCAATTCAGATACCAGTTGCAAGGAATGGGTACCAAGGTACCCACACTTCTGTCTGACTCGGCTGAGAAGTCATGGCTTCCCACAACCCCTCCTTTCAGGTTCAGTAATCTGCTCAGATGGTTCACAAAAGTCAGGAAAGTGCTGTGCTCACCATTCCCGGTTTACTATAAAAGATATTATAAAGGATACAAAAGAACAGACAGATGGAGAGGTACACCGAGTGAGGAATGGAAGGGTCTGGAACACAGGTGCTTCTGTCAGGGACAAGGACCAAATACAAATCTTTTATATTTCTTTTTATATATTTATTTGTATATCATGATGTCACACCTTCCCATTAGGCTCACTAAAATCACATCCTTTAAAGGCTATATTAAATGCCACCTCTGTCAAAAACCTGCCAGTGATTCCTTCCTACCCCCTACAAATGCTATGTTCCCTTCTCTTCATGCCCTTTTCTCTCAGCAACAGCTTGTTGGCACCTCCATTATTGTATTATAGTTATTTGGTTATTTATCTTACTTAAAATCAAGGTTCTTGCAGTCTGGGACCTTGTCTAGCTAGGATCCCACAGTGCCTGGCACACAGCATGCACTCAGAAAGCATTTCTTGAGTTTTGTTTCCTTGAATTGAAAATGGGCTTTGACATTATTGTGGCCCCTGTGTAACTGACATAATGGAGTGAAAGAGATTAGCTAGTCAAAAATATAGTAAATAGAGCAGGCCTGGTGGGAGGCTGAGGAGGGGAAAGGCCTTTGGAACATGGAGCTAACAGAGAGTCTGGCTCGCTCTGCAAGATGGCATGGCTGGTCTATGTTATTGAGACCTTAGGCAGGAAACGGGTCTGAACAGAGAGAAAAAGTAGGGCTTCCTAGAGCTTCCCACGCATCTGAGAGGCTAAGCAAAGAGCACAGTGAAATTCAGCGGCTGGCTCCCTCTGGGCCTCAAGAGAGCTGAGGTCTGAGAAGGCCTCATGATACGCATCATGCCCCAGTTCCGCGGAGTGAATCAGTCTCTGAAGCAATTGGCAATCAGCCTTAATCACGAGCCACATCTCGCAGGTTCGGTACAGACGAGCTTTGTCATTTCTCTGAGGGAATCACTGCCATTTCTCTTCCAGGCTCAGAGCAGTTCTCCCTGCCCCATCTAGGCCTGATGAGATGGCAATTTAAACCGCTCCGATTACCAGGTTTCATTAGGTAAGAAGGACCGATTAAGCAACAGTGGCCCAAATAACCTTAGGGGTACAGACACTTTTTCAAAGCCAGCGGAAGTCTTGCCAAATTAAAGGATGTCAGGATGAGATACTATGAATATCAGTTTCCTTCTCTTTGGCAGTGGAGAGGATTAATTAAATGCTTGTGAAGTGCTTTGAAAGTTTAAGCTGTTAAGAATTATTGTTCTGTGTAATAGGGAAAAAATAGAATTCTTGGCTCATTAAAGCTGTAATGTTGTAAGCCTGAGTGCTTTTCTCAGGATATCTTTGAGAGCTACATTTTTATTAAAAGAAATAAAGAACAAAGAAAAGAAATGTCTATGAATACACATATACACCTGGAAAGTCAGCCGGGTTTATCAATGTTTCTGTTGATTAAGGGGTGAACAGCAAGAAGCTGTTTCTTACTGACTACCAAAGAGACAGTTATGAAGAATCAATTGTTCAAATGTGTAGGGACAGTCGTGCTAAAATATTAGCAGGCAGGCATTTGCTTTCTCTTGAGGGACTAAAAGGCTGTGAGATTCCCTGCATGTAAACATGCAGCTCAATGAGCTTTGATGGCCTCTTCAGTCCTAACGTCCTGACTAAACCAGGAAGACATCCTTCTGCCTTCACTTTGTTGGCTGATTTGCCCTGGGACGGTTTTTGCTTTGTATCCAGATGTTCTGTGATATTTGAAAGGGTGCCATCCTAGTGGGCTGTCACTTCTGTTTCCATCTTTGTTGACTGAGGGCTTATACTTCCTTTTGTGTCTGTGCTAGCTTCCTAGTGCTGCTGGAGCAAATTACTATAAACTCAGTGGCTTAAAACAACACAAATGTATCTTCTTACGGTTCTGGAGGTCCAGAAGTCTAAAATCAGTCTCACTGGGCTAATGCCAAGGTGTCTGCAGGGCTGGTTGCTTCTGGAGACTCCTGGGGAGAGTCTGTTTCCTTGCCTTTTCAGCTTTCTGGACTCCACCTGCTTTTCCTGCTCAAGGCTCTTTCCTGCCACCACTCTGATCTCTGCTTCTGTCCTCACATGTCCTTCTCTCTGACTCTCTTCCTCCCATCTTTCCTGATTAAAGACCCTTGTGATTACAAGGGACAGTCCAGGATGATTTCCTCATCTCAAGATCCTTAACCCCATCTGCAGAGTCCTTTTTGCCCTGTAAGGGGACATAGTCACAGTGCTGGAGATTACTTGTGGGTGTTTGGGGGGCCATTATTCTGTCTGCCACAGTGCCCATCCCCTTGCCCCTTTCTGTTGTGTTCTCTCTACCCCAGCCAGGCCTTGCCTTAAATGTTTTACATGGATTAACTCATCTAATATTCACAACTACCCTGGAACAGAGGTCTCTTACTATAGATGAGGAAACGAAGGCAACAAGTTTAAATTACTTGTCGAGGGTCACTAATTTAGTACTCAAGTCTAGAATTCACAGACTTTGGACCCACATTGGGCTCCACGCTGGGCATGAAGCCTGCTTGGGATTCTCTCTCTCTCTCTCTCTCTCTCTCTCTCTCTCTCTCAATCTCTCTCTGTCCCTCCCTCTCTCTCTCTCTTTCCCCCACCCCTTTTGCCCCTCCCCTGCTCATGCTCATGCTCTCTCTCAAAAACAAACAAAAAACTAAACTCACAGACTTTGTCTTTAAAGACTTTTTGTTGTCTTTATTGTCTTTAATTATAAAAGCAACACAATTCAGGTGATTAAAAATAATTCAAATGAAAGTCATTGTCCCTCTCCTTCACTGGGTCTTTATCTGGAACCCCCTTTCCTAGTGGCCATCTGCAACTTCAGTGTTTCTGGTAGTCACCACTACACCCTACCAGTTACACACATTCCTTAATTCTTTTTAAGCTTATTTTTGAGAGAGAGAGAGAGAGAGCATGTGGGGAAGGGGCAGAGAGAGAGAGAGAGAGAGAGAGATTGAGGATCTGAAGCAGGCTCCACAATGAGAGCAGAAAGCCCAACACAGGACTTGAACTCACAAACCTTAAGATCATGACCTGAGCCAAAATCAGATCCTTAACCGACTGAGCCACCCAATTCTCTCTTTACGCCTTAATTTTTTAATTAATATAGATAGTTGTATGCAGTTGTCCAGATAATATACCATAAACTTTTATTAATTCTAAAATTATTAAAATGCAAATCCTGAACTTGAAAATAATTCATGTGTAAACCCTTACAGATCAGCACAACTTAGTTGGAACACACAGGCACGGAGCAAAGAGCAAAGCCTTTGGAGTCCAGTGGACTTGAATGTTAACTTTCACTCCACCGCTTACTAGTATGTGTCCTTGGAAAAATCACCCTTTCTTGAGTTTCAGTTTCCTCATCCTGAAATGCACCCTTCCTACATATTCCTAATTTTAAATTAAGTAGTGTGTAAATTTAAGCATGTTAGGAGTTCAACAAATGCTAGTTCTTCTAAGAAAGAAGGAAAAGATATCTGCTAATAATGAGTGAAAGCATGGACAAGAAAAACAGTAAATAGATTCCATCTACAACCAGTTTTTAATCACATGGTTCTTGTCTAATAGTCTTCATTTGCTTAACGAAAACTTTGAGGGCCCTGTGCTAGGCACTGCGTTCTTAATGGGGACACAGTGGTGAATGTGTCCTGTCCCTGCCTTTACTCCTTAGCACATAACAGGAAATCAACATATAATTTTTTAAAAGGGCTAAATCTTGATTATAAAGAAAAGATTTGGATCGTTGGAAATGACTATGTGTGTACTGGGGGTGGGGGGAGCAGTGAGGGTGGGCAGGATTTATAGCAAAAGCCTCAGGACGTATACTAGCTGCATTTCAATGATTTAAAGACTGACCTTTGGAAAATAATTGTTAATATCATGTTCTCCCACAGACCACCAGGTGCATATAGGCCTGCAAGATTTTCTAGCTTCTTGCAAAATTTATTGACTAGCTTGTAATCTTTTTCCTGAAGAAATAGATTAGATGCAAGGAGAAAGAAGTTGTGGGCTAATTCATTTTCTGATCATTTGGGCTTTCTGGAAGTTTCTACAGTTAGTCCCGGTCACCTTTTTAGACATTCATGGTGTATCTCCAATTTCTTCTCTACCATGTTTGGCAGAATTTGTTTTGGATGCTGTTTAATACAGTCACTAACCCCAGACAGAGAATGACTTGCAACAGGTGTGTCTGATAAAGAAAACATTGTTTCTGCTCTGCTTCAGGCATGTCTGACATGTTGGGGACCTGCTTTCCTTTGCAAAGCTGATAGGAATCTATTTGGGAGGGAGGAGTGCCTCCCAGTTTCAGGCCAGAAAGCCTCTCCGTTTGGCTAGCAGCAGAGTTAAGCTTGGAAGGAAATGCTAACATGTCTTCAGAGCTATCCTGAAGGAGCTAAGCTGAATGATAAATGGGTATTGATGGTCTAACATAAGAGGAGTTAGCAGTCATTTCCTGGGCAGGAGTTCTCTATGACTGCCTGGAAGCAAACAGGCCATCAGTGATTACAGAGTGATGGGTTTGGTCGTGTGAACTGGTCCATAGTAAAACAACTGTATTGACAACTTTGACATTATCTGAGATTGTGTATAATCCATGCAAAGGACAATTTGCTTTGACTACAGGACAGCCTGTGTGCCTTGATATTAATGCATTCACCAAATTAGTCAGTGAACTAGTAGAGGCTTGATGGAAGAGAAATTTGAAATATGGGCCTTCTAAAAATTCAGGGATTGCAGAGACCTATTCAGAAATCCACTAATTAGAGCAGCACCATGCAAGGACTAAACAAAAGCAGGATTTGTGCTTTGGGAAAAGGGCAGTGGTGACTGGGGGGAGGGAGAGCTATGCTAAGAGAGACTAAGGCTTTGAGCTTTTGGGAGCATTTGGAAAGTTACTATAGCATTGTATTGTATTGGAGGGATGATATGGAGTATATCTGAGTATAACATATAACATAACACAAAATATTTGTAATTTGACTATATATAATTTGAACTCATGTTTCTTAAATTAAGTACACTGGTATGCCCAAAGATCTGGCTAGACAGATGTGTCCAAGTGCTTTTAATTAATAGAACCGTTTAAAAATAGTCATGTAAGGGAATGTGGGGTGAGGAAGAATGTGTGTGTATGTGTGTATTTTTAGAGAATTCCCATGTGAAAGAAATAATGATAGCTAATGGTGAACACGATTCAGTTGTTAAAAATCATGGACCAATGTAGTAAAACACTTTCTACTTATTCTACTTTCTCCTACTTCATCTCTTGGGTAGAATCTCACCAGGCATCATGAAAAGAACAATTGTCTTTGAGAAGATGCCAGTGAGTTGGTATCTGACCCATATTAAATATCAGGTTATTATGATCCTATTTAAGATCCCAAAGTGTAGATGTGTCATCAGTGTCTTCTTTATTCATAAGTAGGAAAGAGGAAAGTCAAGTTGCTTAGTATCACCAGAGCAGTTACTAGGGGTCAGCTACAGGCCTAGCACTGTATGTTTCATTGGAGTAGATGGAATTACCATTTGATGTGATTTGAGGGGAACAGGATGTCTCCCTACCTTGAAATATTTTCCCTGCATGGCCTGAAAATATTTAGCACTCATCCTGAAATACTATCAAGTAGAGCACTAGTGGGGTTGGCTTTACAGTTTACAAAATGATTTTCTACAGATTAGATGTCCTGGAAGGAGAGTTGTCTTTTTTTATTTTTTATTTACTTTTTAAAAATTTTGATATTGTAAGTAGACTTCATGTCCATTGCGGGGGCCCAACATGGGATTTGAACTCATGACCCAAGATCAAGACCTGAGCTGAGATCAAGACCTGAGCTGAGATCAAGAGTCGGAAGCTTGACCAACTGAGGCATCCAGGCACCCCTACAGTTGTCTTTTTATTCAGAAAAGGATGCCTAATTACTTCACAATTGGGCTATTTTCCTTCAAATGTTTAACATTGATAGTAGTGATGTTTGTATCTCACCTATCAGCTATTCATACCTCCAATAGGAATGAACTAAATCAGACGGAGCCCCTCCTAGAGCTGGTTAAGATTAGTACAGATGAAATTAATCAAATGAGATTAGTTTTGCATAACCAGGAAGCTGGAGAAGGAAGAAGTAATTTTGGCTCTTCTAGCTGAGAGCAGACACGATCAAAGCCAAGGAAAGCAAGTGCTAGAATTCCAGGGGCAGAGTTGCTTCTGAGTAGCTGAGGTAAAAGTTCCAACCCTTTGAGATTGCTGTGTGGTGTCTCCAGGGAACGCTTTGTCCTGGGAACCCCTGTGGCTTAAAAGAGTCCACCAGCTAATAAGGTGACTTCTCTCCTGTCAGCAGTGGGCCAGGTGAGACTGCTATTTTCAGATGTACAAAATGCTGTTGGATAGGAGACTGGTCAGGGACATAAGGGGGCCAAAATTTGATTTTGGCAAAGCTGGGTGTGTGGAACTTTGGCAAGTTTCATATTGGCAAGTTTTCTTTGGTTAATGCCCATTACACTGTTAGCACAGGCCAAGAGGTCCTGAGGAGCAATTCCCCAGTGTTGCTCCTCCCCCTTAGGGCCAGAAAGTGACTGCTTGCATCCTTTACAAACCAGTATGAAGCCACGTGACTATTCCCAACACATCACCTGTGAAAATGAAAAACTTACCTCCAAGCTGCAGTGAAACTGAACTCTGTTGACCTTATAACAACTCCCCACCTCCAAAAAAATGTGAGAGGAAACTGCAGTTTAAATAATGTAAAATTATATTTTGTGTAAGTAATGTTGGGCATCTATACGTACATATCTGGTATGGGATTGTATTAACAGACAGTGTAGGCTAATTTATGGGCAATTGAAAGGATTTTTAAGGGTTATTTTGATTACATATATTTTTCTTTATGGGTGGAATTTAGAACCTAATCCCAATAAGAAATGACACCTTGGCTCTTGGCTCTTCCTCACATCCTATCCTCCCCTAAATCCAACTGATGTCACTCCAGATCCAACTGTCTCTTGAACACCCTCCTGAACATGTTCTTTGCCATCTTTTGTTTCAGGCCTTCGTTTCTTTCTTAGACAGATGTGTTCTCCCTGGTCAGCCTTCACTCATTTTGGCCAATCTCCTTAGTTGAGCCCTACATCCCTATCATGTTCAGTTCTGGACATACCATTCTTTTTTGTGATTATGGCTTCCCATATGTTACCCTAGCTTGGAAGGCCTTTTCCATCTTCCTCTGGACAACTCTTACCCTTTAGCCAAAGCCCAGTTCCAACTTTATCCCTCAGTAAATCCTTTCTTGGCCTCACCAGTCTGAGAAGTATTGTCTATTACATAATTTGGATACCTTGACCCACAAAGCCAAGATCTGTCCTGATCTCACTGACTTCAGCATTGTCTATACCACATACCCATGACTTGTGCCCTCTCAGTCCCTTCTCCATCCCTCCAAGGGAAAAAAAAAAAACCCCACAGTGGAGATTGTTTTTCAGTTCCTGCAACTGGACAGGCTTCTTAGCATGCAAGGCTTTCTGCTGAAATGCTTTTCTCCTTTTCAAGTCTTCCAGTTACCCCACAATGTGGTTAATTCCTTCTAAAACTTCTGTTCTAACTCAATCACCTATCCTATATTATCTATCTGGCCTGTTATGTATCTTCTTGGCATCAGATACCTTTTTATTTCTTTTGTAACATTTTCCACAGTCCTAGTGATATATTTGTGAGATTAATATTTGTGTACCTCATTAGATTGTATGCACTCCATGAATGCAGGGCTACTGTCTCTATTCTCAGAACTATTCCATTGCATCTGTCATTGATGGAATGAATGATTGAAGAATAAATGAGTTAATGTCTTCCTGACTAGGTAAGCTCCATGCATGTCCAAGCACAGTGTATGACAGAACATATTAGAATCACTATGTAAATACTTATTGTTGAATAAGTGAATGATATAACATATCAATAACTGCACATAACTCAACCAAAGTTCTTCATCTGACTTTTGGGCTTTGGGGACAAGCATAACAGAAGTATATTAGTATTATAGCTTGCAGCTAAGAACATGTGGTCTTTTACTTTCCCAACCTCAAGAAACACTGGATGTGATAATGGTTCCATAGAAAGAGAGCAGCCACAATAAGTATTAGGTTGAAAACAGAAGTAGAGGTATCAACACACAACAGTCTACAAATTTGTTGAGGGAAGCCAGAAATTAGCAGCTTGCACCAGTACCTAAAATAACTGTGTCTTTGGCTTTCGATCTGAAACTTTCAGTTTGTTCTCAGTAAAGTGATTGCATAAAAACTTACCATTCCCAAAGCTTTCCTATTGGTGAGGAGTTTGGAGATAATGGGGAGACTACTCCCTGGATATTTTCTAATACCCCATGTAAAAAGTACCTTCTTAGTTTTCGTATAGAATAGTATTTTTATGGAGCATCTTACATGGAAACCCAGTTTGTAAATGTCTCGGACACTGGCGTTTGCTCAGATATATGCATTGTACCCATCAAAGAACTGTTAATGACTTTTCATTTTTTATTTGAAAAGAAATGCAGTCCCATGAGTGGGACTTCCAGATGAGGAGACACATGGGGAAAGGCGTGCTTTCCACACTACCCACTTTTCAGCTAAAATAAGCCTTTGAAACTCATCCGGGTTTTGCTGAAGAGCTGCTCAAACCAAAGGGAGGGGCTTGGACTTCTTGTTTAGGGGTGGGGTCCCGGTCGGTGGGCGCCGCAGCCGGCTTCTTTTCCTTTGGCAAAGAGTGGAGTTGGGAAGGGTCGGTGGAGGCACTGCGTGAAACCAGCAAACCCGACAGGAGGGGCGGTAAATAGGGGCGAGGGTGCGGGACTACCCCTTGGGCCGCGCGCGAAACAAAGCCCCGCGGGGGACGCTCGACCACGCGGCAGGCAAGCGCTAGCTTCCTCCGGGCGGAGACGGTTGCGGGCGAGAGCGTGACGTGCCCGCGTTTGTCGGGCGCGAGCTGTTAGTAGCAGCAACGGCAACCGAGCAGCCAGAGCGCCAACCGCCACCCTCGGAGACCCGCACCACGATGCCCACGCAGCTCGCCGCCGGCCGGACGAGTGCCTCTGCGCCTGCGCGCCCGCGGGAAGCCCCGCCCCCTCCGGGCTGCCGGCGCGCGGGGCCGCGCCTCCTCATGGCGGCCGCCGCAGTGTGTGGTATTTAGCGGGGGCGCGCGGCGGGCTCGAGGACGCGCGAAACGACGGCGGCGGCGGCGGCGGCCAGGGGGGAGCCGGGACAGCCGTTGCGGGGCGCGCTCTCGAGCGGCGGCGGCGGCCCAGGGTGTCCCGTCGGTGCCGGCACGGGGAAGAGGCGGTGGCACTGCCCGCGGTGGCGGGAGTTCGCAGCAGCGACGGAGCGCGTTTGAGCCAGGACCGGGGTCCGAGGCGCGCTCTCCGCCCACAGGTAAGTGGGGCCCGGCCTGGAGGGAGGAGCCGGCCGCGAGGGGCTCTCCGGGAGGAGGACTCCCAGGCCCGGTAATGGCGGCGGGCGGGAAGGGCGGCGGGGCCGGGTCGCGCCACTCGGGCGGGGGCGCGGGTAGCCCCTGGCGCCGGGCGCCTTTGTCTCGGCCAGAGCCCGGCCGCTCGGCCGAGCGCCGCCCCCCGCCCCTCCCCTCCTCTGCTCGGCCCAGCCCGCCGTCGCGAGCCGGCTCGCCCCCGCCCCCGGCGCCCCGGGCCCGGCAGGCCCGCGGTGGGGGTCGGCCCCGCGCGGTCGGGCGAGGGCGGGGAAGGGCCTCCTGGCCGCCCGGCCCGGCCCCCCTGCTCCCGGGAGGCGGGCCTGGTGGGGGGAGGCGCCGGGCGCTCCCCGCGCCCCGGTGCCGGCCTTTGTTGTCAAGGGTCCCGGGGTGTGCGGCCAACATGGCGGAGGTCAGCTGAGTGCGGGCAGTGGCCGGCCCTTCGCTCCGGCCCCTCCCGGTGCCGCTCTGGGCCCGGGGGCCGGCCGGGGCGACTTGGCCGTCCTTGGCCTCCTCTGCCTGCCCGCGACCCCGGGAGCGGCCGTCCCCAATGGCGCTGCGTTCTTGCTCCCGCTCCCGGCCTGAGCCTTCATTGTGCGGTGGGAAGAATGCAGCCTCCTCCCTTGTTTATGTCTTTAGAGAGGAGATCGCGTGAACGGCTTGCCAGGGAAGCCCTAGTTTTTATTGTAAACCTTGGTTTTCCTAGGCTTCATTTTTCGGGTAGTTTGGGGGCCTTTCTTGAGTCTCTGAGATTATAACTTAGGAATGTGGGAAACCTGGGCCACAGTGTTGCGTAGGTTTTTCTTTTCTCCATTCCTGGAAAGATTCAGAATTTGTTTGCTCTGACATCCAGAGAAGTCCCAGTTTGTGTGTTCAGAAAATCAGATTGTGTAGCTGATTTGTCAAAGTCACAGAAGCCGTGAGTCTGGATATAGGGCAGCGATCAGACTGCCTGTTCTAGCAGTTGAACATTTACCATTTCCAGATAAGCGGCTGTCAAGGGTAAATTGTTAACTCTTTAAAGCAGTTGAATGTTGGGAGCACAGACTCTGAAGTCGTACTGCCAGCTTTGGTTCCATCCTGTCCCACCCGTTTGTGACCTTGGGCAAGATGCTTAACCTCTCTGTGCTTGATTTTCCTTATCTGCAAAATGGGTGTTATGACAGTACGTACGTCCAGTAGGATTGTTGGGAGAGTTGATAAGATGATAATAGGTGAAGGGCTTAGAGCAGTGGGGTTAGTGGTTAATAAATGTTTGCTGCTTGGGCTCTTGTTCTTTAATAATTAATGAGTTCATTTTGGCATGATGGATATGTTGGAAGTACACAGACCAAAATATGTGAGCTCACATTGTACGTTGTTAGTGCTTTGGTTTTTATTTTACTGCCTTTTTTTAGTTAACCAAAATGAACAGAGGTTTAGATAGTAAATTGACAGGCACTCTGAGATAGTGGCATTTGGAAATTTATATAGTAAGGAATTTGGATAGGTCTTGTGTGGTCTGGAATTATAAAAAAAAAAAAAAGTGCTTAAGTGAGGTTTCCTTTTAGCACTTTCACATTTATGGATCAGTTCACTTCCAAGGGCTTGTGTTAACTAACTTGGAAGAGTGGAATAACGAATCCTTTTGAATGTTAGGTGTCTATGGTGTTACCACCCCTTTTAGACATAAGGGAAGAGCAAAGGGTAGTATGGTTATAAATGTAATGGTCTGGGGGCGCCTGGGTGGCTCAGTTAAGTGTCCGACTTCGGCTCAGGTCATGATCTCAAGGTTCATGAGTTCCAGCCCCGTGTCGGGCTCTGTGCCAACAGCTCAGCCTGCTTCAGATTCAGTGTCTCCCTCTCTCTCTGCCCCTCCCCTGCTCACTCTCTGTCTCTCTCAAAAATAAATAAAGATTTAAAAAAATTTTTTTAAAAATGTAATGGTCTGGTAATTTTATCAGGGAAATATTGGTTCAAATTGTGGAGGAGAGAATATTGGTAGCTGTTAGAAGAACTTTATGATAAGTACGTTTTGAGACTTAAAAGTGGATTATACAAATTGTGTAATTTTTCATTCTGGAAATTACAGAAACTTGTGATTTGGAATGGTTAAGTGGCAACCCTAAAGTTAGTTTAGCCAAAATCTTTTCTTAGGTATATTATAGAATTGGTTCAGGGGCCCCCTGTTGGGATCTTTTCAGCATAATTTAGTAACATTTATTAATATTTCAAACTGAAGTACAGTATAATTAATAATGTTGAACTTTTCAGGATAAGTAGTACACAAACTACAAATTCAGAAACAAACTTAATTCACTTTGTTCATTCTGAGCTTTGGGAAGCTCTTACAAACCTGATGTAGAGCAATATTCTTTAATTTCTGTAATTATATTATAATTAGGCTAAAGTTAATTGATATTACAAAGGAAATATTTAGCCAAGACAGCAGTGACATAATGTGAAGACTAGGATTTTATTTTCAGTATATACGGTGTTCTGAAAACAAGTCTTACATAACCCTGCAAAGTGACCCCTTAAATTGTGTTTTAAAGCTTTGATTTATTCAGTTTCCAAAAGATTGGAGGTTTTTCTTTTTTTGCTTAAAGAGATGTTACGGACTTTTGGTTATGATTATGGAATTTCTGTACACATGTTGTAAATGTGTAAATTCTGAATATTTTTGATATACAACACCTTACAAATAATATATGAAAGCCTCAGACTTCCCATCCCACCCTGCCTCCCTTCTTCCCCGCAAAACCAACTGGAGTTATTTTTTTCACTTTATAATAGTATGATCCTTAATCATTTCTTTTAAATAGTGTTTTTTCTAATGCCCTTTAAATTATTTGGTTTTCCATGGCTGTGGCTATAGTTATTAGAGCACCTGATGCATAAGGGCAAAATTGTGTTTTGTATTCCTATCTCCTCAGTGCCTAACACTCAATACTTGTTTCCTGACCTACTCCTATCTATAATGCTGATAACCCATGTATTATCCTCTTGCCTGCAGGTAATTTTTTTTAATGAATTTTTTTTTAGAGCAGTTTTGCGTTCAGAGCAAAATTGAATAGAAGGTACAGAGATTTCCCATATTCACCCAGCCCCAGTGATATCCTTCCCCATTATCAACATCCACCACCAGAATGGTATATTTGTTACAATATGATCTACCTACATTGACACATCATTATCACCCAAAGTCCATGGTTCAGTCTTGGTGTTCTGTATTAGGAGTTTTGACAGATGTATACTGAGTGCTGTGTATTCACCACTGTAGTGTACAGAAGAACAGTTTCTTTGCCCTAAAAATCCTCTCTGCTCCACCCACTCATTCATCCCTCCTCCAAGCTGATCTTTTTACTGACTCCATAGTTTTGCCTTTTCCAGAATGTTGTATAATTGGAATCATACAGCATGTAGCCTTTTCAGATTGGCTTCTTTCACTTGGTAGGATGCATTGAAGGTTCTTCCATGTCTTTTCATGGCTTGATAGCTCAGTTCTTTTTAGCACTAAATAATATTCACTGTCTGGTTGTACCACTTTATCCATTCACCTACCAGAGGACAACATCTTGGTTGATTGCAGATTTTGGCATTTATGAATAAAGCTGCTATAAACACCCTGTCAACTCCTTTGGGTAAATAGTAAGCCACAGGATTGCTGAATCTTATGGTAAGAGTATGTTTAGTTTTGTAAGAAACCTCCAAAGTGCCTTTTATAGTTGCATTTCCACCAGCAGTGAATGAGAGTTCCTGTTGCTCCATATGCCCACCAGCATTTGGCGGTGTTGGTGTTCTGCATTTTGGCTGTTCTAGATGTGTAGTGGTATCATCTTGTTCTGATTTGCATTTCCCTGATGACCGGTGATGTGGAGCGCCTTTTCATATGCCCATTTGCCATCTGTATATCTTTGGTTAGGTGTCTCTTAAGGTATTTGGCCCGTTTTTAGTTGGGGTTGTTATTGGTTGGGGTTGTTTATTGTTGAGTTTCAAGAGTTCTTTGTGTATTTTGGGTAACAGTCCTTTATCAGATAAATCTTTTACAAATATTTTCTCCTAATCTGCGGTTTTTCTTCCTATTCTCTTGACAGTGTCTTTCCCTTCAGGTCATTTTCCACTTTTATGTACCAAGGTATACTTAAAATTTACATGTCGAAAAGTAAAACCTTTATTATTTCCAACTGTCCAGGGCTCTTACCCCCTATATTCGGTTAGTCTTAAGGTCCTGACTTTTCTGCCATCTGGTTATCTCAAATATGGCATTGCTTCTCTCACTCATTTTCACATTTGCATTCAAGTCTTCTACCTTGCACGTGGTCTGTCTGCATTTGGTCTTTGCCTGTTCCCTTCAGTTCTTCCTATTGTAGTTTAAGAGAGCTTTCTAATGTAGGTGACTTACAAGAACTTCAGTATAAAGTCCAGAATTCCTTGATGGATGATAGTCAGTACACAGCCTTTCCTGAGTTTGCTCTGGGTACTTCCCTGCCATTTGCAATTATATACTTATAAGTGCCTATGTGCACCATATTCTCTCTCTCCCTGCTGAAGTGTGTAATCTCAGCCTAGACATCACTTAGCTGAGACACTGTTCCTGGACTTCCCACCCTGAGTTGGGTGTCCTTTCTTTGTGTTCCCATAGCACTCTCTGCTTTGCTCCACTCTAACAAGTATCCCTCTGAACTGTAAGTGTTCTGTACTACTTTGCTCCCCAATAGACTGTAATCTCTGTGAGGACTTGGTCTTCATCACCCTTGTTTGTCTAGAGTTTAGCATTGTTTCTGGCATGTAGTTGGTGCTCAGTAAATATTTATCGCATGACTGATAAACTAATACCTCACACTGTTCTTAAAATGTGCTAGAGCCATATCCTCCAACATTTCCTCTTGCCCTACCTGGTCAAGCTGGATTCTTTTTGTTTCTTGAACGCTTTCTGTACTTTAAAGCTCTGTGCCTTAGCTGATGATTGTACTTAATCTCTCAAATGTCTACCTGTGCAGCTTTGGACAGATGATTTAAACTCTCCAAGCCTTAGTTTTCATTAGCATGTGAACAGCCAATTAAGCACATTGCTGCTTCCCCCATCCCAGATATCCTAGTGCTAGAGTGGCAGTATAGTTGAAGGGTTAAGGAGATAGGGCTCTGAAGAATCAGACCTGGATATGTCTCTTGACTCTATCACTTACTAGTTGTGTTTGTGACTCTAACCTCCATGAGAGCAGGGACACTGCCTACTTTTGTACCTTAAAAGCACATTGCCTATCCATAGAAAGTGCTTAAATAATTTTTTAAAGAATTTTTTTTTTTCTTCAACATTTATTTATTTTTGGGACAGAGAGACACAGAGCATGAACGAGGGAGGGGCAGAGAGAGAGGGAGACACAGAATCGGAAACAGGCTCCAGGCTCTGAGCCATCAGCCCAGAGCCTGACGCGGGGCTCGAACCCACTGACCGCGAGATCGTGACCTGGCTGAAGTTGGACGCTTAACCGACTGCGCCACCCAGGCGCCCCTAAATAATTTAAAAAAAAAAAAGTTTTTGAGTAAGTTACTTAATTTCTCTAAATATTACCATTTACATTCTAGTGAGGGAATAAACAGAATTACAGATTGTGATATGTAAAGATCTTCCTCCACTTACTATGGGGTTATGTCCTGATAAACTGTTTGCAAATTGAAATTGTTGTTAAGTTGAAAACACATTTAATACAGCTAATCTACTGAACATCATAGTTTAGCCTAGCCTACCTTGAACATGCTGAGAACCCTTACATTAGCCTACTGTTGGGCAAAATCATCTAACACAAAGCTTATTTTATAATAAGGTGTTGAATATTTCATGTAGTTTATTGAATACTGTACTGAAAGTGAAAAACAGTAGTTATAGGTGTATTGATTGTTTATCCTCCCACTTGCCTGCTGACTGGGTGCTATGGCTTGCTGCTGCTGCTTAGCATCATGAGAGGGTATCATACTGCACATTGATAGCCTGGGAAAAGATCACAATTCAAAATTCAAAGTATAGCATATCGCTTTTGCACCATCATAAAGTGAAAAATCATAAGGGAAACCATTGTAAGTTGGGGTCCATCTGTACTATAAAGGAGTTAAAAGTGCTGAAGTAAAAAATAATGGCGGTAGGAGGGACACCTGCTGTCAAAAGTGGTGACATTTAAGCTATGGTACAAGCTAGCTCTTTGAATGAGGGAAGGGAGAACCTCTCAGAATGAAGGAGAAGCAGAGGTAAAGGCCCAGATGCTGGAATGAGCATGTACTTGCTGTTCTAGAAGTTGAGGGAAAAGAGTGTTCCTGGAGCAAACGGATGATGGGGAGAGATGGCCAGGGATCAGATCCTGCAGAGTCAAAGCAAGGAATGTGAGTTTTATTTTAGGGGTACTGAGAAGCCATCAGAAGGATTTAAGTAAAGGAGTAGTATAATTCACTTCTAACTGTTAAGATAGCTTTAGCTGTTGTTTGGAGAATTGATTGGTCAGACAGGCTCTTTCTTTATGACCTGGATTAAGGTGATGGCAGTGAAGATGAAGAGAAGTGGATGGATTTGAGATATATTTGGGAGACAGAATTAACAGGATTTGTTGATGGATTAGATGTGAGAGGTGAGGGAAGGAAGGAATTAGGTGGTTTCTGGCTTGAGCTGCTGTGTGGAACATGGTGCTGTTTACCAATATGGGAAAGACTAAAGGAGGGGAATGGGACAGAAGGATAGCAATAAAATTCAAAGTTGTGATAACGTTGGATTTGAGGTTCTCTATGAGACATCTAGAATGATTCGGTGCGGTGGAAGGGATATCGGGGATGTGGTCTTACAGAAGCCAGATGGGAAATATTAGAGCATGTTTAGGTGTTAGGGGGATGGTCTGGTAGCAAAAGAGGGAGGAATTGATGTAAGAGGAAGGGATAATAGAAAGGGTGTGAAGTCTGAGTAGGTGAAGGGATAATAGAAAGGGTGTGAAGTCTTGAGTAGGTGAGAGGACAGACCCAAGTGCAGGGTCACTTTATTCTAATGTGAGGGAAGGAGGTGGTAAATCAGTATTTGATGGCTTCTCTGGTATTTTCTGAAGGAAACATGGGTGAAGCCATCAGTTGAGAGTATTTGTAGTTAGTGAATACCGGATGGTGGTAGGTTAAAGGTGTAATAGAGAAAGACATATTGAGAAACTGAGCAGAGGGAAAGAGAGGAGAGATGCTGTGATCTATTAGCTAGTGAGAATGCCTGATGCTGTTTCAGTAGATTTTAGGAGACTATCTAGAGCAATAGTATTTTTGTTTCTTTTTTAATTTTTTTAAATGTTTATTTTTTTGAGAGAGAGAGACAGACAGCATGAGCGGAGGAGGGGCAGAGAGAGAGGGTGACACAGAATCCAAATCAGGTTCCAGGCTCCGAGCTGTCAGCACAGAGCCTGACATGAGGCTTGCGTTCATGAACTGTGAGATCATGACCTGAGCTGAAGTCAGTGCTTAACCAACTGAGCTACCCAGGCGCCCCAGTATTTTGGTTTCTAAATGTAAACTTTTTTGTTGAAGTATAGCATAAATAGATAAAGCAAAGTGCTCAAACTATACCTATAGCTTGATGCATTTTCACAAAGAGAGCACCCTGTTGGGACCAGCTCTCATGTGTCCCAATTACTTTTACTTTTTTTTAAGTACCTTTTTTTTTTCTTAATGTTTATTTGTTTTTGATAGAGTATGAGCAGAGGAGGGGCAGAGAGAGAGGGAGACACAGAATCCAAAGCAGGCTCCAGGCTTTGAGCTGTCAGCACAGAGCCTGATGCAGGGCTTGAACTCACAAAGCGTGACATCATGACGTGAGCTGAAGTCAGATGCGTAACCCAGGTGCCACCCCAAAAAGTACTTTTTAAAATCTTCAGGGACTCTAGGCTGAATAATACAGATAAAATAGTCTGTTTTGGTTCAATTTATTCCTTAAGCTTGAGCCACAATGAGCAGAATGATATTGATGAAGACCTTTCATTAGGTCTGAGCTTGCCCAGTGGCATTGAACTTATTTGTGGGTTTTGTTTTTAATTACAGAGGTTGTGGGGAGCACATGGGAGGAACTAGAAAGAGAAGGTTGGAGGGAAAACCTTTGGACAACTAATCTGTATTTTTGAAGTAGATATTGGCAGTGAGAAGTATTTTCTTAAAAAGTTAGAGGAATTTAATGCCAGTCTTGAATTTTATAGGAAGCATTATACTGTCCTTGTTATAGTTATTTATTATTGTCATGTTGACAAGTGTAGCTAGTGATGGTTGATACAGTGAAATTTAATGTACATTGGCTTCTTTGCAAACACTCTGCCTTGGAAAGATTGCTTTAGTAGTTGGTTTAAATAAGTTGAATAATCTCATTGTTCAAAACTTGCTTTTTTCTTCTTTGCGTTTTACCTTTTGCTCTTTTGAGTTTGGTTAAAGCTCAGGCTTTGTGTGTGTGTGTGTGTGTGTGTGTGTGTGTGTGTGTGTCAAGGACCCTTTGTCAGGGACAGCTTCAGATGTTTATATAGTTGTGAATTAATTTCTGCAGACTGTATTCTTTTGGTTTTTTTAGGAGAGATGATCGAACATGTTATTTTGTCTTATAATTTTAAAATGGTAAATTTTTATAACTATAAACTAAAATATGTATATATGTATATGAAATATGTGGATTTTTAAAAAAATACTTAGAGAGTGTGTGCACGTGTGTGCTCATGCAGGGGAGGGACAGAAAGAGAGGGAGAGAGAGTCTGAGCTGTCAGCACAGAGCCCAGCTCCGTGGCTTGATCTCACAAACTGTGAGATCATGACCTGAGCCGAAATCCAAAGTCAGATGCTTTACCTGGCACCCCTGAAATATGTGGATTTTTATGTGAATGGGCTGTTTCAAAAATTTTTTCCCTGTTAGTACCCATATATTTGAGTCGTTTTAAGAAAGAAAGAAATCAAAGAAAAAAAGCCATCAAGGCAGGTAGACAGAATTAGCTCTTGGTTTCTTAGTGTTTCAATTTTTTTTTAAACTTTTTTTTTAAGTTAGTTTTGAGAGAGACAGAGGGAGTGCGAGTGGGCGAGGGGCAGAGAGAGAGGCAGAGAGAGAATCTCAAGCAGGCTCCTCGCTGCCAGCGCAGAGCCCAACCAGGGCTCAAACTCATGAAACTGTGAGATCGTGACCTGAGCTGAAATCAAGAGTTGGGTGCTTAACTGATTGAGCCACCCAGGTGCCCCTCTCATTGTTTCAATTTATATATGAAGTCACCAGCAATTTCTTAGCAGGTAAGTGTGGGGACACAAAATATGCACTAAAATTTCCCTTTTTATTACCAAAATAATATATGTGCTTTAATTTGAGGAATATATACAGAAATGCAACCCTAATCTTCCCTATGATCATTCATAATCCCGTATTAGACATTTTGGCTTTTTTAAGTCAGCAGGAGATATTTTAAAGTTAATTTCTTTGATCTGATGTAAATCCTTGTAGATATTTTCTTGAATGATTACCACTTGTCAGTAACTACATGTTTGAACTGTGTAATTCCAAATGATGATGTTTGTGCTTATAGTCTGTACCCTGCAGTTTTTGATATTTTGTGTACCTATAGTTCGGTGGTCCCATGTCTGATCTCTGGTTTCTGGTTCTAAACTTGACTTGCCTGTCTTCTCTCCTCCCTCACTTTAAGTCTTTAAGCCACATTTTGCAGTTTGGATGCCCCTCCAGTTTCTTTTCTGTCTCGTTACATGGAAATACATGCGTAGAGACAACAGCCTTGTAAGTGTATATATTTACTTCTTGTAACATAAATAGGATTATGCTATGTGACTTTTTTTTTTTTAACCCACTCATTTAAACAGGTTGATTCTTATATTACTAGATGAGTCCATCTTCTTAAAAACAAGGCAGCATAGTGTTCTGTTGTGTGGACTATATTTTAGTCACTCTCTTAAGATAGGGCTTGAATTTTCAGTTTATTTGCTGTTACAAACAGGATTGCTATAGGCATCCAGATACATACACCTTTGCCAACATGTAAATTAGAAGAGGAACTTGGAAGAAATTTCTGGGTGAAGAGTATACACTTACATTTTGAAACAAGCTGTCAGATCTTATTAGAAGCTTCCACGGTGGACATTTCCAACAGTGTAGTTAAGTCTCTTTCCTGACATCTTTGCCAATACTTGGAGTCAAATCTTTGAAAATAAATTTCTGTCCTTTCTTAAGTAACACATGCAATTTGTGACATTTCTTATATCAAGTCTTTGAACTTCTTTTTCCTTTTTTCTAGACTTTTACATGCACCTATAATTCAAAATAAAATATTCCATTAGCTTTGTGTTTTATTTTTGATTTATTTTTTTAATGTTTATTTTTGAGAGAGACATGAGCAGGGGAGGGGCAGAGAGAGAGGGAGACACAGAATCTGAAGCAGGCTCCAGGCCCCAAGCTGTCAGCACAGAGCCCAATGTGGGGCTCAGACTCCCCAACCGTGAGATCATGACCTGAGCTAAAGGCGGCCGCTTAACCGACAGAGCCACCCAGGTACCCGTAACATGCTTCTATTGTTAAATCCAGATTTCAATTTTAGGCGTTATCTATTCAGTTCCTGTTGTAGATTTAACTTGTCTTCCTGCCTCTGTCACATGTACAGACCTTCCCATTTACATACTCCTTTAATTTAGTGACATCATAATTTTGTATTTGCATTATTATTATGAGAGTTATTCGCAAATTGAGCTATATAGTAAGCTGTTGTGACTTTTTTCCTTGTACGGTTTAATTGGAATTTGTATATGTCGCTAATATTTGTCCTTTTTCTTTTTTCTTTGTTTTCTTTGTGCTTACTGCTAATACCGCCCCACATTCCTTACTACTTGTCTTAAGTGTTCAGGTTGCTTGCTGCCTCATGTTGCCTTCTTCGCTAACGTAAAGTTGTCCTTGTCTGTGTTCCCTGTACCTTTCTTCTGGGTTAAGTCTTACTTAACTGTAGCCATGTTGTCCTTTTTCTTGGTTCATTCCTTATCTATGAAGGGCTTGTCCTCCAGGAGCCTCCTGAGAACATTTCCAGGGGAAGTTCAGTTTTGAAACTTTGCATCATTATTCTGCCCTCAACACTTTTAGGATAATTTGGTTGCGCATAGAATTCTAGAACAGTAATCATTCTCTTTGAGGATTATAAAAAACATGGTTCTATTGCATCCAGCTTTGGATGTTACTACTCAAAGTCCAAAGTTCTTTTGCTTTCTGATTTATTTGTTCAGTCAACAAATAATTTTTTGAGTCTGTGTGCTAGGCACTGTTTTAAGTGTTTTGAGATACATCACTGAGCCTACCTTCCAGAGTTGGGCGGGGGGGCTACTACAATGAGCATAATAATTCAATTGTATAGCCTGATAGAGGGTAATACATTCTGTGGAAAAAAAATAGAGTAGAAAGGGAGGAGGGAAAAGGAGAGAAGAGGAAGAGGCTGGTGGAATAGGTGAGGATTAGGAGTGCATAGTGGAGGGTCAGTGGGCAGAGTGCTGATCACTGTTTGCAATAGAGAGGACAAGGTAGGCCTCATTGAGAAGATAGCAAACAAGCAAAAATAAGAAGGAGGTGAAAGAATCCATTATTATGTACATCTAGGAGGAAAGTATGTTAAAGCGGAGGCCCCAAGGAACAGCTTAGTTTTATGGAACCAGGAGGCTAGTGCAGTGAGTGAGGGCGAAAGAAGTGGGAGATGGAGTCAAAGAGTGATCACCATATTATTTAGGGCCTTACAGGCTGTTCAAGATTTTTCTGTTACTTGGATAAGGGTTGCCAATGGGGAGGGTAGTGAGCAGAGGAGTGACATAACCTGATATAAATTTTAACAGGATTTTTCTGGTTGCTATGCTTAGAACATACTGGGATGGGTGTGGGAGACAAGGATGGGAGTGGGGAGACTGTTTAGAAGGATATTGTGGTAATTCAGATGAGTGATAATGGTTGCTTGGAATATATGATATGGTAGTGGTAGAGGTGGTGAGGAGTGGCTGGATTCCGGATATATTTTTAAAGAAGATACACTAAGATTTCCTGGTGGTTTTATTTTTATTTTTTAAGTTTATTTTGAGAGAAAAAGAGAGGGAAAGAAGTTGAGTGGGGGAGAGGCAGAGAGAGAGGGAGACAGAGGATCTGAAGCAGACTCTGCTGACAGCAGGGAGCCTGATGCAGGGCTCAAACTCACAAACCACAAGATCATGACGCCAGCTGAAGTCAGATGCTTAACTGAGCCACCCAGGTGCCCCCTGGTGGTTTTAGGTATATAGCATGAAAAAAAGAATCAAGGATGACTTCAAGGCTTTTGAACTGAGTAACTGGAAGGTTGGAGTTGCCATCAAGGGAGGGGAAGGTGGTGGGTGGAATAGTTTGGAAGATAGGGAGTTCAGTTCTGTTCAGCACTTTCCCCACCCCTGCCCCCAGGGATATCTAGGAAGCAGTTGGATGTACAAATCTTGGGTTTAAGAGAAATCTGGAGGGGTTTTTTGTTTGCTTTTTTAGTCTGGGCTGGGCATACACATTTTTAAGTCCTAGGAATGTTGGTGGAATTTGAAGACTGCAAGACTGAATGAGATCAGCAAAGCCAGGAACAGTGGACCATGGACAACTCCCAATTAGAAGAGTTTGGGGAGAAGAGCAGGAATCAGTAAAGGCAGCTGAGTTGCTGGTGAGCTAGGAAAACTGTGTGTGCAGGGTCAGTGAACAGAGTTTATCAGGCAGGAGCCAGTGATTGATCAGTTCTGTCAGATGCTGGTGACAGATGAAAACTTGCAAATTAAATACAAACAAAACTGCAAAACCAGTGAAATTCAAATTATACTCATTTTACTAAAGCATTGGGTCCTGTCTGCTAAATTGAAATCTTGAAACAAAATGGCTTATAGAATTGACTATGGTTATGCTGTAGGTTCTTTTTGAGTTAAACATACCAAGATTGACCTGCATGGTGTGGTCACCATGTTTTGCATTTTCTTACCAGCATATAAATGCTTCAGGGAAAAACCATGATGCCACTGGGCTTTGCTTCACAGAAATGCATCAATTGCATTTGAGGTTCCCTTCTGCTTTTGTCTTTAGCCTGTCATTATTAGAGTATTGTAGTACCGACTTGGAGCCAGCGTGACCATAAATGTGAATGGGAGCATTCAATTATTTGGCTACCATATGGAGTCAGATGATTTGGAATGTGCTACTACTGCTTTGTAGATTATTAAAAACAGGAAAATAAAACATTCAATTTTTGTAGAGAAATGTAGATCTCCCACTCTTCCAAGAATAGAATCTTAGGTTGAGGAAATTTTTTCTAAGTTTGTTTATTTTGAGAGAAAGAGCGAGCAGGGGAGGGGCAGAGAGAGAGGGAGAGGATCATAAGCAGGCTCCCTGCTGTCAATGCCCAGCCCCATATGGGGCTTGAACTCACAAACTGTGATATCATGTCCTGAGCCGCAACCAAGAGTCAGACGCTTAACTGACTGAGCCACCCGGGCGCCCCTTGAGAAAATTTATTTTATTTTTTAAGTTTGAGGAAAATTTGAGTATGTTAATTCATGTATTATATCCTTATGTGAAATAACAAATTATTTGGTTGGAGTTTCAAGTACAATGCTTATGAAGATAACAAATTATAACAATTTCAGTGAAATATGATTTAATTTGAAAAGGCTCCATGAATTTTTTGATATGGCATTTCTTTCCCATAAATTCCATTGTTTTTCTCCTCTTTTACTAGTAAAGAGCTACCTATCATATGTCATGTTAAGACTCTGTAATTATGATTTTGCCTCATTTCTTTAATATCTTCTGTCTCCCAAGCAGTGTATAGTTTTGTGTTTAGCTCAATATCACCAACTCTTTATAGATTACTGCCAATTTTGATCTGCTTTAAAATTTTTGGCCAGTGTGTGTGTGTGTGTGTGTGTGTGTGTGTGCGCGCGGGGGGCGGGGGGGGCGGAGGGCGGTTACCCTACCACATTTGTCAGGTGGAATGTGGAGTTGAATGGGTTGTATGTTCTAGTGTAGAACTGGCTAACATAGCTTAATGCCAAGACAGAGCAAAAGAGGAAACATCTATTGGAATGTGTGATAGTTTTACATCCTGAAAGAATATAAAACATAATCATGGTAGTAAACAACAGTTGTAGTCAAACTTGGACACAACTAAGTGAATATTGGACAGTTTTTTCTGGATGCTGTAGGGTTTGGTTGTATTACAGTAGTGATTGTGTTGTAATCATGACTGATACAGTTTTGATAAGTTCAGGTGTGTTACGAAAAATTTTGTTAGCAATATGTGGTATGAAATAAAAATGTTGAGAAAGCCTGTTTGACCCTCTTTTGACTCTCTTTCTGCTTACTCATATTTTTGTGCTCTTGCCTCACTTCTTGATACTTGGATTTAATATCTACTTGTTAATGACAAACTCAGATTATCAGATTCTACCACTTTGATACAAAAAAATTACAAAAGCAACTACTTGTTAGGGCTAAAGGTTTAAATAACTTAGGGAAATTTTAATTTTTTGGCCAATTTTGTAAATATTGAAAAGGTGTGTTGGATGCTAAATTAAATATTCTGTCCCAGTACGAGGTTTTCCAGTTTTGAGGGTTATTTGAAAGAAATGAGATTTAGGGACAAAGCAGACAATGTGGTTCTGTGCTTATTCTTATTTTTTTTTTGATCTTCAGTTTCCTCATCTACAGTATGAAGTTATAACCTACGTTATGAAGCTTAAATAAATGGTGTGTATGAAGCTGACACAGTGCCTGAAAAGTTGATAGGTGCCCAGTTTATGCAGCTTTGTTCACAGCAAACTCTGTAATCTTTATCAGATTTCAGATACCATCCCAAATTGAGGTTATGAAAATGAACACAGTAGTTTGAAACAACAGTTTCCAGCAAAATCCTGTATAATCCAGGTGTTTTTTATTTAGTGATTAATTGCAGGGTTCATGGTATGACTCTATAAACATGACCAGTGGTTGTATTGTTAATAATTTATCAAACATTACCGTGTATTTAATCTGTTAATGTCCAAAAATCTGTTATTGTTGGTTTTATCATTGTACAAATGAGAAATTTGAGACCCAGAATATTGTAATTTTGCTCAATGTCAAAATAATTAGTAAGAGCTAAAGTAGGAGTTCAGGTTTGAGCTTCTGATTCCAATCAAAGTCATGGTTCTTTTCACTATACATAGGCAACCTTCTTGAGGTATGTTATCATTAGGGCATTACTAAGAATTGAGGTTACTGTCTAGGAATTGATGGGTTTATGGAACTCTGATGTTATGAACATAAACATTTTGAAAAGTTAGAGAAGTGGTATGGAAGTACATCCATTTCTTTTTTCTTTTTTAGACTCTGTTTATAATGATAAAATTATTTCATACAGTGTTTCTTTTTTAAAGTAGGCTTTATTTCTTTAGGGCAGTTTTAGATTCAGTAGCAAAACTGAATAGCAGGTACAGAGATTTCCCATATTCACCCAGCCCCAGTGATATCCTTCCCCATTATCAACATCCACCACCAGAATGGTATATTTGTTACAATATGATCTACCTACATTGGCACATCATTATCACCCAAAGTCCATGGTTCAGTCTTGGTGTTCTGTATTAGGAGTTTTGACAGATGTATACTGAGTGCTGTGTATTCACCACTGTAGTGTACAGAAGAACAGTTTCTTTGCCCTAAAAATCCTCTCTGCTCCACCCACTCATTCATCCCTCCTCCAAGCTGATCTTTTTACTGACTCCATAGTTTTGCCTTTTCCAGAATGTTGTATAATTGGAATCATACAGCATGTAGCCTTTTCAGATTGGCTTCTTTCACTTGGTAGGATGCATTGAAGGTTCTTCCATGTCTTTTCATGGCTTGATAGCTCAGTTCTTTTTAGCACTAAATAATATTCACTGTCTGGTTGTACCACTTTATCCATTCACCTACCAGAGGACAACATCTTGGTTGATTGCAGATTTTGGCATTTATGAATAAAGCTGCTATAAACACCCTGTCAACTCCTTTGGGTAAATAGTAAGCCACAGGATTGCTGAATCTTATGGTAAGAGTATGTTTAGTTTTGTAAGAAACCTCCAAAGTGCCTTTTATAGTTGCATTTCCACCAGCAGTGAATGAGAGTTCCTGTTGCTCCATATGCCCACCAGCATTTGGCGGTGTTGGTGTTCTGCATTTTGGCTGTTCTAGATGTGTAGTGGTATCATCTTGTTCTGATTTGCATTTCCCTGATGACCGGTGATGTGGAGCGCCTTTTCATATGCCCATTTGCCATCTGTATATCTTTGGTTAGGTGTCTCTTAAGGTATTTGGCCCGTTTTTAGTTGGGGTTGTTATTGGTTGGGGTTGTTTATTGTTGAGTTTCAAGAGTTCTTTGTGTATTTTGGGTAACAGTCCTTTATCAGATAAATCTTTTACAAATATTTTCTCATTCTCTTGACAGTGCCTTTTGCAGAGCAGAAATTTTAAATTTTAATCAAGTTCATGTGTTTGGTGTTGTTCTTGAAAAGTCTTTGCTAAACCCAAGGTCATCTAGATTTTCTCCCTTTCTAGGAGTTTACATTTAAAGGTCAGTGATCCATTTTGAGCTAATTTTTGTGAAGGGTGTGGAATCTGTGTCTAGATTCATATTTTGGTGTGTGGATATTGAATTGTTCTAGCATCATTTGTTGAAAAATCTATCTTTTCTCCATTGCCTTTGCTCCTTTGTCAAAGATCAGCACAGATCAGCACACTTATTTTAAAGTGAATTTTTAATCTCAGGTGTGAATTCTCTTTGTGAATTCATTTAAGTAAATGCATTCTACTTGTAGGGACACCAGGGATAAGTGAATTCTGGTTGTATACATATGCCATTCCTTCTCCTTGGAATCCTTCATGCTGTTTTACTTGATTTAGTCATTCCTTCAAGAAATATTTAAATTATCTAGTCTGGGCTTGGTACTGTCCTAGGTGCTGGAGACATGAGCGTGAACAAAAACAAACAAGGTCTATTCTCATGCAGTTTCTCAGTGCAGAAGTTCTGAACCAAAAGTGAATGGTTCAGGGATCCTGGCAGTTCTCATGGTCCTTTCAGGGTCAAAACTTTTTTTTCACAATAATGAGACATGAGAGTACAGTGGAGTTTCCCAGAGGGTACGTGGCATGTGGCATCTTAACAGATTAAATGCAGAAGGAGATAATGAATATCCAATTGCATTTTATTGCATCAGACATTAAGAAGTGCAAAAATGTGAAACATAGACATTCTCCCTATGAAAATATTTTTCATAAACATTTAACGTGTAATGGATTTTTATGTGTAATTTATAATGATATTAAAATAAAGAAATACTTAAAAATTTATTGGATTGAATTTCTAATATAGTGGAATAATATATTCTAATATAATAATATATTAGAAATATGTAAATATCATACGTATAAACCACATAGACGAAAAGCTCTTTTGGGGGCCTTAATAATTTTTAAAAAGTACTGAAAGTACTAAGTAATAATTTTTTAAAAGCAATGAAGACTAAGTTTTTTTTTTTTTAAATGGGCAGGTAGGCTTAAAGGGCTTAGAAGTCACAGGGTCAGCTAACTGCTTTCGATTCTAAAGCAATTATTGGCAATATGTAAATGAAAGGGTGTGACTATGGTCCAGTAAAACTGCTTACAAAAACTGGCAACTGGCTTGCAGTTGTAGTTTGCCAACCATTGATATAAAGTGTTCCTGATACCAAAAACCTTGAGAATTACAGTTGTGAGTAAAAAGTTGGTGGTGTAGTTGGGAGAGAATAGGGGAGAGAATAGACCATAAGTAGTTAGAATTTCATTTTTTTCACACTGTTTTAAAGTTTATTTTGAGAGAGCACATGTGTGTGTGTGGGCAGAGGAGGGGCAGAGAAAGGGAGAGAGAGAACCCCAAGTTGGCTCCATGCTTTCAGCATGGCTCCAACCCACAAACTGTCGAAATCAAGAGTCAGATGCTTAATTGACTGAGCCACCCAGGCACCCAGTAGTTGGAATTTCAAATGGAAATAGATACTGTGAAGACAATGTGAAGGGTCATTTGGCCTTTAGATAAATCGATCAGGAAAGGTGCCTTAAAGAGCTGACTTTAGTTAACTGGTTACTTGTTCAGGACTTGATTAGGTATCATCTCTTCTCCTTTTCCTCCACCTCCTGCCTCCTCCTTCTCCTCCAAGTTTAATTTATTTATTTTGAGAGAGAGCACAAGCAAGGGAGGAACGGAGAGAGGGGAGAGAGAGAATACCAATCAGGCTCTGTCTGGACTGTCAGTGCAGAGCTCAATGTTGGGCTCAAATCAAGAGTTTGATGCTTAGCTGACCTGAGCTACCTGGGTGCCCCTCATCTCTCTTTTTTGATCTCCCCTTGGTAATTAGGGATCCCTTTTGCATTGGGAGGCAAAGGAAAAGATAGTTTAATTAAGTATATATATTTTTATATTGAATGTTATTAGACTTAAAGATTAATTTTTCAAGTTGAATTATAAAATGTCTAAAGCATATTTGCTTTAAAAGGATTGAGGAAATTATACAGCCTAGCTTAGAAAATTGACCTAAGTTACGTGACATTAAGCACGTTATTTCTTTATAATTCTTCTTTTCTGAAATTGAGAGTTGGTTAAATTTCTTCCAAGTTTAAAATTTTCTGGTTTGGTTGCCATTTGTCTCCCTCCCCCATCCCTTCTAAATCTTCCCTGATCAGATAAGCTCCAACTTCCATCATTTACTAATTAATTCTATGATCTGAAACCTTTAATTTGTAAATTTATTTTCTTATTCTTGAGGTAGGGGATAGATGCTTAATTTGGAAGTTCATTGAAATGGTTAAGTCACGGTTGTATGTAAACCTTTGAGGACAATACCTGGAACATACTAGGTGTTTAATAAATGTTTGGGGCAGCTGTTTGAAAGAAAATGGAAGAAAGTCTCTACTTTTCCTTATTTAGCTTGCTGACCCTAGGGCTCCACTGAGACTGGCAAGCTCCAGTGAGAGGCATGAAAATTAAAAATGAAAACTGTAGAGGGGTTAAGGAAGTACAAGAGCAGTATAATCCAGATTTATGTATCCATTCCAACTTTAGGGAAAGGACATGGAAACAGCTATTCCTGCCATCAAAATCTCTGTTCCCTTGTTGGAAAATGCTTTACCATATCAAGACATAAGTAATTTTATTTATTTATTTATTTATTTATTTATTTATTTATTTAAAAAATTAATGTTTATTTTCTGAGAGAGACAGAGTGTGAGCAGGGGAGGAGCAGAGAGAGAAAGGGAGACACAAAATCTAAAGCAGGCTCCAGGTTCCCAGCTGTCAGCACAGAGCCCGATATGGGGCTCGAACTTACTAACTGTGAAATCATGACCTGAGTTGAATGAAGTCAGATGCTTAACTGACTGAGCCACCCAGGCACCCAAGACATAAGGTAATTTTAGCAAAATCAAATTCATGAATTAGAACTTAATGAGTTCTTTTGGAATGCAGTGCAAAAACAAAGATTGGAATTATGAGGGGAAAAAATATGTGATTAGAAGATAGATCCAGCAGAGAGAGTCAGTATCAGAATTAGGTGCAGAAAAGAACCGAGTAGATGGAACGGATTAAAGAATAATTAGAAGTCCACAAAGGTGAAAGATTTGAGCATTTGGATTGAAGACTCACCTAGCGTTTTGTTCAGCAAGTGCTGATGGCACATATTTAGATGTTTTGGTGATAATTTCTTTCAGAGACCAGAGCCACTTGTCGGGGGACATGTTACCTGCAAAGGAATAAGAAAAATGACATAAATTTTTCATCTACATCATTATATGTCATAAGACTGTGAGCAGAATTTAAGAATTTTTATAGTTCTTAGGGGAAACAGGTGTGTGACAAGAATGGTAAACTTGTGCAGTTTCTGTAAGAGCTTCAGATTGCCAGGCCCTGAGGCGGTTTCTGCAAACTTTCTTGAGGTGTGGTGGCTGTATCAAAAAATGAACCATAATTAAGGATTCAGGGGGAAAAAAGATAGGCATTTGCCTTTTTTTTTTAAAGTTTTTATTTTAATTCCAGTTAGTTAACATGCAGTGTTATATTTCAGATGTACAGGATAGTGATTCAAAACTTCCATGTGTCACCTGGTGCACATCACAAGCACAGTCCTTAATTCCCAAGGATGGGTATTTGTTTTGTGATGTAATTGTGAGAAATGAAACCAGAATTGTTGCAGTTAGGTTTAAATGATTATTTTGACACAGTTTTGAAGTTTCATACAATCTTTACCTTGGCAGGTGGGAAAGGGGAAGTTTTACTGTTAGCCTGTTAAAAGCAGGCTTCCCTTGTTTTGCAAGATGTTAGTACTTTCATTCTTGATGTTAATAAATTGTAGGTTTGATATAAAATGAAAATATAATTGCTAGTAAAATAGAATTAGGATGTAGAACCAGGTGTCCGACAGAACTTTCTGCAGTGAAGACATGGTTGTACTGTGACCTCCCCCACGCTCCCACTAAAAGAGGATGCAGAGACCTTGTTGAGAAAATGGAAACTCTCAGATTGAAACTTTCTTAACTTTCAACTTCCTGAACTAGACATCTTCTATCTTCTCTGTTCTTACCATGGAGAAAGTATTTCTTCTAACGAAGTCTAGTCACTCTGTCTTGAGTTTTGAATCCCTCGTCACCAAAAACTTTATTGTTCCATTTCTTGGGATTATCCTCTTTTCTGGACTCATCATTCACTATATCAGCATTCACTATATTCTGGTCCCTCCCATTTCAAAACAAAGAAAAAAGAAAAACAAAACAAAAACAAAACCCAAGCAGATAACTACCCTGGACCTTTCAGCTACTTCTTAACTTGCCTCTTTCTGTAGCCATGCTTTTTAAATTTACACAGCATCCTGTTCAGTCTCTTTTGGTCTGATTTACACACCGACCTTATTTCCAAGGTTGCTTTTGCAGAGGTCACCAGTAACTTCCATATCGCCAATCCACGAACACCTGTTTGGTCTGATCATATTTGACCTCTCAGCAGATTCCACATGGTTGACTGTGCCATTATTTTTACTACTTCTCACTGTAGATTTTTTATTGTTTATGTAATTGCACTTTGCCAAAGTTTATACTGTTTGCATTCTAATTTGTAATTCTAATGCCTATGGTTGGTGGGCTTATTTCCATGTTTAAATGGAGTCATTAACTAACTTTAATCCTTTTAAAAGATCACCATTTCTAAATTGCTTATTTTGATTCATTGCTTATTTTAAATAAAGTAACAAAGGTTCATGGGTGCTATATTCCATGAGTTCTTGAATGTTTAAGCATGTGTGCTTATTACCTTTATTTTTTTTTCTGATTACAGAAATAGTACAAGCTCCCTATAAGTATATAATAAAGCATAATTTATTCTAATATTTGTACATGTATCAATAGATCTTCTTCTTAAGTCTGTACCTTCCCTTGACTTCTGAGTTACTGCCCTTTCCTCCTCAGTTCTTTTAGGCTTTTGCTACTCATGTTAGCCTCAGCCAGCAATTGGCCACACCTACGGTTAAAAATTTAGAGTCTCAGGCCCAGCCTTGGCATAATTCTGATTCTGAATCAGAACCTGCATTTTAATAAGATCCCTAGATGATTAGTGGGCACAATAAAGTTTGAGAACTGCTGCAGGCTAAGGGCCACTGCCTCTCTTTAAGGAACCCTTCAATCTTTAAATCTTGGCATTTGTCTTGTTTTAGGCAGGCTCCTCATCTCTGAGACTTTAGATGACATTGTATGTTAATCCTCCTCATCTGCACCCTGAGCTCTTCTGTCAACTGCTTTTCTGCTTAAACATCTCACTCCCACTTTGCATGTCTTCTTTTACTGCATTTCAGTATCTAGCACAGTGCCTAATGGGTTCTGATTCAGTATGTGATGCTTTTTACTGGGGTGGAAGTCTCAAAATAGAGTGATTTCAGCAGTAAAAAGACAGATGTGTAAAAAGACAAATGTGTACTTTGCTTTACACATTTGAATTAGGGTTTGCACTTTCCTCTCCATTTATTGGGCTGTATCACCTTTGTTCAGACTTTCTGTTTTTCCAGCAGCCTTTTACCAGGTCTTTGTCCTGGGCTTTCCCCATTTCAAATCACCAGTCTTACTAGACATATAAATAACTCTTCTTCTGTAGCAACAGAGTTTTCAGAGTTATCTTCAGGAAAATAGAGCTTTTAGGAAAATACATACAATTTAAGTTCCTCTTATTACTTTGCTACAGTTTTGGAAATTAAAATAGGTTGTTTAATTTTTTTCTTAGCATCATTGTTTTATAACAGTGTTTGAATTTTTTTTTTAATTTTTGGCATTTTAAGCTGTTAAGTTTTTAAGGAGACTTGTGTTAAGTTTAATTTTGTCAATATGTGAGAAGTAAATCTTAAAAAATGATTTTTAACATAACATTTTCTGCATATACCCTTTGCAGTGTCAAAATATAGAAAGTACCTCTTTTTCAAAAAGGAGTTGTAATTATAAAGAAAGGAGGAAAACACTTAAATGTTTTAATGGAAGAGTTTTATTTAACTCATTGATTCCTAACAGAGCAAATACATAATCTGAACCTGTACTTAATTTTTACAGTGAGTATTATTATATTTATTATTAATTATATCAGTTCTAGGAATAGTTTTTGGAGAAGTAAAAGAGGTATGGTGATATTTGCATCCTGTCTTTTTTACTAAATTAAGAATGCAAATTCTACTTATTTTGACAATTGTTTTCACTTCACCACTCCCAATCAGGCTAATCTTGATAAAGCGGTTTATTTATTGCCCCCTCTGAAGAAAAAAATGCCAAAAATCACACATCCATATCATGACCCAGCCGGTACCTCCCATGTATGTTGTGTTTGAAACTTGCTTTACAATAATACACTAGTCATTTTTCCCTGTGTGACTACATTTCTCCATTTTAAATGTTTCCTTTGAAAAAAGTAACTGTATTAGCTTCCTGTTACTGCTGTAACAACATTTCCACAAGTGTTAGGATGCAGACATAGTTGAGAGGGGCATTATTTGCCTGCTGTAGTAACATTTTGTAAACTGCAAAAGGTTGTTATATATTAATTACTAAGCATGAGGTATGACTAATCAGAGAAATTGTTCATCAGCCCTTGATAAAAGGAAACTAAGGTTCCCGCATGAAGTTGATAATAAAAGTTTAAATCCAGGGGAGCCTGGGTAGCTCAGTCAGTAAAGTGCCCCACTTGGGCTCAGGTCATGATCTTGCAGTTCCTGAGTTTGAGCCCCACATGGATTGGGCTCTGCACTGATGATGCAGAGCCTGCTTGGGATTTTCTCTCTGCCCCTCCCCCACTTGTGTGCACACGTTCTCGTTCTCTCTCTCTCTCTCTCTCTCTCTCTTTCTCTTTCTCTGAAATAAGTAAACTTAAAAAAAAGTTTACATCCATCTACTTTTTATAGTATGTTAATGTGACAAAGTAATGGTTAAATGCTCTGAAATTACTGAGATAGCATTAAAGGCTGATTATAAAATATTTCGATGTGGATTAAAATTTATTTAAACTTTATACCAAACTGGGCTTGAGATGTAGGCTTTAGAAAGTATAGGTAATACAGGGGATGAATCACTGGAATCTACTCCTGAAATCATTATTGCACTATATGCTAACTAACTTGGATGTAAATTAAAAATTAAAAACAAAAGAAAGTGTAGGTAATAGGTCACTCTTGCTAAATTTTGTAACTTTTTAACTTTGTATTCTGTGGGTTTGTCTTAGTGTAATGTAGTTTTTGTGAAATTTTCAGCTCTGTAAAACCAGTGTAAATATTCTACCTGGTCGAGCAATTCTATTAAGGTTTATTGTGCTAAAAATTAAATTGTAGTTGATCTTTGGCAGACATGGTTGATCACCTTTACAAAGTAAACGTATCTTTTGGAACCCACACTTTCTAGGTTTCTTGTTGATGAACTCAGGCGAGGCAAGAAACTTTGGGAGGTGTCAGGTGAATACTTACATATTTTGGACTGTGTACCATCTATGATATACATAAATACCCATCTCCCTTAGTCCAGACAAAAGCTATGTGAGGCTGGAAATACTGTCCCAGTTTTACAGCTGAGCAGGTGGTTAAGACTAGGTTTGAATCCCAAGTGTGTGTAGATGACTCCAGAATGCTTCCTCTTTTATTGTCCTGACTCAACTTGTTGAGTGGTTTGTCTGTAGATTAATGGTTTTCAGATGGTGCTGTAAGGCTCTGTACAGATCCTTGGAAGTTTGGGAAAAAATGATTTTTTTTTTTTTTTTTTTCTTGAGGAATCAGTCCTTCCCTTTGACTTGTTTTTTTATATTTGGGTTTGGAAAGAGTTGCTCTGCCTAAAACATTTGAAGCTTCCTTCCCTAGAAACCTGAGACCTATCTAGAATGAATATGTATCAGAAAATAAAAATGTAAGTAATAGTAATTTATATTTGTTAGCAAACAGACTGTATCTATTTTCAGTGATCTTTCTATTCCTAATGATGTTTTGTGTAGCTTAATGTTAAAATAAGTTTGAAGTGATCGAATGTACTATTAATAGGGTGGGGAAGTGATTAGAATTAAAATTTGATGTGGAAAGTGGGTAAGCTACAATTTACTGCACAGGGTTCTCTTCCCACTACCAGCTCCTGCCGTGTTTAAAGGCTGCCCTATAAGCATGATGTAATGACAGGTTAAACCCCTGAGTGTACTACCTGACGCAGTGCAAATCTGAGGCCCAGGACTTTATTGGGGCACGGGTAATGCTTCTTTAAAAACAAAACAAGCTTCTCTGTTTAATGAGGCCATTTAAGATGCTTTCCCAGAGTGGGAAGAGAATATAATCTCCGTTTGGAGGTTGAAGAAGGAATTTAATATGGTTATGTGTGTTTACTACTCTCACTGTAGTTTTTTCAAAGGGAGAGAGGGTGTTTTAAAGTATGATGCCACCAGGGGTAGAAGTGAAGTGAGTTAGAAATTGAGGAAATATGGTAGTTGACATCTGGTAAATAGTTAATGAAGAGAGGAGAGTGCTTTCATTCTATAAACACTTAAGTGTTCACGGTTAACCAGCCACCGTGGTGGCCATATATTTCCCAAATACTCTCTGTAGGTCTTAGTTTGAAATCATACCAAATTGTTAGTATCTGTTTTGTTCTACAAAAAGGCATGTTTCCGCCTAAATGTAAGCTGGTGGAAATATGCTGAGGTGTGCACATTGTCTTTGGGGGTCCAGGGCTGGGTCTGAGTTGCACAGTGCAGTGCCCTAGAGCAGTCCCGGAGAAGTCCTGCGCTGGGAGGGCGGAGCTTGTGGGCGTACCCACCGCGTCCGCCCCGCCCCACCAGCCCCGCCCCACGCTAGCTGCGGCTGGGCGCTGCGAGCCTGAGGCCCGTTGGCACTGTGGACTGGAGCAGGCTTTCCCAGCAGTGGGCAGGCCCCAGCCCCGGGCTCCGTGTGGATCTCCCCGCGGGCCGGACCCTGCAGTGACTCCAGAGCTGGCTCCAAGAGCACGCTTGCTCCAGCCTCCTCGCATCCTAAGGCCCTGTCCTTCCCCGGAGCTGGTTAGCTAATGAATCAGGGGAGGACAAACTTCCAGGACCGACAGTTTAGGGCCCAGTAGAAGACGGCTCGGTGATGGCGCCCATTTTTGGAAACACAGGCGAATTTGAGCTCGCATTGGAGGTGTGGTCGATTCCTGTTGGGACGGGAGAGGCTTCATTTCTCGGCTGCTGCGGTAGCCTGTGCTTCTGAAGAGTGAATGGAGTGTTACAGAGCAGGGCACTTACCTTCGCTTCTTGAAAACTTGACATCGGACATGGTTAGGAACAGAAGGTGTCCAGGAGGAGCCTCTGTTACAAATCGTATTTGCTTCTGGAGGAAAGGCTGTGAGCTGCCTGGCTTCTCATGACCGGGAAGTCTACCTCACCTTTTCTGTACTCCTGGAGAGGCATCTTGCTCACATGTTTACCTGCAGCTGGGACAAGGAAAAGAAAAGGTATTGACATTAAGAGACTGACTGGGTTTGCTTAAACTATGAAATGGGAAAGTTGTTGTAAGCCAGTGGAATCTGGATCAGGGAGTGGCTGCAGCATAATTGAGCTGGAGTTTGCAGTGATGTTTCTTTTGATCTGCTGTACTTTTCTCTGTTTAAACCAAGCTTCAGGTTACGTCATCACTCCTGCAGGGTTGTCCAAAGTCCCTTTAGTCCTTGATTCCAACTGCAGGGCTGCTGTAGGGTCAGGATTCTTTTTGTTGGAATTGGGTTCTACCTTTGGAGTTTGGGGAGGTTTTAGCAGCTGCTGTCCTGTAATATCTCCATTCACGAGAAATACTGGCCTCACTTCACTTGTTTTCATGCTTTAGATATGGATTTAAATCCAGCTTTCTATGGTGTTTGGGAGAATAATAAAGATACATTGTAACATAAGCCTGAATGATTGATAGTCAGTGTATAGCTATTTTGCTAGGTCAAGAAATCAAGCAAATATTTTTCTTGCTTATATTTTCCTAGTTGTATTAATGTTGAATACAAATTGAGTTTATAGTCCCTTGATGTAATTAGCTGTTTTGGTTTAGGGATTTGAAAAGGCATTGGTAGATTAGACTGTTTTGTGCTCAGGGAACCACTTTCCAATTTTAATGTTGCTCACTTAAGTGAGCAGTATAAAATAGGCCATGAAAACAAGCATACAGCATATATAGGGGGTGTTTTGGCAATGCTAAGCCCATTGTTTCACAAGTGATGGAAAATGCACACAGATCATCATATGCACAAAGAATCTTACACCTGGGTTATACAGTGTTTCAGGTGAGAACTGATTTCTGTTGTCCCTGAGTGCATGTGATAAGACACATTATGATGGAATTCTGCAGTTTTATAAACTCTTGAATTTTAGAATATTAACTTTAGTGACTGTGGGATTAATCTTTTTTTTTTTTTTTTTCCACTCTGAGCCCCCTCCATTGAGGTGTCTATCCTTGAGTAATCTGGAACCCCAATTGCATTTATATGGTCACATTGGTAACCAGCATTGGTTTTTCAAAGTTTAATTCTTTGCAACAGAATAATGATTATAATTGGGAAAACATTAAATTTCAGACAGTCAGTTTTCATTTTGTAGAAGTAAGGCTTATACAGTTACTAGGAATATACTCTTAGGACATCAGTAGACATCTTTTGTTACCCCTGAGATAAATAAGACCTGGTATCCCAGCAAAGGTAGATTCATGGGAAAGGTATTTGCTTTATCTTTCATTTAGTCTGACAAGTTAGTTATATTGTTGTCATTTCTTCAAGATGACATTTATCTCTTTTTTAAAAAAATTTTTTAATGTTTATTTTTGAGTGACAGAGAGAGAGACAGAGAACTAGCAAAGGAAGGGCAAAGAGAGAGAGAGAGAGACAGAATCCAAAGCAGGCTCCAGGCTCTGGGCTGTCAGCACAGAGCCCAACGCAGGACTCGAACCCACGAACCATGAGATCATGGCCTGAGCCGAAGTTGGAAGCTCAACCGACTGAGCAACCCAGGCTCCCCGACGTTTATGTCTTGAATAATTACTGCTGTGCTGATAAATGCTTCCACAACACTGGTAGGGTACAAGGAATTCTTAATCTCTTGACTATACTGTCCCCAATGTTGTGTCTCTCTCTGGTGCTTTTATCTTTATTTACCTTCTTTTTCTTTTTTGACTCTTCTTCCCCTTTGCATACTATATCTGATTTATATTGGGGAATGGAATTAGACTGGAAAGATGTACTTTCTCTAAGTACCAGACTTAGAACTTTTGAAGATGGCCCTCCATTTCTCTTCTCTTCCCCCCACTTTTTGAGGTGTGGGGCACTGATCAGTGGGAAACGAGGTTAATACCTAGCTGATGTTAACGTTCTAGGGGAAGACTTACTAGAGGAAGATGGATGATGGGATGGCAGCAGACCCCCTCCATTCCCCAAATCCATGTCTAAAGCAGGTAACTGTTTACCATTAGGCGGTGTTAACCAAAGCTAGTGCCCTGGTGACCCTTTGGATCACTTGTAGCTCCCTGTAGCTGCTGGTGGCTGACTCAGAATGGGCAAGAAATAGACTGAGCAGGGGAATTGAACACAGAGACAGAGGGAGGAGAAAGTCCAGTCAAAACTGATCTGATTGGGCTTAAGCTACTTAAATGGTGTTTCTTAGTAGTTTATGGCCCAGTTTCTGTTTCAGCATTTATTCCATGTCGTCTAGTCCATCCAAGGAGATTTTTAATAGTTCTTAAAAAGGAATTCTGCATGTGTTCTGGAACATTTTGATAAAGAGCTTTGTCTGGTATACAACTCCTGATAATCAAAATGTGTAATTTATGGTTTTTAAATCCGGTGTCTGTGTTCCTTTTATCCTTTTGCTCACAGTACGTTTTGCATGAAACTTAAGTATTTCTGGCATGTAAACATTATTTATGAAACAAATGATAGTTGTAGTTATTTTTCTCCTGCCTCTCTTTATTTTTATTTATGGTTTTTGTTACAGAAATGAGCCGCCAGACTGCAACAGCATTACCCACTGGAACCTCAAAGTGTACGCCGTCCCAGAGGGTGCCTGCCCTGACTGGCACAACCGCATCCAATAATGACTTGGCGAGTCTTTTTGAGTGTCCGGTCTGCTTTGACTATGTGTTACCACCCATTCTTCAGTGTCAGAGTGGCCATCTTGTTTGTAGCAACTGTCGCCCAAAGCTCACATGTTGTCCAACCTGCCGGGGCCCGTTGGGATCCATTCGCAACTTGGCTATGGAGAAGGTGGCCAATTCCGTACTTTTCCCTTGTAAATATGCCTCTTCTGGATGTGAAATAACTCTGCCACACACAGAAAAAGCAGACCATGAAGAGCTCTGTGAGTTTAGGCCTTATTCGTGTCCGTGCCCCGGTGCTTCCTGTAAATGGCAAGGCTCTTTGGATGCTGTAATGCCCCATCTGATGCATCAGCATAAGTCCATTACAACCCTACAGGGAGAGGATATAGTTTTCCTTGCTACAGACATTAATCTTCCAGGTGCTGTTGACTGGGTGATGATGCAGTCCTGTTTTGGCTTTCACTTCATGTTAGTCCTGGAGAAACAGGAAAAGTACGACGGTCACCAGCAGTTCTTTGCAATTGTACAGCTGATAGGAACACGCAAGCAAGCTGAAAATTTTGCTTATCGACTTGAGCTAAATGGTCATAGGCGGCGATTGACTTGGGAAGCGACTCCGCGATCTATTCATGAGGGAATTGCAACAGCCATTATGAATAGCGACTGCCTAGTCTTTGACACCAGCATTGCACAGCTTTTTGCAGAAAATGGCAATTTAGGCATCAATGTAACTATTTCCATGTGTTGAAATGGCAATCAAACATTTTCTGGCCAGTGTTTAAAACCATTGCATTCAGTTTCACAGAGAATAAGGCACCCATCTGCCTGCCAACCTGAAACTTTTGGTAGGTGGAAGCTAGACACATGAAGGTAAATAAGAGGAAAGGCTGTTAAATACAGGAAACAGTTGCATGTAGTAACACTAATATATTTAAAAATAAGTCAACAGTAAACCACTGAAAAAAATATATATATACACCCAAGATGGGCATCTTTTGTATTAAGAAAGGAAGCATTGTAAAATAATTCTCAATTTGTGTTGTAGATTGAGTGTACTGTTGAAAAATACCGGGTTTTTGTTTGTGTGTGTGCCTGCAAGTTTGCGTGTGTGCGCGTGTGCGTGCGTGCGTGTGTGTGTGTGTGTGTGTGTGTGTTTTTCTTTAACCGACAAGCCATGTTGCGTGGTCTTGGGCCACTGCTTTTCCCTTTGTGAGTCAATACATAGTGCTGCTGTGTGTGTATATTTTTTTGTGTGTATTTGCTAATTTTTATTAATTCTAGTTTTTCATTAAATAAATTTGACTTTCTTTTCTGTAATTCAGGTTTTTCCTCACTTTATTTTGTACCTTTTTAAAGTTAGTGTCTTTTTGATATGCATAATTGTTTATGGTAAAGTTTATACATATGTGTTCAGTACGTATTTTCCTTTCCCTCATTAATCAGTTCATTAGAAATATTTTCAATTCAACTCTTTTGTGAAGATATGAATTCCAGAAAGGAAAGGTAACATCAGAATTATCAGGAGGTATTTAAAGCAGTTATAAGATGGTCTCTGTCTCTGTCTCTTTTTCTCCACTTGAGTCATATCTTTGAACTTATTCTTTAAAAGGTTAGGGAATACTGATTTTTTTTTTTTTTTAAATTCTGGAAAAAAAATCAGGCTTTTTTCTTCCAAATATCTTGGACAAATCACTTGTTTAAAATTTGTTCTTGTATTTATTGGTTTTGCAAAAGAAGGCATCGTCTTAGACAGTATTTGTAATCAAAAGCAAATCATTTGTTTAAAAAAAGGCAGTTTGCAAAAAATGTTTTTGGTCTTTTATAATTCTCATTAAAAGAATATCTGGCAAATTAAAAACTCTTAACGTGTCTGCTTTAGCTCTAAGTTTGATTAAAATCTGAATAGTTTTCCCATTCAATTCTGTACTTCATAACTGAAAACAGTGTGCTGCATTTTGAAGTGTGATAGAATTATTCTAAGCAAAACAATAAGTATATGGCCTCTGTTACACAGTCTTGTTTTTCTTCCCTCTTGCTTACATTTGTATTCTCACAATTCTGTTAGGAGACTAATTGTAATTAGTTAAAATGCTGATCACTTTTTCCCCCTTAAGAAAAAGAAACACAATAAAGATGAGTTAGTATTTCATAGCAAAATGGTTATGAGCCTGGGCTCTACAGCTGACTTCCAAGGACCTACATGCCGTTCTAGTTCTACTGTACTTATCAGCCATGGGCCTGTGTATGATAGGGTTAATTATGGTAGCTACCCCAGAGAGCGAGATGTGATACCAGTAAGTTAACCTAGAACAGTGCTTTGCACACAATAAGTACCCAGCAAATGTTAGCTGCTGTTATTATGCCTTTAACCAGAACTGTATCTTTAACTTGCTAATTACCCTGAGGCACCTGACAGGATTCTGAAATTGCCTTCTGAATGGCCAAAGATCATTTTGTGTGGTTTTTACAGGTGCACTGAACTTAGAAAGTCAGTTAAAATTAATTTGGACTACCCCCTTATCCCACCACCAATTCTGGATACCAGAATTTACTTCTGGTAACCATTTCCAGGAAATGAGATATGTGTAGTCTCTTCCCTGACATAAGCATTATTTTTTGAATTGGTTGTAACATCTGCTTGTATAGCCATTTTTGTGGTGAAAGGTCAACCACAAAGGTGTATCTTGGTCTATTCCTGTTAGCATGTTTTTAGAAAAGCAGTTTTCCCTCCTCATTTGATGTATTGAATACTTTGGTGGAAGTGTATCATTTTGTTTTTAAAATATTTTGAAGTGTTTCTCGGATTATGAAAGTAGTGTGTTCTCAGTGTAGGGTTTGGGGGTTAGAAAATGGCACATGCAAGAGAGAGGTAGGCGTCCATTCAGAGATGACTGGGAACATTTTTATTTTTCTAGTCCTTTGTGTATTTACGTGTGTTTTGATCGTTTATAACCCCTTCATGCCCTCACACATAACACAGCCAATGCATAATTTTAGACACCATTTTGGGAAATGTTTGTGAGGATTAATTATAATTTTATCCAGTTTCCTGATGTTAGATACTGCTTTGTCCAATTTATCCATGTAAATCTTTTCTGGCTATTTATAAATAACCTGTGAACATTTCTATATGTTTCCTGATTCTATCCTTGGGATCCTTTTTTTTAAGATCTTGTTACTTTTTTTTATCATCACTTTCTGGAGAGGTTTCAGTGGACACAGAGTAGCAGTGTGTAGGATTTTCTCTTTCATTGTAACCTCATGTTTTGCTATTTTATGCAAATTAAGATAGTAAATTTTGTCTACTATAGTAAACAAAATGTAATTTGACAGCTATAAGGTTGACATCTTAATCTTAACTATATTTTAAGTCATCTTCATATTCTTGGTCTAGAGGGATGATGAGATCTATAGCCATTTCTTGGTCCACTTGAGATTTTTATCATCTTTGTTATAATCAGTGTTCTTTGTCCTATTAATGCCCTGCCCTGTCATTTGGTGTCTTGGTGTTTTCTTTCAGGGAATTGTATAGGGTGGGATAGGTGATCTTCTTAAACTTTGTTCTTTTGCGTTTATACATACATGTATTTTTTAATGTTTATTTTTGGGAGAGACCGGGGGACAGAGGATCCCAAGTGGGCTCTGCACTGATAGTGAGTCCAATGTGGGGCTCGAACTCCATGAACCTGACATCATGACCTGAGCTGAAGTCTGACACTCAACCTACTGAGCCACCCAGGTGCTCCTCTTTTGCGCTTACATTCTTAAACTTGAATTTGTTCTGTTGGGTTGAATCATGGGCCAGTTTTATATGTTGATTGTTGGAGAACAGTTTTTTGTTTTGCTGATTTTTATTATAATGATTAGTTTTTTAAGGCCCACATTTCTTTCTGCAAACTACATGTATGGGAGTGGCTATAGAAAAATCGTGTCCTCCTGCACTTAATTATGGGAAAGTTTACTTCATTTTAGTGGTTCCTAATTGGAAAATATGAAGTCAGCCTACTATACCCTCAGCACTTGATTACCCCACAACATGGATGGCATCTAGTCCAGTGAGCTCTTGGTGGCGTAGACATCACTAGGCACGGTGTCCAAAGATGGGTGTCTGAATCCTGTGCATTTCAAGCAGCCACTACCAGAGATGGCACTGGAAATGAAACCCATTTGCATCCCACTCTTACGAAGAGAATTTGTGCTATGAGCAGAAAGCAAGTCTTGACTGATGTCAAGGAAGAGAAGGAAAGAAGGAAATCTTTGTGTTTCACTCAGCACACACACATTTTTGCCCCCTCTCTTACACTAAAAAAATTCAGGTAGGTTTAGCAGCCTTTAAATACCACTCATATAACCAGGAGATCTTATTTGTGATCACAGATTTATAAACTGTTGTTAAATACTTTATGATCAGATGCCATTTTTCACTGTAATCTAAAGCACTAAAAACCTCTGCCCCTGATATATGGTTAGTGGTCAGGTTCAAACAAAAGAGGCAGAATCAAGTAAAAAATGTGTATTCCTTAAGTAGACCATATAGAAAGAATTTCTTGATTACCAAGACACCTAAAGCTTTAGTTTTCGTACTTGAAGAGTTTTAAAAGCTCATACGTAAAAGGCATGCGGAGTACTGGTTAAATACATCCCAAGGCCTCTCTAGCCCTACTGAATTAGAATTTCTGAGTTAGTCAACATTTTCAATAAAAATCCCCAGCTGGTTGTGATAAAAAGGGTGTTTAGATAACACTTTAAACATAATGCTAGGAAAAGATACTCAACATCATTAGTCATTAGGGAAATGCAAATCAAAACCAAGAGATTCTACCTCACACCATGGGGATGGCTATTCCCAAGGTGGAAAAGTGGTGGCCAGGAGTGGAGAGACTGGGATCTGTGTGTATTGCTGGCAGGAACGGCAGATGGTGCAGCTACGGAGGAGAACAGTTTGGTGGCTCCTCACAGTTAAGCATGGACTCCTCCTAAGAACAGCAAGTCTACTACTGGGCATATACCCCAAAGAATTGGCCAGCAGGGGACATGGCTAGTCGTACACTCATTATTAGCAGAACTCTTCACAACAGCCAAGAGGTGGAAACAACCCAAAGTTTCAACAGATGAATGGGTAAGATGGGGCTCGTGCACACAGTGTCATGTTATTTGAAGAAATGAAACTCTGATGCATGTGGTCAGCATGGATGAACCCTGACAACACACTAAGTGAAGTAGGTCACATACGAAAGGTTACATAATTGGCAAATTCATGGAGAAAAGGGGGTGGCTGGAAGACGGGAGTCATGGTTCAGAGGGTAGAGTTCAGGATCATGAAAAAAGCTCTGGATAGTGCTCGCTTCGGCAGCACATATACCGAAAAAGCTCTGGATATAGATAGTGGTGATGGTTACACACCATTGTGAATATAATTTCCCTGAATTACACACTTAAAACTGGCTAAAATGGTATATTCATTTGTCACAATAAAAACAAGTGAATGAAATGAGAAACCAAAACCAATCCCAAAGAAACAAAGGTCATACTGTTGAATAATGTCCTACACACCTAGGTTTTTGCCATTGGCTCTTTAGAAAGGGGTGCGTGCTGAAGCAGGGGGCGCCGGGGATGCCCTACTGCTGCTCAGATGCGTACAAAAAGCTGCGTGTTCAGGACTCTTAAGGAAGAACATGAGTTAAGTCCCACTTTGTGTTCTTTTGCTACTTCTGGGTGTAATGAGTCAGAGCGATCTGGGTATGGATCAGCTCCCTCTGGTTGCTGACAATGAACATTGTATTTTCCTCCCCCGTAAAGATGGCTGAGAAGTGTGAAGTCCTAACAGTGAGAGGATAGTCCGTGAAATGTTTTTAAATGCCCTGATGCTTGCACCAGCCATAAAGAACCCTAGATCTGGATGTGGGATTCCAGAACACATTACTGGCAGGTATTTAGGTAATTTGCAGACCCCATGCTCTTCTGAGGCATTCCCCAGTATCTACATGTGTTCCAGCATTCTGTTAACACAGGACTGTGAACGTCAGCATTGTTTGAACCTTGCATTCTCCTCAATCTTCACGGGAACACGGACTTCAGTACTATTGCTTGCATTTTACAGGTAAGGAAAAGCTAAGTAATTGGAAGAGCCCGACTTCCTTCTCCAGAGCCTGGATTAAGTCACAGGAGAAGGGACCATGGAAAGTACTGGATCTGGGAACTGGCACAGCAGACCGGGAACAGACGGGAAGTGACAAGAGTCAGGATACCAAGTTTGGGGACCCTCCCAGGGTGGATGGCTGCCTCTCTCTGGAAACCGGACTTTTTAACATGATGTGTACTAACATGAGCCACCAGCCCGGTGTAAATGATCACTTTCTGACTGCCCCTTCCTTCAGCATTAGTGGCACCAGTACCAGGGTGTGTAGACCTCACCACAGCTTCACCTCATTGAATAGTTTCCACAAAGACTAATGGTGACATTTTCATCTTTGCCCAGTACCCCTTCTATGTTGTTTTTGGGATTTGATAATGTCTCCCAGTGACTCTGCTAAGGTCTATACCAATGGTTCCTGATGTTGACTGTGCATCAGAATCCCCTGCAGGGCTTCCCAAAGCAGATTTCTGGGCCTTCACCACCCAGAGTTTGATTCAGGTCTGCTGGTGGGCCTTAAGAATTTACATTGCTATCAAATTCTCAGTACAGATGCTCCCATTCAGGCATCACACTGAGAACTGATGCTCTGTACCTCTCCAAGGCCAGTAATGATTCCACTGAAGACAAGAATTCAATTTTTATCAATCCGTTTATTCAATTAACATTTCTATAATCAACACCAGCCATTTGAGTGAGGTTACTGTCGTGATCATGTTCAAAGATTAGGGACACTTAGCCTACCTCTACTGGTATGAACAAAAACCTTTTCTGTGCCCTTTGGCACTTCATAACTTGCAATTCTGAAAAGTCGGGATTTGGGCCTACAGTTTGCTATTTAAGAGACCAGGTCTGGTCTTGACAATAAAGCCACCATCAAAAGCTGCATTAAGAACTTCATCCAGGCAGCTTGCTGTAACAAAACTTAAATCCTGTCGTACATTGCCCGGGATTTCTTCAAGGTCTTTTTCGTTCCTCTGAGGAATAATGACTTGCTTCAATCCTGCTCTGTGTGCCGCCAGCACTTTGTCTTTAATCCCACCCACCTAGGAGGAGAGAAGAAAGTTACTCAGATTTCTGGACATCCTCCGGCTGTGAAAAGATCCCTGACCCAACTTTTTTTCACAGCTATTTTAAAACGTCTAAATCATCTTCCATTTTGTTACAGCATGAGCTAGGAAAGCCATTAAAAAGGTTAATAAACAGTAAATTGTTTTACATTTCGTGTTCAGTCCTTTTAATGGGGGAAAATTCTAAATTTTCAGTAATGAGCACCTTTTGTGTCCATGATCCCTTTTTGCACTGTCAAGGTTAATATTTATATTCCATTCTGTAATCAAAATCTTATCTATAGGTTCATTCTGAAAAAGCATTACATTATCTTGACCACAAATACCTATAGAGCTTAGTTGGGTGCCAGGATCTCTCCTTCTGTACAGGTTTAAAGCCATAACCTTTGTGCCACTTGATGAAGAAAATCTATCCCAAATGATCTAGGCACTTAGGTGGTTTTAAAGTATGTCCACAATGGTCCCTTCATAAAAGGAGGAGTCTAATTCCCCTCCCCCTGAATGTAGGTCAGGCTGAGTGACTCATAAATGGAATGTGGGGGAAGTGATGCTGTATGACTTTCAAAGTTAACCCATAGAAAATGAGAGTTGCTGCTGCTGCTAGATCTGTCTCTCTTGGATCTCTTGCCCTGGAGGTAGCCAGCTGCCATGTTTGAGATCACCCAATAGCCCCCAGAGAAGCCCTAAGGTGAGGAACTGGGGCTTCCTGCCAACCAGGACCAATCTGCTAGTCATGTGAGTGAACCATGTTGGAAGCAGCAGATCCCCAGCCCCAGTCAACCTTAAGATGACTGTGACTGGGTTGCTGTCTTGACTGTACGATGGGATCCGGAAGCAGAAGAGCTCAGCTAAGCCTCTCCTGAATTCCTGACCCACAGAAACCGTAAGAATAACAAACACCATTGTTTTGGGTGGTGTGTTATACAGCAATAGACTCCAAATGCAACTCTCAGTCATACCACCCAGAACACATAAGCCCTGGAGACAGCTCTCAGAGCCCTCCAACCACCTGCACTGACACTGGCTGCTCCAGGCCCTCCTGCACAGCTGTCCTCCTCTTTCTAGGCTCTTCGGTATGCTGCTGACGTACACCTTCCAGGTAAGTACCTTCTTCACAAAGAATCTAAGACAAACAGACTCCTTGCATGTATGAAAATAACCATTTTACTTTCACATTTTATTGAAGGTGTATACGAGACTGGACTTCAAGTCATTTTCCATCAGAATTTTGAAGGGACCGTACATCTGGTGTCACTGAGGAGAATGAGAGAACTTTCTCCTTGGTTACCTGAAAGGCTTTGGGGACGACCTCTTTCTCCCAGCTGGTGTAGACCCTTTCAATCTGAAGATAACCTTCAATTCTAGGAAACGTTCAATTCCATTTTCTGTCTACTAGAATGCCTGATAGCTCAATGTTGGATCTGCCTGCTTTTTCTATTATTTTTTTCTGAACAGTTCTTTGACTAATTCTAAAACAGTTTTAAATCCAACTTCTGTCTTATTCTCTGTTCTTGAATGGTCTTTGCCAGCGTTAGCAAGTCTTTCTCTTAAATGCTGCTGCTTTTCTTCTGTCTCATGGGACAGGTTTAAAACTGGAGGCTTACTCAAACTTTCCCCGTGGGACTGGGAAAGCCTGGACCTGGTTGAGTGCAAGTGGAAGAACCACTTATTCTATGGAGATTTCTACGAATCCCCTCATTTTGTTTCCCATTTCTTTCCTGCTCTCCTGGTCTGTGCTTTCTGGTTATGAGCCCTTGCTTTTCCCAGATTCCTGCTGGGAAGACTGTCTCTATCTCCAATTGTTTCATCAGCCAGGATACTTTCTTCCAGAAGTTGGCTGAACTCAGCTGCTGACTCCCCGCTCATTTCTGAGTGCTTGTATTGCCTTCACTCTGCTTAGTCTACCATCTTGAACTAGGAGGTTGAAGAGTTCATAGTCTGTAAAGTATTTACATTTCCTATTACTAGCACAGCTAGTATTAACCACCGTTACTGTCTCTTGGAATGCAGTTAATTCCTGGGTAAGGTAGAAGAAAAGGGATCAGACATTCTTTTTGAGTAGACCTACTAATGTATCATAAGAATAGGGTTTAGAATATGGTTGAATTCCTGGTTGAATTTTAAAAACTGATATAAGTTTATTTTGAGAGAGTGTGAGAGAGGGTGCACGTAAGAAGGGGAGGGGCAGGGAAAGGGAGAGGGAGAATCCCAAGCAGGCTCGGAGTTGTCATTGCAGAACCTGTTGTGGGGCTCAAGAGATCATGACCTAAGCTGAAATCAAATCAGATGCTTAACTGACTGAGCCACCCAGGTGCCCCAGTTTTGGTGATCTTAATTGGTGATTATGATCTACTTTCACCATTACCTCATAAAATAAAGGTGCTCTCAGAATAAAGAACATAAGTTTCTTTTCTCATTGTGCTATGAACCTGCCCAAATTCTGTTATAGACTGGTACTGGTAATTAATGACTTAGAACCCTAAATGTCCACTCAAGTTCTCTGCATTTTATGTGTTTTTAGAAGTAGTTTAGGGTATGGCGGGGAGCCCCAAAGCTCCATATATATAAAGCTTTTTGAGAATTTAGCCATTAGACAGGGCTAGTCTTTGTTATAGTTTCCATTTTATACTTATTTTTCTATAAATCTATCAACTACGGTAATCTAAATTATCTACAGGAGGTCTCACAGGAACTTAAAAGGTTGAAAAATTCGCTTAAAGTTTAAAAATAGCTGCTATCCTGTTTTACACAAAAGCTATCTAGTTAACAATTTGCTAACTACAACAGCTCAATTCTTCACCTCAGTGGCTGACATCGCCGATGACCAGACTGATACTTTTTTTCCCCTCATGAGTCTTCTTTCTTAGAAGGGAAAATATGGGGAAAATTGTCAGTTTTTCTTTTATTTCATCAATATTGAAAAATAGGAGCTAGTTACAAAGTATAAAAACTTAGTGTTTTTTTAAACGAAGGTATTTTTAGAAAGAAGGCAAACTACTATGAATTTAAACTTAAAATTAAAAAAATTGAAAACCATATAAATCACTTTCTTAAGACTTACTGGAAGAACGAGACCCCGCAATGTGATTTCTCCAGTCATGGCTACATCCGAACGCACCAGCCGCCCACTAAAAAGTGAGGCGAGACAAGTTACTATGGTAACTCCAGCAGATGGTCCATCTTTTGTGACAGCACCAGCTGGGAAGTGCAGATGGATGTCTGTGTTGTCAAGAAGATCAAAACTTCCAGAAGCTTAAAAAAGGAAATAAGGATTTTAATGTAGAAAAATTAAACCTGTTTTTTTTCCCTCTTAAAAAATAAAAAAGATAAAAATGACTGTTGTGGTTAAATGAATCCCTCAAAATATTAATGGGCAGTATAATCAGAGTGGGGGTCTGGAAGAAGGATTTCATTCTACTCTGAGTGGAGCTGAAAACAAACCCTCGGAATTAGTTCCTAGTTTAGGCACTAGCCAGATAGTCCTAAAATGGGAACTAGAATTTTCTAAGGGCATTTAAGCAAAGGTTTATACTTTACTGGAGGTGTAACTGTTAATTTAAAGCTCATCTTAATCCTTGTCACAGAACTGTGAGATGCCTCCCGAATCACGATCCAACGGCTCTTCCTTGCTACGGCTGTACCTCTGCCGGGGCTAGGCCGCTCACCGTTGGTCAGATGGTATTTCTTCGCGTTGCTGCGGAGCCAGCTAATCGCGAGATGGGCAGACTCCTTCATGACATCTCCTAGCTGGCCAGTCAGAGTCAGCTGACCTTCGCCATCCATTCGGCTTGCCTCCACGAACATGATTTCCCCACCTAAGGGGGTCCAGGCCAAACCTATTGCCACTCCTGGTTGACTCAACCGCTCAGACACCTTGAGAGAAAGGAGAAAAATGATCAGTTCAGTCAACAACAGCCATTACTTCCCGGCTGGCTAATCACGTTACCAGAGCCTACTTCTTCAGTTTAAACTGAACTCAAAGCTTCAACTCAAAGTACTTATTACTTCACATGATTACTTCACATGATTTTCCGCCAGAAGAAAAACTAAACTTCCTGTTTGGCATTTATCAGAAACAATTTTACCTTAGAATATGTTGAATAACTTTAAGAGCCACATCTAGTTCCTGCCCTAATTTTGAAGGAACAAACCCAACTGTTTTATCTATGAATATTTTTATTAGGCTACATATTTACAAATACTCCAGAACCTACCTTCATTTGTTTCAGAAACCAGAAGCCTTTCTCAAACATACGTTTAAGAACCATTAGCTCCAGAAGACGAGTGTGAAGGTAGATATTAAAACCCTTAGATCTTACTTCTCTGCCACTTTCCTTTCTCTGTTACTGCTGCAGAAACACTATAAAATATTACTTCATGATGCCCCAGATCCTTTTGCATGCGCTTAGAGGCCTACTGTGTGCCCTCACTGCCACTGTAAACTGAACGTGTCCACTTGCCCGAAACCACGAGCCAGGTGATGAAGCCAAACAGTTCATCCAAGTTATGAAAGCACATAAAACCTAACAGTACAGCTGAAACACAATCACCCTCTGAGCCTCCACATTTCTTATACTACAGAAGTTATCCGTATCAGGAACGGGGCACATGTCAACCCACTGCTAATGCAGATATGAAATTCTTCCACCAGAGGGAACATCCTCACTGAGAGCAGCAGGATCAATGATCTGAGTTTCTGGTTAAAGGGCTGGGTTGATGATTTTATTCCTTTTCCAAGGGGCTTAGATGGTGAAAATCTTGACTTTAGAATACTTCAAAATCATGTGAGGCATTCACGAAAGCTATTGGGCACTTATATTTAGTGGTAAGCCGTATAGCATTATTTTAAAAGTTTGTTTCATATTTACAAATTTAATTCTAATTAACTTCATATTTGATAAGTTACAGAGATTTGGAAGTCCAAACTATAGTATTAGTTGAGCCGATACTGTGTACTGGGTTTCACTTCTCTCCGCTTTGCATTTGTGTAAACCTGTTCTAGATTTACTTGAAGAGAAAGACAAAAGATCAATATGCAAAAGATCAGTGTTATTTAAAAAAAGTTCAACGTTTGTTTATTTTTGAGAGACTGAGACAGAGCATGAGCGGGGGAGGGGAAGAGAGAGAGGGAGACACAGAATCTGAAGCAGGCTCCAGGCTCCGAGCTGTCAGCACAGAGCCCGATGTGGGACTCAAACCCACAAACCAGGAGATCATGACCTGAGCTGAAGGTGGACGCTTAACTGACTGAGCCACCCACGCGCCCCAAGATCAGTGCTATTTAAGAAAAGTGTAGAAGCAACTATTTAGAAAAGTGTTCACAAGGCTTGCTTTCTTTCTAATACAAATCACTTCTCTATACCTTCATGAAATCTACCTTGGGTGGGAATTTGCCCACGGTTCCTGTCTTACCACATGGCTCTTTTCTAGAGCAGAGTGAACTTATCCTAGAGAATTATCCTCAGTGCACTGAATCATGTGTTAATTTAACAGAAAAAGCCATCTGGCAGAATTCTGTTAGCCATAACAAGAACCATCCCTTTCTTATAGCTCAATCCTCAAAACTCATTTGTCAGAATAATACCAAAAATGTCCCCAAAGGGTCAGGAGTAAGGTGCTTGTTGATTACTATGTCACTTTGAGAAACCAAGCCAGTTTTCCAATATTCTCCATCTGCTGGGAGGCCTGGTACTTGGGGTTGAGGAACTGATGCATTGCTAATTGAAAGCATGGGGGGCAGGTAAGTACAGAAGGCCAAACCAGAATCACACAGGCCCACAAGCACTGTATTCTGACTTGATGGTAAGTGTTCTCATGTTAACCTGAAGATGGGAAAATGACAAATCTGTGATTTAACAAAACACAGGCGGGAGAACTGACGGGCTTGATTACCAGCAAACCTAGCACCTCTGTGATTTAAAGCTAATAGCAGTTATCGAAGAGGTAAAGAATCTTTAATTCTTAGACTTGGAATCATATTTTTTTTTTTAAGATTTTATTTTTTAAGGACTCTTTACACCCAACACCAGGCTCGAACAACCCCGAGATCAAAAATTGCATGCTCTACCAACTGAACCAGGCAGGAGCACCTGGAGTCACACTTTTTGAGGGCATGTGTTCTGAAACTAACAATCAAGCATCAGGTTTCTATTTTTCCCTCAGAGATGATGGGAGTGCAAGTATATGTGAATGTAAGACACATGCTCCTTTTCTGCTCATTTTATTAACCTCTTCTTACACAACAATTTGTTTTCATTTTTTTAATTAAGAACACTTTTTAAATGTTTATTTTTGAGACAGAGAGCGAGCGAGCGAGAGAGCACATGCGCGAGAGCAGGGGAGAAGCAGAGGGAGAAGGAGACACAGAATCCGAAGCAGGCCCCAGGCTCTGAGCTGTCAGCAAAGAACCCTACATGGGGCTCCAACCATGAAGTCATGACCTGAACCGAAGTCAGACGCTTAACCAACTGAGCCACCCAGGCACCCCAATAATTTGTATTTCACAGCACTCCTTAAAAAGTGAATTGATACGGGGGCGCCTGGATGGCTCAGTCGGTTAAGCATCCAACTTAGGCTCAGGTTAATGATCTGGCTTGAGTTTGGGCCCCGCATTGGGCTCTGTGCTGGCAGCTTGGAGCCTGGAGCCTGCTTCGAGTTCTGTGTCTCCCTCTCCCTCTGCCTCTCCCCCATTCACGCTCTCTCTCTCCCTCAAAAACAAACATTAAAAAAAAAAGTGATTTGACACAATGATTTCAAAACTATGCTTATCAGTACTTTTCTATTACTTTCTAATTCCATTAGTAGTCTGTGGAATCATCAGTTATATTAGCCAAGACGAGCCTCGGCTTGAAGTGGAGAATGCTTTCCCCCCCAGATGTCAAAGTGGAACACGAGCATCTCAAGTTCACTTCTGTCATTCAATTTCCCACCTGTATATTTTTGTGCTTCCATTATCCTGATCTGTTAACTACATCTTGTTCAACAAAAATGATCAATTTCTTCTGTAATAATTGTGCAATCATGTAAATCAATCATCTAAATATGCAGATTGAAGAAGTGTTGAAAATATTTAATGAAAAACCTAATTAATGGTTGCATTCTTAACAGCTCAATGGACAGGAGTGTTTAAGGAGCACTTGAGTACTAATCATGGCCAATTTCCCACTGTTCATCCCCCTTGATTAACCAGAAAGAGTGATAATTGATTGAAACAGTAAATACGTACAACTCTTTGTGACTGTTCCAAGCCCAGATAAACGCTCACAGCTTTATTACCTTATTTACTACTGCAGCCTCATGAGAGGGATCAAGAGTTTTACATTCATTCAACAGTGCTTTACAGAGCATCCTGAGCTAGGCTCCATTACAGACTGAAGGGGCAGGATATCAAAGTGAATACCTCTTAGAACTGACAGACTACTTGAGGACATTAGATGAAGGCACAATTCTACTCCAGCACCGAGAGAGGATGACAGAAGACCTACCGAGTGCTTTCATCTACAGAGCCTTGAAGAGGCAGGAATCCCTGTCTGGGAGCTGGGACAAGGTTATGGAAGAGGCTGAGAAGAGTCTTAAAATATGAGTAAGAGTTTGCTGGGCAGAGAAGGGCCAGGAAGCTATCATAACAGAGAGGCCAACAGGTGCCAACGACTGGATAATTCCAGGGGCCTCCTTTCCAGGGGCAAACTCAGTACCGCACTGAATGCACAACCCGAGCCCCCAGAGGGTGGTGGTCCACGTGCAGGCTGGTTAAGCAGTGACACACTGTCGACTGGTTTCTCTCAGACCTCAGAGAGCGTTTCTGCTCCCGCAGGGCCGTCACCGCAGCAGCTACCCATCTGCCAACTTCTTTAAAGTCTTTGTATTGAGATCCTAAGCCTGCAGTTCATGAATATTTGATTTTTCTCCTTGTAAATTGGTTTCCGTTGCGTTTACAAAAGGGAAGGTCAGATCCCGTTTGCTTTGGAGAGTGGCTGGGGTCCATGACTGTCCGCTCTCAAAGCCGTGTTAAGTAGCCCCCGTCTGGCCTGATGCCACACTGCAGAGAGCTGGCTGCTTTCAGAGCCCGTCAGTAGAGCCTTTTCTCGGCATAACCCATCCGTGGTGGGCGTTGGGCCAGGCCGCGTGTGCAGCGTCGGTGCTGTAGTAAACAGCATGTTTAAATGTTGTGGAACCGAGAAGTAATTTACCACCGCGATTCTTTTGGGCATTTCATTAGTGTTTACACTCTGCCCATTTCTAGCACCTGATTTTGTCTGTTTGAAAGATAAGCTGATGGAATCTCCTGGAATTCACCTTTGGATGTATTCTATTCAAGATGTTTTAAAAAATCTGCATGTCTATCTTCTTTCCTTTAATACTATTTTTTAAATGACCTTCAGATACGGACTTTTTGTACACCACTGCAGGAAGCCAATACTGAGGCTTTAATACAAAATATGAACAGACTCAGTAATATTCAGATATCTAACACAATCTCAGGACTAGCAGGATGGACAGAACGTAGACACTTAAGGCATGGATGACTGGTTTTCTGAGGCTGAAAATTAAATTTACCATAAAGACTAGAGCTTACCTGTTCTTCTGTGTCACTACATTTACAATCTGAGAGTTTAAGACTGTCACCCCCCGGAGATATTTAGTCAACTGCAAGACTGGCCAGCTAGGATATGTACCCAGTGATGTGGAGGCTTCTCCTGCTTTCACTGGGGTGCAAATGAAAATTGTAGGATTCTCATTCCCTGTCCCATCCCTAGGGTATTCATGTAACCAGTAAGAGTAATTACAACTGAGCTGTTATTAATGGCAATCTTCTAACTGACCAGATTGATTTGATTCTGTACCTCGATGTGGCCCAGCCCGTGCTTCTGAGGAAGGACTCTAAAGTAGCGTGCCCCAGTCAGCACACATGGCATGCAGGCCACCTAGGCTGCTGCCGACACCTGCACCCATGCCTGCTCCTTCGCACCTTTTCTTCCAGTGCAGGGAGATCTTTCCTTTCCTTTCCTTTTTTAAAGTGCGTTTAACTTGTTTCTTTAGGAAATTTCCTTGTATTGGAAAAGGTGACTATGATACTGTCCCTAAGTTTGAAATCTAGACTAAGTTCCCAGAACTCATTTTCCCACCTGTGTAGGGAATTCTAAAGGAATGTTAACTGTTAGTAAAAATGTGCCGTCTTACTTTCTCCCTCACTGTTCGTTTGTTAGGTTGGTCACACCTTTGATAGTAACATATTTTTGCAGATTCTCTTTGATGAGAGTAAGTAGTTAGGGGTGGTATAAGACTATTAATTGCAGGTATAAAATCAGGACTACAAAAACAGTAAAAACAACCTTCTTTTTAAAATATATGTATTTTTTTGGTGATTGGGGATGGTCCTGTTAGTTTTTACAGAGTGCAGTGGTTGCAGGAACTAGCATTGTTTTTTTAGCATGTACCAGGCACTATGTGGGTGTTTTATATACATTACCTCACCAAATTCTAAAATCCACCCAAACACATACATACAATTACCCCCTGTGTCAGATGAACACATCACACTCGGGGAGGCTGGGCTCATCACCAGGTGAGGGACAGGCCTCCCTGCTCCTCTCAGACCTTCTTCCTCCTTCCTTCTCCTAAACCCCTGTTTACTGCAGCTGGCCTTCCCACATTCATTCCCTTCTCCCCATTTTCTGCTTTCAAACACTATTCTCCTTCCTCACCACCCCGCATCCTGCCATCATCTATGTCGTGCCAGCATCCACCTCCGGCTATCACCTACGGTGTCCTCAGAAAACAGCTGATGCTCTTCTGCTTCCTGGATTCTCTGAACACCTCCCCAGTTCCAACAACGGTTTCCTCACTGTAACTCAGCCACTCTCCTCTGGTCTCTTATCACTAACAGATAACCACACCACCTCTAAAATCTGAATTTTAACCCTGCCATCCCTGATCGTTTTCTTCTCCTTCTAGTTCGCTTGTCCTCGAGACCATTGCTTCTGCCACCTTCACATCATACACTTGCTCTGTCCTAGCTTCAGTTCTCTCCTTGTGTGACAAATGAACCTGTGTTCCAACATTATAACCATTTTCTTGTGAGGGACTCACTATTTGTGCCCCTTTCCTCATTACCCCCACAAAGGGATCCTCATCACACACATGCCATTTCCTGCCCTTCACTCTCAGTCCCACCCCCAGCTCACCTTCCCAAAGACTCTGTACCCGCTGACCCTCTAGCAACATCCATCCTACTCTCTCTACGGGGTCGCTGTTATCAGCAAACAGGGCTCCGTTTGGAAACCTTCTTCTTGTGGCCTCCACACTCCCTTTGAGCCACCTCATTTCTCTGCAATCATTCACAGCTTCTGAAAAGAGATGCCCACACACTAATCCACTTTCCTGTCACCTCCCACTTTGTCCAACACACTCCCAAATCGACCATGCCCACCACTCCCTGTGGACCGCCTCTTTCGAGGTCATGGACTTCCATGTCAAAGCTAATACACAAACAGCAAACACATTTGGATGTCCCCTCCTTCATGAGGGTTTGTTTGTTTGCCATGCTCCTTTGTTTTCATGGCAGCATAAAACCTATTTCCCTCTTACCTGCCTGTTACTTCCGAACTTTTTTTCCCCCCAGGGCTCCTCTTCTTCTCCATGACCCTAACTGTTGGCATCTTTAGGGCCTGCCCTGAGGCTACTTGCTTTTTTCTAGGTATACTTTTCCCTCTGGTGACCTCAACATTTCTGGGACTTTAAATATCCTCTCTTTTCTGACAGTTCTTTAATTTATACCTCCACCTTAGACCTCTCCTCTGAGGGACAGGCCTGCATGTCCACACGTCTCCTTTCCTGTGCCTCAGACATTTCACACTTAACATGTTCACAACGGAGCACCAGCCCTTGCCCTCCATGCCTGTCTTTCCCGCCTCAGTAGATGGCACCGCCATCCAAAGATCCTGTTGCTCCCACCTGATGACTGTTTCCTTTGTTCCCTGTCCATCATTCACCAGCAAGCCCGAGTCTACCTATAAAATGAGCCTCCAATGGTGCTGGAGCAGTGGCCCTGACGTCAGTCCTGCCTGTGTGCCTTCCTTACAGCACCACCCTCAACCTGGAATTATGTGTTAACCTGTTCATTTTCGCTATGAAAAGCGAAATCATGAAAGGAGAGACTGAATCCTGCCTGTTCACTACTGTATTTGCCAGCAGCGCCTTAATGACTATTTACTGAACGAATGAAACTCTAGAAGAAAATGACAGACCCTAGACTTTTATCTTTATGGAGAACATAGGCATTTAAACCAAAAAAGGTGCCTTATAACACTGGGATCACCTCTACACATACTCCAACATTCTTAGTGTAATGTCTCTGCAGACTTTTTACCTGGGAGTGCATGAAGAGCGACAAAGACTGGCCACTGTGAATCCCCTGTGAGAACCAAGGCCTGCCCAGGTGCTGGTGCTCCATCTCTCTCACGTGAGAGACAGATCACACCTCTGGAGTCAGGCCTGAACCAAATCTCAGTTCTGGCAAAAGATGTGTCTTCTTGCAAGTTATTTAAACACTCTAAGCCTGTTTCCTCATCTGTTCTTGGAAAGAGGCCATAACTGAGGATTCAAAGATGTCTTACTTGTGAGAGGGTCTTCTGTGGTGCCTGATACCTAACAGATATACACAAAAAGTAGCCAAGAAACCCATCCCAACCTCTCCCATTCCAAAACACAGCACTACATTTGGTAAGAATATAAACAAAAATCTGACGTAGAGCAGATGGCGTTTTTTTTTGGAACTGCCATACTTCAAGCCATTCTCTTTTAGCAGAGAAGGGCAGGAATTAGCTTGGTCTGACACAGTATTGAAGAAGAGCAGAAAGATTACTAGACTTGCCATCAGCTGGTCGGAGTCTGAATACTGACTTTGCCATTTGTACCTTATGGATTTAATCTCATTTGATCTCTTCAAACTTCTTCCCTGGTGTAAAATGGAAGACTCCCAGCACAGTCATGGCCCTCAGGGACAACAAAGAGATGTTCCATAAATCTTAATCTTGGAGATGCAAAAGCTCAGGCAAGGCTGATTAAGAAGTTTGGAGCTGAAGGTCATCAGACCACTAGAAGCAGACAGAAACCCCAGGCTACAGGGTGAAGCCTCTCAAGTGTGGAAAAGATGAACGAAATGTTCCAAACTCCCAAATACCAGACCTACCATTCTAAGATGCTATTTATAAAGGCAAAATGGCCACTGTATCTACCTTTCAGATTCATGTTGGTGAAAGTGCTCAGATGCCCAAGGGGAAATACAATGAGTTTCTCTAGAGCTGCTGAACAGTATTTGTGACATTTCTCATTTCTGTTCTTTTCCTCTTTTTTTTGGTCAAAGCTCCAAGAATGTCAACAATGCTTCCAAACCTAATAGCAGAAATGGCCAGGAGAGAAGGGTATATGCAACAGAAACACATATCGATATTTTGTTTTTTATCTGTTGCTCTAGTTTAAATTCCCAAAGGACTGCTGGAACGTACTGTTCCAGAAAGCTTAGAGAAAAAAGCCCACTGGAAATGCAGGAGTCAGAACCTGTTTACATCTTTACTCTCAAGGCAACTGCATTCTCTCAGAACAGAAAAGCAGGTTTTGTTCACTTTCTCCACCAAAGAAAGTTTTGCTCCATTTCTTACAACATTTCAAAATTTAAATCCATGATAACTGAAGAATTCAAATACCCAATTTGCCTCTGATTCAACTGTTCAAGACCAGATTTACTGTTGAGAGTACAAATTTCTATTCTTGTAACAGAGTTTTACAGAGAGGCTCATTAGCTTTAATGCAGCTCAGAGTTTAAACAGATAAACAAGATGGGTTTGGGGACTATTTTTCCTTTCCTCAGTTTTAAGACTTGAGGAAAACCTTATCTACTCGTGATTTTAAAAATCAGATGAAGAGATTATCTTCTGCATAATTTATCAGATTTATTCTCCTGAAAATCTTGTTTTTCCTTAAACTGAAAGGAGGAGGTGACGGTAAAGCTTCTGAAGAAAGATGCTATGTTCAGTAGTATAATAAAATTCTTTTCTAGTAACTGACCCATAAATTAAGCTCACATAAGAATCCTCTGAAATGTATTAAAATCCCTCAGCAGGCATAGATTCAATACCTCTCCATCCAGCTGCCTCAACTCAGTCTTAGGGCTCAGGCCTTTCTGACTGGACACTCTGCTGTGAGGGACAGTTAGGGAGAAAGATGGAAATAGGGCTTGTGGCTCTGACCTAAAAGAAACTTAAAACTTATTAACAATGAAATGACAGATATTTGAAAGATACCATCTGGGTCTGGACAAAGATACCATCTGGGTCTGAAGCTAAGGCTAGGCTCATGTTTTCAGATATTCTGTACTAGTCTGTTTGCCTACCTTTTGTCTCCCAAGCCTTTGATAGCACACACAAAAAAATCCTTAATTAGGAATTAATAGGAATATAGAATTTCTAAGGAGGAAAGTCAGACACTGTTCATAAAATGGAACTAGAGGGCAGAGAATGAGCTCAGATCGAGTTTCCAGAAGAGCATATGGACAAGGTCCCTGGCTCTCTAAAAAAGCCTTATTATCACATAAAGCACTAAAATTCAATACCATAGAGAAAATAAGTTTCCAATCTCTGGACAAAATTCAGCCTCCCAAACCACCCGGTTCTACCTCTCTCCCAATCCATGAAGCAACTACCAGAATAAATTGGTGGGTATCAACAAAGGAAATGAGAATGATCACCTCCATTTCATACATTGGGGGCCCAAGGATGTCTTTCAGAGCATGGAAATCAATCAAAATCGGCATTTCGGGTGGTAGGGCTAAGTCCGTAGTGTCATTGATAGATTCAGGTTTTGCATCTTCTAAGATGTGTTCTTTACAACCTAAGAGAGAAAAATGTATTTAGAAATTCTCAGAGATCGGCAGCTTTGCAAATTCATTAGCAGTATGTATCAAACAGAAGCAAAGTAGACTTTAACAGATCAGTCACCTTTATGTATTTATTCAGGCACAAAAATTCACCGTGTGATCTGTAGAACTGAGGCAGAGAATCAGTCTTTCAAGAGCCCCTTGAAGGTGATGTAATGTGCTGTCTTGTTCATTTATTCAAACCTGTTTGTCCTCTACCCCTCGCACTCCATGTAAGCTCCAGGAGGGCACAACCCCGCCTGTCTTCTTTTTAACCATTATATTCTTAAGCCAGGAACAATGCCTGGCTCTGTTCAGCTTTAGAAAACAGACACTGAAAGGCCAAATGCAATAGATTATTTTGTATAATTTCATTAGATCAATGGGACACAAAGTTTCCAATTCCCTCTTCAGAGGCGTTCCATCAGGTGTCCCATTTCCTGATAGGCAGCATGAACTTGGAAATGACAGATCCCAGTATAAGCAATGCTTCTTTTTGTAAACACATAGTTCAACTCCAAGATTATCATTTTCCAATAAAACAAACATCATGGCAGTGCTAGGGTAAGAAAATATGAAGCCTGGTCTGAAATCCCTATAATGAAGGACTATTTCCTTTACCTGCCTAAGAGCCTTGGTTGCTAACAACTTGTCAGAGTACAGACTCATTTTGGTTTGAGCCTAGACAAACAAGGAGCAAGAGCCAACTGATATATCAGACCACTTTCTACTGGTCTCTGTAATTCCAGTTTGAGGGAAGAAAAATGTTACTTAAGTCTGTAGCCAGAAACCTAAAATGAATAGATGTTTAAAAAATGTATGAGGGGCCCCTGGGTAGATCAGTCGGTTAAGTGTCCAACTTCGGCTCAGGTCATGATCTCACAGCTCTGGAGTTTGAACCCCACATTGGGCGTGCTGCTGTCAGTGTGGAGCCGGCTTTGGATCCTCTGTCCACCCCCCTCTCTGCCCCTCCCAGCTGGCACTCTCTCCCTCTCTCTCAAAAATAAATAAAACATTAAAAAAGTGTATATAATATTTGACTGTATTCATCCTCATTTCTAGTTTTGCTTTTCTTTTAGCTTTGCCATACATAATTCTTCCAGTTCTTGTACTATCTCATGAAATGTTTTAAGGCATCTTTCCGGAAATGATTACTGTATGTAGTAACACACAACATACAGTCATTATAAAGTCACCACTGTCTATTTTATTTTTGTTATGATTCTTCCACTCTCATATCTCATGAAGTTAAAAGAACTGTCTCCTTTCCTTCCAAAAGTGATTCCTGAGTATGTTTAACAATATTAGACCCTAATTTTAGACTCTAATGATAACTGGAGACATCCTAGGATGTTCCTAAATGAGTCCCGTGCAGAACAACCTTGCTATGACCTTCACGGTGAATGGCTCTCTTGGTCTGCTCTTCTGCAGGGCCCTACGAGGGCTCCTCTTCAAGACTGAATCACGAGAGATACAGGACAGAAAGCAGACAAGAGCTCAGCTTTTCTGCCACTTGCTGGCTGTCAGACCGTAGGCCCAGCATTAAACCTTGAGCTACCTATCTCTACAGAATTTAGGAGAAAATCCTCTGTAGATTACAAAGTGAAATGCACGTGTTGTACCTTAAACCAAGTCTGGAGTTACATCTATTCTTATAGTCATTTCTTCATAATGTCATTTCATCTTTCAAAGTTTGGATTCTAGGAAGTTTTCCCTGATCTTTACAACTTCTCACAGCACTTTTCTGTCTCACTAACTGCAGTGATCACTGGGTTACTCAGCAGCTTGTGGAAATGGGAGGTTTTCTGCCTGCTGCTCCGTGTGCAGCCTGTCTGAGCAGTATCAGTGACGAGGGCGGGAAGGTACTCCAATGGCCAGATGAGCTCCGTTAGATCTCAAAGCAGCACAGAAAGCAGGTGTTGCTGCTTAAAATTAATGCACAGAAAGAAAAGCATCACCTGTGTAAGGTTACTGCTGTACCCTAAAAATGAAGGGTTCTGAAACTTCAGCCGACACACAGAAAGAGGCTGTGAGGCCCTTTTGCCTGGTGTGCCGCTGGATGGGCTTTCCTGAGATCTAATTACTGCTGCCAGCCTGGAATTCACGATCACAAGAGGAAGTCATACTGGATGGGTGAAAGCCAATCCACAATTACGTAACCAATGCTTCAGGACATCCAATCCCTTTCCAAGTGGGGTAGTGAACTCAGGGCTTGGAGCACGGAGGGAGTGGCGATGGGGAGAGATATTTCTAACACAACTAGGCCTTGTAAGATAAAAGATGACAATTTATTTCAGGCTTTAGGAACAGCAACTGTGTTATGAAGCATTCAATACACTTAGAACTAATCTGTGCTTGAAAATGTTCCACCATTAGAACGCAAGCCTAGAGAACTAAAACTCAAACCAAAAAGATGGTACTGGCTAATCAGGAATGATAGGCCAGCACTGGATTTTAAGAGTCATCCACTAGGATCTACATGTACTGCAAAGTGAGAGTAAGGAACTACTGAAAATTCAGAGAACTCACACTTCTATTCCTCATTAAAACAAACAAGCAAAACATCATCTCAACAAAGACGCCATTGAAGGCATGAAGCCTGGGTTATAGGTGAAAGCCCTGTGTCCTATGCATGAGCTTTCAAGCACTCAGCTCTAGTGTCATGTCCCCTTCCCTGCTCCCGCCAGGGGGATTAGTACTAAGAGAAGACTGTGGCAGGGTCCCAACAGTTCACTACCAGCCTTGCCCCAAGCAAGGTGGGCTTTTTAAGGCAAGGCAAACAGCAACAATAAAAAAAAGTTTAACCTCTGTTGTGTGCCCTGTCCCATGAGTGCTTCCTAACAAATGGCCAACAGTCACATGAAAGAGGACGGTTTCACCAAGCAGCAAAGAAATGTAAATTATAAAAGCAAGATACCATTTGCTGGCTACCAAATTAAACTAATGAGCACAAAAGTTTAAAAAATGACAAAGATCGATGTTAAAGAAAGTGAAGAGGTCTTCCCAAACACGGAGCTTATGGAAATAGAAAAAGTGATTCAATCTTTCAGAAAAGCCATTTATCAATACACTGAAAGCCTCCCAGACATCCCTACTCTCAGACCTAGTGGTCCAATTTTGCAGAAACCTATCCTTAAGGTCACAATCAGAGGTGCAGACAAGTGTTGTGTAGGCAACAGTTTAGACAACAAACCTACCTGTTGCAGCACTGGCTATAATTAGATCCAATATAAATACTCAAATTGGGAACATGGTTAAGTAAACTGTGGAACATCTATCCAATAAAATACTACACAGTCATTAAAATTGTATCCCAAGTGTTTTTAAGTAACATGAGAAAATTGTTTTGAAACAATGTCAATTTGAGGAAAGAGGAGGGTATCCACTTTCACAAGGCACAATTTTTTACCAATGTAACATAATATAAATATACCTGAGTGTCAGGCTCTGTGCTGACAGTTCAGAGCCTGGAGCCTACTTCAGATTCTGTATCTCTCTCTCTGCCCTCCCCTGCTCACTCACTCACTCTCTCAAAAATAAACAAACATTAAAATAAAAAAAATTGGGGCACCAGGGTGGCTCAGTAAGTTAAGCATCTGACTTCAGCTCAGGTCATGATCTCATGGTTCGTGGGTTTGAGCCCCATGTCAGGCTATGTCCTGACAGCTCAGAGCCTGAAGCCTGCTTTGGATTCTGTGTCTACCTCTCTCTCTGCCTTCCCCCTGCTCACGCTCTGTCTCTCTCTCTCAAAAATAAACACTAAAAAATAAAATAAAATAATATACATGAGAACAAATGACATGATACAGTCCAAAATGTTAAACTTATTCCCTGAGTTATGAGATTAAGATTACATGATGAAATGGTCAATAAAAATCTCCAATCCTGGCTCTGACTTCCTAGTTGGCCTTGAAAAACGTTACTTTACCTCTTTGTATCTGGTTTCTCTAATCTGTAAAACCCTAATAATTATAGTAACCCTCACAGAGTCGCTGGGAGAATATAGCAATGTTTAAAGCCAAATATGTATAAATGGGAGGAAGTGAATTATATAGTTGGGAGAAATATTTTACACAGACTCTGCTAAGACTCGCAGGTCTTACTCCAGCCACTTTTGTTAGCAGAAGACAAAATGCAACCTAATTCCACCCAGGGCCCCAGAGATAGGGCTTTGACCACAGTCACAGGACAGCTGGGAATCACATAAATTTAACATATGTAAGAAAAAGAAAAAGATATCAAAACTCAAGATTCTTCTCTGTGCTATAACATATATGACTATTACTAAATAAAATTGTTCTAAAAGTGGGAGGGACCTGAAGTTCTTCTTGTTGATCTACTCTGCTCAGAGATGTCTCCAAGCTCTTCTTTCATCCATGTTATCAGCCTGTTTTAACAAGTCTAATTCAGGACACAGCCAGGATGGTCAGGGAATAACCAAGAGTTTCACAGCATGAAGGCAAGAGATAAGGGAGGAGCACCCTGGGGCACGGCGGGAAATGCACTTGCTCTGCTCAACAGCGGCCCCCCTGCAGTACAACAAACAGACATGTGCTGTGGTGATGGCTGCTGGCAAAGCAAGAGTGCAGTGGGGGCTAAGCCGGGCTCTGGAGTTGATGTCACACGGTTATTAGGAAAGGATATTCTATAGCTACAAATGTCTCATGAGAAAGGATTAGGCTTTCCTGAGCAGCTGTCCCTGGGACACGATTGAGTGTTTCTTTCCACCCACTTTTCCTCTCTCAGAGGAGCATGACTTCAATGAAAGCAGGCCCAAGAGCCCAAGAATCACTGTGGGAAGGAAGGAGAGAGGAAGACAGTAAGAGAGGAGGTAAAGAGGAAGAGTAGAGGGCTATCATACCTCTGGAAACACCAGTAGCTTTGTGTTAAAAAAAAAAAAAAAGTTTCTTATTTTCTGAATAAATCTTGTGGCAAATAGTGTCTCTTGAAAGGTGATCCAACCAATGGAAAGTAGCAGAGGCCAGGAACACAAAACAGGCTACTAACATCAACAGTTCCCCAGAATGTGGGGGAAATGAAAATCGAACAAACCACAGAGAGCCGTAGGTTTTCTACAATCATCTCTACTGCAGACAGAACATTTTAGTTATCACTTATTCTCTATATCCTGCTTAACTTCAAGTATGTACTACAATCTCAAGTGCCAGCTCATGAGTTCAAAAGCTACATTTTCTGGCATAGTGATAGTAGGAACCCTTTCATCTCGATTATGGAAGAAGTGTTCATTTTCACAAAGAGTGGGTTTTTAATGCTGGTGGGGTAGGGTTGGAGGAGGGAAGAATGGCATGTAGCAGAATCCCCAGGACCCAAAACACAGGGTTAATTCTTTAAAGAAATGAATATTACCTGTTTCTGTCATATTAATACAATGTCCATGGGAAATAGTTTCTTGAAAATGTGTGGGTCTCACTCTGAAGATTAGCAGAATTCAGGAAGAATCAGGAATTCAAGAAGCATAGGATAAAACCATGATATATAAAATTTCAAAGGCCAGGCAGAAAGTCAAAGATCTGCCTCAGCTCTCCATTTTATACTCAAGGAAACTGAGACCTTAAGTGCATAGCAAATCACAGACAGTACCAGGATTCCTGGCTCCTGGCCAAGGTCACTTTTTTGGTCCAGTCTAGAAAAACCACCTAAAGTTCAAGAGCTCCTTGACAAAACAAGGCAACCTGGTGGTAAATTTAGAGATTAGATTATTTTTTTCCTAACTGGAAATAATCAACCTAAGTGGTATTACAGACAAGGATTCTTTTTTATGAGTTTCATAAAAGAAAAAAAAAAAACAACCTATGAAAGACTTGGAAATGAGTGGAAAGAGATGGCTGTGTATCCTGTCCAGTGTATCCTTCCAGCTGGTCTGTGTTTTACTGCTTTTAAGCTATTTTTCAATTCTGTATGCTATAGTAACCAGAAAGTAATGCAAATGATGCTCGTCCATAGAAACGAAAGTGAACTTTGTCATGTACAGGTACAGTGGATCCTCTCCCTTTCCCAAGGCGCTAGTTTTGCACATTTCAGCATTCCTGACTGCCTATGTACATACGTGTGTACTTTCTGGATCTCCACTGAACCAACTGTAACATGTCTAATTAATAAGTTAATGAAAATCTTTTGATGCATCATTTTATATTTATATGATAGTGATGATTTTGTTATTAAGAAAAGAGTAACAGATCTTCCCAGCAGACAACTCTTAACCATTTTGAGTAGCTAATATTTTTCGATCAAAAAGATCTTAGGGCCTCAGACAGATATACAGATACACCAAATCGCTTTAGGTACAAAAACATGAAACATCCCATTTTCAGTATTCTTCCCTTTGGGTAGATCCTTGGAAATATACAGTAGAGGTACAACCCTCCTTCCTTACCTCCAAGACGCCTTGGAGTCAAGAAAGCCTGGGTTTGTGGTCCAGGTCTTTCCACCTGGTAAGCTCTAGGACTTTGGGAAATTCCCTTAACCTTTTCAAAACTTTTTATTATGCTAAAATGTGTATCACATAATATGGATTTTAACCATCCACAAGTATACAATTCAGTGGAACTAAATACATTTGCAACGCTGATATAACCATCACCACCATGTATACCCAAAACTACTTCATCATCTCTGTATAAACTCTGTGGCCATTAAATAATATCTCCCCATTCTCCCTCCCTTCTATTCTACTTTTCTGTCTCTATGAATGTGCCTATCCTAGGTAGCTCATTACATGGAATCATAGAATATCTGCCATTCTGTGTCTGGCTTATTTCATTTAGCACAAGGTTTTCCAGGCCTAGTTATGTTGTAGCATCAAATTTTCATCCTTTTTTCCCCACTGTATGTATCCACCACATTTTGCTTATCCAGTCATCTGCTGATGGACAACTGAGTTGTTTGCGTCTTTTGGCTATTGTGAATAATGCTGCCAAGAACACTGGTATCTGTCTGAGTCCCTGTGTACCACACCCTTTTGGATATATACCTAGAAGTGGAATTTCTGGGATATATGGTGGTTCCATGTTTAACTTTTTGAGGGACTGATGAACCGTTTTCCACAGCAACTACACCATTTTATGCTCCTTCCAACAATGCATGAAGGTTCTAATTTCTCCACATCTTTACCCATGCTTTTTATTTTCCTTTTTTTTCTTATAGGCATGAAGTAGTATTTCATTATGGTTTTCATCTGCACTGATCTACTGACTAGTGATGTTGAACATCTTTCCATGTGCTTATTGGCCATCTGCCTATCTTCTTTGAAATGTCTATTCAAGTCCTTTGGTCATTTTTGAATCGGGTTGCTTTTGTTGGTTAAAGTTGTAGGAGTTCTTTATACATTTCTGGATATCAATCCCTAATCAGATATATGATTTGCAAATATTTTCTTCCGTTTTCTTTTTTTATTTTATTGTGTCTTTTAGTGTCCTATCCATATCACTGCAAAATCTAATGTCATGAAGATTTTCCCCAATGTTTCATTTAAGAGTTTTATAACTTAAGCTCTTAAATTTAGGTCATCGATCAAATTTTAGTTAATTTCCACATTTATTTTAATTTTGTATTAATTTTGTATTTATGTATTTGTTTTGTAAGGGCCCAACTTCATTCTTTTGCTTGTGGATATCATTTTCCCAGCACTATTTGTTAAAAAGACTTTCCTTTCCTTATTGAATGGTCTCGGTATCCCTGATAAAAATCAATTGACCATATATGTGAGCCTTTATTTCTGTGCTCTCTATTCTATTCTACTGGTCTATATGTCTGTCCTTATGCCAGTACCATACTGTCTTGATTAATGTAGCTTAATAGAAGATTCAAAGTCAGGAGGTGTGAGTCCTCCATTTTGATCTTTTTCAAGATTGCTTTGGGTAGCTGGGGCCCACGGCAATTCCTAATGAACTGAAGATCGATTTTCCCATTTCTCTGAAAAAGACTTGAAGTTCCAGAAGAGACTGTACTGAATCTGTAGATGGCATTGAAACGGTAGATCTTAACAATGTTAAGTCTTTCTATCCATACTTCCATTTACTTAGGCCTTTTAAAATTTCTTTCCAGCAATGTTTGGTATCTTTTACCTCCTTGATGAGATTTATTCTTAAGCATTTAATTCTATTAGATGCCATTGCAAATGGAATTTGCTTTTTCATTTTGTTTTTTCTCATCAGGTAAGTATAATCTTTAATACCCATCCCCTATTTCTCCCATCTCTGCCCCTACCTCCCCTCTTGTACAACCAACAGTTTGTTCTCTATAGTTAAAAGTCTGTTTCTTGGTTTGTCTTTTGTTTTCTTCCTTTGCTTGTTTTATTTCTTAAATTCTGCCTATCTATGAGTGAAATCATATGGTATTTATCTTTCTCTTATTTCACCTAGCAAACATGTTGTTGTAAATCACAAAATCTCATTCTTTTTATGGCTGAATAATACTCCATTGTGTGTGTGTGTGTGTGTGTGTGTGTGTGTGTGTGTGCGCGCGCGCGCATACACCGCAACATCTGTATCCAATCATGAATCAATGGACATTTGGGCTGCTTTCATAGTTTGGCTATTGTAAATAATGCTGCAATAAACAAAGGGGTGCATGTACCCCTTTGAATTACTGTTTTTGTATTTTCTGGGTAAATATCCAATAGTGCAATTACTGGATTGTAGGGTAGTTCTATTTTTAACTTTTTGAGGAACCTTCATACTATTTTCCTCTGTAGCAGCTTGCATTCCCACCAACAGTGCAAGAGGGTTCCTTTTTCTCCATCCACATCCTTGCCAACACCTGTTGCTTCTGTGTTTTTGATTTTAGTCATTCTGACAGGTGTGAAGTGATATTTCATCGTAGTTTTCATTTCCATTTGCTACCGTAAACAGAACTTTCTTAATTTCCTGTTCAGATTGTTCATTTCCCTTATCATCTTAAGCTTCCACTTCCCCATCTGAAATGAGAGAAATCGTATCTACACTTCAAATAGTTGTTATAGGGACAATGGACATAGGATATATAGGAATAATGAAAGCACAGTGTAGCCACTAAGTTTAGCCTAGGTTAGAATCTTGACTCTGACACTTACTGGCCTGTAAACCCTGCCTAGAGCAAGTCTGTTAGCACCATTTTCCCTAAAGCCATTTGAGCACTTTGTCTCTGTGCCACATTTCAGCAATTCTCACAGCATTTTAAACTTTTTCATCATTATTATATGGTGGTCTGTGATCAGTGATCTTTGCTGTTACTATTGTAATTGTTTTGAGGCACCACAAATCACATCCGTATAAGAGGGCAAATTTAATCGGTAAATGTTATGTGTGTTCTGACTGCTCTACTGACAGCCATTCCCATCTTTCTCCCTCTCCTTGGACCTTCCTGTTCCCTGAGACACAGCAATACTGAAATTAAGCTAATCAATAACCTTACAATGGCCTCTAAGTGTTCAAGTGAAAGGAAGAGACACACATACACTTTAAGTCAAAAGGTAACAATGATTAGGCTTAGTGAGGGAGGCATGTCTAAAGCCAAGAAAGGCTGAAAGCCGGCCCTCTTGGCCAAACAGCCAAGTTGTAAATGCCAAGGAACAGTTCCTGAAGGAAATTTAAAGTGATACTCCAGGGAACACATGAATGATAAGAAAGTTAAACAGCCTTACTGCTGATATGGAGAACGTTTGAGTGGTCTGGAGAGAAGATCAAACCAGGCACACAATTCCCTTAAGCGCACATTCCCCCAGAGCCAAGGCTCTAAGTCTCTTTAATTCTGTGCAGGCTGAGAGAGGGGAGGAAGCTTCAGAAGAAAAGTCTGAAGCAGGGAGAAGTTGGTTCATGAGGTTTAAGGAACAAAGCCATCTTTATAACATAACAGTAAAAGGAGAAGCAGCAGTGCTGATGGAGAAGCTATAACAGGTTATCCAGAAGATCTAGCTAAGGTAATTAATGAAGATGGCTACAGTAAAAACAGATTTTCAATGCAGATGAAACAGCTTTCTATTGGAAGAAGATGCCATCTAGGACTTTTACTGCTAGAGAGGAAAAGTCCATGCCTTCAGAGCTTCAAAGGACAGATGACTCTCTGCAGCTGGTAACTTTAAGTTGAAGTCAATGCTCAGTTACCACTCCAAAAATCCTAGGGCCCTTAAGAATTATGCTAAATCTACTTTGACTGTGTTCTACAAATAGAACCACAAAGCCTGGATGACAGCACATCTATTTACAACATGGCTTACTGAACATTTTAAGGCCCCTGTTAAGATCCACTACTCAGAAAAAAAAAGATTCCTCTCCAAATACTGCTGCTCATTGACAATGCACCTGGTCACACAAGACCTCTGATGAAGATGTAGGAGATTAATGTTGTTCTCATGTATGCTAAAACAATATTCATTCTGCAGCTCATGGATCAAGGAATAATTTTGATTTCTGAGTCTTATTTAAGAAATACATTTTTGTGAGATTATAGCTGCCATAGATAGTGATTCCTTTGATGGATCTGAGAAAAGTAAACTGAAAATCTGGAAAAACTGAAAATCCATTATGGATGGTATTAAGAACATTTGTGATTCATGGGAAGAGGTCAAAATATCAACATGTACAGGAGTTTGGAAGAAGTTGATTCCAATCCTCACAAGTGACTTTGAGGGGTTCAAGATTTCATTAGAGGAAGTATCTGCAGATGTGTAAAGGGTAAGAGAACTAGAATTAGAAGTGGAGCCTAGAAATGGGACTGAACTGGTGCAATCTCATGACAAAACTTTAAGGGATGAGAAGTTGCTTCTTAAGGATGAGCAAAGAAAGGAGTTTCTTCAAATGGAATCTACTCCTGATGAAGATGTGGTGAAGATTCTTGAATGACAACAGAGGATTCAGAATATTACATGAATTTAGTTGATAAAGCAGCAGCAGGGTTTGAGAGGACAGGCTCCCAATTTTGAAAGAAGTTCTACTGTGGGTAAATGCTACCAAACAGCACCACATGCTGCAGAGAAATCATTAGTGAAAGGAACAGTCGATGTGGCAAATTTCATTGCTGTCTTAAGAAATTGCCACAGCTACCCCAAACCTTCAGCAGCCACCACCCTGAACAGTCAGCAGCCATCATCATCGAGGTAAGATCTTTCACCAGCAAAAATTATGATTAAGATTCACTGAAAGCTCAGATGATGATTAACATTTTTAGTAATAAAATATTTTTAAATTAAGGTATGTATATTATTTTTTTTGACATAATGCATACTTAACAGACTACAGGATAGTGTAAATATAACTTTTATAAGTACTGGGAAACCAAAAAAATTCACTTGATTCACTTTATGTGGTGTTCTGGACCCAAGCCCTCAATATCTCCAACGTATGCCTGTATTCATGTTCTTCACTACTTGCAAATGAATCTTTCTAAATCATTGCTCTGATTACATCACTTCCACGTTTCCTCATCTTTACTGGCCTACATCACAAATTAAGCAAATTCCTAACTTCTAGAAGTTGTGTTCAAGATCAACCACAGTAGATGCCAAACCACTTAAAAAAAAATTTTTTTTACATGTATTTATTTTTTGAGAGAGAGAGGCAGAGCACAAGTGGGGGAGCGGCAGAGAGAGAATGAGACACAGAATTCGAAGCCGACTCCAGGCTCTGAGCTGTCAGCACAGAGCCTGACGTAGGGCTCAAACTCACAAACTGTGAGATCATGACCTGAGCTGAAGTTGGATGCTTAACCGACTAAGCCACCCAGGCACCCCCAAAACACCTTTCTCATTGTAGTTCCCACTATTCTGGAACACCTTTTAGGCTGAAGGGAGTGAACAGCACCCAGACCATAATTTGACAGTCGTGGAGCAAAACCTTGTCTAAGAAACTGGGCCCTATGTTCCTTATCTGCAGAAGGAGAGTCAGCCTAGATGAGCTCTAATCTTGCCACACCAACTCATCACAGTGCCTTACACAATACAGCTCTTTAGTTATGCCTGTTGAAATAAATCTTTGTAAAATCTCTGGACGAATGACAAATCACCAAAACAATGATTACTTTGATCTGCCAAAAGATTACTGTTCTTAATGCTGACTTTCTGGGGTAAACATAAACATTTTTAATTAGTGAAGATTAATTATGTAATAATATTATTACAATCATGCTGGGCTCCTGAATTCTGAAGCAGGAGCAAAATGAAATTCATTTGAACTGTTATTTGTGTGCATGGGTACAGGAGGTGTGTTACTAGGTGTGTCAACAGCTAGTTGGCAGACAGGTTGCCCACAGACCAATGAAGGGGAATACTGTTTATATCTCAACTCTTTAGTGTGGGTATGTATATATGGATCCAGACTGCATTTAGGCCTAAAGAGAAAGATTTGTATGGTTGCAGTTATAAAAACAACTAAGTTTTGTTTTGTTTTGTTTTTTTAACTGAGTCTGCTTTAAAAAGTGAGATGAGATGCTGAGATTATAACCGGCTTTGTCATTTCTTACAAGATAGTACAAGTATGTGCCTCATAGCTAAACTGACCATGGACACAATGCTTCTGAGAGCTTTCTCTTGGGAAGGCAGAAAGGGGAAAACAAAGTATCTTAAAAACAAATCAGAAAAACCTGAATATTTCCAACTGTATAATTTGTGCTGTCAGTTTCAGGTTAATCTTTTCCAGAAAACCATGCTCCCAGCCAGAGGAAGTGTGCTAAATGCAACTGAGATTCAAGTTACTGACTGGGGCTGCCAAGGCATTTGTGCCTGCATATTTTCAATCTTTTTTTTTTTTTTTTTTAAAGGAATTAGTTCTAATGGAGAAATCCGTGGTTCAAATGCCCAGAAAAACCCTTATGCTAGCAACAAAATCTTTAACATCCTTTCTGCCAGTATTTAATTCATTACTTTGGGGATGATGATCACAACCTTAACATGACCAAATACATTTTCTTTCAAATTCACCTACTAAACATTTCTACATAGTAAATACTGAGATATTGATGGAAATTATGATTGTGAACCATTTCTCAATTTTAGAAGTAGTTATCTGTTCATGAAAACAAAGAATATTAAAATAGAATATCTGGAAAACATATTTTCCCATCTATTTATCCATTCCAATTAATTCTGAGATGTAAGCAAACGACCATTTTGTCTCAACTTACTAAAAGCAATTTCAAAAAGCTACAATATCTATAACAAAGCTTTCAATGATCAATTCAGTGCCTCACAGCACTTTTTTAAAAACTTTTTTTTAACACTTATTTATTTTTGAGAGACAGAGCATGAGTGGGTGAGGGGCAGAGAGAGAGGGAGTCATAGATTCTGAAGCAGACTCTAGGCTCTGAGCTATCAGCACAGAGCCCAACGTGGATATCAAACTCATGAACTGCGATATCATGACCTGAGCCAGTGTCAGATGCTTAATCGACTGAGTCACCCAGGCACCGCCCCTATTAGCACTTTAAACACTGGCATAATGCTTGAAACATCTCACATCTAAAAATTATTTTTTATATATCTACTTCCTCCAATGGACTAAATATATTCATTAGAGGAGTTTTCCTTCATCTGCTTCCCAGGAACCAATCTAGAACCTGGCATACAGTAAATGCTAGCTGAATCACTGACTGAATGAGATACTATACAAGGGTCCAAGACACAGGGTCTTAACTTTGTACCAGACAAAGGAGCACGGACCACTGTCTCCAAGAAGGTTTTGTGCATGAATAAATCTCATTTCCTGTATTAGAGATTCAAAAAATAGTCTTGGGAAACTTTAGATTATCAGTTAAAATGCAGAGGCCATGTGTAATATTAAAAAAAAATGCTATTGTTATTAATATCTTGCAACTTAAAAGGGTGGTTTTGATCACATGAGACAATGACACTTAAAGGCCATGACATCTTCCTATATGATTCATTAAATGAAACAATGGCTTTTTAATTTGTTGACAATATTTGATTTTCCTGTCCCAAAATAGAGTTTAAATAACAAATATTTTGTCTCCTATCATACGTAAGTAGGGTTTTTCCTTCATTGCCACTTCCTTCCAGTCTACATAGGCAAACAAATCTTTCTTAAACCAGGCCAATATTGATGAGGGAACAATGAATAAATTAGCGTAAATGTCAGAAAAAAATATTAATATATCTTCATGACACTGGCACTACATGCCAACATGATATTTTCATTTCAGCATTAAAACATCACTTGATTTTACATGTTTGGACACAACGTGCTGCCTAATATCCCTACAAATGCAAAGTATTAAGCATACAAACTCTTATTCTCTAGATTTCATTTTTCTTTTTTTCTTTTTCTTTTTTTTTTTTGTAATCTTGGTTTGTAAAACCCAGTTAGCTGTAACAGAACCCTACAAATCTCCAAAGCTTTAGAACCAGCAAGCCAGGTGCCTTGGGACTAATACTCTCTCTTTAGTCCATCTTCCTCCACAGTTAACCTTAGTTCCTTTGACTATTAAAACATTTTATTTGTCCTGAGCCCTAACACAATCAAAGGAAAGATAAGCAAGAACAGGTGAAGAAAGGCTTTACATACTGAAATGCAAAGCTGAATTAAAACTTCTAAGCCCTGTTTATGTGACCTGGATCTCAGATAAGAAATCAGCTCAAGTATGACGCGTGGATCATGATCAATGGCATGGCATGTGCCATGATTCAATGGCACAGACTTCAGTGCTGGCTTGGAAAAATCCTTCTGACAAAGAAGTTTCTTAGACTGTGATGGCTGCTAAATTGCTATAGCTGTTTAAATTGGTAAATTCTGTAATAAGAAGAAATATTCAAAGTTGTGTAACTTCAGGATTAGGAAAAGGTAGGGCCAATTTAAATCCAGTGTCCATAAATACTAAAACTGGGACTTGTTACAAGGTGCTCAAAGACCTCTTACCCATCAGACACAGGCATCTCCTCAGAAATGAAAAATCTGACTTCTCAGTATTATAACAATCTAAAATAAACAGCCAAAGTGTCTGGTGTACAGTTTTCAGGTTCAGAGGCACACACCCAAACTATTCTCTCTTTTTTGTTCTAACACTAGCCAGAAAGAAGATACGGGATTCTGGTTCAGACAGTTGAGGACGTTTACATGTGACTGGAACCAAGTGACAGCAAACTACTCAATTATCCTTGCTTCACTAAAAACAGCTAACAATGTTTTTATGTCCCCAAAGAAAACAAACAAGAACATCAACAAAATCCACACTGAAAGCTGACAAAACAGGCTGTTTCAATTGTTGCTAAAGAACCACTCATTTGCCTGCGAGCCTTATTAAGCTCTTCTCCCCCAAAGGCCCACCTAGCAGAGTAACACAGCTACTCTTAACTATTTCTGCAGCACAGAAATCCCCACTCTCTATTAACAACCAAACCACAGGTTTTCTTTAGAACTCTGAACAAACTATCTCAACTCTCAGAAATGGGGGCTGTATTAACAGACATGAGATGTATAAAAGCCTTCTTTAGGGGCGCCTGGGTGGCGCAGTCGGTTAAGCGTCCGACTTCAGCCAGGTCACGATCTCGCGGTCCGGGAGTTCGAGCCCCGCGTCAGGCTCTGGGCTGATGGCTCAGAGCCTGGAGCCTGTTTCCGATTCTGTGTCTCCCTCTTTCTCTGCCCCTCCCCCGTTCATGCTCTGTCTCTCTCTGTCCCAAAAATAAATAAACATTGAAAAAAAAATTTTAATAAAAAAATAAATAAATAAAAAAAAAATAAATAAAAGCCTTCTTTAAAATAAAGAAAAAAAAGAATCTGTGAGAGCTAGTCTTCAAGATGACCCCCAGCAATCCCCACTTCCTAGGTTTCACATGCCTGTATGGTGCCATCTCTCATTGTACCAGAGTTGGTCTGTGTGACCAACAGAATGTGGGAGTAGTGATGACTACATCAGATTATAGCTTCTGTTCTAGACTCTCTCTGTCTTCCCCTTTCACATATCACTCTTATGGGGGAAAGCCAGTGGCCATGTCGTTAAGAGTAGGGAGAGACTTATATGGTGACAGACTGAAGATCTGGCCAATAGTCAGCAAGGAACTGAAATCTGCTAACCACCATGGAGGTGACGTTGGAAGCACATGTTCCCTGAGTTAAGCCTTCAAGTTGGCTGACAGCTTGAGTCTAACCTCATGGGAGGTCTTGAGCCATAACTCCCCCAGCAAAGTTTAAGCTGCTCCTGGATTCCTGACCCACAGATACTGTGAGATGATAAATGTTTGTTAAATGCTTTAATCTACTAAATTTTGGTGTAATTTGTTACACAGCACTAGATAACTAATGTAAAATCCAAAAGATAGGGACAGTTCTTGCAACAAGTACAAGACTGCTCCAAGAAGTCAAAGACAAAAGAACTTAGCAAAAAGTTACATAAAGCTCAGAGGTCACTTCCTAAAAACATTACAATGTTTTCTCCATTGTACTACTTCAATTACAGTATTCTCCACTGATACAAGAAATGTATTCATGACATTCATGACAGCAGACGAGTGACGAGAGAATTGGTAGGATTCAGATTTACAGAGGACTGATTAAAAAAAAAAAAACAGCTGAAAGAATCAAAACACTTGATTCTCTTGCAGGAACGGCTTCCTGTTTTGGTTACAAAGGAGCCACACTTAAAATAACTATCATAAAGGATACTCAGGGCCTGAGAAGTCAATGGCAGGAAGCCACAACAAAGAACACTGAAGGTGGCCCAACAGAAGAGGATTCCTCCCGGAAATGGACCCGAGAAAGGCTAGGAGAAGAGCTAGCCTCGAGAATGAATGGCACGTACAGTGACAAAAGCACAATAAGCAAGGAGCAGGCATCCAAACTCCCTCAGCACATGGTTCTTCCCACGGCCTCTGACCCACTGGCTCCTGGCAATACTAAGCAGATGTGCTAATGCAGCAGGGTACCTGTCCTCCCCCAGTCAGTCGTGGGTGCACTGGGAGAATTAAAGTTAACAGATGAGGAGAACTGGTGCCGTAAAATTCAAATATTTTATCTTGACGCATTTTTAACTGTGAAGTTGCCTGGAAGGGACATACCAAAAAATTAAGCATATTATGTCTACCTTCTTCCACTTAATATTAGGTCGATTTTACTATCGTACCCAAGGCAAAGGTACCAGAGAAACAATACGTGTCAAAATACAACCCAGTCAAACAGAGATCCAAACCGAACTACAGAAATTGTCAGAGTCTGACCTGTGGTCCAGCAGGATCCTCAGGGAATCTATAATGGGAGGACAGGCATGTTTTCACGGACATCAAATCCTACTGCTTATGACTCATACCACCCAACCACTCAGCTTTTTCTCCCCCAACTTATAGCTTCTATTTTCTTGGGGACTGGGAAATAGCCAAGTTTATAAAGATGCATCAGCTAACAGAATCAAATAGGCAAGGCACAGTGTTTATCGGGGAATGTTGTGAAGGGATATGAATTGAATCAAACTAGACAGCTACTGAGAATCCTGTACAAATGAGATTTTATCATCAATTAGGTGAAGAGTGGTCGCCTGAGGGCACAAAACAAAGGTTATATAGGCTGGTAATTTCTTCACATTTTTTTTTTCCTGCCTACTTTGGGTATTACCACTATATCTATTCAACATCCTCCTGAAGGTCTCAGCTAGTACATCAGGGAAGACATGAAATAAAAGGTGTAATAACAGCAAAGGAAGAAGTAGAAACTGACATTATTTCCAATTTTGATAACTGATGGTGTACACAGAAAATCCAGAAGAATCTATAGTTAGAATTAATAAGTCAATTTGGCAAGTTTGCTGAATAGAGGTCAATATAGTATGCCCACATGGTAGTAGCAGAAAAAAATTAGAAAATAAAAAATTAAAAATACCATTTACAATTATATACATACACAAAGATCCAGCAACTAGGAATATATCTAAAGAAAGAATATGCAAAACCTCATCACTGAAAACTATTAAAACACTTAAAACATTTATTGACTTAAATCAAGCTAGTCATAAATTAGGAGACATGATAATATCAAATTGTCAATTCTCCCCAAACTGATTTACAGATTCAATGCAATCAAAGTATCAGGAGGTTTTATTTACTTATTTGTGGAAATTGACAAGCTGATTCTAAAATTTATATGGCTAAAGGACCTACAGCGACACCTGGATGGCTCAGTCAGTTGAGCACCTGAATCTTGATTTTGGCTCAGGTCATGATCCTGTAGTGTCTGGGTTCGAGCCCTGCACTAGACTCTGCACTGATGGCTTGGAGCCAGCTTGGGATTCTGTCAGCCTCTCTCTGCCCTTCCCGTGCTTTGCTGACAGCACAGAGGCAGCTTGGGATTCTTTGTCTCCCTCTCTCTCTGCCCTTCTATTGCTTGCTGTCTCTCTCTCTCAAAAATAAATAATCATTAAAAAAATAATAAAGGACCTACAATAGCCCAGGCAATCCTGAAGAACAAAGCTGGAGGACTTACCCTAAACTAGCTATCAAGACTGTCTAGGACACAGTCATTCTTGAACCTGTGTATGATGCCACCACTGGAAATTTCATCCCAGGCCCAAAGTACCCATTCACTCCTTACACGTTCCTAGAAGTGTTTATCTGTGAGTTCTATAACATAAACACAGTATTCCTTTAAATGATATTTTAAAAGCTTATTTACAATGGCGTCTTATATACCTCATGAATAACCATTAAATCTGTGTTACTTCTTTTTTTTCTAGCTAATTTTTCAATTCTTTCTATGAAAGTAAGAAACTAGCATCTTGAGGTTAAGTTCAATGTAGCTTCACCAATAAATACTATTATTTTTCAAAAATAATTGAGAATGTTCCATATTCTGAAAAACTATAAGGATTGATTAGAACACAAATCATTTCCTAAGGATCATTTTTGAAGGGAAAATCTTACTAGATATTAAATGGACACATATGATACATAAGTACTGGAACAAATGGACATTTGCCTAACTCTTTACAGAGAAACATCCAAGTATGCAAAATTGAGTAAATCAGACATGTGTGTCCATAGCTAAAGGCAGGCAAAAAGGAGAATAAAACTTTAGCTACCTATTTTTTTTTTTAATCTCCCAACACAACCAATATCCCGGAAGGAAAAAAGTACAATTCAGAATACTACAGTAACATGCGAAAAACACAGGCAGTACTGCTTTTATGAAATAATTCCCATACTTCATGGGTAAGTGACCGAAACCATAAATATTCCTCCTCAAACACGGATCAACTATAAATCTCACCAGGCTTTTAAATTCCGTTATTATTTGTTCCGTTTAACTGCCAGTTCAGACCCCACAAATACAAAGACAACTGTTCACAGACCAGTGTTTCTGGGCCTACTCCAGAAAGTGTGTTCGATACACTGGAGGTTTCTGCCTGTTTTGAAGCTTGTGGCCTGAAATTACTTTTCTTCCTGGCAGTAACTCCAAGTCCAGCAGTATTTTAACATTAAAAATAACTCCCTCACTGCATTCCTTGAAGTTTCTAAAACAACTGTTCTATTTTATACTCTGATGTTAAATAATTCATTTCTTAATGAGGAACTTTCAGTTATTAAGCTTGCACCATTTGAACTTTCTGGCATAAAAACCTAGTATCAACTCTTTTGTAGAAATGTTCCTTTTGGATTGGTTGAGTTGATAAACACTAATTTCAAGACACCTTATAATTATCTTACTAAAATCTGGAGGACAGTCATTTATAGTAAACTCAAGGGTATCTTACAATATTTGAATCACTGTAGAGTCCACAGGCATCTAATGAGAACCACAACCAAAATCACCATCAAGAGACAAGTATTTATCCTAATTATTTATCTAGATGACCTAGGTAGTATCTTAACTACTCAAATCTGCTTAGTTATGTTATCATTTAGAGTTTGTTCTGTGAATCATGGATTAAGAAAAAGTAACCAAATAAATGTTGCCATGAAAAAATGCATGTTCCCATACAGTTCACAAGCTGTTTGAACAAGTTCTTGAATATTTCAGGGTTATCTTTAAATAGCTAATATGATCACAGACATTGTTAGAAATATGCTAATGGACATACATATAAACGTTAAGCACTGCATGACTACGGTAAGCTTCCTTTGGCCTGCAGGCCACAGCACAAAGGGAGTGTTGTTCCAAGAATAAAAGGAGGAAATTCAGGAGGATCTAGGTCTTACATTTACAAAGAGAAGAAGGGGAAAAACACCTCAGTTCTCCACTATCACTGTCAGCTACACCAGTGATTCATTCCATTCTTGATAGGTTACCACTCATTTAGGGCATTTTTTAAAAATTCAGATTTTTGAGGGGCACCTGGGTGGCTCAGTCAGTTAAGCATCTGACTTTGGCTCAGGTCATGATCTCACAGTTGGTAGGTTCGAGCCCCGCATCCGGCTCTGTGCTGACAGCTCAGAGCCTGGAGCCTGCTTCAGATTATGTGTCTCCCTGTCTCTCTGTCCCTCCCCTGCTTGCACTCTGTCTCTCTCAAAAATAAATAAACATTAAAAAATTTTAAAAGAAAATTCAGATTTTTGAAAATAATGGTCTGACCAAGTGTTTATCTTTAAACTTCCTCTCCAAGTCCTACTAAAATGACAATTAAGAAATTAAGAAAGTATAAACCCTTAAGGACAAAAAGAATTAAGACAGAAGACAACAGCTAATAAGAGATGCTGACAGTATTATGGAAAACAGCAGGTGAACAGGAAGTAACAAACATTTAACCTAGAGAAATGAGAAGCCTTAACGTCTGTGGGGGAAGGGGAGTTGTCCATACAATCCTACAAAAGCTAGGGAATTCGAAGTACCCCTGAAAATACTGATGGGTAATGTACAGTACTAAACATAAAAATGTTAAAGTCTGCGTAAGAAACAATTAGAGCTCAAGATCCCTACCCCTACTCCACAGAACCAGGGCACTATCCTCTCTAGTTGAACAGAAATGGGAAGTTTACGCCCTGGAGAAAGCAAACCAGGAAGGTTCTGGCACAGTAGGAGCAGGGGTGGAAGCATCATACTGGAAACAGGATGATTATATGAAAGTCTACTCTTTTGATGATAACATGTAAAATGTACTGTGCTTAGCAACACAAGGAAAAACAGGGAAGATTTTTACATCTGTTCCACTATGTGTCTCACAAATTACAGTTCTCCAACCACATTCATCAAACTCCTTTCTAGGAAGAGCTATGGAAATGGTAGGACATCTAACAAATCTTTTTACTATAAAAGAAAATTCCAATTCCCTTCTGCTCAAGTCATGTTTTGTTAAAGCAAGTTTTGGCAAGCAGCATGGGATGATGAACTGAGACCCTGTACAGGTCTGGGGCAACAAATTAAAACTTGCAAACCGGGTACCAATGGAAATGTCCACATTTGATTTAGTAATAGAACGCTTCTTTTTTTTTCCCATCACCACCTCCACAATTATTTAAGAAAAAAATAATTTAAATTACATTTTAATTGTATACCTATCAAAGAAAATGTGTAAGACAAACAAATTATTATATATAAAGCTCTTCCAGAGTACAAAGATCTACCCGTGAGGTATTTGGACAGCTTGGATTTTTTTAACTGCTGTAATAATTTTCTATGGTATAAATACTGAAAGACTCAACAACAGTGTGGATCAGAGGGAAAAAAGAGAACACCAGAACCCATACGTAAAGCTTACCATCATAAATCTGGAGAAATTTATGATACCCTTAAAGCATTAATACTGAGTATTATTCCAGCCTAAACTCTGTACTATTTGTAAAAGAGAATCCTCTTAATAAAATACATCAATGTTATTACTTATTCACTGGACGTCTTTACCGGTGGAGTATTATGTGCCACTGTTCCAAGGACTATCCAACACCACCCCTCCACATCCAACTCTTTTTTGCCATGGCCTCCTCCCACCAAGCCTGAGAGTACCAAATCAAAGTCACAGACCTTCTCCCTCAGCCACATCAGAATGGTCCAACTTGGCTTCTTTATGTTGTCCTTCTGCCACCTTCACAGCAACAGCTCGGCAAATGGCTCCAAGCTTCCTATCCAGAGAGCGAACCCCTGCCTCTCTGGTATACCTGTCATCAAAGAAAAATATTTTATTTTCACTAAGCACCACCTGTAAAAGTAGAAATAATATGATTAACATTTATATGAAAGAGTGTACATTTAAAAGTTCATTACATTTTTTTAAGTCTTTTTATTTTATTTAATTAATTAATTTATTTTTAATATGAAATTTATTGTCAAGTTGGTTTCCATACAACACCCAGTGCTCATCCCAACAGGTGCCCTCCTCAATACCCATCACCCACCCTACCCTCCCTCCCATCCCCATCAACCCTCAGTTTGTTCTCAGTTTTTAAGAGGCTCTTATCTTATGGTTTGGCTCCCTCCCTAACTTTTTTTTTTTTCCCTTCCCTTCCCCCGTGGTCTTTTGTTAAGTTTCTCAGGATCCACATAAGAGTGAAAACATAGGGTATTTGTCTTTCTCTGTATGACTTATTTCACTTAGCATAACACTCTCCAGTTCCATCCACGTTGCTACAAAAGGCCAGATTTCATTCTTTCTCAATGCCATGTAGTATTCCATTGTGTATGTAAACCACAATTTCTTTATCCATTCACCAGTTGATAGGCATTTAGGCTTTTTCCATAATTTGGTTATTGTTGAAAGTGCTGCTATAAACATTGGGGTACAAGTGCCCCTATGCATCAGCACTCCTGTATCCCTTGGGTCAATTCCTAGCAGTGCTATTGCTGGGTCATAGGGTAGATCTATTTTTAATTTTTTGAGGAAACTCCGCACTGTTTTCCAGAGCGGCTGCACCAGTTTGCATTCCCACCAACAGTGCAAGAGGGTTCCCGTTTCTCCACCTCCTCTCCAGCATCTATAGTCTCCTGATTTGTTCATTTTAGCCACTCTGACTGGCGTGAGATGGTATCTGAGTGTGGCTTTGATTTGTATTTCCCTGATGAGGAGAGAAGTTGAGCATCTTTTCATGTGCGTGTTGGCCATCTGGATGTCTTTAGAGAAGTGTCTATTCATGTTTTCTGTGCATTTCTTCACTGGATTATTTGTTTTTCGGGTGTGGAGTTTGGTGAGTTCTTTATAGATTTTGGATACTAGCCCTTTGTCCGATATGTCATTTGCAAATATCTTTTCCCATTCTGTCGGTTGCCTTTTAGTTTTGTTGATTGTTTCCTTTGCAGTGCAGAAGCTTTTTATCTTCATGAGGTCCCAATAGTTTGTTTTTGCTTTTAATTCCCTTTCCTTTGGAGATATGTCAAGTAAGAAATTGCTGTGGCTGAGGTCACAGAGGTTTTTTCCTGCTTTCTCCTCTAAGGTTTTGATGGTTTCCTGTCTCACATTCGGGTCCTTCATCCATTTTAAGTTTATTTTTGTGAATGGTATAATAAAGTGGCCCAGTTTCATTCTTCTGCATGTTGCTGTCCAGTTTTCCCAGCACCATTTGTTAAAGAGACTGTCTTTTTTTCCATTGGATATTCTTTCCTGCTTTGTTAAAGATTAGTTGGCCATACTTTTGTGGGTCCAATTCTGGAGTCTCTATTCTATTCCATTGGTCTATGTGTCTGTTTTCATGCCAATACCATGCTGTCTTGATGATGACAGCTTTGTAGTAGAGGCTAAAGTCTGGGATTGTGATGCCTCCCGCTTTGGTTGTCTTCTTCAATATTACTTTGGCTATTTGGGGTCTTTTGTGGTTCCATACAAATTTTAGGATTGCTTGTTCTAGCTTCGAGAAGAATGCTGGTGCAATTTTGATTGGAATTGCATTGAATGTGTAGATAGCTTTGGGTAGTATTAACATTTTAACAATATTTATTCTTCCAATCCATGAGCACGGAATGCTTTTCCATTTTTTTATATCTTCTTCAATTTCCCTCATAAGCTTTCTATAGTTCTCAGCATACAGATGTTTTACAACTTTGGTTAGCTTTATTCCTAGGTATTTTATGCTTCTTGGTGCAATTGTGAGTGGGATCAGTTTATTTCTTTCTTTTGCTTCATTATTAGTGTATAAAAATGCAACTGATTTCTGTACATTGATTTTGTATCCTGTGACTTTGCTGAATTCACATATCAGTTCTAGTAGACTTTTGGTGGAGTCTATCGGATTTTCCATGTATAATATCATGTTATCTGCAAAAAGTGAAAGCTCAACTTCATCTTTGCCAATTTTGATGCCTTTGATTTCCTTTTGTTGTCTGATTGCTGATGCTAGCACTTCCAACACTATGTTAAACAACAGCGGTAAGAGTGGACATCCCTGTTGTGTTCCTGATCTCGGGGAAAGCTCTCAGTTTTTCCCCACTGAGGATGATATTAGCTGTGGGCTTTTCATAAATGGCTTTTATGATGTTTAAGTATGTTCCTTCTATCCCAACTTTCTCGAGGGTTTTTTATTAAGAAAGGATGCTGAATTTTGTCAAATGCTTTTTCTGCATCAATTGATATGATCGTATGGTTCTTATCTTTTCTTTTATTAATGTGATGTATCACATTGATTGATTTGCGAATGTTGAACCAGCTCTGCAGCCCAGGAATGAATCCCACTTGATCATGGCGAATAATTCTTTTTATATGCTGTTGAATTCGATTTGCTAATATCTTATTGAGAATTTTTGCATCTATAACTTGGCAGGCCAGAAAGGAATGGCAGGAAATATTCAATGCAATGAACAGAAAAAATATGCACCTGAGAATCCTTTATCCAGCAAGTCTGTCATTCAGAATAGAAGGAGAGATACAGGTCTTCCCAAACAAACATAAATTGAAGGAATTCATCACCACTAAACCAGCCCTACAAGAGATCCTAAGGGGGATTCTGCGAGTGAAATGTTGCAAGGACCACAAAGGACCAGAGATATCACTACAGGCATAAAACCTAAAGAAACCACAATGACTCTAAACCCATATCTTTCAATAATAACACTGAATATAAATGGACTAATTGCTCCAACCAAAAGACATAGGTATCAGAATGGATAAAAAAAAAAAAACAAACAAACACGACCCATCTATTTGCTGTCGACAAGAGACTCATTTTAGACCTGAGGACACCTTCAGATTGAAAGTGAGGGGATGGAGGACTATTTATCATGCTAATGGAAGTCAAAAGAAAGCCATACTTATATCAGACAAACCAGACTTTAAATTAAAGGCTTTAACAAGAGATGAAGAAGGGCATTATATAATAATTACAGGGTCTATCCATCAGGAAGATCTAACAATTATAAATGTCTATGTGCCAAATACGGGAGCCCCCAAATATATAAAACAATCACAAACATAAGCAACCTTATTGATAAGAATGTGGTAACTGCAGGGGACTTTAATACTCTACTTACAGCAATGGATAGATCATCTAGACACAGGATCAATAAAGAAACAAGGGCCCTGAATGATACATTGGATTAGATGGACTTGACAGATGTATTTAGAACTCTGCATCCCACAGCAACAGAATATACTTTCTTCTCGAGTGCACATGGAACATTCTCCAAGATAGATCACATACTGGGTCACAAAACAGCCCTTCATAAGTATACAAGAATTGAGATCATACCATGCATACTTTCAGACTACAATGCTATGAAACTTGAAATCAACCACAGGAAAAAGTCTGGAAAACCTTCAAAAGCATGGAGGTTAAAGAACACCTACTAAAGAATGAATGGGTCCACCAGGCAATTAGAGAAGAAATTAAGAAATATATGGAAACAAATGAAAATGAAAATACAGCAATCCAAACGCTTTGGGATACAGCAAAGGCAGTCCTGAGAGGAAAATACATTGTAATCCAGGCCTATCTCAAGAAACAAGAAAAATCCCAAATACAAAATCTAACAGCAAAACAGCAAAGACACCCCAAACCCAGCAGCAGAAGAGAAATAATAAAGATTAGAGCAGAAATAAACAATATAGAATCTAAAAAAACTGTAGAGCAGATCAATAAACCCAAGAGTTGGTTTTTTGAAAAAATAAACAAAATTGATAAACCTCGAGCCAGGCTTCTCAAAAAGAAAAGGGGAACACCAAAATAGATAAAATCATGAATGAAAATGGAATTATTACAACCAATCCCTCAGAGATACAAGCAATTATCAGGGAATACTATGAAAAATTATATGCCAACAAATTGGACAACCTGGAAAAAATGGACAAATTCCTAAGCACCCACACATTTCCAAAACTCAAACAGGAAGAAATAGAAAACTTGAACAGACCCATAACCAGTGAAGAAATTGAAATCAATTTCTTGATTGTTACCAAAAATCTCCCAACAAAGAAGAGTCCAGGACCAGATGGCTTCCCTGGGGAACTCTACCAGCCATTTAAAGCAGAGATAATACCTATCCTTCTCAAGCTTTTCCAAAAAATAGAAAGAAAAGGAAAATTTCCAGACTCATTCTATGAAGCCAGCATTCCTTTGATTCCCAAACCAGACAGAGACTCAGCAAAAAAAAAAAAAAGAGAGAACTATTTATTTTATTTTAGAGAGAGAGCGTGTAGGTGAGCAGGGGAGGGGGGTGGGAGGGAATAGACAGAGGGAGGGAGGGAATGAGGGAGGAAGAGAGAGAACCCCCAGCAAGCTCCACACTCAGCATGGAGTCCAACAAAGGACTCAATCCCACAACCCTGGGATCATAACCTGAGCTGAATTCAAGAGTTGGAGATGTTTAACTGAGCCACTCAGGTGCCCCAAATTTTCATCACATTTTCTTAAGTACTAAACTTCCTCACATTTAAAAATTCCTCATTATTGTTATTTCTTAAATATTCAGATGTATTTTCAGCTATAACTTTCCCTTTATATAGATTTTATCTTGAATAATTATCCTATACTTAAAAATGAATACTTGGTTCTTCAATTTACATTGCCAAAGTAAATCTGGCAGCAGATAAGACATCATTTACTCCTTGATGATATGTTAAGAGCTTTCTAAACCAAAATTTGTCAATTTAAGAAAATTTAAGATGAATTTATCACACTTGAAAAATTGCTGGAAGAATCAGAAAAATAAAACTTTTTTCCAACTAAAGCAAAAAATAATCATAAATAAAAATCTGTTTTTTTTGATGTTTATTTATTTATTTTTAGAGAGGGAGAGACAGAGAGAGAGAGAGAGAGAGAGAGAGAGAGAGACAGAGCACGCATGTAGTGGAAGGGCAGAGAGAAAGGGAGAGAGAATCCTAAGCAGGCTCTGCCCTGTCAGTGCAGAGCCCTACTGGGGGGCTCAATCTCATGAACTGGGAGATCATGACCTGAGCCGAAATCAAGAGTCAGACGCTTAACCGACTGAGTCACCCAGGTTAAGATGACTTAACAGAAATCTAAGATGACCCCAACAGAAATCTAGAGTTTACTAGGAACTGAACTAGTCACCTCTATTCAGTGTATTTTCAGAGACTTCTAAAGAAAGAAAGTATGCTGATACAAGCACCGTGAATTTGCGAAGAAGATTCTAAATGTGGTTAAGCAGAGCCGTCTTAAAAAACTTATGTTAGATTTAAATTCTATAAAAGCTACTGCAGGGCGCCTGGGTGGCGCAGTTGGTTAAGCGTCCGACTTCAGCCAGGTCACGATCTCGCGGTCCGTGAGTTCGAGCCCCGCGTTGGGCTCTGGGCCGATGGCTCGGAGCCTGGAGCCTGTTTCCGATTCTGTGTCTCCCTCTCTCTCTGCGCCTCCCCCGTTCATGCTCTGTCTCTCTCTGTCCCAAAAATAAATAAAAAAACGTTGAAAAAAAAAAAAAAAGCTACTGCATAAAACATTATTTGGCACAACCATTTTTGGCCTCCCAACTCTGGATGGATTTGAATAGTATCAGGTAGAGAATATAGATTTATCCGAAAAACTGGATTTGATTAGGCAGTCACACATATATTCTAAACTTTAGGGAAGCAAATTTCAAAAGTTTAGGGGCACCTGGGTGGCTCAGCTGGTTGAGCATCTGACTTTGGCTCAGGTCATGATCTCACGGTTCATGTTTGAGCTCAGTGTTGGAGCCTGCTTCAGATTCTGTGTCTCCTCCCTCTCTCTCTGCCCTTCCACTGCTCACGTGCTTGCTCTCTCTCTCTCTCCCTCTCTCAAAAATAAATAAACATTGGGGTGCCTGGGTGGCTCAGTCGTTGAGCGTCCGACTTCAGCTCAGGTCAGGATCTCATGGTTTGTGGGTTTGAGCCCCGTGTTGAGCTCTGTGCTGAGAGCTTGCTCAGAGCCTGGAGTTTACTTTGAATTCTGTGTCTCCTTCTCTCTCTGTCCCTCCTCTACTTGCACTCTGACTCTATCTGTCTCTGAAAAATAAATAAATATTAAAAAAAAAATTAAAGATAAAAAACAATAGGGGCACCCGGGTGGCTCAGTTGGTTAAGTGTCTGACTTTGGCTCAGGTCATGATCTCACGGTTTTGTGCGTTCAAGCCCTGCGTCTCTGTGCTGACAGCACAGAGCCTGGAGCCTGCTTCAGATTCTGTGTCTCCGTCTCTCTCTCTGCCCTTCCCCCGCTTGCACTTGGTCTCTTTCTCTCAAAAATAAACATAAAAATTTTTTTTTAAAAATTAAAAAAAAATAAACACTAAAAATTTTTTTAAATTCAAAAGTTCTGAGAAAAGACAAAAACTCTTGGCCAAACACTCTAAAATAAAACTCATTTGAATCAAAGGGATAGGAAGAGGTAAGCATAAAGTCCATTATTATACAACTGCATATAATTTCAGTAAGGAAGAAAAAAGAGAGGCATGTTAAAACTAAACAAACCAACGTGTGAAAACAAAAACAAAAACAAAAACCCAATGTAGCTTCCTAGACAACCGGCTGATGAGCTCAGATTAAAGGGTCTGGACAAAAGATGAAAGAACAGGGATTGCGGAAGCTTACCGGGGAATGGCACGAACATGTAGAATTGGTACCAGGAAGTTCAGAATAAACTGCCAGAAATAATGACAACCATAGCAATACAAATGAAATACTGCCTTTTTTTTTTTAAGGTGGTCAGAACAATAACGGGCTAGGAGCTAATGGAGACAATATAACATTAACAACTGATTGAAAGAAACTAGACACACTATCCCTATTTAGTATTTTTAAACCAAAAAGGGAAGAATGACCATTATCAAATGAGAAGTGGCTGATGTTTCTTATCTATGATATGAGTATGAAGATGCTACCTATGCCAATTTCCAGAAGACATAAAGATAATCAAGATAAAAAAAAATCAATTTGCTGCAATGGTAGCTGAGACCGACAACAAAATATACATAACTACAAATTTCTCTCCCTTTGGGCTTTATAAAATTCAACCCTATGAATACAGAATGAGACAGACTGAACTCAGAAATTCGTATGAAAAACAAGTGAAGATGTTTGGTAACTGTAAGTGCAATATGCAAGAGAATAACCTAAGAAAGCTGTATCTTCAGATACAGTCATAAAATAATATAATCAAAATAAGAAAACCAGTAGTCTTATACCACAAATTGTTTGGGCTACATCTGAAATACTGAGTTCCACTCTGGGTGTTTAATTTTAAAAGGGACATTGATTTCACAGACATCATCCAGAAGATGACTAATCAGAAAGGTGAAAAGTCTTGAAAGTGGGTCAAGAGGAAGCGTAAAGAGAATAGGAATGTTTAACTTGAAAAAGAGAACATTTATGGGAAGTGGAGCTGACTTTTTTTTTTTTTTTTTAATGCCAGAGGGGCTATACAAGGGAGGAATTTATCCTTAGATTCCAGGTGCTTGTTTAAGGCAGAACTAGAAAAATATAGGGAGGAGAACATAAAGATTATTTTATAACCATTTATTTACTTACCAAAGAGTAGACAGCAGTGAGCCCTCTAGCACTGGAGGAGCTCAAGTAGGCTAGTTATACCATGAGGGAGGCAGGACTAGATGAGATCTGAGATCCCCTCCCCTCCTCCTGAACATTATGGGTCTCAGACTAGGACACACACAAAGATGAAAAATACATCAAAAGATGAAAAACTATATCCTAAGCTTTGTAGCTCACTAAAAAATAGCCAAAACTTGCTTGGAGTAGCAAATACCTACGCTGTTTTTAAATATATTAAAACTGCTCAGAGACATTTCCTAATGTCCATAGCTTTTAATATTTGATGTTTTGGGCAAACAAGTTTATAAAAAAGAAATAGTTCTCGAAGCAACAATTGGGAAATACAAATAATGATTACTCTTCAAAGTCATTATTATTTTGATCCAGATATTTTTTTTTCTTTCACTCATATTTTACAGATGGGGAAGCTAGGAAAAAGGTTAAGTGACTTGTTGAAAGTTACGCAAAGGCCTCAGGGGTGTTATCTGGAATAATATTGTTGGAAGACTTCGGCATATAAATCACCTATTTTATTTCCCCTGGCATTATCCACACCATGAATCACAAGTTATGAAAAGGAACTCCCAGGTCAGATCTAGTCTTACTGTTTTGTGTATAAATTTAAACAGACTTCCAAATAGACTTCCATAAGAAGGCTGGCTTAGATCAGAAAAAACAGTCTGACTGGCCAAACTCTAAGTCAAAGTTTAAAATGGAGAGATACTTTGCTTCTGCTAAAAAAAAGCAGTTACTGCGAGAGGGCCGCGTGAGGAGTGTTTGGCAGCTCAACACAATTTGCCAGATGATGCAATGGATCTGTAACACTGAGCCAGGAAAACTGTAAGAGGCTGTTGCAGATATAAATTCTCAACAGGGTATATTTTCCATTCAAACATGCAATCTATAAATCAGATGAAGCAATACTCTATTCAGATAATTTACGTACTGCTGGCTACAGGCTTAAGCACTTGGTAGCTAACTTGGGAAAGCACCCTCTCTATTGTTCTGGTGTTAATTCCCAAGATGAAAATTCTAAGGATGTTTAAAATCTCTCAAAGAGAAGAAAAGAAAATCTGAATAACTTAAAATAGGTATCTGAAAGTAGCATCCCACCTCTTAAGAGAATTTAACTTTTAAGGTCCTGGGGCATATAAGGTGTCTCAATATTTTCCTTGTTTTTGGTTCTTAATTTATCAAATTAATCCCTTACACTGCTATTGTGAAAAAGTTGAAATTCTGGCTCAACTAAAGTCCTCAGCTATGAAGATACTCTAAATGCTTTCCTTATGAATTTCTGCCTAATACAGAGCTCTATGTAAATCAAGTTGTGGTAATGCTTGCTGGGAATCTGATGGGGAGAGAGAAATGGATGCTATGAGTTGCCAGTAAAATAATCTCCTTTTGAGACTCAAACATTACAGAGGCCTCAGGATGGCTGACTAACCTGGTGATGATGTCAAGAGTAGTAACCTGTGGGATCTGAATCTGCTGAGGAGTCAGCCCATGCTGTTCCAGCTGCTTTGGGATCAAGTGCCTGTGGGCAATCTCGATCTTCTCTTCTTGTGTATACCCTGGGAAAAAAGTGACCTTTGATTACAAAATGTAATCATTCACACAGCTTCCACGGTGCCACATTTTTTTTTAATGAATCAAATGCAGACTCAATGGATCTTCGATTCAGACTGAATTTAAGTGTTATTTCAACTAAAATTATAATCAGAATAAAGAAATTTAATCTCCAGCTAATAACCATTAATATTTCCAACTCTGTCCACAAACAAATAAAAAAAAACATTTACTGAGCATGGTTTGAAAGTCTCTTGATTAATAATACCTCTCTGTGGGAATGCAAGCTGGTGCGGCCACTCTGGAAAACTGTATGGAGGTTCCTCAAAAAACTAAAAATAGAACTACCCTATGATTCAGCAATTGCACTACTAGGCATTTATCCACAGGATACAGGTGTGCTGTTTCGAAGGGACACATATACCCCCATGTTTATAGCAGCACTATCAACAATAGCCAAAGTATGAAAAGTGCCCAAATGTCCATCGATGGATGAATGGATAAAGAAGATGTGGTATATATATACAATGGAGTATTACTTGGCAATCAAAAGGAATGAAATCTTGCCATTTGCAACTACGTGGATGGAACTAGAAAGTATTATGCTAAGCAGAATTAGTCAGAGAAAGACAAATATCATATGACTTCATTCATATGAGGACTTTAAGAGACAAAACAGATGAACATAAGGAAAGGGAAACAAAAATAATATAAAAACAGGGAGGGGCACAAAACAGAAGAGACTCATAAATACGGAGAACAAACTGAGGGTTATGGGAGGGGTTATGGGAGGTGGGATGGGATAAATGGGTAAGGGGCACTAAAGAATCTACTCCTGAAATCATTGTTTCACTATATGCTAACTAATTTGGATATAAGTTTTAAAAAATAAAAAATAAAATTAAAAAAAAATAATACATCTCTCAAAGAAGAGGAAAAATCTCAGTCAAATCTTATGAGGTAATTATCTCCTTAACTCAAATGCAAATTTTTATTATTTAAAAGGCAAATAATACATCTCTTTTCTTTAGCATAATTTGATACGTAACTGGAAAAATTTACCACAGCAACAACAACAAAGACTTCAATTAAGTAAGTGATAGGTTCCAAGGGAAGAGATGCAAAAGGAGCTATTTGCAGAACCCTGGCTATAAATATTAACAACAAAACAAAAAATAAGACATTTCCCTAAAATTTTTTTCTCTGTACATTTGGAATTATACATATAATTGATACAGTTAAAAGACTTTATGTTCTTATTTATTTAAAGGCCTTATGAGCATAGACTTTGCCTTTAAATCCTGTAAGACAAAATTCTCCCTGAACTAATTGCCCCCTTTCCATTTAATAAGCAAAATAAAAAAGAATTGATAAGACAGCTTTTGAGTAGAAAAAGGTAGTAAAAAATGCCAAAAAAGTAAGAGATAGGATAACTGAACCTACAGGAAAAGAATGGCATCGTATGTGTCTACCTGTGCAGCAGCTGTCCTGATGATTTCACTTCAGATCATGTATCTTATGGATTCTCTGCCTTAATTGGGAGTTTCCAGGCAATTGGATCTCATTACTTATTTATTTTAGTCTTATAAATATGCACACAATTTTTTACTCCACCATATTTTAAAACTAAATATTAGAACTTGCAGCACTTACAGATAACTAAGAAATCCAATTATCATTCACTTGATAATAAAAATTTGTTTCAGATTATTATGAAATACATATTTAGATTCTATTTAGGATCAAAATATATTTAGATTCTTCTCTATTTTCATTTTAACAAATACCCACTTGTATTTCAATCACTTCTAGAAAAAAAAATACTTCTAAGCAATTAAAAGAAGGTGAAAACACTGGGGTTTATTTAGTGTTAATAACTGAAGGACTTTATTTTGCACACTCCAGTGAAGAAGACATGGTTAAAAAAAAAAAAAAAAAAAAAGGTAACTACTTGACAGATCCAAAAAGAAGAATTTAAAAGAACCCTGTGCTTTTATGTAAAAGTGAGGCCAAATGTTATAAAGAGAAGTTCAGCTACTCTTTAGGACCTAACTCTTAACGAAAATAAATGATTACACTTTCTTCAACAATAAAAACTTCAAAATCTGATGGACAGGAAGCTAAATTGATCATGGAAAGATCTATTTTTGGGTTTTAGATACTCATTTTGAAAAAATAAATTATTGGGGTGCCTGGGTGGCTCAGTCAGTTAAGTGTCTGACTTCAGCTCAGGTCATGATCTCATGGTTCATGAGTTCAAGCCCCACATCGGGCTCTGTGCTGATGGCTCAGAGCCTGGAGCCTGCTTCGGATTCTGTGTCTCCCTCTCTCTCTGCCTTTCCCCTGCTTGCTCTCTCTCTCTCTCTCAAATATAAGTAAACATTTAAAAAAAAAAAAAGAAGAGTACACTTAGAAAAAGTAAATTATTTAAAATTATTTTTACATATGAGTTTAGAAACAGTTTTAAAGAAGAATGTCTTGTTTTCCAAGACACTGGAAAACATTCTTTAATGCTAAGTCTAAAACTGTTACACAAAATTTATTCTTGACATCTTACAGAACATACACGTAATCTTATGTCATGATTAAAACAAAGTTTTGCTGTTCTAGACTTTGAATCTACATAAAAGCTGGTTTAATTTTTATTTTTTCATTTTCTTATTTTTAACTAGGCTCCACGCCCAATGTGGGGCTTGAACTCACGACCCTGAGATTATGTGTCACGTGCTCTACAAGCTGAGCAAGCCAGGAGCCTCTGTATAAAAGCTGGTTTATATCAGACTTACAACTCTGAAGATCATCCACTGGCAAATGAACTTTTTGTTCAAAACTCCACAGCACAACTTCAAGGGTTATGTTCAGAAAGGCAAAAAATATCAAACAATGATTTTATTTATGAATCAAGTACCTGGGACCTGAATGATCTCCATTCTGTCCAACAAGGCAGGTGGAATAGTAGCAGTTGTGTTGGCAGTAGCTATAAAAAGAACTTGGGAAAGGTCAAAGGCCACATTTAGATAATGATCTGTGAAGTTATGGTTTTGTTCAGGATCCAACACCTGTGACAGAACAATAAACATTTAAATACAAAGTTCCAACAGAAAGCTGTGTAAATTAAAACACATATGATGTATTAGCAAGTTCAATATTTCTGCTCAATATAGTTTGAAAAACATGGGTATAGCACTAAAACCTGAGCACCATTCTTACATTCCCCACATTCTAATTAGTTTAAAAAAAAAAAGAAAGAAAAAAGAAATGTGTTCAATGTCAAAATTTTTGAATATATATAAATGTACAAGGAAGCAAAAATTACCCTTTCAAGCTCTGTTCTTAAATCTATTTATTAATTAGTGACTCTGTGCCATAAATAAGTTACCAATCCTACAGAACCAGTTTCATTTGGTAACACATCCCCTCTTAACTGCTTTGGGCATATGAAGAAAATGTGTAGAGTATTTTGAAATTCTCAGGAATAGGTAAAATAATTAGTATACTTCTCAAACATTATCAGAAAATCTGGTTATAAAGTCTCTAACTGAAAGGAGAATTCTAAAGAAGAGAAAACTAGTAAAAATTACCATGCTACTATATTCTGATACAGCACAAGGAAAAATTCACTTTTTAAAAATGCCTTAAAGCAAACTTGTTTTAAATGAGCAAAACATCAGTATCTCTTAGAATATTTTAATTGGGAAATTATGTAATTTATCAATTAGATTCTTAAAACATTGAACAACTGGGTATGAGAGAACATCTTCTTTAGGTTACTGTTCAAATGCTCCCAGTCACAGGCACTCACTGTGGAGAGGTCTACATAGGACTTTGTGCCTTCTACCTGTTGTAAACCTTTAGTATATTATTAGTTTCATTTACACTAGACTAGTATAAATATAAACAGGGTTGACATACAACATATTCAAAAAGGAAGTAAATGGACTAAAATGTTTACCAATCACAATTTTACCACAGAAGCTGCTTTTTCTTGGTTCTGATTCCCTTTGTAGGCTTTACTTATTTTTAAACATATCTATAAGTTAGTCTTAATTCAAAGCCCTTTACAGAGAATCGTGAATTTGGTAAACACTCATTATTGGAAACTCACTGTTTATCTAGAATACAATTTTCAGAAAGTTCTACTCTTCATGTTTTCACAAGATTTAATAATGTTTAACATTATTTTAAAAAGGTCTTTTTTCAAAGATCATACTAATTGTGATCAGTATAAAATTGGTTCAGAGTAATCTTACTATTATCTGAAAACTGTTAATCAAGGTATGGAAAATAAGGTAGTCTTAGTTAAATCCATTATATCTAGATAAATAAAATCTCTTCTTTAATGCCTCTAATTAAATCTAATACATACATGCTGGATAAATTTTAGAAATGGCTGTGGGACCTGACCAAGTGATTTTTTTCACTTAAAATTTAAAGACAATGGGGTTTAAAGAAAGTAGGAAAATTAGTAAAGCGATAGTTATGAGAAGAGAAAACCAGTAATGCCCAATTTGCTTGCCTCCATCTTTTATTTAGGAAAACACAAAAGAATGTCGAGTTTAAACAGCGTCAGAAATACTGATGAACAGCCAGCTAAAAAGAATTTCTAGTAATCACTATTTAGATGAAATCTTCAGGTAAACTGGTGAGTCCATGGAGAGATAAAAATCACAGTTAGAACTTTTTAGCCATTAGGGGCACCCAGGTGGCTCAGTCAGTTCAGAGTCTGACTCTTGGTTTTGGCTCAGGTCATGATCTCACAGTTTCATGAGTTCAGGCCCTGCAAAGGGCTCTGTGAAGACAGCGTGGAGCCTGCTTGGGATTCTCTCTCACCCTCTCTCTGCCCCTCCCCCCCCAATGCTGTCTCTCTCTCTCAAACATAAATAAATAAACTTTAAAAAAAACAAAACAAAAGAACTTTTTAGCATCAAATCTCTTGCTTTTTTCCTCAACTTTAGAGCCAGGGCTTCCATGGACCAACTCATCCACATACAGGAGCTGTTTTCAAGAACAGCTAGAGCTGTTTTTTCTCTCTTTAAAAGGTTCTTCTACATCCATCTTAGGACTACAATTCCTACCTACACAGTATGACTGGTAATGGAAATAGCCATGATATGACACCTTATTCTTAGGATCATGAAATCAGAGGTGGAATAAACTATGGGGAGGGGTGTATGCTAAGAATTGTTCTTCAGCCATAATTTCTGGCAAGAGAAGAACTACAGATGTTTGCAGGCAATCCAGGAATACACTCCACTCATTAGAGATGACAAGGTAACTGTTACCTTCAGTATAATTATATTTTTAAAAAATCTGTATGTTTTAGAGATAAAGACTAAATACTTATGAAAAGACATGACGTCTGAAATTTGATTTAAAACAAATAGAAATGGTGGAGAAGAATGGGTAGGAATAGATAAAACAAGATTGGCCATGAGATAATTGTTAAAGATGAATGATGAGTTTACATAATTCATTACACTACTTTAATTTTCTTATGGTTGAAATTTTCCACAACAAAAAGTAAAAATAAATAAAGTAAAATAAAATAGCTAAAATCAACCCTGGAAGCTATACGTAATTAATACTATAGAAATTAAGTGGTAAGGACAAACTTGAAAAAAATGTCCAGAATATTGGAGAAAAAGGCACTAAAACTATATAGGGGATAGGTATGTAAAAAATAAAGACATCTAATTCATAGCTAATTGGCATAGCTAAAGAAAAGGTCTCAACAAATGTAAAATACAGAATAATTAAAGAAATAATCATGAAAATATTCTGGAAGATGCAACACTACACATCAAAAAGCCATAGACTCCTCTCGTACAATAATAAATGACAGGCTATTATTATTGAAATACCACCTACAGAATTTTCAAGCAAAATTATGACTAGCTTAAAATCTTTTTAAAATCTTTAAAATACAGAATATATGTAACACATATAAGATATGAAGCATACCAAATGAACACCCATGAATGAACTCACTACCCAACTATTGATGACATTTTGTTTAGACTAATGTCCACAAAAGTGGATGGTTTATAATGACCTACTAAAGTGCAAGTAGAAAATATTAGCCTATATAATCTTTATACACTATACATCTTTATCCATAAACACCAGAAAGAAATTATTTTTTTAATGTTTATTTCTGAAAGAGAGAGAGAGAGAGAGAAAGGGAGCGCACAAGCAGAGTAGGGGCTGAGAGAGAGACACACAGAACTCGAAGCAGGCTCCAGGCTCTGAGCTGTCAGCACAGAGCCTGATGCAGGGCTCGAACTCACGGACCCAAACTCACGGACTGTAAAATAATGATATGGGCCAAAGATAATGGTATGCTTAACCGACTGAGCTACCCAGGAAATAACTTTTTAAAATACTTAATGTACAGAATGGAAGTAATGCCCTCACTTGGCACAAATATCACATTTTGGGATATTCCAGAAGAGTGGAAACTCCACAGTGTGCAAGGGCTGGTTGTGTTGCACTCACTACCTGCTTGCACTGTAGTTACAGAGGACTGTAGTCCATGTAAGCCTGATTAAGTGTTTTTACAGATTAAAAATGAGGAGTAAAAGGAGTAGTTTTAAAAGATTTTTGCAAAGTATCATTAAATAGAGAGGCAAAGATGTGAACAAGAAAATGACAGAGACACTTTTATTTCCTGAATAAGCTTTGATAGTCACATCATGAAATAAAAACAATTATATAACTAGAATACGTTGTTTTCAATGAAAATGTAATTATCTTTTAAAATTTATTCTGTTACATATGTATGTACATAATATTAGTACAGTGGTACATACATGTTATATGTATATTCTTTGTTATGCATTGAATTGTGTCCCTTAATGTGACTGTATTTGGAAGTAGGGTCTTAAAGGAGGTAATTAGGATTAAATGAGGTCATAAGGGTGGGGCCCTAATCCATTATGACTGGAATCCTTTATAAGAAAAGAGAGAGACAAAAAGACCAGGGAAGCAGAGGCACAGAGAAAAGACCATGTAAGGAACAGTGAGACGGCAATAGTCTGTAAACCAAAGAGAAAGAGACCTGAGGAGAAATCGAAACTGCCAACACTTTGATCCTAGACTTCCAGAGTCAAGAGCTGTTAAGAAAATAAATATCTGGGTTTTTGTTTTTGTTATTGTTTTTTAAAAAACCACCCAGTCTATGGTATTTTATTATCATAAACATTTGTTTGTCACATATATTTGTATATAGTGGGATATATTTTCAAAATTTTGTGAACAAAGCATATGGAGATTATTGGTGCAGACAACAAAGACACATTAGTAAATATAAAAGGCCTCAAAACATTACCTACAAACAAATCCTTGAAAAAAGTATTCCAGCTAAACAATAGATTAATCATAATAAAAGGATCAGAAGCGATGAAATCATTTAAGCACAGAGTTAAAACTAAATGTCTGAAGAAGCACTTCTAGAATGGCAGTGTAAGGAATTATGAAGATCTGCTCCTCCCTAAAAGCAATGAAAACACTAGTAACAATTGTCAAAACAGGTTTTTGAACTCTAGAAATTAATTTGCAACAATCTGTGGAGTGTTTATTCACGAAAAACTGATGAATCTCAGCAAATAAGGCCAGCTCTGTGGTATTTTGACTTGCTTTTACTCTCATCCTCTTCTCCCAAATTAATGGTAGCCTTGAAAACCAACAGCCTCACAACCACAATAGCTGTGAAATACAGTAACCTAGCAACCGCTGTAGGGGGCAGAATAGGATTAGAACTCCCCAAAAGCCCTTTCCCAAGAGAATTGTCAATATGTGGCATGTTGGGCAGTTCCTTGGAAGAGCTCTATTCTCAGGATTTATCTTTATTTGATCTGACTCAGAAAACACAATGTGTGAACTGCCCTATCCCTCGGGCATCTGTCAAAAACAACCAGTAGCAATTGTTCAACATTGCAGCTGACTCAGGCAGCAATACCAGTTGGGGCTAACAAGAGGCTTATCAAAAATTTAAAAGGAAAAACTGGGGAATGAGATACTCATGGGGGCCTTTGAAAAACTCTGAAGTTTTCCAGGGAATCCTGAAAGTCATGCAAATATACAGGACTGTAAGTATGACAAGAGAAATGGTTCTAAAAGTTCACCTATGGCAGACACTGAGGCTGTGTACAAGCAGGAAGTGCTAGCTACGACAGAGTTGTAAAGTATCTGCCCAAAGTTAAAGGCATGCTTCAACAAACACACACAGAGCCTTTGACAAAGAGTGGAAGACCTTTGGGTTTAAGCACTTAAGGATATCTCTGCCCAAAATCATTAGCTGACCACTAAAGAAACTGCACAACTTCAGCGGCCACATACAAGAAAGAATAGACTTTAAAAGAATGAGATCAGGAAAATCACTAAACAAATAGCAACAGTAACAACAATTCTTTGGTATGTGTGTGTGGGAGGGGGGCAGGGTCTTATATTATTTAAATATAATTGCAACACTTTATATGTTCAATTTCAACAAAGAAATTATGAGACACATAAAGAAACACTAAAGTATGACTTAATAAAAGAAAAGGAAAAAAAGAACAGTGAATAAAACTGTCCCTGAACAAGCCCAGATGTTGGACTTCTTAGACAAAGATTATAAATCAGCTATTGTAAATATGTTAACAAAAACTAATGCAACAGCATGGATGAATATTTAAAAAATTTTTTTTAATGTTTTATTTATTTTTGAGACAGAGAGAGACAGAGCATGAGCAGGGGAGGGGCAGAGAGAGAGCAAGACACAGAATCCGAAGCAGGCTCCAGGCTCTGAGCTGTCAGCACAGAGCCCGATGCAGGGCTCGAACTCACAAACCATGAGATCATGACCTGAGTTGAAGTCGGATGCTTACCCAACTGAGCCACCCAGGCGCCCCCACAGCATGGATGAACACTGAAGACAGTATGCAATGCAAAAGACCAATTATGAAAAGATAAATACTAAAGGATTCTCCTTATAAGGTATGTAGATTAGACAAAATTACAGAAACAGAGAGGAGAATGGTAGTTGCCAGCGGCTAAGGGAAATGCAGAATAGCTATTTAATAAGCACAGAGTTTCAGTTTCTCAAGATGATAAAGCTCTAGATATTGGTTGCACAATAATGTGAATACCTAACACTACTGAAATGTACACTTAAAAATGGTGAAGATGGCAAATTTTACCAAAACTAAAAAGCTAAAGGAAATCATGCCGAAAGAATTATAGGAAACTATGAGAATGATGCCTTAATAAAGAGAAAATATCAATAAAAAGACAGGAATTATATTAAAAAAAGGAGCAAATAGAAATATGAGAGTTGAAAAATATAGTAACAAACAAAAAATTCACTATGGGGGTTAAATTTAAATAGCAATTTCAACTGCAGAAATTAGAATCAATGAAGATAGGTCAACTGAGTTTATCCAGTCTGAGGTACGGAAAGAAAAAGGAATGCAAAGAAATGAACATTGCCTCAAAGATGTACTGGATGCTATACAGACTACCAACATACTCATAATGGTAGTCTGAGACAAAGAGAAGAAAGAGAAAGGGGCATAAAGCATATCTGAAAAAACAAAAGCCACCACTTTACCAAATCTGATGAAACCGTTAATCTACCACATCTAGATAGGCTTATAGTACATATATATATATACACACACACACACACACTATATATGTGTGTATATATATATAATGTATATGTATGTATATATATGTATGTGTACATATATACATATGTATATACATATGTATATGTATATATATATATAAAACAGATACTAAGTAGACTCAGATCCTACATCCATCACAAACTGTCAAAAGCCAAAGCCAAAGGTTAATCATTTAAAGCAATAAAAGAAAATACTTCTTTCATGAAGTATAAGGGATCCTCCATAAGATTAACAGCTGACTTTGCATTAGAAACCATGAAGGAAGGAAAGCATTAAAACTACCCTCCAAAAATGAAGTAGAAGGGGTGTTTGAGTGGCTCAGTCAGTTAGCTCCCAAATCTTGGTTTCAGCTCAGGCCATGATCTCACAACTTGTGAGATTGAGTCCTGGCATCAGTCAGCACAGAGTCTGCTTGGCACTCTCTCTCTCCCCCTCCCCTGCTCACTCTCTCTCTCTCAGAATAAACTTAAAAAAAAAAAAAAAAGCATGGAGAAATTAAGGCATTCCCAGATAAAAAACACTGAGAGAATTTATAGCCAGCAGGCCAGACTGTAAGAAATACTAAAGGCTAAATAAAGTAAAAGGACACTAAGCTCTAACCACAGAAACAAAGAACACCAGTGAAAATAATTACATCGGTAAATATAAGAGACGGTATAAACGTATTTTTTCTTTGTATTTCTGACCTCTTATTTGATTCAAAGGACTTCCAAGCCATAATTACAGTTGTTTCTCATTATTCATGGTTTCTGCATTTGCAAATTCACCTAATACCTAGAATTTACTTATAACTCCAAAATTAATACTTTGTGGTGCTTCTGTAGTCATTTGCAGACATAGGACAACTCATGGTCCAAGGCATATGTTTCCAACTGAGGTCAAACAAAGTGATGCCCTGCCTTCTTGTTTCAGTTCTCATACTCTAAATAAGTATCATTCTTGCAGTCTATTTAGTGCCATGTTTTTTGCACCTCTATGCTTTTTGTTAGTGATTTTGCTGTTTAAAAGACTCCCAAAAGGAAGTACTGAAGTACTGTTTAGTGTCTGTAAGTGCAAGGCTGTGACAAGCCTTATGGACAAAATACATGTGTTAGATAAGCTTCATTTAGGCATGAGTTATAGTGTTGATGGTCATGAGTTCAATGTTAATTAATGAACAATATATATTATATAAGGCAACTTTAAACAGAAACACAGCTAAAACAAAGTTATGTATTGATTAACTGACAAACTGACTCTCAAAGAAGCCTATTTCTCCCAGGAGCAATAATTCAGTATTCACTAATTCAGTGTTTGCTACAATTTTACACAACATAACTATGGCAAAAATGAGAATCAAGTCTATGGATAGGCTTACAGTATATATAGATATATTTTATATGACAATAACTTCCCAAAGGAGGGCAGAAGGAAGGGGGACTTACTGAAGCTAAGTTTTTATACGTTATTTATATGTCAACTTGGGGAGTGTTTTTGGATGAACATTTAAATCAGTGAACTTTTTAAAAAAAGTTTTTTGTTTATTTATTTTTGAGAGAGAGAGACAGAGAGACAGAGTGACAGGGGAAGGGGCAAGAGAGAGGGAAACACAGAATCTGAGCTATCAGCACAGAGCCCAATGGAGGGCTCAAACTCACAAACCACGAGATCATAACCTGAGCCAAAGTCAGGTGCTTAACTGACTGAGCTACCCAGGTGCCCCATACATCAGTGAACTTTGGCTAGACCGCCCTCCACCTTGTGGATGGGCTTCATCCAATCATTTGAAGGTCTGAATAGAACAAAAAGACTGGCATCCTTAAGCAAGAGAAAATTCTCCAACACGGGCGCCTGGGTGGCGCAGTCGGTTAAGCGTCCGACTTCAGCCAGGTCACGATCTCGCGGTCCGGGAGTTCGAGCCCCGCGTCGGGCTCTGGGCTGACGGCTCAGAGCCTGGAGCCTGTTTCCGATTCTGTGTCTCCCTCTCTCTCTGCCCCTCCCCCGTTCATGCTCTGTCTCTCTCTGTCCCAAAAATAAATAAACGTTGAAAAAAAAAAATTTAAAAAAAAAAAAAAAAAAAAAAGAAAATTCTCCAACAAACTGCTTTTGAACTTCATCTGCCCATCATTTCTCCTGGGTCTTGGGCCTGCCAGTCCATACCACAGATTTTGGAATTCCCAGACTCCATAACTACATAGGCTGATTCTTTATAATAAATCTCTTTACATGGATATATCTAGATATCTATATATACACATACACACAGATATAGACAATCTATATCTAAGTCTTATCTCTATATATCCAATAGCAGGTAAAACTAGGAAAAGATCAACAAAAACATAGAAGACTTGACAATACTATAATCAATTAGACATAATAAACATCTAGAGAACAATCCATCCAACAGCAGCAGCAGTATACATATTCTTCTCAAGTGCACATGGAACATTCTCCAGGACAGACCATAAGCAAGGCTATTAAATAAACATCTAAATTTCAAGGATTGAAATCATACAAAGTATAATCTCTGACCACAATGTGATGAAATCAGAAATGAGTAAGAAAAAAATTTGGAAATTCACAAAAATATGAAATTAAACCCTAAATAACCAAAAGGTCAAAAAGAAATCACAAGAAGACTTGGAAAATATTTTGGGATAATAAAAACAAAAATGTAACTTACTACTAAAACTTGAGATGCAGATAAAGTGTTGCTTATAAAAATATTCACAGCTGTAAAAGCTATGTTTAAAAAATTCAAATCAATAACCTAACATTCCACTTTAAGAAAGTAGAAAAAGAATTGCAAACTGAATAATAAAATTAAAGCAGATAAACTAAACAGTAAAGACAAAAACAACTAAGAAAATCAAAACATCAAAACTTTGTTCTTTGAATAGTTCAACAGAATTGACAAACATGTAGCCATAGTGACTATGGAACCATATTGACTACAGGGAGAACACTCAAATTACTAAAATCAGGAATGACTCAGTTCACACTGCTATCACCCTTACAGAAATGAAAAATATACATGTATACTATGAACAACAGTACACCAACAAATTTGGTAACATAAGTGAAATGGAAAAATTCCTAGGAAGATACAAACTATTGAAAGTAATTTGTATCAAGAATTAATAGAAAATCTGAACAGATCTTGACATTTCTATTAAATATTATACTAGAGCTTCTAGCCAGGGCAATTAGGGGGAAAAATATATCTCTAGGCATTCAAACTGGAAAGAAGTAAAAATATCTCTACTTGCACATTATATGATCTGTATATGGAAAAACCTAAGGAATCCACAGGAAAAAAATATTAGAACTAATAAAGAAGTTCTGAAAGGTTACAGGATAAAAGACTAATATACAAAAATCGACTGTATTTCTTTATATAAGCAATGAACAATTTGAAAAAGAAATGAAAAAAAGTTCAATTTCCAATAGTATCAAAAAGAATAAAACATTTAAGAATAAGTTTAACAAAAGAACTGTAAGACTTATATACTCAAAACCCACAAAACATTGTTAAAATAAATTAAAGAAGACCTAAGTAAATAGGAAGACTCCTATGTTCGTGGATTAGAAGAATTACTATTAATATGGCAATACTCCCTAAAAGGATCTATAGATCCAATGCAATCCCTATCAAAATTCTAGTTGCCTTTTTTGTAGAAAGTGATAACCTGATTTGAAAACTCATATGGAAATACAAAGGACCCACTATGGCTAAGCAATCTTGAAAAACAATAAATCTGGAATATTCACACTTCCTGATTTTAACAGTTTCTACAAAATTAAAGTAAGCAAGATTATGTGATACTGGCATAAGGACAGAAATATAGATCAATGGAATAGATTTGGGAGACCAGAAATAAACACCTGCATTTACAATCAATTGATTTTCAATAAGGGTGAGAATACCATTCTATGGAAAAAGAAAAGTGTTCAATAAGTGGTGCTTGGGACAACTGGATATCCACATGCAAAAGAAGGAAGCTGAATCTCTATGTTTTACACCATATATAAACATTAGGTCAAAATCAACTATAGATCTAAATGCAAGAACTAAAACTGTGAAACTCTTAAGAGAAAATGTTAAGAATAAATTCTCATAAAAAAAAAATTCTTATGACCTTGGATTAGGCAATGGCTTCTTAGATATACCATTGAAACCACAAACAACGAAAGAAAAATATAGATAATTTAGACATTATCAAAATTAAAAAATTTTGTGCTTCAATGAACACCATCAAAAAAGTGGTAAGAAAGCCCCCAAAACTGGTGAAAATATCTGCAAATCCTGTACCTGAGAAGGAACTTGTATCTAGAATATGTAAAGAATTTAACAGAAAAAGACAAATAACCCAGTTTAAAATGGGCAAAGGATTTGAATAGATATTTCTATAAAAAAGATATACAAATGGCCAATAAATACATGAAAAGATGCTCAACTTTATTAGTAATCAGGGAAATAATAAAAATCACAATAAACTATAGCTTCACACCTACTAAACAAATGGATGGCTAAAATAAAAACGATGGATAATAACAAGTATTGATGTAGATGCAGAGAAATTAGAACTTTCAAACACAGTGAAAAACTAAAATGGTATGGTCACTTTGGAAAATAGTTGGTAAGTTTCTCAAAGTGTTAAATACAGAATTTCCATATGACCCAGCAACTCCACTCCCAGATAACAAGAGAACTGAAAACCTATTATACACACAAACTTGCACATAAATGATTACAGCAGCATTATACATAACAACCAAAGGTAGGAACAACCCAAATGTCTATTGACTGCTGAATATGTAAAATGTACCATGCTAATGCAAGATGTTAAAAAAGAGAAAACTGGGGTAGGGAGGGTAAAAGGTTATATGAGACTCTCGGTACTTTTCACTCAATTGTGCTATAAACCTAAAACTGTTATAAAAAAAAGAAAGAAAGAAAAAGAACAGAAGAGGGGAAGGCTATTAATTAAAAAAAAAGAAATAATATAAAAGTCAAAAATGGTTTCTGATCAAAATAATGTAAAAAATGAAATCACTTAAAGTAACCAGGTAGTAAGATAAGGATGTGGTGGATTACTGTGTATTATTTCGTTTTGATTTAATAAAGGGAGGAACAATATATCCTATTTCATGTATGATACTGATAGAGAACCTGAGATGTGTGTTTTTTTTAACTTAAAAGTATCACACGTAGTATAAAAAACAGAATAAATGCCTTCTGAACAAAGTGTCCATATAGTTAATAACATAATTCAAAGAAAGTAACTAGGACTCCTTAAAAAGGGTACAGAAAACAACTAAACAATAAGATGACAAAAGGCTCCAAACCTGAGTTAGATAATAATACAAAAAAAGCCTACTGAATATTAGAGACTTCCAGATAGTATCAAAAGGTAATCTAAAATTTGATTATATGAAATACTAATAAAACATAATACTACAAGGTTAAAAGTTAAAAGACAGAAAAAGCTATGCCTGATATATATTAACAAAAAAGGAAGGAAGAACTGTACAAATATTAGTAACCCAAGTAGAAACTGAGGTTAGGAACCATGAATGGAACAAAGGGCTGTGCCTAGATAGCAGAAAATATCCCTAATGATGATATAAATAAATGAATACTCTTAAAATGTAATTTAAAAAATTCATTAGAAATTACAAAATGAAACTGACAAAAACTATAGTGGGTAAGTTTAATGTATATCTTAATGTGCAGAAAAAAGACCTAAACCTAGAGAATAGCAATCTTATAACACTTACACACATATAACTGTTATAACATTGCTGTTCTTTAGGTGTATGTATAGTATGTGCAAACACATATGCATGCTTATACAAATATACACTTCATCATGGATATACATATATACACTTCAAAGGTCAGTATGTTACAAATAAACTGTCTTTCCTAAAATCTACAGAATATTTATGAAAATGGATCCTCAATAAACTCTAAAATTTGAAAAAATGAAGTTGCATACTTGGGCAATATATTATACATCAAAATTATAACAAAAACATAAATATTTAGAAATGTAAAACAATAATCTTTTAAACTCTTAAAAAATTTTTTTTAATGTTTTTATTTATTTTTGAGACAGAGAGAGAGACAGAGCATGAGTGGGAGAGGCTCCAGGCTCCGGGCTGTCAGCAAAGAGCCCAACGCGGGGCTTGAACTAACAAGCCATGAAATCACTGCCCTGAGCTGAAATTGGACGCTTAACTGACTGAGCCACCCAGGTGCCCCAAATCTTTTAAACTCTTGAGTCAAAGTGAAAGTCAACATTTTAACTACAGGCTGTTTAGAATAGTAGGTTTTACAATACAGAGAGCCTGACTCCCTCCAGCAGAAATAATAATGGACCTTTCTCTGAAAATACCAACTGTTCGAAGAAATATGATCTATAGGTCCTGAAATTTGAGGAACCCATTCCAAACTTCTCACTGTGTGGTAAAGCTTACAAGGTGTCACCTTGCATGTGCACACAAAACTTTTAATAATCTTAATGTTATACATTATATATACAAAAGGACAACCAAGAATCATCAAAGATTGGAGGAAAGCCCTAACATAAAATACAGGGACCAAACAAACAAAAAAAGGCTGAAAGAGAAAGGGACTAGAATAAATGAATGTAGGATATGATGTCAACACACAAAATATAAATTGTACTTTTTATTAATACTAGCAATAATCAGAAATTGAAATAAAAAATAAGCAAGAATTATGAAATAATTTGGGATAAATATGACAAAGTACAATATGCATGTGCCGAAAGTGCTAAAATGCTGCTGGAAAGTAAGGGAGACCTAAAAAAAAATGGAGAGATATGCAATGGACGAGAAGGCATGATATTTTTAAGATGACAATTCTCCCCAAATGAAGTACAAATTGAAATGAAATGTCAATTAAAATCCCAGTAAAATATGAGCACTGTTTTATAGCAAAGATTCTAAAATTTATATGGAAATGCAAAGCATCTAGAATAGCCAAAGTTTTTCTGGAAAAGAAAAGCAAAGTTGGAGAACTAACACTATGTAATTTCAAGACCTATTATAAAGCAACAGTAATCAACTTGGTATGGAGGGTACTAGCATAAGCATACATTGATGGAACAGCATAGAGAACTCAGAAATATAAAACACAGCCAATCTACCAACTAATATTTGACAAAGGTATCTAGGGCAATTCAAATGAGAAAAAGATACTTCTTTCAACAAATAGTACTGGAACAATTAAGTACCCATATGTGAAATGGGACAAAAAAACAAAAAACAAAAAACAAAAAACAAACCTAAGAAAAGAAATGGAAATTTGACCTTTACACCACACACTGAATACAAAAACTCACTGAGCATGGGCCACAGACCCAAATGTTAGAGCCAAAAATATAAAACTTCTAGAAGAAAACACGAGAAAATCTGTGTGACCTTGGTTTAGTAAAGATTTATTAATTACAATGCAAAAGAAACACACACACACACACACACACACACACACACACACACACACACACAAGAATCAATGAACTGGACTTTGAAAAACAAACAAAAAACTTTTTGGGCTCTCTGCCAAAGACATTGTTACTAAAATATTTGAAGAGAGACCCCTGGGTGGCTCAGTCAGTTAAGCATGACCTTTGGCTCAGGTCACGATCTTGTGGTTTGTGAGTTTGAGCCTTGCATCAGGCTCTGCGCTGACAGCTCAGAGACTGGAGCCTGCTTTGGATTCCCTGTCTCCTTCTCTCTCTGCCCCTCTCTCTCTCTCTCAAAAATAAACATTAATAAAATAAAATATTTGGAGAAAATATCTGAAAAATATGTAACTGACAAACAAAATCTGTCTAGAACATATAAGGAATTCTTACAACTCAATAATAAAAAGACAACTCAAAAGAAAAAAAAAAGAGCTAGACATTTTACAAAAAAATACAGGATACATACAAAGTTGCTCAACATATCATTAATCATTAAGGAAATGCAGATTAAAACCACAATGAGATAATACAATACACCTACCAGAATGATTAAAATTAAAAAACTTACTGCATGTCAAATACTGACAAAAATGTGGAACTGGAACTCTTATACACTAGTAGGAGAAATGTAAATGGTACAACCATCATTTTGGAAAACAATTTGGCAGCTTCTTAAAAAGTTAAGCAGACACCTACCATTTGACCAAGCCATCCACTCATAGGTATTTATCAAAGAAAAATAGAAGTATACATCCATAGAAAGACTTGTACATAAGTATTCACAATAGCTTTATTTGTAATAGCGAAAACTTGAAAAATCCAAATGCTGATCAAAAAGCTTTATGGGTATACCAACTGTTTTTCTCTTGGTGTTTTCAAAGTTTTCTATTTTGTCTTTCAGGATTGTTATTATGATATCTATCTATGGATTTCTTTGTGCTTATTTTACATGGAAATTTATCAAGCTTCACAAATGTGTAGATTTATGTTTTTCATCACATTTGGGAAGTTTTCATCCATTATTCCCTCAAAAACTTTTTCTGCTCCTATCTTCCCTGTCCTGTTCAATTAGGCATACATTGTTGTGCTTAACAGTATCCCACATTTCCCTGTTCATTTTAGCCACTTTGTTTTCCTATTCTTCAGACTGCATAATTTCTAGCAACTGATCTTCAAATTCAAAGATCTACCAGTTCTAATCTACTGTTGATGCCCTCTAGTGAATTTTTTGTTTCAGAAGTAGAACTTCTAATACCTTGATTATAATTATGGTTTCATGATTAATACACATACCAAAATTAAGCTGTACATTTTAAATACACCCACTTTACTGTATGTAATTATACCTCATTGACACTTTAAAAAATTAATAAAATATATTTAAATAATAATTTTTAAATAGGGTCAGCTGCTTTAGTTTAATCAGAGGCAAACAGCTTACATCTCACTATGAATGCCTATTTCTACTTCTGTCTTAAAATTGCCCAAAGCTGATCAAACATTTTTAGAACATTCAAATTTCATTTATTTCTTTTTTGGCAAAAGAGGATCATTAATATAAAAGAGATGTCTCTAAATTTGTAAATATTGCCTATTCATATAAAAAATAAGAATATATAATCGATTTAATACTGGTAAAATGTTTCCCCAAATGAACAGGATATTTTGAAAAGTACTTGCTCCTGAAAACCTGGTATATAAAAACTAAACCCAACTCATCATTATTTCTTAATTTATTAGTCAAATTACTATTTCTCAACAATTTGCTGCCTATACTTCTCTCAGGTGGTTTTTTCCTTTTCTTAGTTTACTATTGAATCCAGTAGTAGGGTCCTTGCCAAGACACATAGCCAGGATTTGGGCCACAGGTTTGTCTAATGATCCCCTCATAGAGCATCCCTGAGGATGGCCAAGAGAGGAAAAGAAAGTCTTGGTGATTATCAAGTCACAAATTCATAACAATAATTCCCTCAACCCACTCCAAAATTAATTTTCAGGTAAACTTGACTACACAATCTAATCACCACCAAACTCTACTAACAAGAGTGTTAAATAGGGTAGAAATGAGAAACAGTAATTTTGGTTGCAAATATAGCTAAGGGCTGGAGGGCTGTGGACAGTCAGGTGGGCAGCTTGTACATGTGTATGTGCTTGGGGGAGAGTGGGTGGGTAACAAGACAAAAAATGGGAGCAGGGTATAAAAAGAAAAATGCTAACATAGACATCAAGACATTTTTGTGTAACTTGCAAGTATGCCTTGGGCGCTGGTGACAGGGTTTGCCAGCACTAAAAAGAAATGATTAGTAGGTTTCCCTAATGTAGCTTAGTTTAATCATTAAATGGCAGTATCCCTCTTAATCAGAGATAGTAAAGAGGAAATGAAAGCTGAAAAAGGTGTCTTCAGCCACACCTCTCTGATAACATCAGTATTTAAGACATCTTTTACTCTGGTAGGTCTTAGAATTTACATTGTAAATACAGCATGTGATGAGATAAAAAATTAAGGTAACATCCAGAACCTCAAAATTTTCCTTAATAAAAGGAAAGTCCCTCTCCTTGAAATTCTTTGACAATAGTTGTAGAGCTTAGATTAGAAGACCCTAGGTCTGCTGTATCCAAGTAGTAAATCTACCAAACTCACTCTAATTACTAAATGGATCTAATTCTAATTAAGAATGTCAGTTTTAAAAAAAAGTTTATTATGTCTAGATTAGGGACTTTTCCACTTTGGGGATTCTATCTATCTATCTATCTATCTATCTACCTATCTATCTAGAACTGTAAATACTGTTTATATAGAAAACTGGTAAAGTATCCATGCATTTTGTTAGCCCATTCACATTAAAAGTGTATTTCAGAAATACACATATATTTTATAACAAAGTCTGGATCTTGCATCAATTATAAATATGATTGTACCTACCTGATAAGAATTCTATAATTTTCTTTTGAGTCTAGTAATTACATAAAAGGACTTTCCTTGTATCTGACATTTTAATACTATTCAACAACAGACCTGTCCAAATTCTGTCTACCAACATTTGCTTATCAATTAGTTACATCTGTTTTTTATTCTTCCAATAAATTTTCAAGAGGCTATCTAAATTTTGAGTAAATATTCCTTTGTTGACAACAGTAACTGGAAATAGGCATCTCCACCATGAATAAATATGAAGCTGAGAAGAATCTATAGACAGAAAAAGTATATTCTTTAATTTATTTAGAGTAACCACTCTATACTTACTATGTTCTTTATATCTAATATATACAGGCATAATATAAATTAGCTATAAAATAATCTCATACGACTATATCTTATAAATAATATCTAGAAATCATTTAAGAGTAGGTTTTCTATGTGGGAACATAAATCATACTCCTGGTATTTCCGGGTTCTCAGTAACATTCTACTTTAAATACAAGGTGTTTCTTTTTTTCATTTAGGTGGGTCTAAAGGTAATGGAAACAGAAAGTCGTTTTCAAACTGGACATAGATGAAACTGAGTGGACATTAAATTAAAATAACATGTATAGAGTACTTTACAGTTTCCAGAGCACTTTTACATATAACTCATTTAATTGTTTCAACAACCTCTGTGATAGAAGATGTTTCCACCAAGGACTGGGGCACGTGGGAGGGAGAAGGACATCAGGTACCAAGATACTCATTTCTTCTGTATATGTATCTTGCTTCACCCTATGGAATCCTAGTCTCAGGGCGCCTGGGTGGCTCAGTCGTTTAAATGTCCCATTCTTGATCTCAGCTTAGGTCATGATCTCATGGTCATGTGATATCAAGCCCCCAGTGGGGCTCCATGCTCAGCATGGAGCCTGCTTGGGATTCTCTCTCTCTTCCTCTCTCTGCCCCTCCTCTGCTTGCATTCGGTCTCTCTCAAATAAAAAACAACAACAAGGGGCGCCTGGGTGGCGCAGTCGGTTAAGCGTCCGACTTCAGCCAGGTCACGATCTCGCGGTCCGTGAGTTCGAGCCCCGCGTCAGGCTCTGGGCTGATGGCTCAGAGCCTGGAGCCTGTTTCCGATTCTGTGTCTCCCTCTCTCTCTGCCCCTCCCCCGTTCATGCTCTGTCTCTCTCTGTCCCAAAAATAAAAAAAAAAATAAAACGTTGAAAAAAAAAATAATTAAAAAAAAAAAAAACAAAAACAACAACAACAAAAAAGAACCCCAGTGTGTAAGGAACTGATGTTACTCATAACTAAACTACAGTATAAGTATGTGATCCCAGGTATCATTTACTTTGAGGTATCATTTGAGGCTTTAACACTTTTATTTGGAATATTAATAAATCAATTGCCAAAAAAGTGAATACCAACTTCTATATCAGACAAAGAAATATCACTATGCCAGCTTATCAAAGGTCATCTCAATCCAACAAATGTTACTAAATCATTACAAAGCACTACGGTGAAGAACTAAAACACACTGTGTAATAAATAGACAGGGATTAATTATCTCCTGCTACTTGTGAAGCTGTCTTTTGGTGGATTTGTTTTAGGACTCCCACAAACAGTATACTGAGAAACCCAAGTATCAGGGAATTACTCTCAAATTCTTTTCAAAAGAGTAACTATAACTGTCTAATGAGAGAGTTGGCCAGATTACCTGAAAAATGCGCCAATATAAATTAAACTGAAAGTCTAAAGTAATCATCTAAGAAGCCACTAAAACCTTCAATAACGTTCACTATTTTATTGTTTGTAGTACTAATGGGTAAACCAGTCATTGAGTCAGAACTGTTCTACAATAAAAATAGGCAAAACCAAACCAAGTGAAACTCTTATCTCCAAGTTCTGTGGCTTTTAAATATGGCAACTGTACTTTTTATGGTCCAAACAGGACCCACTTCTGAGACCAGAAGAGAGTGCAATTGATAATTAGGCATAAAATGGGATTGTCCCAGGCAAACCAGAATGTATGGTCTCCCTGCTTACAAGACACATGTCCCAGGGTCATCCTGTTCTAAGAAGATTACAAAAACAAAAACCAAAAAAGGAAACAGGAAGCCAGAAGGAATTCAAAGCAAGGAAATAAACAAAAAAACCAAACTCACAAAGCAAGTTTTTCCTCAATTCTACAAATCAGTTCGAATAGTAATATTTTACTTAAACCAGGGTAAGGACTGGGGGAGCAGAGGTAGTAAACTAAGGAGGACTGGTTAAATTATATTTATGAAGCAGTCAGGTCCCAGATCCCTTCCCCCATCCCAGGAAAACCTGGAAGTTTATTTTCTTAAGAACATAAAACAGCTGTTCCCTGCCCAGGTGACCCTGGGCACAGCTGAGCAGAATATGTACTCTACTGAAAACAACAGTTTAGGTGCATGCATACATCCAGGATGCTGAATGCAGTGACAGTCCCCACTTTCTCCCCACTGCTTATTTCCCAGGAAGCTGGCAGCCAAGCCTTAATTCTAAAGGCAAGAGACTTAGGGAGCCCTCTCTGAGAAATTCGACCTAAAGTTACTGACATAAGAGATTCTTCAACCAAATGGCCCAGCCAACCCTATTGTGAAACTCGGTCAATAAACCGTCCTCAGATTCCAATCAGCATTCTGTTCCTCACTATTAAATACAAACAAACACAAATTGCCAGACATCTAACAGAAGACTCTAATATAAAAGACAGAGACCAAAAAACAAAACAAACCAAAACAACATATATAACAAATAGATAAAAGCAGCTTATAGAAAAGGAAAAAGAAAAAAATCTAGTAGGGTATTTCTCACAGAGATAAGAGGACATATTACATCCATGTAATGAGAGCAAGATACTATAAAAAGAACAAGCAGAGAAGTTAAGAAAAAGATCTTTGAAATAATAACCTCATAGAAGGATTACTAGATAAAGCTAAGAAAGTCTTCATAAAAAAATATAGCAAAAAACAAAAAAGATGACTAACAGAAAGATAAGATTAAAGATCTCAAATCCAATTGATAGGAGTTCCCCCCAAAAAATGAAGAAAAAAATCATCAAGAGAATTCAAGAAAATTTTACAGAAATAAAGGACAGGATTTTCCAATTCAAAGAATCTTCAAGGCATCAGCAAAAATGGAGAAAAAGAGACTGATGCCAAGGCAGATTACTGTAAAATTTCAGAAAAATGGGATAAAAAGTAGATCTTAAAAATTTTCAGAGTAAAACAAGTCACAAAAGACAAGACTTTGGTCTTATCAACTGCAACACAGGAAACTGGAATACAATGGAGAAATGTCTTCAAAATATTGCAGGAAAATTATGTCTAACTAGAATGCAAACTACCAATCAAGCATGAGGGAAACATATTTTCAGATATACAATGTCTAAAAACATCTCCCACCCATGCAAGCTTTCTCAGGAAACTTCTGGGAGATTAACACCAAGAAAGTGAGAGAATAAAGCAAGAAAGCAGAAGGCATGGAATATAGGAAACAAGAAATTCAACATGGCGGGAAGTGAAGGGCGATCTGAACAAGACAGCTAGGTTCCATATGTGGACAACGACTAGCTCAGACTGGAGGAGTGAAGAAGATAAAACAGACATAACACTTAGAAAGTGTCTCCAAGTCTTGAAAGGAGACTTAACACAACTGCTAGAAGTAAACAGAATAAACAAGACAATTATTAACCCACAAAGATTTTTTAAAAAATGTACAGGAAAACAAAAAGGAGGGGCAGGAGAAGAAAAGTGATCAGTTTACCATTTATCACATGGCTCAGCTGTGAAAAGCACTTACATACTTGTAATAATGTTAAGTATTTGACAGTGACATAACAAAATCAGGATACAATTTAGATTGGGAGACTGGGAGTATAAAAATGATATAGTAGGTGTGGAGGGAAGAAAGCAAGAAAAATCCTCATCTCCTACAGAGGGTAATCAACAAATGATGTCAGAAACTGTATATGGTCTAATTAACTAAAAGTTAAAGAGGTCAAAGTGTAGAAGCGGAAATGGGGGATCCCCAGGGAGAAGACAACTTGCTTGCTGTGTTATGTAATAATCTTATAGAATTACTGGTCTCTAAACAAAAAGCATGTATAAAATTTAAAATATTTGGTAAAAAGAAAAAAGAAATGAGAATTATTAGAAAAAGAAGAAATCTCTAAGACACTTCAATTTAGATATTAATTTGCTTTCAGATTTTAGTCCATATAACATTTTTTCCCATGACCACACCCATATCAATGTATATGCTACTGAATACAATTATCTGCTCTCAGATAACTGTGGTGATCACAGACCAGGAAGTTTCTGTATCTTACCTCAAGCAGAGCTGCTGCAGGATCACCCTGCAGACTTTTTCCTAGTTTGTCCACCTCATCTAATAGGAACACTGGATTGTTAACCCCAACAGTCTTCAAGCCATTGATTATACGACCAGGCATACTGCCAACGTAGGTACGCCTATAGAAAGCAGACAGCAAGTTAACAAGACATCAGGAGGCAAGAGGAGTATCATTTAGAAATCAAAACTCAGGCCTGCGAAAAAGTCATTTAGTTATCACAGTAACACAGCAAAGAGGTACTATATATTTAAAAAGTTCTTTGATACAACCAGGAAATTCAACATGGCGGGAAGTGAAGGGTGATCTGAACAAGACAGCTAGGTTCATTCAATTCTTGAATTGAATTCAAGATACAGCCAATGCTGGCTGTAAGTTACCCATAATACTGGAAGAATTGTAGCTCGTTTCTGCCATTTAGTGAAACTGAAAAACATTATACTTAAGCATATGATTGTGATTCTTACTTTTCAGGATTTCAAAATGTCCAAAGGAGCCTCCCCACACTCCCTCAACACAAGCATCTTTTTACACATTGAAATGGTTGTCCCAGGGCTAGTGAAAACATCATCATCTTCATGAAGGAAATCAGAATTGGTTCAAATGGCCACTCAAAACGTAGACCAAAAAGAAGAAAGAAAAATTCCCAATTCTTTTATTTTCAGAAGCAATAGTCTGTAATTATAGTAAGATTTGGGGTCAATAGTATGTATATCAAAATTCCATTAATTCTGGCCTTTTGAATAAAACTGTGTTCATCCTATATACACTGTTATGCTCAAGTTCAGCCAGATATTTTGTTATCCATTAAAGTATCAGAGGCTCCTTTATTATATTTGAACAAGAATCATCTACATAATTGTGACAGATGTAGAGGGTGGCATGAATAAAAACAAATATGTTTGTCAAACTGAAAAATGTGCCTTGTTTACAAAGCCAGCAAAACTTTAAGTAGCAATTTACCAATTTTAATTATAACCTTGTTGCCTAGGCCATGTGCAAAGCAGATGCTGTTTGTGAAAAGGCATAAAAGGGTGACTGCCTACAAGAAACTAATCAACGGTAAGTGTAACACAACAGTTATCTTATGATCTGCACAAAGCTGATTCCTGGAGCAGGCCTAAGTTTTACCACATGACTGGTATAAAGCAGGACAGAATAAATACAGTGACCTTTGAAAAGACAAGAAAGCCTTAAACATATGGTGGGAATGCCTTACATGGAGGGAGGGTGACCGAGGCCCTGGAACCAAATACAATAAACACTGTCCTGTTACAATAAGGAGTTGGCACATTCAAGATTTCAGAATGGGATACAGGAAGGACAAGACTCAAAATTAATAAAAGCCTCTCAAATTATTTCTCTAGAGAACTTATGAATTTGCCAGTATCCTGTGAATAAGTAGGTAAGGGAAATTAAAACAAAACAAAACACAAAGCCTCTAAGGGTCAATTTTACTGCATCAATGTCTTTCTTTCCCGTAATGTTTTTGACGGGTAGATTTCAAAAACAGGTACTAATGACCTAAAGTCATGGAGAGAAAAATGATATTCTAAGCAGGGACCTTTCTAAAGAAGCGAAAATATGGACACTAGTCCATAAACAACTTCTCCTAAACCTTCCATTGCTTTCCAGAGCCTACAGCATAAAGCCAAACTCCTCTGTCTGGAATTCAAGGCTCTTCACAATGCAGTCCCCACCAGCCTTCCTAACTTGCTGCCATAATGCTCTTGCATTATCCACAATCACAATCCTATTATACTCCTTATGTTTTTTAACTTTTGTTAATATGTTACCTTCCTGCCCTGAATACTCTTTCTACCTATGTAAATCCAGGAATTCTAAAAAAACTTTTCCTCTCACAAAGTGATCTTTCCAATAATGCAACACCTACAGCATTTACTGGCCCTACAATTCATCTGATGCAGTTACAACTTAGTTTCTGGGTACCTCCTCTAGAGAGCCAGTGAGCACTCTGATGACACAGAGTGGGTCTTATTACAGAGTAGATCCCCTGGATATAGAGCTATCAGACTGTTCCCTAAACAGAAGCTTGTTTTTCCTATTTATTTGATGACATCAGGTCAACCATGCCAGCACCCAAAGTATCACCACTGCGAAGGCCATACAAGTCTTTGAATACTGCTTTGAACAAATAACTTGATCTAAGTCTCAGTTTCCTCATCTGGAAAATGGACATAGTAACTGCCAACCTCATAGATTATATGATTATGAAAGCATAACAGGTAAAGCACACAGTGTAGTGCCTGGCACACAGTAACCTTTCAAAAGATGTTCATTGTTGTTCACATCTTTCATAGCACCAAGCATACTCAATGCCCTTAGTGTTCCTCAATCACAGATGACGACATCCCCCGAATATGTAACACTAGTCTACAGGTCAAACAAAGAAGAGAACCATTACAGAGGGCCGATAAGCTGTGGAAAATATCTATAATGTGCTACATCCTTTACCAGAAGGTATGATAGCATGCAATTCACTGACTAAAGATACAGAATATACTTTGAATAAACCTTTGGAATATGAATCAGATGGTGGAAAGTGCAGCAATACACAAAATAAAAATGTTCTCTTTCAACATCACCCAATATAAATCACTACTTTTTTTTTTTTTTACAATTTTTTGTTATTTATTTATTTTTGAGAGAGAGAGAGAGAGAGAGAGAGAGAACATGAGTGAGCAAGGGACACAGAGAGAGGGAGAGAGAGAGAGAATCCCAAGCAGGCTCCACATTATTAGTGCAGAGCCCGAAGCAGGGCTCAAGCTCACCTGAAACGGGGCTCAAGTTCACGAACTGTAAGATTATGACCTAAGCTGAAGTTGGATGCCTAACCGACTGAACCACCCAGGTGCCCCTATAACCACTTTTACAAAACAAATTAGCATACCAAAATATCCTCCTGAGAAACCACATAAGTAGGAGATTAATGAAATTAATACTCTTTTACAAACTATTAACTTTTTTGAGGGCAAAATACATACTTTGCCATGTCCTTCCTCATGAAACAACATCTAGGAAGCAACATAGCACAACACAGGTAAGTTTGCAAAGAATGTATCTCTTCAATTACTTACTATTCAGCCTAAATACATGATTATGTAGAAGTTTTTTTTTTTAATTGAAGTACATGAGTTAATTTTAAAAATACATGAATTCATATTTTTCTTGTGATTGGTATAGGCAGTTCATAGGTTTATAAGGATTAGCATATGAAATACACAAAACCAAGTATCTACATGGTTCAAAAATTTAAGTTACAAGATCAGCATTTGTCATGTTCCAAAATATAGTCCGGTTTATGCTTCAAAAAACTACAGACAATATCCTCTATTTATAGGAGCTGCATGGTAAATCAATTACTTTACTACTCTGTGCCTGGACATCTTCAAATCTTAAGCCAAAAGGCTGGTCAGCCTGTCACTGCCACTAACAGTTTCTAAATATCAGGAATAGGAGTGCCTGGATGGCTTGGTTGAGCATCCAACTTCATCTCAGGTCATGATGTCAAAGCTCGTGAGTTCGAGCCCTGTGTCGGGCTCTGAGAGCCTGCTTTGGATTCTGTGTCTCTGTCTCTCTCAAAAATAAATAAACATTAAAACATTACTCACCTCTTCCCCAATACTTAAAGAAGGGGGGGAAACAGTCATTTTACCATCACCTTTTCACACCTACTCAATTAAAGAGCTCTAATGGGTTATGATGCAAACTACTGAAGTGACATTTACAAAGAATCTGTAATATAAAAATTGTATATTGTAATATTAAGTCAAAAGAGTAGGATTAGAATTGCTTTTTAACGTTTATTTATTTTTGGGACAGAGAGAGACAGAGCATGAACGGGCGAGGGGCAGAGAGAGAGGGAGACACAGAATCGGAAACAGGCTCCAGGCTCTGAGCCATCAGCCGAGCCTGACGCGGGGCTCGAACTCCCGGACCGCGAGATCGTGACCTGGCTGAAGTCGGACGCTTAACCGACTGCGCCATCCAGGCGCCCCTAGAATTGCTTTTTAGAAACATGGCAAAAGCTGCCCATTGAAAAGTCTGGCAGGAAATAAAATGTTAACAGTGATAATCTTTGTATGGTAAAAAAAAAACAAACAAAAAAACAAAAACACATGAGAATTTTTTTCCTTTTTAAAAACTATTTCTAAATTTTCTACCAAGGGTGTATATATATATATCTCTCCAACTGGGAGTAATAAGCCTTAAAAGAGATCCTAATGATTTCAAAAGAAGAACAGTCTTTAATATAGCATATCTAAACAAATCAAATTGTTATTCTTCCAGCAGTCATTCCTAAATCTTTTCGTGCACTCATTTGTATGGATGTATTCACTTAAAGGACCACAAGACTTACAAAATATAATTATGTTTTAATCTTACCTGAATTCACAAAGCATTTAGAGAGCCATGTTTGGCACTGTGCTATACAGCATAGAGTGATAAAAAGGAGAATAAGATATGCTAAAAACCCTACTGTAAAGAGCTTATACTTGTTCCATATTTATGTCTTATCTCTACAGCAACGTATTGCATATGCCAGAGGCCTATATTATTTAATCATTAAAAGAAAACAATAGACAGTAAGTGGTCAGTTTAGAGAAGAGTAAGATCATAACTGACTGCACCTATATTAATGGAGAAATCCTTGAATTGGGGCCTGAAAATGAAACTAAATTTTAAAGAGGCAAAGAAGAGCTACATGCAAATACAGGTTATAAAGAGTATGGTGACCAAACCATACATGTCTGGCATACTATGCTAAAAATACATTAAAGGCTTGCTGCTTTGGTTATTTTCCCCTTGTGGAGACTAACAATGAAATAGCTAATTTATTTAAAACATCACCATTTCTGGGGCGCCTGGGTGGTTCAGTCGGTTAAGCATCTGACTCTTGATTTTGGCTCTGGTCATTATCTCATGGATTTGTGAGTTGGAGCCCACACTGGGCTCCATGCTGACAGAGTGGAGCCTGCTTGGGATTCTCTCTCCCTGTCCCTTTGCAACTCCCCTGCTCTCTCTTTTTCTCTTTCTCTCTCTCTAAATAAACTTAAAAAAAATGTTTATACATACAAAAATGTATCGATGTGGAAAGCAAAAGATTATTGATGTGGAAAGCAAAAGATTATTTTGTTCTCATCCTGTTGAGCCAAAGATTCCTTGCAGTGATATAATTTGATTATCTGAACAAACAGCTGGCATACTACTTCCAAAGAGTTACTATCAACAATAACTTGAGATACAGCAATAAGTATATTTCACCAAGAAACAACTTATGAAAAATGATTATGGAAACACGATTTCATAAAACTTCATCCTAAAAGAAGTTGTTATATTTAATTTCTATGAACTGATTTAAATTCTTTAAAAATGTAATATTTAAAAATATTAAGTTGTAAAAACTGATAGGAACAGAGCTTCCTAAAAGTGGACAGAAAAGTCCCAATGGAGACAGACCCAAATGAGAAATGTAGAGAAGACTGAAAAGCTGCATTAATAAACCTGACTCTTCTTTCTTTAAGGCACTCAAAATTAACAGAAACAAAAACAATGTGTCAATGTAAAATCAGATCACTATTTTTCAAGTTTAAGATTTAAATGTGAATCAAGTCTTTCTTCCCATCTCTCACTTCACTACCATTGAACTCTAAAAAACACATCTTTGTTTTTTAAGATCAATTCCTAACTTACTAGCACCTTCCTTCACATAAACAGGTATTTCTAGTAAAAGGATAGAGTTCCAAGCATGGGAAAATAGAAAAAGTGAGTGACAAAATCAAGAGCACAGCAAGGAAGATAATATAAAGCAGCTCTGTTTTTTCTTGGCTATTTTAAGACTGCAGAACAGTGGTGCCTACTCAGAGGCTGAGGAAAAACAAAACTTTGCATGAACTCTAATTGTGAGCATGTGACCAGTACTTAAATGGCAAGACCTGGGTGTTTCCAAAATGCTTCAACTGTTACATGGAACCACTTGTTCCCACGAACTCCACCCCATGGTTGTAGCTGTTAGCTACTGTTCTTCCTCCTCTCCTATTCACCTCAATTCATAGCTCTGAACTAAGCCCATACTCTGCTCTCAATCTCTGCTCACCTTAACCCCACTCTCCCCCTACTTCCAAACGGGCTTTCAAATAAATATTTTCTCCAGGCTTTGATAATTTGGGAAGGTAAATGGGTAATAAGGCCCCAGTAGCACAAGGACAGGTTGCTGTAGTGTTTAATGAAACATCTGGTACAGTGATGGCTAGGCAGTACTTAGTAGCAGCCATAGTAGAATGATTCATAGACTAAACCACATCCCTTTTATTTGGCAATGATCACAGCCTCTGTGCATACGATACATTTCTAGAAAGCTTTATTTACACATTTTTTTAGGCAAATACATATCCTCATTTTACAAAAGACGCACAGTAAGTTCAGTTTTCTTAATGATAGCTACACATGTGAAAGTATACTCATTGAACAAATTTTGTATCTATCAATATCAGTAAAGACTGAAAACAGAGTTCTGCTTAAAACCAACAATGTTCACACAAAATGGTGAGAACTGTGACTTTATATACTGCCCGCTAACACACATCACAGAAATACATTTTCCCACAATTCTGCTACATAAATTAAATAATAATGCTAGGAATAGGATATTTTAAGTACTATTTAAAAATCAAATTGGGGCACCTGGGTGGCTCAGTTGGTTAAGTGTCCAACTCTTGATTTCGGCTAATTCGTGGTATAGAGCTCCACATTGGGCTCAGCATGGAGCTGACAGCGTGGAGCCTGCTTGGAATTCTCTCTTTCTCTTTCTCTTTCTCTTTCTCTTTCTTTCTCTTTCTCTACTCCTCCCCTACTTATGCTCTCCCTCTCTCTCTCAAAAATAAATAAATAAACTTTTAAAAATTCAGATTGAATTTTATAAAAACTCATTGACGCTGTTAAATGTAAACTTGTCCTCCTGAGAATTTAAAAGTAAATAATAATTAAAGCTATTTTTTATTGAATGCTCACTGTGTGTCAGGCACTAAGTGCTTTCTAAGCCTTACTGAATAAGCAATACTATGTGGCAAGAAACAGGACAAATTGCCCACAGGTCATGTGCTCATGACATTAATTCCATAAATTCCTCTCTAAATTCCATCAAATGCTTACACAATACAGTGTTACAGATACTAAAAAAAAAAGAAAGAAACTAAAAAAACTTTGAATGCATGAATCAAGTCACTTGAGTGGGAAATATCTCCCTAAAGCTCTCTAGTTAAAATAAAAAAATTCCAGTCCTAGATTCAGTTTCTCCAAGATTGGTAGAAGGTGCCAATTTCTTTACAAAAGCAAACTACAGCCTCTAGTGGCACATGTGAGAATAAGCAAGTCTAGGTGACAAAAATATTGTTTGAAATTGCCAGAAAGAATGACCCAGATCAATTCCCTGATCTAATCTGCAGCCCTCATTGCTTATTTATTAAAATCTTGGAATGATTTTTCTTTAATGCATAAAAATTGTAAGTCAGAGAAAAAGAATCACTTTTCATGGAAAAGTTTCTAAAAGTGTTTTCCACCTCGCCTAATGCCAATGATCTCGTGAATAAGACAAATGGAAAACAAGACATTATAAAAAGCATCATATTCTTTTTCCCCTACAATCCAAGTTTAATCCATATTCACCAAACTGTAAATATGCATTTAAATTACCCTTGGCCATTGGCAGTTGTTCACTGCCTGCACTGGCATGCTTTTCAAAGCCTTCATTTATAATTTAGATTGCTTTAACAACTTCAAGACTGATGGTATGACCTTGAGGAGAGAAGTTTTATCTTCAGTTTAATAACTTTCTATTGGAAGTTAAGCAGATTCTTCAAAAAAAATTTGGGGAGGGGGGCACCTGGGTGGCTCAGTCGGTTAAGCGTCCAACTTTGGCTCAGATCATGATCTTGCAGTTTGTGAGTTTGAGCCCCACAATGGGCTCTGTACCAACAGCTCGGAGCCTGGAGCCTGCTTCAGATTCTGTTATCTCCCTCTCTCTCTGCCCCTCCCCTGCTTGCACTCTGTCTCTCAAAAATAAATTAAAAATTTAAAAAACTTTTTTTTAAAATTGAGGTATCACTGATGTTAGTTTCAGGCATACAACATTATATTCTTTTATAAGCATTCATGATTTCTACATTTTTAAATATTCTACATTTTAAAATGCATACACTATAGGTATATATGTTTTCTCACAACTTGCAACTCTTAGGAACCCTTAAACCTTGAAACAGAAGTTCATGCTTTCCCAAAGCATCTTCTAATCTGAGCAACAGAGACCACAGAGAACATAAAACAATTAACGTAACATGCAAATCTGATTCTAGTAATGTCAGATACACAGACACAGTTCTCACAGTTTAATGTATTTTTATAGAAAGAGGGCCAAAAATGCAAGGACACATCTTAATAATTACCCTGAACTTTCTCATTATTCATATGTATACTGAAAACCAGCCTCCTTAAAGAGTTTAAACCGCAAACATAAATTTGTTATCAAAGATTTCGTACCTTCTCCTACCTCCCCCAGCTGTTGTACTTTATTTTTTAAACTCTAAGAGTTAAGGGTCATTATGAAATGCTACTGGGCCAAAGTGCATGTAAAAACACTGTAATATCTAACCATAACTAATTTATAATTGCACTCAAATGAGATTCCAGAAAAGCCGAGGCAGAGACTCACTATCCATTGTCATACAATTACCAAGGTTAGTTTGGGTATACTATTATGGTAGAGGCTCTAGGTTAGCTATAAATGTCCTACAGATGTACCGTAAGTAAGTACTGTAAATATCCTTTCGATCCACGGTATTACAAATATCCCTTTGAGAAAAAAATATACATACATATATTATGCCTTGGCTTTTGAGGGGCTCTAGTCAATTAAAACAGAGAACCAGAGATTGAACTGAGAGAAATATCTTACCTGTGTCCTCGAATGTCGGACTGATCACACACTCCTCCAAGTGCAATCCTGTGGAACTCTCGACCAAGAGTCTTGGCCACTGATCTTCCCACACTTGTTTTACCAACTCCAGGAGGGCCAACAAAGCAAAGAATGGGGCCCTTCAGGTTGTTTTTCAGCTGTCTGACAGCCAGGTATTCCAGCACTCTTTTCTTCAATTTTTCCATAGCATAGTGATCATTATCCAGAAGAATCCGGGCTGCTCGAATGTCCAGACGGTCTGTCAAATAACCCAACAGAAGCACTTTTTGAGATGCTTGAGATACTTAAAAATTTTTATTTATTTTTACAATATTTATTAATTTTGAGAGAAAGACAGCACGCACACACGCACTAGTAGGGGAGGAGCAGAGAGACAGAGAGAGAGAATCCCAAGCAGGCTCCACGCTATCAGCACAGAACCTGACACGGAGCTCAATCTCACAAACCGGGAGCTCAATCTCACAAACCAGGAGGTCATGACCTGAGACGAAATCAAGAGTCAGAGGTTTAACCAAACGAGCCACCCAGGCACCCAGCACATAGAATTTTTAAATGCAAGAACTCCTTTCAAGGGTGACAAGAGTCAAAATATGTTTTAGAAAATAAACATGACAAGAACAGAAGTGGATCTTTCTACATGAGTCTGCAGGGAGACCTGGCTTTTTTGCGTAAGAGAATTTAGTATCAACAGAACTAGTAAGCACTACATAATTAAAAATTCAAGGAATTAATACTCTACATACACATTATTTATATGGAGACATAATTTCTACATATTCTATTTGTGCTGGCATTTGTTCCTTCTTTTTTAAAGTTGTTTTTTTTTTTATTAGAGAAGTAATGTATGCTCATTCTAGAAAACCCAATGACACGAATTAAAAAAAAAAAATGAATACAGTTACCCATAATCTCATGTCTTCAAGAGAGCATCTCTACCTTCACTTTGGTATGTATTCTTGCAGGTTGTATGTGTATGTGTGTGTATGTGTATATATGTGCTTTCAGACCGATTTTTCAAACTGAGAGTATATGATGCCTTCAAGTTTTGTTTTTTCACTTAATATATATTACAGACACCTTTCAGTGTCAAATGTATTTCTTAGTAATACTTTAGTGGTTACATAATATTCTATTATTTAATTATCCATACTCATTTAAATAATTCCCTATTGCTAAGCATTTAGGTTATCTACAAATGTTTACAGTTATAAAACAGGCTTTGCAGTGCATCCTTGTAATTAAATCCCCACATATATCCCTAATTATTTCCTTCAACTAACCTTCTACAGACAGAAATGCTGGATCAAAAAAAAAAAAAACATTAAGATGTAAAGAACTGTCACAGTCTCACCAGGAAGGTATGAATTAGGTTTGTTTCTATAGCCAAGCTTTCATCAGGTTTACTGATGTGCTTTACTACTTAAAATACTTATAGATTAAATTAAATACTCATGGATGCCAGCATGAATTCATCATCTGCATGACACCCAGGGGTAATACATGGCTGCATAATCATACTGATGGTGAGAGGAGAGGCTGGGAAAGAGAAAACACACACAAGCCTACTCTTTCAATCCATTATTTGGAACTTGCTCTGCATTTTTCCTGCAGAGGAAAAAAAAAAAAAAAGCCTTTAATGGTGGTTTGGTTCCCAAGTTAGTCTGAAAAAAACCTAGCTAAGCAGTAATATATGTATTTTAATTACAGTACTGTTGCTTTTACTTCAGGCTGAGTGATTTGGAAAGGGAAAAACAAAATTTCTTCCCCCTTTCCTAGCTTCAGACTCCAACTAACAAACACATGAATAAATGACAGGAAGTTTTCCAACTGTTAGGCACTGCTAACCCAGACTCTAAAAACCTACCACAGCAAACACAAAAGAAAACTTCAGACCAATTCCATTTTGTATAGCTCTAAATATTAAAATGCTAATAAACCAGATCTATTAAGAATAATCTACTAAGTCCCAGTGAGATTTATTTTAGTTATGCAAAAAAGTTTAACATTATGTTATCAACATATTTATTACATCACCATGCATAAGAAAAACTTTCCATCAAAATGTCATTTTGTACCATTTTGTCACTTGTTATAATGTAACACTCACCCCTAATTAACATTTACTAGTTTAAGAACAGAATTCCATGCAATTTAGAAAAAAATGATGATATTCTGAAGGAAGTTTTTCTAAGAAACATGACAAGTGAAGACAATTTTTAAAAGTTCCTCAAACTTTTAAGGAAGACAATTTCTATGCTATATAAATTATTGTGTCTTTTCTATATAGGATACGTTTTTTTCTGATTATTCTTTTTAATGGCTTAGAATACATGCTTCCTATTTTGAATAATACATGTAAAATAATACTTGTAATAACACATGTAAAAAATTTAAAACTTACCTGAACATATATTTCTCTATTTACAACTGAAAGACTTAAATAGTATCTACTGGCTCTTTCTATTCAAGATGAGAAAATTAGGAAACTTCTTTCCTTCAAATCTTTCCTTTCTGCTTTTGAGGATTGCTACTTAGGTAAGCTTCTCTTTCAAAAATTATGAAAGACATTTTCACGGTTTTATAACCACACTCATAATAATTATTTAAATCTAATTCCATACAGAAATGGTTTAAAAGTTCAACACACTTCCTTTTTTTTTTTTTTTTAATTTTTTTTTTTTCAACGTTTATTTATTTTTGGGACAGAGAGAGACAGAGCATGAACGGGCGAGAGGCAGACAGAGAGGAAGACACAGAATCGGAAACAGGCTCCAGGCTCTGAGCCATCAGCCCAGAGCCCGACGCGGGGCTCGAACTCACGGACCGCGAGATCGTGACCTGGCTGAAGTCGGACGCTTAACTGACTGCGCCACCCAGGCACCCCACAACACACTTCCTTTTATACCACAATTTATGCATCTTCAGTTCTCTGCTAGAATACTAAACGATGAAAAGTTTCTGGCATGTGGGTGGCCTCCTTCCCTAGTTGTGAAAATAATAACAGCTTTGTCCCATTTTTATATTTTGTTTATTTCAGTAAAGGAGTCAGCACTCTTGTATTCAAATAAACATTTTGCTCCGAAACCTATACAATTATACTGTATAAGCTTGGTAAAAATTCCTGATTATTAATTAAGTTCAGTTTTTAAATAGGACAAGTGGAGAGGGGAGGAAGCTGGAAGCAACTCACTAAGCTACTAATGGCAATTAATCAAATTGCAATTTTAATATTCAGGCCATTATACTATATCTACTATATGCACCCTGCATTTCTCCTAAGTCATTAGTTAAAATAAATCCTGAAGCACAGAAAAATGTTACTGAGAGAATACCAAAATTTCAAAATAAGGCCCCTAGGATTACCAAGTTATCTAGATGCTCTTCAGACTGTGCACTCGTCCTACTGTCAAGAAAAAATAGCAGGGTTTGAAAATTGTCACGACCGCATCAATGACAAATACCTATCAAATATATATCAACATGGAAGCTTGGCAGGTGAAACAAAACGGCAGCAGTTAAACAACACAAAGTTGAAATGTAACTTTCTTTCCCAGGTCTAAACTAACAGGCAGCAGAGCCCTCTCCAGAATAGGACCACTTCACTTAAAAAAATAGGCACCGAGTGAACAGAAGCCTACCAGAAATAAAATGGACCTCCCCACAGCCCAGCTAGATCCAGACCAACAGCTGATCTCAAATTGATCATGTGGCACAAAGAGAGGCTGATTCAATGGGACCCCATGCTCTCCGGCATTCATCTCACTATGGAGTTTCCAAAAAATACAAAAAATATTTTTGAATTAAGAATTAAACCAAGAAATTCAGCTGCAGTTTGGTAAAGCACTTTCAACTAGAAGGCAATGTTGTTATGCAAATATGATATAAGAAATAAATTTATTAGTATGGTAACATAACAGCTCTATATATAGGAGCCAAAAAACTGGAAACAACCTCAATGTTCCTGACACGTAAACGCATACACAAATTATTAATCTATGCAGCAACATGGATGAACCTCTAATGCTGAAAGAATCAGAAAAAGCGAGTACATGCTATGTCATTCCATGTGTGTAACAGTTTTGAAAATATGAACTGATCTATAGTGGTTGTTTGGGGATGAGGACGAAAAGGAGGGAGAGAGGGAGGAATTAGGGAAGCATGAGAAAATTTAGGAGGCGATGGGTATGTTCACTATCTTAATTACGGTGATGGTATTACAGATACATACATATGTGAAAACTTATCAGAATGCACATATTATAGATGTACAGTTTACTGTTTATCAATTACACCACAATAAAACTGGAAAGTAAAGCAAAATTGCTTCTAAAAAATTTCTTCTATAGTTCACTAGTGCAACCTGATTTAATCTAGTGAAAATTTACAGATTCTCAGAATTTAAGAGAGAACAAATATGAATTAGCTTTTTAATTTTATAGACAAACATTCAAACAGAGAGAAAAACTTAGGAAAAAACCCAAAATCTAGAGAATGGGATAAACACAAAGTTACGGAGTATCCATGAAGGAATAATTAGCATAACCCAGAATGTAACTGCTTTCTACAACAAGAACCTAAGAACTGTAATATGATTGAAATCTAAGGGTAGTCAAAATAAAGGGAAGATGATTAGGTCAATTTCATCTTAGTACCTAGCCATACACATTAAAAATGTGTTAGATGATCCTTTCCAAAAAAATGATTAAGAAAGGAACTACTTTAACCTTAACATTGTCCTGGCATAGTTAATCTAACACAAAGGTGCTTTATTCTGGGCCCTCTTTGAGGGGAAAATTTTTTTTTAAGTTATCAATACCAGAAAGAATGGTCCTCTGTAGGTTAATAAGCAAGTATTTTTTAATATTAAAAATTCAACATCCTGTAATCTGGCATGTATAGCATATCTTATGTGGGGGCACAAATGTGTGTTTTAGAGCAAACATTTAAAAAAATCTCTAGCGTCTTTTTTAAATGTAAGAATTTTACTAGCCAGGATAATAAATCTTTAAATTTTCACAAGTCAATCATACAGCTACTCCTATGCCAACAGCAGTTCAGGTAATCAATCCACTGTTGAATTCAGCAGACCTTGTATGTAAATTTAACAATAGAGCATCTAAATACAGTGTATTTCTCATCCCAAGATAAAATAGCAAATACACAGGAAAGAAAACAGGTCTAACGAAGGACAGAAGGATAAAAAGAGTTTAAATTTAATAGGTTTTTATATGAGAAAAATAAGATTCCAAATGGTACAACTGTTCTAGTACGTAACTATATGTAACTATTTCTTTAGATGTAAAAGTTTATCTTCTGATTGGCTATTGGTATTGAGAAACACTTATATCACTCTTATAGAAAATCCTATTTTCTCTAAAATCAGGCAAAAGGCACTTTCATGTAGCACCTTCTTTTCCTGTTTGATCCCAAGACCTAGATGACACAAGTTCACTGCCTAAATACATCTAGAACTACAGTAACAGTAAGATAATCAATGATATTTCAATAGAATCTACATGAGCTTTCTGAATGACAATCAGACTGCAAAGGCTGTTACTTTGTTGGCTTACCAGTTGTACTTTTGTTCCAAGGAAGTTCCACCATAAGTTCTAAATAATTTCTAGTCAGAGCATATTCTGGCATCGACTGAGGCATTTTTTTGAGTCTATGGGGAAAGAATACATAGCAAAATGTTACACAACATAGAAGAATTCCATAAAAAACACAAAAATCCAGCATATATATCTCCGTTTCTGGGTCAGATATATCATGAATAATTGATTTAAGAAATCTGGCAACATTAAAAAAAAAAACTAGTTATTTTGTTTTGTGAAGTACTTATGGAACAAAATTAAACAGATCCCTGCAAACTGGGGAAGTGGGGGAGGGAACACTGTATCTGATTCTATCCTGGAAATTCAACCTTATCAGTATCAGTATCTCGCAGGGGGAGTCTCAAGTCACACTTACCTGATTTACTTCTCACAGTAAGAGTTAAGTGCCTAATCATGCATAACACAACAATTATTTACTTTTTTTGGAATCAGAGATAAAATTATCTTGTAAAAACAAGCTAACATCAGATATTTAACTAAAAATACAACTTCCATAATATATGCAGTATTTAACAAAGTATTTTGCCCACAAAAAATGTTCCTCATTTATTAACCAATGCCAGTGAATGTAAAATATCCCTCAACTACAACTAATCTTCTTATCTGTGAACCCAGAGTCCAATCTTTTGTTACTGAGCATTCAATTAGGTTCATTATAATTCACTAATAAAAGAAAATGCAACACAATTATAATGTTTCAAGTACATAAAGAAAAAGTTGGTTTTCTATTTACCCCTGAGATTATTCATGTACCCTATGATGTCATCAAGGTTTCTGTGTACTTTCTTATGCAAAGAGAAACTGATAGTCCCTGCCCTCTAGGGTTTACAATCTTCTTTCTAAAGAAGAAAAAAGTAACATGTGAAGAGCACAGTGCCAACTGAACATTGTGTCTAAACAAAGCACAGCCCATATTTAAGACAATGAAAAAGCAGTTAACAATAGTGATCATATTGACAGCATATGAGGTGGAAGCGATGTACCACTTAACACTCAGCCACTGAGAAAAAGATTAGGGAAGTTGATGTTAATTCAGGAGTATTAAGAATCCTTTAAAAATCAGTTTCCAGTTGAGGAATGAAGAGGGATAACCTGAAGATTCTACAGATCACAGCTCTAATCTGACAATTTGGAAAACCATGAAAGATAAGAATTGACAAAGGAAAGATAAAATGAGTGGTGGTTTATGACTATACTAAATATAAGAAAAGGAGAAAGATCAAAGAATATAAAACAAATAACTCAGCTTTCAGTTTGTGATCCAAAGAAGCAGTTTCAAGTTTCCATGACCAATAATTTTTAATATTTATTAATAAGCAAAATGAAAGTGCCAATGAATGAATAGCTTCTTTTTAGCTTCAATTTACCTTTTTATCTCTTTGACACAGACTTTGTGGGCCTGCTCTGGCATACTGGATGTTTGTATTTTTTTCTCTAGCATGACAATGTCATCATGATCTTCATCCTCATCCTCATCTTCTAAGGCACCTGGGATGTGTGTAATCCTTCTAATAGGACGTATTGCTATAACCTAAAGTAGAAAGTAGAAGAGTAAAACTATGTGTTAAAATAAATTGGAAACGAGGTACCTAGTTACACACAAGATTATAACTGGTGCCGAATAACATTTTCATGGTTAGGGTCTACATCTTTAGGAACTAAGTCCAGAATGATAACCAAGAGACACAAGCACATATGGAAGCAGTAGAATTTAAAAAAGGGGATCAACATAAAATGGACATGATTCTTTAGTATATGCTTATATTACAATAAGAAAAAATTCAAGAGCTGGCTACTAGAAATAATGAAAACATCTAGAAATTATTTTTCTTTGAGCTACTATTATAGCCACTACTTTCTTGATTATATTACTACTTACCAATCAGCAACAGAATAAATTCCATTTTTCCTCCTAGATTACAAAATTTCTTTCTAACATCTTTAACGTTTCCACCATTGGCTCTGTTCTCTTTGTCTCCAATACACAGAAAAGTCTTCCTCCTTGCAAATACTTTATCTTACCTACATCACTTAACTACACACTATTTACATCCCTTCTTGCGAAGTTCTGCTTTTCCAACAAGTGGCTTTGACCACTATTTCCCCATCCTCATGAATTACTTCCATAATCTCTATTTTGTACTTTGGCCTTTATCTCCACTATGTTGAGAAATTGTGCTTTGAAATCCAACAACCATCTTCTGTGCCAAGTCAAATGGTTTTATTTTGTGTTCTCTTTCTCCACGATCTGTATCATATTTTAAAACTTCTAAAATGCTCTTTTGAAATTCTCAACTCAATAATATCATGAATAAACACCAGCCATCACTGGAGCAAAATGATACACTGGTATTTAATTTAAAAGCCTGGGAATTTATTTTTTAAACTATTACTTATTTAATACATTCAAATATAAAACATTAAGAACACAAATAAAAATACAACTTTATAAAAACAAAAATATTAAATATATACTTTTAGCCTACATAATAGCAGACAAAATATTTTTTAATGAAATATTAAATGAAAATAAAAAAAAATTTTGGGGCGCCTGGGTGGCGCAGTCGGTTAAGCATCTGACTTCAGCCAGGTCACGATCTCGCGGTCCGTGAGTTCGAGCCCCGCGTCAGGCTCTGGGCTGATGGCTCGGAGCCTGGAGCCTGTTTCCGATTCTGTGTCTCCCTCTCTCTCTGCCCCTCTCCCGTTCATGCTCTGTCTCTCTCTGTCCCAAAAATAAATAAAAACGTTGAAAAAAAAATTAAAAAATAAAAAATAAAAAAAAGAAAATAAAAAAATTTTTAAATGAGAGTTTTAAAAAGCACATTAATTTTTTCATCATTGAAACAAAAGTACTTTTTTGTGCAGTTTTTTTCCCAGCTACAAGAAAGTGCCTTTCAACTCTTAAGGGAATAGGCAGAGAAAGTTTTAGGCTTAACTCCAAATATCACCCTCTGATTCCTACATTTTCAAGTAACTGTCACCTGGGTGATCATTTTCTGGAGCAATTCTGAACACTTGTCTCCTTAAGCAACGGTAACACTTAATGGATAAGAAGCTGCAGTTCTCTGTGTCTGCCAAGACAGAGTGTGCACTGGTTTGTCTTTCTACACAAAATGGATAACTAAATTAATGATCTGATCTCAAACCAGAAATAATTCACATTTCTGCTTTTTGTTTTAAACGGCATTATGCCATTATGTCCTGAAACACAAACACCAGACAGGCTACTCCTGTTTCTGTCATCGTTCTCCTCCAGCCTATTTTCTGCTCCTTTCCTTAGTCCCATCAGTGAGGAATCCTTCTTTCTCAATAATGTATTCTTTCTGATGAAGGAACACTTCTGCGCTGATGACCATCAAATCTAACATTATTCTCAACCTTTCACTTACTTTCCAACAGCCTTCAGAGAACTATCATTTCCACTCTTGTCCACATCAAATATATTTTCTTGATCTTAACTCTGCCCACACATAACAAAAGTAAAACTGATAGCTCAAGGTAGACTTCAGACAGACCTCATATAAATGTAATGTATGATAATGAATGTATCACAAATCAATGGAGAAGTGAAGAATTATTTATAATACTGTTGAGTTAAAAATCAGTAAAAGGTAAACTAAAAGTGGGTATTTGTCAAATCACTGGAGGATAGAGGACTCTAAGCTTAGAAGACAGAAAAAGACTTACATAGTTGGACTAAATGAAAACAAAAATTTTTATAAGTTAAAAGCAAAAAAGTCAGCTAAATTATGGTAAAACATAGTGATACAGTCCTCCTAGGAAACAATTTTGTAGTATTCTTAATACTATTTTTTTTAAGTTATAGATCATTTCAGTGGATGCAGAAAAGGCATTTGTCAAAGTACAACATCCACTAGTGATAAAATCTTTTAACAAAGTAGGTCTGGAGTGAACATACCTCAACATAATTAAGTCCATACATGAAAAACCAATAGCTAGTATCATCCTCAATGGGGAAAAACTGAGAGCTCTTCCTCTACAGTCAGGAACAAGACAGGGATGTCCACTCTCACCATTTTTATTCAATATAGTACTGGAAGTCCTAGCCACAGCAATCAGACAACAAAAAGAAATAAAAGGAATCTAAATTGGCAAGGAGGAAGTAAAACTTGCACTATCTGCAGATGACATGATATTATACATAGAAAAACTGAAAGACTGTACCAAAAAGCCACTAGAACCATGAATGAATTTGGTGAAGTCACAGGATACAAAATCAATGTACAGAAACCTGCTGCATTTCTATACACCAAAAATAAAGCAGCAGAAAGAGAAATTAAGGAATTAATTCCATTTACAATTGTACCAAAAACCGTAAGACACCTAGAAATAGACCTAACCAAAAAGGTAAAAAGACCTATACTCTGAAAACTATAAAACACTGATGAAAGAAATTGAAGATGACACAAAGAAATGTAAAGACATTCCATTCTCATGGATTGGAAGAACACATATTGCTAAAATGTCTATACCACCCAAAGCAATCTACACATTTAACACAATCCCTATCAAAATACCAACAGCATATTTTCACATAGCTAGAAAAATTTTAAATTTGTATGGAACCACAAAAGACTCTAAATAGCCAGAGCAATCTTGAAAAAGAAAAGTGAAGCTGGAGGCATCACAATTCCAGACACATAGATCAATAGAACAGAACAGAAAACCAGACATGAACCCACAACTATATGGTCAATTAATCTTCAAAAAAGCAGAAAAAGCTATATAATAGAAAAAACACAGTCTCTTCAAAAAATGGTACTGGGAAAACTGGACAGCAACATATGAAAGAATGAAACTGGATCACTTTCTTATACCATATATAAAAATTAATTAAAAATGGATTAAAGAGCTAAATGTGAACCCTGAAATCATAAAAATCAGCAGTAACTTCTTTGACATCTGCTGTAGCAACTTCTTTCTAGATATGTTTCCTGAGTCAAGAGAAACAAAAGCAAAAATAAACTACTAGGACTACGTCAAAATAAAAATCTGCACAGTGAAAGAAACAATCAACAAAACTAAAAGGCAATCTATGGAATGGGAGAAGGTATTTGCAAATGACATATATGATAAAGGGTTATTATCCAGGGGCATCTAGGTGGCTCAGTTGGTTAAGTGTCCAACTTAAGCTCAGGTCATAACCTCACAGCTCGTGAGTTCAAGCCCTGCATCAGGCTCTGTTGACAGCTCAGAGCCTGGAGCTTACTTTGGATTTTGTGACTCCTCTCTCTGCCCATCGCCTGCTCACTCTCTGTCTCTCCGTCTCTTGAAAATAAATAAATGTTAAAAAAAATAGTAATAAAAAATAAGTAAATAAATAAAAGGGTTATTATCCAAAATAACTTATAAAACCCCAAAACAAATAATCCACTTAAAACATGGGCAGAAACACGAATAGACATTTCTACAAACACATACAGATGGTCAACAGACACATGAAAAGATGCTCAACATCACTGATCAACAGGTAAACGCAAGTCAAAACTATATGAGAGTGCAATGAAGGTGATGGCCGGTGCTGCTCCCTTGCTGAGGTAGGATCCTGAGGACTCTCCAGTCCACTGAGGGCATACCTCCAGCCCATCTAGCCTGCTGCACCAGGGAGGTGAAGTGTGAGAGCCCAAAAAAAAACAAAAACAGAATCAAAAACAAAAACAAAAACAAAAAACCTCCAATGAGATAACACCCTACACCTATCAGAATAGCTAAAATCAAAAACTCAAAAAACAACAAGCCATTGGTGAAAATGTGGAGAGAAAGGAACCCTCAGGCACTGTTGGTGGGAATGCAAACTGGTGCAGTGCAGCCACTGTGGAAACAGTATGGAGGTACTGCAAAAAGTTAAACATAGAACTACCCTAAGATCCAGCAACTGTATTACTAGGCATCTACCCAAAGAATACAAAAATACTAATTCAAAGGGATAATTCAAAGGGATACATGCACCCTGATGTTTAAAGCATCATTATTTAAAATAGCCAAATTATGGAAGCAGCCCAAGTATCCATCCACAAATGAATGGATCAAGAATTTGTGTATGCATACACATATATACACAGGCATATACATGTATACACATATATATGTATACACACATGTGCACACACACAATGGAGTATTACTCAGCCATAACAAAGAATGAAATCTTGCCATTGGCAATGACATGGATGGACCTAGGGAGTACAACGCTTAGTGAAATACATCAGTCATAGAAAGACAAATACCATATGATTTCATTCATATGTGGACTTTAAGAAACAAAACAAACAAACAAAGGGAGGGGAAAAAAGAGAGAGAGGCAAACCAAGAAACAGACTCTTAAATGATGGTTAAAAGGGGGAGGTGGTGGGAGGGATGAGGGAAATAGGTGATGGGGATTAAGGAGGGCACTTGTTGTGACGAGCCCCAGGGGACTGTATGGGAGTGGCAGCGAATCACTGTATTGTACACCTGAAGCTACCATTACACTGTACATTAACTAACTGGAGTTAAAACAAAAACTTAAAAAAAAAAAAAGAAATGTAAGACGTACAACTCCCCCCTCCAATTATTTTCAAAGACACTCATCAGTTATTTCGCTTTTAAAATATAGAAAACATTGGAAACAACACACAATGTTTGGCAAAGAGAAATGGCTTAGTAAAGTATACCTTTCAATGATTACCCAAATTTACCAAGAACAGAAAATGAGAAAATATGTTAAAAACAAAATCCAGACATGGAACAGGACTAGAAACACACACCAAATTCAAAATGCTATCCGTAACTTGGATGCTAAGAACCAATGAAATTTTTTCTTTGTTCCTTTCTTTATTCCATTTTTTTTTTTTTTTACTTCAAAAAAACTGAATCTCACATCACATAAAAACAACTGGAAACACAAAGAAACAATTAAAGGACATATTTACCCTCTTATCATCATCTTGCTTGTGTTTTCTGGTTTTCTGAAGCAATTTCAGGCCTTCAATTTGTCTGACAAGCAGCGGTATGGTCATCTTGAACCGCTCCTCTAGACTCACAGCATCTAAAATCTAAGGGGACATGAGTCGATTAGCAGAATCTCTCAGAAACACAAGCTCCCAAAACAAGGCAGTCAGAGTCATGACTTAAATTATTAAGTAAGAAAGACAAATATCAATACTCACAGCTAAGTTAGGGCCAACACACCAAGATTAATTCTATTAAATCACTAGAATCCTAAAAAAAAAGGAATCTTGACTTTTCATTTAAAAATGAGGCCATGTGTATTGTTCCAACAGCAAGGACACACATTTTTTTTTTTAAGTTTATTCATTTGTTTTGAGGTGGGGAGGGACAAAAAGGGAGAGAGAAAATCCCAAGCAGACTCCGCACTATCAGCACAGAGCTTGATGTGTGGCTCAAACTCACAAACTTTAAGATCATGACCTGAGCTGAAATCAAGATTCAGACACTTAACCAACTAAGCCACCGGGCGCCCCAAAACACACATTTAATGTGAACTCTTTCTGGCATTATTCTCTTAAAACCCAGATAGTTGTCTACATATTAGGTTTAAACAGATTCTAGGTTGAAAATATTAAATTTTTACATTCATGAAAGAACACGAGTACTCTTAATCAACCTCTGCTAATGCTCTGAGTAACTAACACTCTCCATTCCCCCAAACATCCTTGCTGACGTCCACAGCCAGCTTACTCTCTGGTACCCCAGCACTCTTCTGCTCCTATCAGTTGAACTGAATTTTTGTGTTTAGAGTAGGTGTGTATACACTTTTCTTTGTTTGGTGCACTCACTATTATAATTTGCTAGATTTGCTATATAACTGTTAAGACATAAATGCATAAATTGATAAAATAAAGGACGTTTCAATAAAACTAACTTAAATGTTCTAGGAAGATTCAAAACAGACTGCTTAAAAATACTATAAAAGTAAGTATGCAAGAAAACTTACAATTTTGGGGGAAAATGCAGAATCTAGTGAGTGCAGAATGAGTGTCTTTACAACTCATTTCACTCTAAAGAAATAGAAACTGAAAATCATAGATACTGCATCACAGGGATGCTTTGTGTAAGAAACATCATGAAGAATTCTAATAAAGCAGGCAATTCACAAAGAAAAGGTCACAGGTCCACATGTTTAAAAATAGACAAAATATATATTTACCATTTTTAAAAATTATTCTTCACTTTAACTTCTTCCATAAATTAACAAACTACTAGTACTGACAATGTGAATAAAAGACTTGCTTGAGTATATAAAAATATAAAGCAATCAGTAAAAGTCAATTTTAGGATAAGAACATTTCAACTACTGTGAATCTCCAGTATCTCTTACTGAAGGTCAAAATTTATTGTCTTGAATAAAAACAACTTAGTATTAAAGAAGGGAATATTGTACCTGGAGCTTCTCTTTGTTGCTTGTTCGAATAATTGAGGTCAGAATGTCTGGTAATGCTTCCCTTGGAAGACTATCTAAAAGGCGTCTCAATTTAGCAACTGCAGGGACAGACATATCCAACATTTCCACCAACTACAAGGAAAAAGAAGTCTTTTTAATGAAATTTGGTATTACTTGTGAATTTAAAATGTCAAGTTGCTATATAGGTTTAATGTTCAGGCCTCAGAGTCTTTGTTTTTGAAAGATCACTGATTACTAGAAATCTAGGCATTTTACTGGCCTCAGAGGAAAAGAGAGAAGTACATTCAAAATATCAATCAGAACTGAAAAGCAAAAATGGTCCTCAAATGTGTATAATACAAATGTTTAAAAGGTTTTGCAAATTTGTGATTTTATTTTTTATTTTGAAAAAAATAAAAATCTACAGAAAATTTACAATAGTACAATAAACTATCCTTTTTCTCTCTAAGCGTATGCACACACACACATTTTTGCTGAACATTTTATTTATTTGTTTTAAACATTTATTTGTTTTTGAGAGGGTACGTATGCACAAGCAAAGGAGGGATAGAGAGAGAGACACAGAATCCGAAGCAGGTTCCAGGTTCTGAGCTGTCAGCACAGAGCCCAACTTGAACTGTGAGATCATGACCTGAGCCAAAGCCAGACATCCAACCAATTGAGCCACACAGGCGCTCCACTGAACATTTTAAAGTAAGTGGCAGACATCATGACCTTTGTTCTTAAGAACAAGGGCATTCTCTTACATAATCACAGTGTAATTATCAAATTCTGGAAATTTAACATAGCTGATGCTATTATGCTAACCAGTTGAAATACTGTTTTTTAGTAGAACACTTGGATTAAGTAGAATCTGAGCACTGACTGTGAATGGTTTTTATAAAAACAACTTCCAGGGTATATCCTTGAAAGAAATCTTTAGGTTACTAACAAAAATTCCACTTTTCTTCTGGGTATGTGGCAGGACTGCTCTTTCTCACCTCCTCTGAATACAAATGAGGCTACGAGTCTTGCCTTGATCCATGAGAGTCTTGCCTTGATCCATGAAATGGGGGGCGGGGGGAGAGGGAGTGACAGCTCCTTCTGGGCAGAAGCATTTAAAACCATTGAGAGATCTGCCACATTTCCTTTTCCAGCCTCAGCATGTTTTGAGATGAATGTCTACCCCTCTTGAGTCCCTCAGTGACTCTAACAGGTAGATCACCACATGCTCTAGTTTTAGGCATAAAGCATGAGTGAGAAATATACCTTTGTAATATTGTATGCTGAGATTTTCGAGTACTTTATGTAGCAAAACTTAGCCCACAGTGGCTAATTCACAGATGACATGCCAAATCCTCATTTAGTAATAACTCTGGTAAGATTTCTTAGGCCAGTAGTAATCAAATCTTTCTAAAGGCACTGTAATTTAAGAACCTATCCATTGCCTGCCTAGAATCAAGGGAATGAAAGCACAGTTATGATGAAGTTATTCAGGTGGGAGAAGTAGATAATAAAATTTAAAGACCCTTTCTCCTAAGAATTCATCTTAAGAAAATAAAAGTTAAAACTTATTTTGCAAGCACTTACTGAGCACAAACTACTTGTTAGACACAATGTACTGCTCAGTATGGGATGGCTACAGCAGGGATGAATTCAAGTTTGGTAGGGGAAACAGACCTTAGAAGATAAATTTCAATACAATGTGATAAGCATCATATAAAGGACTGTGGAAGCACAGGCAAAGGAACACTAAGAGCCCACAGGAGTTGGGAAAGCATAAAATCTGAAAATTCAGAAAAGGAAGAGCACTCACCGCAGAGAGAACAGAAGGGACATGAAACAACAAACTGCGAAGCACTCTGATGAACAGTGTGACTAGAAGATGGTTAAAATGGGATTAAATAGAATTAGGAAGACCTTTAATGTTATCCTAAGAAATTTAAACTTTATCCCATACTCATTAAAGTCTTTTTTTTCCAGGGGAAAGGCAGGTCCAAAACTTCGTAGAACTGATGGGTCAGAGAAAAAAAAAAAAACCAGAAGGAGACTGGTCAGGAAGTTATTGAAGAAGTCTACCAAGGAGGGCTATAAAAGGAAATGTAGGAGATGAAAGAAAAGTATTAATTGGAAGCAACCTCAATGTCTAAAAAGAGGAAGGATAAAATTATGATACCCTAACTCAATGAAATTTATAAACATACTTAATATGAAAATTAGACATGGACAGGAAAACAAAACATGACTTAATTTGGACTGAGATCAGAAGACAAGCCAAAAATTAAACTAGATGCAGGATAGCAGTAAAATTATGATGTTTCTCTCTAAAAATTCCTTTAATGTCATTATAAATCTTTACCTGTCTAAATTTTTTCTGTTGATTCAAAGTGAGGAGAAGTAAAAAGCAAAGTTCAATCTCTATGAAGCTGTGTCTAACAGAAGAATGAAGACTCAGGGAGCATAACCCAGAAAAAAAAAAAATTGTTTCTCCCTCTACCTCCTTCCTTTTTTTTCATTATCAGGTTAGTTAACATTCAGTGTAGTCTTTCAGGAATAGAACCCAGTGACTCATCTCTTATATATGACACCCAGTGCTCATCCCAAAAAGTGCCCTCCTTAATGCCCATCACCCATTTAACCCACCTCCTTCCATCAACCCTCAGTTTACTTCTGTATTTAAGAGTCTCTTATGGTTTGCCTCCCTCTTTGTTTTTATCTTATTTTTCTTTCCTTTCCCAATGTTCATCTGTTAAGTTTCTCAGATTCCACACAGGACTGAAATCATACGTCTTTCTCTGACTTATTTTGCTTAGTATAATACCCTCCAGTTCCATCCACTTTGTTACAAATGGCAAGATTTCATTGTTTTTCATTGCCAAGTAGTATTCCATTGTGTATGTATACCACATCTTAATCCATTCATCAGTTGATGGACATTTGGGCTCTTTCCATAATTTGCCTATTGTTGATAGTGCTGCTATAAACATTGGGGTGCATGTGCCCCTTTGAATCAGCATTTTTGTATCCTTTGGATAAATTCCTAGTAGTATAATTGCTGGGTCACAGGGTAGTTCTATTTTTAATTTTTTGAGGAATTTCCACACTCTTTTCTCCCTCCATCTCCTTCTTAACTGGCATAATCACTTATTCCAGTCTTCAAAATGAAGTTTCTTTGTTCAGAGTAGGTTGTACCTTTCAGTCCTCATAGAAATTATAGCTTCAAGTTTTTTATCTTCCTATTGTGCACCATACTAAAAGTGTGTTGCTTCAAATGCCACTTCAGGTACAAATGCCAGACACTGTGAGCACAGTCTTTTCAATGACTAAGACCTTTAGACTCTGCCTGATCCTCACAGAGCCAGTAACAGCCACTAGATGACACCAACAGAAAGTAGAAGACTACATTTTATGATATATTTCAATAAGGTTCCAAATAAAATGGGGTGAGGGGAGGAGCTTTCTGTTCAACTGAAAGTTAACCAAAACACTCAAACCTAGAATTAAAAAGTCAAATATTTAATGCACCCCTAATATGTGCTTGCCTTCCAGCATTCTAGTTAATCAAGGCTTGAACCATTTTAGAAATCAGTCTACCATAGACTTCATCTTCCATAGTTACTGCCAATCTCAGTGTCGCCTTGACTTCTGAGCCAACAGTTATATAATTTGCTACCTAGATGTTCTTGTGACAAATAGCTTTTGTGCAATATTTTAATTTTTAGCATTATTTAGATTTAAGAACCATCTGGTTTGGAGACACTGCAAGTTATAAGGAAAGCTCTAGAAATACTCTTTGAAAAAATAGACAGGGTTGGCTAGTATTTCCTAGAATGATTTAGGTACAATCACAGACACAAGCAAATTGAAATCAATATATTATATTACTAAAGCATTTAAACATACGCTGCCCTAAAACTGCAACCACTCAACAGATTCATCATGTCTTAGGGCAGCAAAGGAATTGAAGAAAATGGAGTTTTAAGGAAAAAACTAAAAGGGGCAACTCACCTGTACTGCATATTTGTAAAACTGTTCTGATAGTTCTCCTAGCTCCTCCCTAGTTTTACAGGTGTTGGGAAATTCCTCAAGCCGGTCCAACTGTTCCACTTCGGCAACAGGATATGGCTTCTCCTTCAAGACCTGCACAATCTGGAAACGGCACAGGCCTGTAATCAGCAAAGTATAGTGGGGCTTGGGCCAGTTGCTGCCTACAACCTGAACCGCCAGGGCAGCCGTCCCAATCCTGAAAAACACACAAAACAGCAGCATTACAAATGTTCAGTGTGGTAAAACTGACACTTGCCTCAAAAGGCTGCCTTTGTTGAGAAATCCTTTAAAGAACAAAGAACATCTGAAGTGGAAATGAATTATTTCTCTAATTTAGCATCCAGCACATGGTCTATGAAGTCATTACCATGAGCAGGGGGGGCAAAGCAGGCCATCTCATTCTAATTACTACCTCCTTTAAGATTAGGTAGAAATTCCTAAAAATAAAAATGTAAAAGTAGTTGACAATTACATAGCTTAAATTCATTTTGCTAGGAATGAGGCAATATTATACCAGAATACTAGCATTTTGAACAGACTGAAATATAAACAGCATGATGTTAAACCAACCTAAGAAATCTGTTCTAATAACCAGTTTTGCTAACAACATCAAGCCAGGTTTTTTTACAGAATCAATTACTGAAACTTCCACTTATCTACCTTATCACAAACTGTCACCAAATCTGAAAATTAACATCTATGTCCATGAATATGAAATTTCTAAGTGTGGGGACTAAATATTAGAGGGCACACACTGTCATGAATGATTAAAGTTATAAACCTAAACCTAAGTGGTAAACACCCCATCTAATACTAACTAAAAAAGTTCTATTTAAGTCTTAGCTCCTTATCAGAACATAGAATTCTGACCAAGTCACATATAACCTTAATTCATGGAAAGGAAGTCTCACCCAAACTAAGCCAAAATTATACAAAATACAAAGCTCCACATTCAGAAGACACATCTAAATCCCAAACTAAAATTATATCTTCTCCCCTCAGCCACAGGAAGGGTTGCAATTTCAGAAAAGAAACGAATTAAGGTGACTAGAACTCCCAACACCCTGGGGAAATGGTAATCCTGGAATATCGCAACTGCCCATCTCAAACATACTGAATCACACACAAATACAGTGTGAATATTTCAGTGAATTTGCTTACTTCTATACACTATTTATTCTTGACTACTTCCTTATAAATTATTCATTCCATAGATTATGTGGAACTTTTGGCTTCCCTCTGCCATTCAGTTTATTTTGAGTGATGTCCAACTTTCCTTCACCCTTTCAGTCATATCATGTGTACATGGATAAAAACTGATTCAAATGGTATCCAAACCCAAAAAATCAGGAAGATAATTTGGTGGGAAGAAAAAATATGATATACTTTAAAAAACCTGAGATAATTTGGCAAGTCCCTATTGTTTTATTTGTGTTGTGGCTGCTTTTCTTCAGTCATTAATGGTAGTAGGCTATACCTCCCACTTCCTGAAAACCAACTCAGATTGCCTGAGAAAGTTAGCAATACCTGAACTGATCAGAGACCAAAACTACAATTCCCTTCGGATGACGACCATCAATGCTTGCGCAATGCAGAGAGGTCACAGTTCTGTCTGCCAGCAACATTAACAGACAACAAACAAACTGGATCCGTGGCCTAAGGAGTCTGCAAACTGGAAACCAAGGAGAACCCAAAGTGATATGAGACAAGTCCAAACGTTCAGATTAGGAGATAAATTTTCATTATTTGAGCCATGTCCTTGATTAAAGTGAGACTAAAAATGAGTTTTCTTACAAAGCAAGCAGAATACTTTCACTAACTGTGAAAGGAAGATGTTTCAGACTGAAAAGAGATCGAGTTGGATTTATACAATGCCTCTCCTCCTAATGAGATAAAATATATAAAGGTTTTACATTCGTTAATTGGGTTTTACTTTAAATCACTTATAGCTGACTAGAATGTACCCTTTTTAAAGAAAAAACATGATCTGTGAAATGATAGGTGGCTAGAAAGAGTATCTGGTGAAAGACATTTTGGGTGGAAAGCTCTTGTGAAAAAGGACCATGTTTAATGTTATTTTAGACAAGTTTTATTGTATTGGGGCAATAGTTTATACATATATAGGTAATAAGTAAATAAAATATTTAATTAATCTAATATTTTCCTACTATGATAACAGGCTTTGAATTAAATCAGTCATCTTTCTAAATATTCTAGTTCTTCTATTAATATTTGCTTTATTAGGCTTGACCAAAAGGCAACATTCTGATTTTCATACATTCAAATGACTAGTGTTCCTTCCCTTTAGGTAGTAGCTCTGTAAATCCACACTTTAATTACTGTGATATTTTATAGTTCAAAGAATTTTTGAAAGTCCTAACTGGGACCTCCTTTCAGAGTTGTAAAATATTGTTTTAATCCAAACAAAGTCTGATTAGGATGGGTATGATTTATGTACTTTGAAAACGGACTTAGATAATTTAAGAGTTCCAAAAATATTTGAGAACTATCAACTGTAGTGGTGGGAAAACCTAAAAGCAGCACTACCGTTTTCTAAGATGAGTATACTGTGTGAATACCCAAACTCTGGTTTATATGCCAACCACTTTCTTTTCTTTTTTCTTTTTTTTTTACTTTAAAGCTCTCCACCTTTATTGGAATCTTCAATCTTCCAAAGCTTTTTCTGTAATGACACTAGTTTAGCTCTGGCCATGTTGAAAGAATATGGGGCCTCCCCTCTCTCCTCCCCCAATCTCCATTTGTGAAATTTACATATAAAACTATACCTATTTGGGGAAAAATAATACCTCCAACATACAGCTTTATTGCTCTGTAGCCTTTCGTAAGTATTATCTCATTATATACTGCCTTTCACTATTGTGAAGAAGCTAACATTATTTCCTTATTATAAATTAGTAACAGAGATTCAAAAGGGTAAACAGATTAATTATCCATGATTACAAAGATACTGCATAGGCAATACTGCATAGGGGGCCTGAATTAGGTTTTAAGACAAATTTTACTTTAAGCACCACAATGGACACTGTAAATTTGTACCAATAAGAAGTACAAACAAATACTTATTAACATAGCTTCTAAGTAGGTAAGATACCGGAAAGCACAGCTATTATTTAATATCTCCTATTTACATCTTAATTACCCTTGATTCATCAAGGTAAGCATTTCTACCAAAACTCTGGAATCAAAAGTTATACTTCTTTGGGAAAGAACAACTGGGACATCTTTCTAGTTTTTGCTTGTCTTCACCCTACTTATCTTCTTGAATATTTGTTAATTTTGGGCAAAACTCATCATCATGATTAATAATTTAAAAACAAGAAGTCTATTAGGATAGCTCCAAGTTCTACAACAGACGAGACTTCTGCTGCTACAGGACTTTGGTTTTCACTCCTTTATTAAAACCTCGTTTCTGGGGGGTGCCTGGCTGGCTTAGTCAACAGAGCATGTGACTCTTGATCTCAGGGTTGTGAGTTCAAGTCCCCACAGTGGGCACAGAGATTACTTAAAAAAAAATAAATAAATTAAGAACTTCATTTCTGAATTTAAGAAACGCCACTTATAGACACTTTCCATAAAAAGAATAACTGCAGATTAGGAAAATCTAAGTGGAGCTATCCATTACATAGTTGCTAACCTAAAAGATTAAATTTTAAAATGTTAGGATCATCAGGTAATATTTCCTAAGAATACCTAAGAATGCTAACAGATAAAAATAGGAGTAATGCCTGGACAAAGAGTTGACCCAAAATAAGAAACTGTACATCTGCTATATATAAAGCATTCATTTCTTGTGAGACAAATGCCAGTGAAACTAATTTGCAGTCTCAGAGGAAGAAGCCAAAAAATGAAGAGGGACTGAGAAATCAGCACTCTGAGGAAGTGGTCACATATCCTGAAGAATGTAAGGCTGGAAGAAAACTGGATGACCATCTTGAAATGCATGAAAGGACAGCGTATAGGTAGTGCTAAGTTATAATCCATCTTCACTAAGGAAACAATGGCTCACTCAAGTCCAGTCAAGCAGGGTGCCCTGAGGCGGTGTAAGAGCCAAATTCTAAGCTGTATGGATAATCCAAAGCTCCTCCTTTAAAAAGGCTCCTGTGTCAGGTAACATGCCCACATACTAACATATAGAAAGGGACTGTCCTATTCAAAACAGTAAAGGAAGTTGTTCAGGTAAGCCAACATCTGGCTCTGCTACTTTGTGTGACAAGGAACACAAGGGAACAAATTATTTCTGCTGCTCCTTGAAGACTGAGGCAATGTCACCTGGATGGTCTCAAGGAAACAAGAGACAGGAGTAGAGCACCTGGCCTCCCCTTTGGGTACTACTAACATCTGGAAAAGCAGGTAACTGAGGAAGGACAGATTTATGTATTGAAACAGTAATGTTATGGGTAACTCAATATTTGCACTAGTGAGGCTTTTAAAATTTTTTAAAGAGTGTTGAAAAGTCATATTAGAGAAAAAAGACCTTGGAGGCTAATGCTAAGGAATGCAGTACAATCTTTCTAGATAGATTTTTCAAGTAGCAAACAATATTTCTAGGATAACAAGATGGTCCTTATAATGCTAGAATTCTAGGAAGAATCTTCAGTGTATGTTTTATAACGTAAATAAAACAATATTGCTATTAATTTAAAACAAAGGCAGCAATTTGAACATCAAGGATCATATTACATATCATCTGAATATATTAATGATTACTTCCAAGCAGGAAAATTTAGTTATTGATGTTTTGGAGGGATTTACATAAAAGAAATTTAAAAACATCCAAAATCTTCCCAGAATATACCAACAACCTAAAATATGACTAAATCTACTTTTTGAAATTCAGTGTACCCATGGGTAATCACCATACATATGTACAGAAATAAAACAAAAAAATCTAATCACAAGCACTCTTGCCTCAACAAGCAATCAAATTGCCTGGGCAGAGAAAGCAAAAATTGTGGTATAACCACAGGTTTAAGGATGGGGTCATATGTAGGGAAAATAGAATCCAACACAATTTATCAGAGTTTAATGAAACTTGAAAAGTATCCAACTCCATGCAAGCAATAACCAAAGCAGCAGATCAGATGGAAGCCAAAATGTTTTTGGTGCTTGAGAAATGCAAGGTTTTTACAATATGGGCTAATAAGAGACTGTTACAGGTTTTTTGTTCGTTTGTTTTGCTTTGTTTTGGGAGGGGAGAGATATCAGTCTCCTCTCAGAGATGCAGACAGTTATGGACTCTCCTTTTAAAAATATATATAGTCAAAAGGTTTTAGATAAAAATAAGGCATTCCTAACATTCTCAAAATCGTTCAGTCTGCAATCCCTAACTTTAAAAAGGAGTAACTGCAAGTAGGTAAACAAGGGCTCTAAATTAAAAACATCTCAAGAAGAGTTAAGGATAGGAGGCAGGGGCTGGGGAGGTGTGTTTAAAGAGAATAGCATTTGTTGAGCATATACTATATCCCAGCATTATCCAATAGAAATATAGTATGAGCCACATATGTAATTTTAGTAGCCACATTAAAAAGTAAAAAGAAATGGGTGAAATACTAAATTTTATTTAACCCCAGAGAGCTAAAATGCTACCATTCTAACATTTAATTGATGTATAATTTATTAGTCAGCGAAACATTTTCCACACTAAGTTTTCAAACTCTAGTGTGTACTGTATATTTAAAGCACATCTGTGGTGACTTGTGGTGACTAATCACACAATCATACTGGTTTATCTGGGACTCAAGGTGTTTCCTGGGAGACAGGACTTTCACTGCTGGAACTAGTTCAGTCCTCAACAAACCGGGACAATTGGTCACTCTAGTATCTCAATTTGGACGAGCCACATTTCAAGTGCTCTCTAGCCACCTGTGTTTAGTGGCTACAGTACTGGACTACTATCAAGCATGGCACAAAGGTTATTTCATTTCGTATTCATAACACACCCAAGAAATGAATGCTGTTAGTTTCCAAAATACAGAGGAAGAAATAGGCACAGGTTGTGTGTCATAGTCACACAATTAAAAAAACAAAAACACAAAGTCACACAACTAAGGCCATGGTGTAGGGCAATCTAGTGGCAAGGCTGGGGTGTCCGAAATGAGAAGCTATGAGAATATGAGAAAGTTTCAGAAAGGCAGACAAGGGAAAACGTGGGTAGGAACTGAGGGGAAAAGACAAGAGGCAGACAAATAGTGTGGAAGAGAGGTACCCCAAAATCAATGAAAAGGGTAGTGCAGTTTACGATAGCACAGGAAAAAGAGAAAGCGTGTGGAGTACCAAGTGTCTCACTTAAGAGGGCAAAAAAAAACAAAAAAACAAAAAACCCACCACCACCAACAACAAAAACGACGGGGAGTAAGGGAGGGAAGGATAAGAGGAGGGGGCCCGGAAAGTTAAGAGCACTGGCTTAGGAGTCTGAGGATCTGGGGGGCGAAGGGGAGAACCTAAATTAACAGCGGCAGCTAATGGCATAGTCTTCACTACTTCATGGGTCAGACATCTGTCATCCCCATTTCACATGGGAGGTGACTGAAGAGATAACCAAACCGCGAAGGCTGCCCCTGCGCCCCGAGGCCGGACCGGGCCTGGGCCAGAGTCCAGAGAGGAGGCCACGCCGCCCGCCGCCGCCACCGCGGGAGGCAGCGGGGCCTACCTGTGCAGCGGCGGCAGGTCCTGCGCGTCGCTGGCCGGGTCGGGCGTGTTGGGGATGACCCCCAGGATAGTACTCTGCAACGACGTGCCCTTGAGCAGGCGGCTCCGCACCAGCTGCAGGTTGCGGGCCGAGTCCACGCTGGTGCGCATGGTGGAGCCGGGCAGCAGCACGCCCTCGTGGGTGAGCAGCAGCGGGAGGCGGCTGGGGATCTGGATAGGGCTCACCGACGACATGGCGACGGCTATTCGCGCTAGGGGGGCGTCAAAGGGAGCAGGACGCGGCACCCGGCACTAGCCCCACGGCCCCAGCCAAAGCTCCCAGCCGTCGGCGCGCCTGCGCGCCGCTGCTTCCGGCTCCGCCCTACGGCCCGCCCCCGGGCTCAAACCCCGCAGCATCGCACCGCCCCCTCCCGGAGTCGCTCGGCTGGTGCGCGCCGTAAGTGTACAAAGAGAGGCGCACTCCAGCCCCGTGAGACCTTCGCTCTCCAGGCTTGCTCTAACAGTCTCTCCTGAGGCTCAGCCACAGGGCTGTCCCCGGTGTTGAAGCTAGAGAGAAGATGGTGTTTAAATTGTATCTACTTGAAATGTTTTTAATGTTTCATTCGAATTGGTATTAGATTTTTTTAAACGTTGCAATAAAAAGTTCCCACCGTTCACTTATAATAATCAGAAAATTAACATCACTGTTATCTAATGAGTAGAGCTTATACAAATTTTGCTAGTTTTATCACTTATGTCCTTTTTCTGGTCCAGGATCCCAGAAAAATCACTTTTCATTTAGTTGTGATGTCTCCTTAAATGTGTGTGTGTGTGTGTGTGTGTGTGTGTGTGTGTGTGTGTGGATAGATATATGGATAGATAAATATATCTGTATCTATCTATCTATCTATCTATCTATCTATCTATCTATCTATATTTCTTTTTTCTTTCAAAACCGTGATACTTTTAAACAGCATTGGTCCATTATTTTATAGAATGTCCCTCAATTGGGGTTTATCTGATGTTTTCTTGGGATCAACATTATACATTTTTTTTGCAGAAAGACTACAGAAGAGATGTGGCCTTCTTGGTGATACATGATGATTGAAATGTATTATTAATGGTGATTTTAACTTTGATTACCTGGTAAAGGTGATATCTGCCAGGTTTCCCTATTGTAAGTTAGCATTTTTCTCTTTATAAGTAATAAATATGTTGTGGGGAGTTAATATTATGTGTATTAATTGGAATTCTGTAAGAAAAAGCTGCACATCTCCCTCATTATTTACCTATTCAATTTTTTTATGTTAGTAGGAGTTCATGGATTTTTTTAATGGGTTATAACCCAGTAGTATCATGTGTTTCATTGCTTGAATTGTTTCAAATTTGGCCATTAGGAGCCTCTTCATGTTGGGATTTTACTTGGGTTTGGCTGTAGGTTGCAGATGGAAAATTTTCCCTGACTATGAAGTCCAGCACTGTTCTTAAAATCCAAGAGAGAATTGAAATTTCATTCAAATCAACAAACATTCACAGAAGAACTGCTAAGTGCAAGGCCCTGGGCTAACTGTGGAGAGTATGACATAAGACAGGTTTATACCCTCACGCATCTCTCGGCCAGGGGGACAGCCCCATAGAAGACTGAGTGTGATACAGGGCAGGTGGAACTGTATGTTTCTGTGTAAGCCGCAGATAAGGGAAAGGAGAAGGCAGGTGTACAGGCTGCTATGGTGGAGACAGAAATGCAGGAACTTGAACACTTCTGCCCACAGCTCTTTCTTTGACATTATCCTACCTTCTTTCATACACTCAGGTACCAGGTACCAACCAGGTACTAGATTCTACTTTAGGTGCTGGGGATACATCAGTGAACAAGACAGACAAGGTTACTGTTTTCATGGAGTTGAACTTCTAGTGAGGGAAACAAACAATAAGCAAGGAGAATAATTTCAGATGGTGATAAATCCTTTAGATGGTTAGAGAAGGGCTTTCTGGACAGATGACATTTCAACTGGGCCCCATGCTTGGAGAGGTAGCAATGCAAACCTCAGGGGGTGAGGGTCCAGGGGGTGCTGTTTCAAGGCCAAAGAAGCAACACAAAGACTTTGTGGCTGGAATGAATTTTGGATATTTGCAGAACCTTCTCCTGAAATTCAGTGAGAGTGAGGGTTTGTGGTATGGATAACAGAAGTGGGCAGGGTCAGGAGGGCAATGTAAGAGGAAAAAGATTCGTTAGGGAGTCTAGAAAGAAGTCAAGGTCTTACTCTAAGCCTGACATAAGCCACTGGCAGTTCCAAGTTGCAGAATAACTTTTCCAGTTTATGTTTTCGAGAGACCATTTTGGCTGCTGTATGCCGTCTGTGAACGCTCCCAATTTTACCCATCAAGTTATACTCCTAATTATACAGAATCCTATGAAGATGGTTGTGAGGTTTATCCCACTCTATTAGAATATGCTCAGGATTTTTTTTGAATCATTGGACAGAGAAGCCTGGCAGTTTTAAACTGAAATTAGGCAGTTTGCAGAGACCCTGAATGGCTGGGTTAGATTTTTTGAGGCTCTTAGTGTTTTAACAAAGAAATTTAAAAACCATCTGATAAACTTTGTGATAAATATCTCAGACACTTATGTTTAATGCTTTTAACTTGCACACATATACTCCTGCCCCCATAACAAGAATAACACACAAAATTGGTATTCTATTCACATAATCACTGAATTTATCTTTTTTAAAAAAGTTTATTTATTCTGAGAAAGAGAGAGAGAGAGAGCATAAATATTTGATGGAGGGGTGCCTGGGTGGCTCAGTAGGTTAAGCATCCAACTTCAGCTCAGGTCATGATCTCATGGTTCGTGGGTTTGAGACCTGTGTCATGCTCTGTGCTGACAGCTCAGAGAGTGGAGCCTGCTTCGGATTCTGTGTCTCCCTCTCTCTCTGCCCCTTTCCCCACTCATGCTCTTCTGTCTCACTCAAAAATAAATAAACATTAAAACATTTAAAAATAATAAATAAATATTTTGATAGATAAATAAACAATGTAGATGTAGAGTCTTTCAAAGAAGGAGCCAGGAAAGCCACAAAGTCACTAAAGACCTCACATTTAGAGTCCTGATGCTTTCCCAGGTGGGCTGACACATCCATCACAGGAATATAATCATAGGATTAAAAGAAAATATTCATCAAACAAACAATTTAAACATGGACCTATTCCCACTGCAGTTTCTATAGTGCAGTGTGAATTTGTTTAAAAAGAAAAATCCTTGGGGCACCTGGATGGCTCAGTCGGCTTACCCTCAGTGAGCAGGGTAGGGGCAGAGGGAGAGCGAAAGAGAATCCCAAGCAGGCTCTGCGCTGTTGTTGCAGAGCCCATCTTGGGGCTTGAACTCACAAACCAAGAGATCATGGCCCTGAGCCAAAATCAAGAATTGGACACTTAACCGACTGAGCCATCCAGGTGCCCCAAGGATTTTTTCTTTTTAAACAAATTCACACTGCACTATAGAAACTGCAGTGGGAATAGGTCCATGTTTAAATTGCTTGTTTGATGAATATTTTCTTTTAATCCTATGATTATATTCCTGTGATGGATGTGTCAGCCCACCTGGGAAAGCATCAGGACTCTAAATGTGAGGTCTTTAGTGACTTTGTGGCTTTCCTGGCTCCTTCTTTGAAAGACTCTACATCTACATTGTTTATTTATCTATCAAAATATTTATTTATTATTTTTAAATGTTTTAATGTTTATTTATTTTTGAGTGAGACAGAAGAGCATGAGTGGGGAAAGGGGCAGAGAGAGAGGGAGACACAGAATCCGAAGCAGGCTCCACTCTCTGAGCTGTCAGCACAGAGCATGACACAGGTCTCAAACCCACGAACCATGAGATCATGACCTGAGCTGAAGTTGGATGCTTAACCTACTGAGCCACCCAGGCACCCCTCCATCAAATATTTATTAAGCATCCACTGTATGCTGAGCACTGTACACTAGATTCACAGATACATCAATGAACAGACAAACACGGTCCCTGGTTTCAAAGAGCTTGCATTCTAGTGAGGTAGGCAGAAAATAAATAAGCCAACAAAGAAAGAAATGGCCATTTCAGAAATTGATAAGTAAGGGAAATGTAATAGGAAACTATGTAGAAGGTGATAGGAGGAGGACTTCAGTGTTCAGTAGGGAGGTCTGGCAAGGTTACTCCCAGGAGGTGGTGTTTGACCTGAGACTGGAATGGTGAGAATGGACCAGCTCTGCGAGGAGCTGGAAGGAGAATGTTCTTGGTAGAGATTAGGACTGGTGCAAACATCAAGGTGGGGAAGAGCTTCCTAGTTGCTGGAACAGAGGAGAAGGCCAGGCACTGGGATGTGGGGATTCAGCAGCTGGGAAGATTTCCTCCGGAAGCTATTGGAACCAGCAAAAGGGAATAAACCTTGGGGCAGAGAAAGTTGACTAGCACAGGGTGGGAATGGACTGGAAAAGAGAGGTATAGGAGGAAGGTCTAATCATCTAAACCTCTTTGGGGCCTGGCTTGCAGGTGCCTCTGCTCCTTGCCTTGGGCACTTCCCTTACCCACTGGTGTATCCTCTGGCCTTAGACACTACATCCTGCTGGGTACGTGGGAAGCACAATGAGGAAGTAAGTCAGTTCCTCCAGAAAGCTCTTGCCACAGGTTACCTTGCTGCTGTGCACCCCTCCCCCCCACTGCCTTGTTCCCAAACTGTTTCATCATATGCAAATGGCCCGTGTCTACACCAAGTTCATAATCATGACTCTCCCATCCCCCCAAGAAATGGGGAGAATACAGGGCTGGAAACATCTGTTTCCTCTCTGTTTTTATTCCCATCACATCCTGGTCCCTACCCTGACCACAGTGGTGGTCTCGCCACTAATCAGAGTGAATATGCTTCCACTCTGGTTCTTCCCAAGAGGAAATTGGGAGGCCAATGACTTCTCAAGGACTGCCAAAGAAAGTTCTGGAGGGAATTCCCCCTGGCCAGTCAAGGAAGCAGAGGTGGGCCTCATCACATTGGAGGGTGGCCCATGCTAATGTGTGGCAGAGGTCCAGTTATGTTAAGATGAACAATTTCTGTTCTGCAAACATATATCCATTGTACACGTTTGCATTTCATTAATTTCCATTTGGTTTACTTTTCCCTGTTTTTAGTTTCCTGGACAAATGCTGTATAGAAAAGGGTCACACCTTTGAAATCCTCAGTGTATCTCTCTGCAGGTGTTTAAAAATAAAACATTTGGCAGATCATACTAAGCAGAAAGGTGACAGAAAATCTGATTTATTTATTTGAGAACATGGTTCTTAGAGACCAAACAAAGAAATTAGGTGTGACCCTTTTCATACATCTTGATATTTCATTTTCCTCTTACTTATTAACATAAAGCAAAATGAGCTGCATTCATGTTGGAACTACGCTCATTCACCAATTGCAAGGTGGCTTGGTACAGACACAAACATTTATTGGCACGCCAATGATGCATGCAGCCCCTTGCCAGCTCATGACTTGCAATCTAGAATTTGTTGCCTCCACTCCCTGCCTCCTGCCATTCCCTCCCCTGGAAATCTTTAGGTAGTGAATGAACTGTACTGCAATACACGGTGGTCCGATCCCCAGGGACTTCTATTGAATTATACCAATTTTACTGTAATGCGTCTGTGTTCCAGGCTGGTTCATGGCAGCCAGAAATCTTGTTTCTTCCCAGAGTCTTAAACAAATTGTGTGACACTCTCTCTTACCCAAAATATGTCCTTCTCTCTCTTTGTTCATTTCCATCATCCCTGAGAGATTCACTTATAGCGTCACATGGCAAGTATATCTCATACCCTGATGCCCCCCATCTGGGGACCCTGTCTTGCATGGTCTATAGCAGAATTCCAGAAATGGAATCCACCAATTCTGGTTGTGATTTGCTGAAAGGAAGTGGGATGGGAGGGAATGGAATAAAGGCGTTTGGAAAATTCTTCTCCCAAGACTGGGTAGTGTGCAAGTCCACTTACTCAAAGCACAATCCAATATTTCAATGTCAAGAGCTGTATCTGAACCCTAAGACAAGCTCCATAATTTGCAGGATCCAGTGCCAAATGAAAATGTGGGGCTCCTTGTTCCAAATTATTAAGGATTTCAAGATAGTGACAGTAGAGCCTTAGCTAAGCCTGGGCCTTTCTGAATATGAGGCTCTGTAAGGCACTGGTCATACCCCATGATGCTGGCCCTGTTGGTCATACCCTGGTCATACCCTGTTATATACTCTCTTTTTCCATTCCTTCAGAAATATTCTTAATTGCCATCCCCTCCCCCAACCCAGGCACATGGGTGTTCTGGAAGTGAGTCACATACTCAGAAAGGTAAAATGGAAAGCATTTTAATATATTTTATTATTTTTTTCTTTTTAATGTTTATTTTTGGGAGAGAGAGACAGAGCATGAGCGGGGGAGGGGCAGAGAGAGAAGGAGACAGAATCCGAAGCAGGCTCCAAGCTGTCAGTACAGAGCCTGACGCGGGGTTCAAACTCACGAACTGCGAGATCATGACCTGAGCTGAAGTCGGATGCTTAACCCACCGAGCCACCCAGGCGCCCCCGCATTTTAATATATTTTTAAAATACCTTGGGTTATTTAAGATTCCTAAATTATGTCCAGCTCCAATCCCCTGATTCTGTGAAAACTGAGAGTCAGAAAATGGCAAAATTGCATTTTTTAAATTTGTTTACTCATCCATTTATCCTTTATTTACTGAGCACCTGCGATCCTTCTAGCACTCTCCCAGGCTCCAAGGATTCAATAGTGAGCTAAACAGACATGTCCCTGTCCTTGTGAGCCTCTCTATTTAGAGTGGGAAATGAACTCTGAACAAATAACGATTCACACAAATATTTAATTACAAACTGGGGTAAGAGAAGAAGCATGGTTCTATGAGCAGGCTTGGCCCTAGGTTGTAGGGTTGGGAGTGGGTGGTTAGAAAAGGTTTCCCTAAGTGATCTTAAGCCTCAGTAGATGTTTAAAAAGAGGGAGCCATTCCAGGAAGAGGGAAGAGCAGGTGCTGTGTCAGTGGCCCAACCTTCTGCATGACCCCGGCACACTCCCTGCAGGGGGATGTCCCCTTCTCCTGACTGCTCAGGGCTGAATCTAAGCTGCTCTTACCTGCTGCCTTTTCAGATTCTCTGATTCTTGGAAAAGAAGGATTGGCAGAAGAGCTGAAAATGACCAGGAAGAGGATATACTGGGTCCCCAGGTCTTCTGGTGGCCTCGTGAATCTTGGCATGGACATGAGCAATGACATGGTTTCAGGACTCAGCTATGTAAGTAGGTCTCCTTTGCATCAAAATACCAGGAAACTGAATTGACAGGGTATTCTCAATGGTCATGAATTAGGTTAGAAAATTTTGTCCCATATTTATTCAACCTTGATTTCTTTTAATGGATCTCAGGCTTCACAATTAGATGAATTGTACTCCCTGGTCATGACACACCCTCTTGGTCTATCTATCTACCTATAACCTATCTATCTATCTATCTATCACCTATTTATCTATGTATTTACTTATAATAATACAATAAGCACCTGTAAACCCATCGACAACTCACCACCTTGGACCTTAACAATCACATCCAGCTATTGATCTTCTCCCCGACTTCATTCCCCAGCTTTCCCTACCTGAAGTAAACACTGTCCCAGATCTTTTCTCATCAATGCCTTACTATGCTTCTAAAATACTATTATTTATCCTATATGAAGCCCTAAAGACAATATTCTTTTTTATTTTAGTTGTTTCCCACCTTATCAATTTCTAAAAATGTTTATTTTTGAGAGAGACAGAGAGAGAGAGAGAGAGAGAGAGAGAGAGAGAGAGAGAGACTGAGCACAGGTGGGAGAGGGGCAGAGAGCGAGAGATACAGAGTCCAAAGCAGGCTCCAGGTTCTGAGCTGTCAGCACAGAGCACGATGTGGGGTTCGAATCCAAGAACTTGGAGATCATGACCTAAGCCGAAGTCAGCCACTTAACTGACTGAGCTACCCAGATGCCCCTGTTTCCCACTTTATCAAAAGGGTCACATGTAATGTTTGGGGACTTTCTTACTTACTGATTTCTTTTTGGTAGGTTTACTCTCAGAGGGCAACTTGGTCTCACATTGTGTGGGTGACTAACTATAGCTCCCTTTATTCTTGTCTACACTGTGTACCACAGATAAAAAAATGGGGAGGTAGAATGACCTGTCCAGAGGCACCCAGTGAATGTAGGGCATACCTAAGGCTGGGACTCAGTTGTCCTAACTCCTGGCCCACTGCTTATTCCCTACCCAGCAACCTTTTTTTTTTATTTAAAAAAATTTTAAAATCTTTATTTATTTTTGAGAGAGACAGACAGAGTGTGAGCAGGGGAGGGAAGAGAGAGAGGGAGACACAGAATCTGAAGCAGGCTTCAGGCTCTGAGCTGTTAGCACAGAGCCTGACGCAGGGCTTGAACTCATGAACTGTGAGATCATGACATGAGCCAAAGTTGGATGCTTAACTGACTGAGCCACCCAGGCGCCCCTCTTTTATTTTTTTCTTTAAATTGAGGTATAATTGATGTGAAACTTACTAGTTTCAAGTGTACAACATTTATTCAATATTTACATATAGTGCAAAAAGGTCACTACAATATTACTTCCATCATCACATATAATTACAAACTTTTTTCTTGTGATGGGAAATTTTAAGATCTACTCCTTACCAGCTTTAAAACATACAAGGCAGTATTATTAACTGTATCAACCATGCCATACATTATAACCCCATGACTTATTTATTTTATAACTGAAAGTTTGTGTCTTTTCATCCCCATCACCCATTCTGCCCACACCCCACCCCTGATCTGTTCTCTGAGCTCTTTGTTGGTGTTGTTTTTAAGTTCCACATATAAGTGAGATCATACAGCGTTTGTCTTTCTCTGACTCTAGCAGCTGGATGTGGAAAGATCCATCATCCTTGGGTGGCCAACACCCCAGGACAGTATGAGGTCAGAAAACTGATGCTCTTTTGGTTTTTCTTTCCCAAGAAAACTTACACCCTAGAAGACAGCCCCTGGAGCCAGCAGGTAAGGAAGCCTGAGACACGAGGGACAGCAACAGAGCTCCATTGGGGGAAGTATGATGCTGCCTGGAGAACCATGATTCCCTTCCGTCCCAAGCCACAGTGAGTTCTGAGGGGGAGGTGAGGGGCAGTACCCATTATGACAATGTTCCTCAGACACAAACACATACATCCCTCCCAAAGATGTCTGAACATTCATGTCACCACCACAGCCAAATAAGTCTAGAGCAGCCTGAGGCACATCAGAAGGCAGAGTCAGATCATTCATTCATTTATTCTTTCATTCATCTATTTACTCATCCAACAAAGATTCATTGAGAACCTACCAGACACTGTGCTAGACCTCAGAGGAAAAGTACTAAGCAAGGCAGACATGATTCTTGCCCATCATAGACCACGCATTGGGGAAAAAGACAATAGCAAGTTAACTCATAAATAAACATGTGGTTACAAGCTGCTTGAAGACAGTGCTATGAAGTTTGGGGGAGAGGGGAGGTGGGCGGTGCTGAGGGACATTGAAACAGTGACAACTTGGTAGGTGCTTGGTACTTAAGCTGTGCTCTGGAGGGTAAACTTGATTTTACCAGGCCAAAGTAAAAGAAGGATGATCTGAGCAGAGGGAACAGCATGTGCAAAGGCCTGGCCTTGAGGTGAAAGGAATACAACATGATGTGTCCAGGAACTGAGGAGGCCAGCATCACTGGCATCATGTGTGATGATGGGCATGGCATGAGATGAGATTGCAGAGGGACATAAGTCTCCACAGGGCACATTAAATATGTTAGTCTTCATTCTAAGAGAAATGAGGAGCTGTTAAATGCCCTATGATGGTACCCTTAAACTTTTGAGTTAAAGAAATTCAATGTATCCTTCTCCAGTAAATCAAAGTTTAAAATAACCATTCCCAAATGTCTTTCTGACTTCTACAATCTTGCTTTCAGGGTCCTGCACAGAATCAGGTACATATTCATTTATTCATCGTCTACGGACAGGACCTTAACATTCTTCTAGAATGATTCTAGAATCATCCTAGAATTGCCACAAGGACTCTGTTTTGTATTAACAATCCCCTCTTTTCTCTCACATGTTTGCTAAGATTTTATCAACGAACTGGAGTTGTTTTCCTATTTTTTTGAAAACCTGAGCTCCCATCACCACATCACTCCCACTGAATTGCTCTTATCTCCACCAAGAATAAATAATGTGGGTGCTTAAGTGCGCCCAGGCAGCCTCATTGAGAGAAACAGTCTGCTTCTACCAGACCTTGGGCATAGTGGCACCAGCTCATAGATTCTTGCCCTTTCTCTGCAATCACACATGGCCCCACATATCTAGTGATACCTGGTACAGACTCCCACCTTCCTAGTCCCTTCTCTCTCCAGCATGTAGACAAAGGTGTGGCTAGCCTTGCCCAGAATGCACAGCCTCCGGGGCTGGTGGGTGGTGAGGCTGGGAAGGGCCAGTGAGTGGAGAAGAGGGTGTAGCCCAAAACAAAACAAAAGCATCCCGTGCGTTTGGCATTTTGTATTCTCATCTCTCGCCCCAAGTCTTTTTTTTTTTAATTGAATTTTCTTCATATTGAAACATACAGCATTAAAGACAACTTTGGAAAAAAAGAAGTAGAAATTATATACAATCCCAACACCCTAGTCGAATCATTATTTCTGTATTTGTGAATCATTTCCAGGAATATGACCTTGTCATTCTAGTTTATTTACTTTTTATTCCATTTTTTATTTTTGTGAAAATTACATAAGCAAAATATAGAAAACATGGAACAGTGAGAATCTCTTTTCTTTTATCTTTACCAATTCTAATCCCTTTGTCAAAGTCAACCACTATTAATAATTTGAAATAAATGTATGTATACATATATAAATGTGTATATATAAAAATGTAAATGCACATGTACATATAATACATAAATATGTAAATGTGCATATACATAAATATATAAATGCGTATATACAATTGTTAATAGTGGTTGACTTTATATATATAGTTTTGTCTGCTTTCTCTCATTTCTTCCTTTTTTAAAAGTTTATTTATTTATTTTGAGAGAGAGAGAGCACATGCATGTTGGGTAGGGGCAGAGAGAGAGGGAGAGAGAGAATCCCAAACAGGTTCTGTGCTGTCAGTGCAGAGCCTGATGTGGGGCTTGATCCCACAAACCCTGAGATCATGACCTGAGCCAAAATCAAGATTCAAATGTTTAAGTGACTGAGACACCCAGGCTACCCCTTCCTTTTCTTTTTTAATGTTTATTTATTTTTGAGAGAGTGAGCATGTGCGTGTAAGTGGGGCAGGAGCAGAGTGGGGGGGGGGGGACAGAGGATCCAGAGCAGGCTCTGTGCTAGCAGCACAGAGCTTGATGCAGGGCTCAGACTCACAAACCATGAGATCATGACCTGAACTGAAGTCAGACACTTAACTGACTGAGCCACCCAGTTGGTTTTTTTATGTAAGTAAAAATACTTTTTACTTTTTTTATGTACATAAAAATTTGATAAATTTCTTGACCCACAAGTGGCCTTTTTTTCCTTTCTTACTATGCTCAGAGCTCATTTCATGTTCTACATATAGGTCAACTCTATTTGTGGACGCTTGTGCATTGTTTTCCACATATGGGTATACCCTATTTCTTTTCTTTCTTTTTAAGTCATTCCCCTAATAATAGGTGTTTTTGTTGTTTCTGTTTTTTTAATTATTTTAAGTTTATTTATTTACTTTGAGAGAGAGAGAGTGCACACAGCAGGGGTGGGCAGAGAAAAAGAGAAACAGAATCCCAAGCAGGCTCTATGCCAGGGCTCAAACTCAAAAACTGTGAGATCATGACTTGAACCGAGATCAGGAGTTGGATGCTCAACCAACTGCACCACCCAGGCACGCTTGTTGTTTCTGGTTTTTAACTATCACACATAATAGAGTAATAAAAAAAAAACATGCTTTTTTTTTTTTTGTACATCCAGATGACCACACTGTGCTTTTTACATAGTATATAATTCATTCCTGCAAAATCTTGCCCTTGGCTTAATTTTATGTCTTTACAGCCCTATCATAAGGGCAACTATATGACCTGTGACCTCTCTGCTAGGTTTCCTGCCCCTCAGCCCATGGATGATGCTGGCCTCTTCTCCTACTTCACGTTGTCATGGCTCACCCCACTCATGGTCCGAGGTTTGCAGAGACGCTTAGATGAGAACACCATCCCCCAGCTGTCGGTCCATGATGCCTCAGACAAAAATGCTAAAAGGTAAAGTCTTATTGGACAAACCGCTGGGTTGGTTAAAGACCATGTCTTGTGGGATTGGTGACCAAGGATGCTTAAGAGTAGCAGGTAGGGTCAGTCTTCAGACAACCAAAGAATATTGACTCTAGCAAGAGGTCTCACTATACTTCATGAACTCCCTGAAATGGTACTTACTTTATATGTATAGGCTGGAGACCTTTGTCTGGAGCAAGGATTCACATCTTTTACCTGATTTGCCTAAGGGCCCAAGACCCCAAGAAAGTTAGAAATTACTGCCTATTGTCCCTTTTGCTTTTTCTTCTGGATCAGATGTTTACCTATGTCACTCATTAAATTTTGGGTTAGTGGCCAGTCTCCGAATACTTAAGTCATCACTAACTAGATGTGTGGTTAAGGTTCCTACACAACCTACTTCACAAGGTAATATGAGGATTAAAGGGGGGGGGGACGAATAAACGGCTTCAAATGTTCTATACTCATGTTCCTACCTGTAGCTACTTCATGAGAGACATCAGGTAGAGAATCATATTATCCAAATGTGCTCCAGGAAATGGTAGTCCCTGGAGAGCTTCCCAGAAGAGAGCATTCTGCGGCCAAGTGAGTCTGTGAAATGTGGCATACTTATTGCCAGGTCTCAGAGATTTGTTTACAAAGCAAATTAAAGTACTTAAGTCACTGGGAAAACAGAAACTGGTTTAACTTTGACCCATTGCTTCTTGGAATTATTCAGTAAAGAAAAAAAAAAGTCTTCAAGGAACACCAACCTCTTGCATAATGCCAGATGTTGATCAGAATCTCACTGGCTACCCGCTATGATGTCAGGCAAGTCATTTACCCTTTCCAAGACCCTGTGTCTTTATGTATAAAATAAAGGATTATAAAATTTATCTCATGGTCCTTCACAGAATTGTTGTAAGAATCAAAAGAGATGGTAAATTCAATATGAAGCACCTGGAAAAATGCCTGGTGCATAATAGACAACCAAAGTGTGTGTTTGTCCTTCTGTGACCATTATGAGCACAGGATCTCCTGATCTATGTCTATTCACTTAGGGCTCACTGATTCTGCCGTTTTTGTTCTATAACTCACATGAAAGCGTCCACCAATACTTTTTTACAAATCACTCCACTTTGGGATTTTTTTTTAAAATAATTATCCACGCATTCACACCTTTACAGAAGCTTCTTTCTCTGTGTTCACCACTGAACCAGCAGGGTTCTGGGGTGCATCTTCCCTAGTCCTTCAGGAGAACTACTTTGACTTCTGTGAGGATTTGCTGACAAACTGCCAGCCATCAATCGTCACTACCACTCACATCAGCCACAGCAGCAGAGCCACCATTGTCACCACCATCACCTTCATTATTACTATCACAATTCGTATTTCTCATTTGCCCATCCAGCACCTCCCATGACCATTACAAAAGGGTTATGAAGTAAGTAGGAAAGATGCGATTTCCCCCATTTACACTTGAAGAAACTGAAAACTCAGAGAAGCAAAATTATGTTCCTTGAATCATAGTTAATGAATGGAGGAGGTGAAGTTTGAAACCATGTCTTTTGAAGATTTTTTTCTTAATTTACCTTAATGTTTGTTTATTTTTGAGAGAGGGGGGAGAGGCAGAGAGAGAGGGAGACACAGAGTTGGAAGCAGACTCCAGGCTCCGAGCTGTCAGCATAGAGCCCGACACAGGGATTGGACCCATGAACCATGAGATCATTACCTGAGTCAAAGTCGGATGCTTAACCGACTAAGCCACCCAGATGCCCCTGAAACCAAGTCTTTTGAATCTGGTAATCATGGTGAGAAATTGATACAGTTGCTAAGAGAGTTGAGAGCAGGCTATGGGGAAACTTGGATTTGTTTAGTCAAAGTGGAACAAACTCCAGAGCTTTTTATCTCTGTGGATTGGGTTACATGTGGGGATAGAGCTGGAATGAAGGGAGGTGGCCCCAAAGTTTGGCCCATGAATAATGAAATCCTCTAACACATATGGGTGTCATTTTTGCTTTACTTACCTAGGGCCCAGACCCCCCAAGTTATCTGGCCCACACAGATGGGCATGGGATAGGACAGTTGTTTTATAAATTCAGGGAGGAAAAAGCAGCCTAGAGTTTTGATAGCAGGTGAGGGAAGGTAGGACAGGAAAATTCTCATGATGTTTGTTTCCTTCTGGCTTTAGGCTGGGCACAAGTGCCCGTGGCTATAGGAGTGAAGGGTAGAAAGTACTAGAACTGCCTGCCATGAGAGACTTAGTGACCTAACATGCATAAGCAGTGCTGCTCTCAGGCCCTGAGCACAAAAGTTGGCTCTCCATGCTCCTGCTCTGTAAGTAGTCCTGGAGCCCCTGGGCATAGTCCTTGATGTTCTCACTATGGGCAGTGGTCATTGCCTTCCAGAGAGTGGAACATGATGGAGCAGGAGCCAGGAAGTAAAAGGGCACGTGCCAACATGATGATTGCAGCTGAGAGGCTGGACTGTGGATGTGTGGGAGGCATCCTGGGCCACATTAAGACTCTGGAAGCTGTAAGCACCACAATGGCTATTTTCCAGTCACCAGCTCCTGTATCAAATATAATACAAAATAAAAGAGAAATATGAGAGAGTCAACAAAATTCTTAATTTCTGTCATGATAACTTCTTTGATGCTTTCTTGAAACATTGCTTTTCAATTTTTTCCTCCAAAGAAATGTTTTTGGTGTTCTTGTGTTGCTGGTGTCACACAAACAGCTAGACATCATTCACTCAGATTGGCAAAATAAGGGCACATTTTTATATTTATTTATCTATTTTTTTTAAGTTTCTCTTAAACTTGAGTTAATTAATTAATTAAAATGTTTATTTAGTTTTTGGGGGGGAGAGGAAAACAGAGAGGGGGACTGAGGATCTGAAGCAGGCTCCATGCTGACAACAGAGAGCCCGATGCAGGGCTCAAAATTATGAATCATGAGATTATGACCTGAGCAGAAGTCAGACACTTAACTGAGTGAGCCACCTAGGTGCCCCTAAGGGCACTTTCAATTAGGTGGCCCAACATTGGGTCACCCTTTAGGGGGCTTTGAAATAAGTGGAGGTCATAGTTTTGGGTTTTATGAATCTTAATCTGTGTATAAAAAAAAGAGTGACATTATTCGAAGTCTTAGGCTATTTCCTCAACTAAATGTATTCCAGGATAACAAAATAGTTGGTGAGATAAAGTTATTTTTTATAGAAAAATTCAAACTACTACATACAGAAGGAATGCCAGAATTAGAAATCACAATTTTGCCAGCACTAATGGAAGTGGATCTAGGCAATGGTCATCAATGATGAGGAATGAATGGCGGTGAATGAGTCAGGCTGATACAACTTAATCCACTGATACCCTGAACATTACTAATAATGGGACAGCTGACCCTGTGTCTTCTAATGTTATGCAAAAGAGGTACACTACATCACCTATTAAATATTTTTGTCAGCTGACCTGAATTCTGAATTTCATTAAGCCTCTAGATCTAACTAAGAATTTAATAGATACAGAGCATAGAAGGTCATATTAGACAAGACAGGGATGTAATCAGTGAAACCCAGAATGTGGGAAATTCTATGGGATAAATGACCCAATTTCTTCAACAAACAAATGGCAGAACGTGCAGAGAAGGGGAAACTGCTACAGGTTAAAATGAGATGCAAGAAATCTATCAGATTTGTCTTTTAAATGCAATGTGTGTGAATGCCTGGGTGGCTCAGTCAGTTAGGCATCTAACTCTTGATCTCCCCTCAGGTCTTGATTTCAAGGTTGTGAGTTCAAGCTCCATGTTTTGCTCCACGCTGGGTGTGGAGCCTACTTTTAAAAAAATAATTAAATGCAATGTGTGGACCTTGTTTGGATCTTAGGCAGACTGACTATAAAAATGTGTTTTTGATGTAATTAGAGAAATTTGAAAAAGACTGTGTATTAAATGCCATTAAGGAATTTTATTAATATATGTAATTAATATATTATATTCATATATAATAATTAATAGCTATAATAATTAATAATCATTAATTAATAACTATTATAAGGTCGTTATAGGGTTTTTTAAAGGCCTTATCTGGAACAGATACATCCTGAAGCATTTGTAGATGAAATGATATGTCTGGGATTTGCTTGAAATTCTCCAGCCAAAAAAAAAAAAAAAAAGACAAACAGGAAGAGAGAGGAAACACTAATGTCATATATCAATCATTCTTGAAATGGGAATGGGTATTTAGGGAGATTCCCTATGTCCTCTCTACTTTTGTGAAGTTTGAAAACTTCTGAAACAAAGCTCCCAGGCTTGCAAGACATATGACATGTGGGTGACATATGCAAAGAAACTTCACTTGGTTCACTTTTCCTCTTTTCAAGGCTCTGCCTCCTTTGGGAAGAAGAAGTCTCAAAGCATGGGATTGAAAAAGCTTCAGTGCTCCGAGTGATGATGAGGTTTCAAAGAACAAGGGCTATTTTGGATGTATTTCTGTGTTGCTGCTTCTCTGCCATGAGCGTGCTAGGGCCGGTAAGTAGCTGACTTCATGAGGTTTGGGGGACTCCAGGCTTTAGAAATTAGCACGTTAGGGGTGCCTGGGTGGCTCAGTTGGTTAAGCGCCCGACTTCAGCTCGGGTCATGATCTCATGGTTTGTGAGTTTGAGCCCCGTGTCTGGCTCTGTGCTGACAGCTCAGAGCCAGGAGCCTACTTTGGATTCTGTGTTCCCCTCTCTCTCTGCCCTTCCCCTGCTCACACTTTGTCTCTGTCTCTCTCCAAAATAAATAAACATAAAAGGGGAAAAAAAAGAAATTGGCAATTTCAAGTCCACACCAGGAGTTGGGGACAGTTTGCCTCTCAACTGCTACTCAGAAGATAAAGAACTTTTGGAGGCAGTAGAGCTAGTAGTTAGGAATGTGAATTCTTTTTGTTTGTTTGTTTTAATGTTTATTTTTGAGAGAGGGAGAGAGTGCACATGCATGCAAGCTGGGGAGGGGCAGAGAGAGAGGGAGACAGAGGATCTGAAGTGGGCTCTGCATTGACAGCAGAGAGCCTGATGTGGGGCTAGAACTCATGAATACCATGAGATCTTGACTTGAGCCAAAGTTTAACCGACTGAGCCACCCAGGCACCCAGGAGTGTGAGTTCTGCAGCCATCGCTTGGGTTCGAACCTTGGCCCTGCCACTTAATTGCTGGGTGACTTTAGGTAATGTGTTTATCTTCTGTCTTAGTTTCTTCAAGGAACCCCAAGACACTCTTAGTGGTTGACCTCATGGAAACCTCCATGTATAAATTGGATGGCATAACATTACCTGCCTCTCAGGGTGAATTTTTATTTATTTATTTATTTATTTATTTATTTTTTTCAACGTTTTTTATTTATTTTTGGGACAGAGAGAGACAGAGCATGAACGGGGGAGGGGCAGAGAGAGAGGGAGACACAGAATCGGAAACGGGCTCCAGGCTCTGAGCTGTCAGCCCAGAGCCTGATGCGGGGCTCGAACTCACGGACCGCGAGATCGTGACCTGGCTGAAGTCGGACGCTTAACCGACTGCGCCACCCAGGCACCCCTCTCAGGGTGAATTTAAATGAGATAAATATATAAAGCACTTAGAACACAGCCTGACTCAGTATGAGCTAGCTGCTTTGAGAAATGGCTGAGCAGCTCTGGGAATGTAGGTGGCAGGAACTAATGGAGGACCAATGTACCATGGTTGGGATGAACTAGCTTTATTTCCTGTCCTCCAGGTCTTCAGGCCAAGATTCTAAGTGCAGAGAGTAAGTCCCATTGTCCCAGCTGGGGTCACATGCTCACCAGTTAGCCAGCAGAGCATAGGGCTCTTTGACAATCTGGCCTGGACTGCATGCCATGGGACAGGTGCAAGTCTTTCCAGATGAAAACGGGAGTGCTATTACCAGCTAAGAGGAGAACGGATGTAGGTCAGGAAGGAACAACAGCTGATGACACACAGAGATATATGACTAGGTGCTGGATATTCTTCATTTGTCCCTCTAGCTCCATCTTCCAACATTGCCCGTGCTGCCCTGTGCCCCTAATGCATGGCCTGTATGGATCACATTAATGGGGTCCCCCTGCCCTCTGGCTTCTGGTTGGGTTGGACCAATGGAAGACTACAATAGGAGACTGCAGGGAAGGAGAAAGTGAAGGCAGGATATTTATTTCTCTGACTGCCTCCTTCCCTGACACTGGATGTTGGGGACCAGACTTCTGGGAGGAGCCCTTTGTGTATGACTTTCTCCTTCTGGATTCCAGTGACCTAACTCTACCCTGTCCCTCCAGGTCTGGAAGGTAACAGTTCCCTGCTGTCACTAGCTTCATGTGTTCTGCCATTCCTTATTGGATTTCCCAAATTCTGCCCACACCTTCATAAATAGTCACTTCATCAGCTCCTGAGTTACCCCTTTTGGGTGTGTGTTCTGTTTCCTGTCAGACCAAGCTATGAGGTGGCAGAGCCAGGATTCAGATCTGGGTCTGTTCAACTCCTGTCTCCTCCAAGGGGACTGTGAGCTTGAGAGCAAGGTTATGTTTCAGTTAGTTTTGATCATTTTTAAAAGTTTTTATTTTATTTTCTTTTTGAGAGAGAGAGAGAGAGAGAGAGAGAGAGAGAGAGAGAGACCAAGAGAGCACAGCAGGGGAGGAGCAGAGAGAAAGAGGGAGACCCAGAATCTGAAGCAGGCTCTAGGCTCTGAGTTGTCAGCACAGGAGCCCAATGCAGGATTCAAACTCACGAACTGCAAGATCATGGCCTGAACTGAAGTCAGATGCTTAACTGACTGAGCTACCCAGGTGCCACAGTTTGGGTCATTTAATAAGCTCCCAGTCTTGACCTGAGGACCTCACACACAGCCCATGTTTATTATGCCTGAAAGGATGGAGAAGTCTGAATAATTCAAACTCCTGTTTCCTTCTAGATGCTGGTTATACCAAAGATCCTGGAATATTCTGAAAAGAAGTCGGGGAGTATTGCCTATGGAGTAGGCCTCTGCTTTGCCCTCTTTCTCATTGAGTGCGTGAAGTCCCTGTGTCTGTGTTCCTGCTGGGTCTTCAACCAGCGCACAGGCATCAGGTTTCGTTCTGCTGTTTTCTCCTTTGCCTTTCAGAAACTAATGCAATTTAAATCTCTAACACACATCACCACAGGAGAGGTGAGTGTCTGGGACTGGATACTGGAGACCATGCTTGCCTAGCCTTCCTCCAGACATCCCTGCTCTGGGGGCGGGGAGAGGGAGGAAAAGGAGTTAGAAAATGAGGAATAAAGAGAAAAGAAATAATTCCTAGGATGAGTGTCGATAATCACCAAGAATTACCTCTGGAGACAAGAACAGGTCAACGGTAACCCAGGGGGATGCCACTTCCATTGAGAGGACTTGAAAGAGATTTATTGAACCCATAGTTACTGAGGTCTACTCTGTTCTAGGCCCTGAGGATACAGCAGTGAACAGAAAGACACCAATCCTCAGTTTAAGCACACTGGAAAGTGTATCCCCTCACCCAGCCTGGGGAGGAGGGTAAGGGAGGGACATGCTCAGGGAAACCAAGGGAGGAGCGATTGTAGATTATCTCTCAGCGTGTTAATTCTTGTCTGTGAAAGAGGAGTACTTACAGCTGCCTGGTTACCAGTTCCCTGCTCTTGCTCTCCTAACAAACAAACAAACAAACAAACAACAGAGATTAGAAAAAGATGCTCCAACTTATGACCCTCAGTCATGGGAGTATTGGAACTTTATATATTAATTTCATGTTCCCTATTTTTCAGTTGCTTACGGTTGCCTGGAGGAGCATGGATTGCTTTTATATTCAAACAGACATTTGATGGGACACCTGGGTGGCTCCCTCAGTTAAGCTTTTGACTCATGATCTCGGGTCTTGATTTCAGGGTCATGAGTTCAAACCCCACGTTGGGCTCCGCACTGGGTGTGAAGCCCACTTAAAAAAAAAAAAAAGGAAAACGAACAAACATTTGAATTTTTGGAACAGGCAGTGCTTCTTTGACTTCTTCCCTTTGCCATCTGGCATCAGCAACTGTCCAACCTCACCTACTTTTGTCTCCACTCCTCCATCCCCAGGTTGGTTTCTTCCCTTTGGCCAGGCCTGGCTTAACCTACAGTTCTCAAACACACCAGGCATTTCTACCTCCAGGCAACGTTTTTCACGTCACCCCTGCCCTTCTATAATCCCATTCATCCTTCAAAGCCCCATTAAGGTGTCCTCTCCTTCACGACAAAATTGCTAAACCCCACTGTCTACTCCCACCAAGCACAAATCTGGCTGCCCTGTATGAGCCCCCTTCAAAGACATAAACCCTTTCAGATTCACTGCTCTATCCCTCAAAATGCCAATGTTTGAATTACACAGGACAGATGTCCAAAACAATGTCTGCTAAATTGACCACTGCCAGGTGGATCTTTTTCTAAACACAATAGCAAATATAAGGTATTTGTTATCATTGTTACCATTATTCTTCACCATTTTTTTAGTCTTGGAACCTTAGGCAAGGTTCCATGCAGTCTCTCTGAAGCTGTAGAATAATAATAAGACCCACCTTACAGGATTGTTGTCTCATAGGATTAAATGAGTTAGTACATACAAAGCATGTAGGAAGGGGACAGTGTTTTAGAAGTGTTAGATTGTATTACTAATTTCTGTTAGGCCTTGAGCATGGGGGCTCCCTGTTGTCCTGCATTTGCCTGAAGTCGAAATCCATGGCAGTCCTTCTCCCTACTGATCTTGGGAGACTCATCATAGTAATTGCTAACTTCCACTAAGCCAGACGTTGACCCCAGGGCTTTACCTCATTAGTTCAGTCAGTCCTCTGACAACACTCTTATGTGGTAGTTTCTGTTATTGTTCCCATTGTCACAGAGGTAGAAACTGAGGCAAGGAGGGAGTAGGAAACTTGTGCAAGGTCACGTGATTGGTAAGCAGCAGAGCCTGGCTGCAGGGTTCAGGCTCTGAACCAGGGCACCTACCTGCCTTGCCAAGGAGACCTTCCACATTGAGGCCAGCTCTCTTTCCTTTTCCATGTGCCTCTGTTCCGAGCACCTGCTGTGTGCAAGGCCGATTTCCCCAAACAGCCTCACAGAACATAAGACAAGACAGCCCACTCAGAAGTGGAGATGGATGTAGCTGCTCACCTGAGGAATCCTAGAGTTGTTTCCATAAGTTTCACTTTAAAAATAATTTAAAAAACACCTGCATATGTTCTCCTTGGGCACAAAATAGAATAGATGACTCCCTGGGCCCAGTCACTTCCCTTATGCCTGGAGGTGACCACCATTATCAATTTGGCTTGTGTCCTTCTAGACTTTTTAAAGTGCATTTAGGTACACATGCAAGTTACCCATGGAAAACATACTGTATCTTGGGTGTGTGTGTTTTAAGTTTATTTATTTATGTATTTTGAGAGAGCGAGAGAGAGTGAGAGAGAGCGTGATTACACAAGCAGGGGAGGGGCAGAGAGAGGGGGAGAATTCCAAGCAGGCTCTGCACCATCAGCACAGAGCCTGATGTGGGACTTGAATTCACAAACCTGAGCCCAGATCAAGAGTTGGATGTTCAACTGACTGAGCCATGTAGGCGCCCCTGTGTGTGTGTGTCCTTTTAATATAAAGGATACTATATTTTACACAGGGTTCTGCCACTTGGTTTTACCAATAGAAAATGTATGATACAATTTTTTGGGTGAGTTTTTTTTTTTAAGTTCATTTATTTATTTTTAGAGAGAGAGAGAGAGAGAGAGAGAATGAGTGCATGAGTAGGGGAGGGGCAGAGAGAGAGGGAGAGAGAGTCCCAAGCATGTTCCATACGGTCAGTGAAGAGCCCAAGGCAGGGCTCCAAATCACGAACTGTGAGATCATGACCTGAGCCAAGATCAAGAGTCAGATGCTTAACGGACTGAGGCACCCAGGTGCCCCTTGGGTGAGTTTTCATGTCAGGGGCACTACATTGTGCTGTTTTGTAGCTTTTCTTCCCTCCTCATTATGTCTTAGCTTTCCATGTTCACACATATAGATCTTCCTCATTCTCTTTCAGTGATGCTTACTTAGAATTGTGGCACTTTCTTTTTTCCCCATTTTTATTGAGATACAACTGACACATAACATTGTATTCGTCCAAGGTATACAAGGTAATGATTTAATATAGCATTAATATAGCATTTTCAATATGCCAAAATTAAGTGTTTTATATGCACTATCTCATCAGTTGTCACATCAATGCTATGGAGTAGGTTGTATTATTATCCCCATTTTACTGATAGGCAACAAGGCTTAGAGAGACTGGGTAATGTGTCTTTGGCTCCACAGCTAGTAAATGACAGATCTGGGACATAAACTCTGACCAGTTTGCTCCAAGACCCAATATTATCTGATACACTTTGAGTGGATGCTTTAGCTTTTCCCCACCAATGGACATTTAAGGTGTGTCCAGGGTTTTGCTGCTATAAGCACAGCTGTATTGGATATTCTTGCGTGCGTTTCCTCTAGCACATGCAAGTGTTTCTCAACAGAGAAATAAAATAGCCAAGTCATGGGGTTTGTGCAATTATTAACTTTAAAAGATACTGTGAAACTCCTTCCTAAAGTGGCTATACTAGGGGCTATGCTTCTCATACACTTTCATCCTTTTTTAAAGATTCAGCCTGGGGCACATCCTGGGAACTGGAAGGAGGTCAGTTTAAAGTTAAAAGGAAATCACATTTTAAGACATTCAGATTGCTCATTCTGAAAGACATTCATGATTTGGGTCCTTAAATATTTCTTGATTTGGAATGTCAGCTTTTATGTTACAGCTGGACTGGGCAGTATATATTGGGGAGCAGGGAAGTGGACAGAAGATTCTATAGCAAAAATAAAAAAGAAAGATAAAAAGAATTAGTTCCTGCCTTAAAAAATTCAGCCATTGGGGTGCCTGGGTGGCTCAGTCGGTTGAGGGGCCGACTTCGGCTCAGGTCATGATCTCGCGGTCCCTGAGTTCGAGCCCCGCGTCGGGCTCTGTGCTGACAGCTCGGAGCCTGGGGCCTGTTTCGGATTCTGTGTCTCCCTCTCTCTGACCCTCCCCCGTTCATGCTCTGTCTCTCTCTGTCTCAAAAATAAATAAATGTTAAAAAAAATTCAGCCATTATTATTACTAGTAATGATTCATAATAATTCATTTATTAGAATGAATAAAATAGGCTAGGAGACTAGAAGCAAATCTCTGGGGAATCTGGATATTAGAAATAGTAGCAATAGTATGGTAAAATATAACTTTTATTGAGCACAGTCTATGTGTGCAGATCCTTTATATTTCATTGACGTTCTCACAACAACCATATGAAGTGGGTATAATTATTCCAGCTTCACAGGTGAAGAGGCTAAGGCTCAGAGTGGTATAGTTACTGGTCCAGGGTTACACAGAAAGTAGCAGGGGAGATTGGTGTTTCTGCCTTTACCACCTTGCCTCTCAAGCCTTGCTGTCACAGGCAGTGTAGCCCCTTGCATGGGCAGTGTGGCACCTGGCATGGTGATACCTATGCTCACGGGCTTGCTGTCTTACAGGCCATCGGTTTCTTCGCCAGCGACGTAAACTACCTGTTTGAAGGGGTGTACTATGGCCCCCTGATCTGTCTCATCTGCTCGTTGCTGATTGCCTGCACTGTCACCTCCTACCTCATTCTTGGACCCACTACGCTCTCCGCCACTGTTTTCTACCTCCTGATTTTACTAGTGGAGGTAATGTCTTTCTTTGACATCCATTTGATGTTGGATATCCCCGCAGAACTCCCAGGGCTCTGGAAGCTGGGGTACTCCTGAGGGGAAGTATTGACTCTTACTGACTATTCATTCCATTGTGGTTAAGTTTCAGCTTCAATTTCTGCCTCAAACCATTCTCTGATCACAAGGTTGGCCAAAGAAATAAGAGGTGAATACGACATGCCAAGTCCATCTTGTAGGCTTCTGGGAGGGTTTATCTGCCTCACAGACTTTCCTTAGTAGATATCCTCCATGTTAGGTTTTTGTTCCTTCTCTTCTACCTAGAATGTGGTAATGGACTAGCCTGGATAGCATTGAACATTTGTCTGAGCACAGTATAATGGGGGAAGGGAAGCAAATTTGCTGACAAAGATTCAGGTGAAATAAAATTGGGAAAAACAGGAAGTGACTCGTGTTATGTGTGCTCTGAATTATTGAAATCAATTGTTTTCCTCCCCCAGTGTAGATATTCTGACCAAAAGGTGATTGTAACTGTTGGCAGGTTTAGGGTTTCCAAAGGCAAAGGAGTAATATTTGTTTAGTTAGCCACAGTAATATTTGTTTAGTTAGCTTGGTACACAGGAGAGAAACACCCCTAGGATGTGGGAGGCAGGTGCTCTCAGGCACAATGGAGAGGTTTCCATTGGAAAATCTTCAGCAGGGCCCTGGAATCTGTAGAGTCACAATGGATTCAAACAGTGCAGAATCAAACTCAGGTATTCAATCCACATCTGGATTTTACCTTTGGGCATACTCCTGGTTGCCATACTTCTGCTGGGCTGAACTCTCCTGCCCTTGTCGAAAGAAGCTCTTGCTGCATTCTGACTGCAGGTGTTCCTGAACAGAAAGATTGTCAAGATACACAATCACACATCTGAGGTTAGTGACCAGCGCATCTGTGTGACCAGTGAAGTTCTCACCTGCATCAAGCTGATTAAAATGTATGCATGGGAGAAACCATTTGAAAAAATAATTAAAGGTACAGAAAATCTGGTTTTCTGTTCTGAGCCTTGGGATGTCATGGTGGGCCAAGCGTCTCACCTTTTGGGGAGTTCTTTCATGCTCTGGGGGCTGTTCAAAGCTCTAGAGAATGTTGTTATGGTTAATTCCAGTGCATTGGGGTTTTAATCTCTCAGACCTCAGAAGGAAGGAAAGGAAACTATTGGAGAAGTCTGGGGTCATCCAGAGCCTGACCACTGCAGCCTTGTATGTAGCCCCTACAGCAGCCACAACAGTGATGTTCCTCATCCACACGTGTTTACAAAGGAAACTCACAATTTCACTAGTAAGTGCTTGGGATGCTTTGTTTTCCTCCCATACTGATGGGGAATTTTCTTGGGTGTTGTTTCATAGACCATGCCCTTCAAAGATCTGAAGGTTTTGCAAATAGATAATTGGTGTTGATTTTGACTTTCTAGACTTTTAGGATGCTCAAACTTTCTTCCATCTCAACCTGTCTGAGAAACTGACATACCTTCAGTAGCAACTGTGGGAGGGAGGGATGATAAAGTCATCCGGGGATGCAAGGGAGGTGGAAGGTGCTGTAAAAGCCCCAATGATTCTGCTTACATACCTTGAGAATCCTAAATTAAGGAGTTTCTTCAAATCCAAAATGGAGCCCTGAAAATATGCTTTAAAAGGAAAGCTAGAGCTTATTCTGCCTTGTCTTTGTGGTCTGACCCTGGCCCAGAAAAGTAGCAGTTGCCTTTTAGGGGTGGAATCCCAGTTCTCTGAGGAGAAAAGTCAGGGTGCTGCTTTGGGAGAGTGGGAATCCAGATGGGGCTTGGGGCAGGACACTGCATCCAAAACAAGATAGGGAGCATTTGAGAGTCTGCAGCCAAGGACTTATTTGTGCTCCAGACAGCAGGCACCCCTACTTGGCCCAGGCACACCAGAGAAGCACCCCTGAAGGTCTGAGGGTGGATGCAGGGGCTTTTATAAGGAAAACTCTCAGCAGGAGTTTAGGGCCACACTGCACTCACACAGTGAAGGATGAAGAAAGGAGTAGAGGTGGGGCACAGATTGGAAGGTCCCCAAGGTACTAGGGGTCACATTCTGGGATCCTGAGAGCTGAAGATGGTCTGCTGTAGTCAGGAAAAGTCTCCAGGACAGAGTGAGACATAGATTAGGCTTGAAGTACAGGGAGATTTTGAATATTAGAAAAGAATACAATATCTAAGGCAAGGAAGAATAAATATGATTGTAATAGCAATAATAGTATCAAACCTCATTGACAGTAGACAAACTCACATATACTTTCTTAGTGTTTCCTCAACTTTGTTCCTGTGCTCACTTCATGATTTTGGTACTATGCCAATCGGAACACTGAGCTTGTTGGGGGAGGGGACCTGACCGAAGTTTGCAGAATCACCCAGTACCAAGCTACACAGGAGCCAGGCCTACAGACATGGAGATCTTAAGATGAGTGCTCCTTCTCCACTTTTTCCAGTATCCCCAAAATACTGGCTTGGCCCCTGACAAGTGAAGGATCTGCCTGTCAGAAGCTGTAGGGTCTGGCTCTGTGGTTTCTGGCTCAGGGATGAGGCTTTAGGGAGCAGAGAGAGCAGAACAGGGATGTGACGCTCACCGCCTACTCCCCTCTTCATACAGGCCTTCACAGTGATAGCCACCATGAATCCCATGCGGCTCTCAGTGTTCTTTGTGCCCTTTGCAATAAAAGGTCTCGCAAATTCCAAGTCTGCGGCAGAGAGATTCAAGGTGAGTTGTCAGAGGACTGTTTGCATGGCTCTCTGCTGGGGTGCTCATTTGCCTTCAGTCACCACGATGTTCCTCCTGAGCATGACCCGAAGCCAAGGCAGAGTCCAGTGTCAGTGGAGAGGGATTGGCTAACTCAGTGACCTCCCGTACGGAGGCTGGTGTGGGGGCTGGGGAGACTGATGAATCAGGCTCCGGGGAGATCTTAGGATAGTATACACAAACCAGGTCTCAGACAGGAGGTCTGCAGACCCTGTCCAGTTTTGTATAGGGTTACCATGATGGTTTTGGTTAAAAAAAAAAAATATTTGTTGTTTGCATTTAAAAACTGGAAATTTTATGTAAAAATCGGATTTCTGGATTCCCCTGAACAATCAGAAGATCTGGGAACACCAGACCCACATTCTCCTGTGGCCACAAATGGCTGGAGCTGAAGTGATAGCTGCCCTATTGAGATGAGGCCCTCAGATACAGTTTGCCACAGCCTCCACTGTGTCCTATTGTATCTCCAACACTGGGGCTGTTTTTCCTACTATTCATCATCTTAGCAATGGTCTATGTGACTTCTTTACATAGTTGGTCTTGCACCTACAGCATCTGAGTTTAAAAACCCTAATCCAAACTAATTTTAAAAAGCTTTTTTGTAGTCATCTCATTTATTTTATTTTATTTTTAATTTTGAGAGAGGGAGGGAGAGACAGGGGGAGAGAGAGAGAGAGAGAGAGAGAGAGAGAGAGAGAGAATCCCAAGCAGGCTCCACACTGTCAGCACAGAGCCCCACATGGGGCCCAAACCCATGAACCGCGAAATCATGACCTGAGCTGAAATCAAGAGTCTGACGCTCAGCTGGTTGAACCACCCAGGCACCCCTAGTCATCTCATTTGAATGCATGTAGTTCCCAGCCTATATCATTGACTCACACATTTATTCATTTATTCAAAAAAGTAGTTATTGAACCCCTACTACCTGCCAAGTACTAAGACTAAGAATACTATGGTTAGCGTGGCCGACAGGGTCCCTGCTCTCAGGGAGTTACAATCTGGTATTAAAACAAGACAACTAGCACGTGAATTAATGGTCAAAGGAGATAACATCAGAAGAGCTATGATGCCAGTAAAACAGTGTGATGTTCTAGAGAGTACGTGAGGGAGGGCTGGGGCAACTTTGGGTGGGCTGGGCCCCGGAAGGCCCCTCTGCTAAGGTGACTTTTGCTCTGAGTAATGATGACTCAGCTTCAGGAACAGCAAGTACAAAAGCCCTGAGGTTGGAATGAACTTGGCTTGTCTGAGTAAGGACAAGACAGTCCTTTACTGCCCCAGGAGCTCCACCTCCACCCCAACACGCTGACTTCTCTGCTGCTGATCAGGGCCCCCTGCTGCCTTCTCCCTACTGGCATGCTAGGCTCTCCCATCCTCCTCTCTATGCCCATTTTCACTTGTAGGGTGGGCAGAAATGAAGAAGCTACAGTCTGGACTCTGAAGGGTGGGCAGGAATGTTTGAGGAAAGAATGCCAGGAGAGACAGCTTGGAGGTCAGAGTTTTTGGCCAAGGATGGGTGTAGTTATGGTGGGAGAAGGGTGCAGAAAGGGTGAGGGTCAGGGCAAAGCTCTTGAACCCTGGGCTGCCCCTCCTGGAGACATTTAGGGGCTGGAGTTGCATAGGGCTGCCCCTTGGATGGGCACTAGCTCTCCAGGTCCCCTCACTCATCAGGGCGTCTTCAATTCCTTCTTCAGTCACTGAAGTTTTCTATCTGGCCATGTAGGCATTTGACTTTGAGACCCCCAAGCTGGAAGGGGGAGGAATGATCCCTTCCTCTTCCTTTGTGCCCCCTGGTGCTATAACCACCTCCCAGCCTGCTATGTCCTTTGGCTTTTGAAATACGGGGTGCCAGCTTTCCAGGGCAGGGAGAAGACAGCGGTAAGCCCTCAGGGAGGACCCCTCCTTGCAGGTGGACACAAGTAGGAGGTGAGCCAGCTGCTGCAGCTGTGGAGACCTGTATCCTGAGGCTCTAGAGAGGGTGCCCCAGTGGGCACTGTGGTAGGGGTCTCCAGACCATTTTTTGTCTGTGCTGTTTGTTAAAAACAAACAAACAAACAAACAAACAAACAAAAAACAAAACAAAAAAACAACAACAAAAAACTGAGAACTGAAAAGCACTGAATGGCATAAACAAAATTAGAGTCTGAATATACTTAGAACATTTGGGGGTAAGAGGATCCCGTGTTTCTGTTCGCATTTGTTCATATCTAGATGTGTTGTTGTCATATTGACTCATTAAGCCAGTATATCACTCAAAATTTATTTAACAAAATTACGATATATGTAATAACAATTTTTTTGTAAGCAAGGGAATGAAAACCACAAAATTTGGGACAGTGGTTATCCGGTGGGGAAGGCATAGAGGGTTTGTCCACACCAAGCAGGGGAATAAGATGAAGAAGAACCCCACGGATAGGTAAAAGTTATGGATTTGGGGTTCAGTGGTGGACTTATGAATATTCATTAAGTTATTAAAAATACCTAAACAAGTAAGTGCCCAGCTGACTAACAAAGAGGTGCATGCAATTCCCAATGATGACTGTATGTCTTAACCCAAATGTTATAATTAATCCAATTCAATATACCTAATGTTCAATTATAAAAAGAGACCAACCTTTTTTTCTTGTGAAAATAGCTTTTTGTTTGTCTTTGTAAAATACTCATTGTAAAAGATTCAGACAATGCAAAAGATGCAGAGAATAAAAACCGCTCAATCTCCACTACCTAGAGATAAAACCATTGTCCAAAATGTCAAGAAATCTCTTTCTCGATCTCTTTCTAAGCAAATGTCCAGGGAGAGATGTGTGAATATAATTTCACTGCAATAAGATTATACTTCCCACCCACCTCTTTTAATGCTAGAATTCATGTAGTTCGACTCATATTTCACAGTCAGGGAGCTGAAGACACAGGGAGAAGTGACCTGCTCATGGCCACACTTTGAAATGGATGGCCCTGAACAGTTTCCCACAGTGTGCTATGTGGGCAGACCTTCTTACTTTTAATAGTTATAAATGAAATTTAATTAGAAAAATGGCACATCTATATGATGATTCAACAGCTGTTCTCACCCGTCCAAAATGAAACAGAAAAGAACTAAGAGTGCTGGCAGTTTGCAGGTATGAAAGAGTGGCCCAGTGGTCTGAAATTTGGAAAACCCTGATCTAGAACTCTCACAGGTAGGGCCCAGCTTCCTCTTAACTGGTGGTGGTTCTTTAAACTTTTACCGTTTACTAGAAGTTTATAAACCAGACCAACAGGCAGGCCGGCAAAATGGGCACACATTCCTATTAGACTAAAGAACTGAATTCATCCTTCCTTTTTTCTTTTGTCTCTACAGAAATTTTTCCTCCTGGAGAGCTCTGTTTTATATGTCCAGCCATTGAAAGACCCCAGCAATGCACTGGTTTTGGAGGAGGCCACCTTGTCATGGCGAGACGCCTGCCCTGGGATTGTCAGTGGAGCCTTGCAGCTGGAGAAGAAGGGGCACATTCCCGAGGGGGTGACCAGGGCTCAGCCACCTCTAGGAGCCCTCAGGCCAGAGGACACAAAGGGCAGCCTAGCCCCAGAGTTGCACAAGTTAAACCTCGTGGTGTCAAAGGTAGCCTTATCGAGGCCACACAGGCAGGCCGGCTGCCAGACTTTTGGGGCCTAAGGCCCGAGCTTCCTGCCACCATTCCCTTGGCTAAAAACTGCCCTCTCTAAATCCCTCTTTTAATACCAATTATTCCTGGAGGGCAAGCACAGGAAGTCTTTCATGCTTTAGTGGGAACCAATTGATCATCTACAATTTGTTTTCTGATAACAAGATCCAGAATACTATGCTATATGCTGGGAGAGAAGGGGAAAGAGACCAACATTTATTAAGTTGCTAGTATGTGCTGGGAACTACCCTACACGTTTCCATTTGGTTGCTCTGTGAACTCACCTTATCTGGTTTCTTCTCTGACTAACATTTGCAAGGGCTAGCTTCCCTTCTTGTCCAAATTTCGCCTCTGTACCTTCCTCCTGGAAGTGAAACTAGGTGAGGCCCCACCCACATCTCTAACCTCTTCTCCCACTCATTCCTTCCACACCAGCTACACTAGCCCTCTCATAGCACTTTGGCAGCAGACCTTGTTCCTGTCTCACGACCTTTGCCCCTGATGTTCCATGGTTTGGAACCACCAGATCTTCCTGTGTCTGGCTCTTTCTTGTCATTCAGGTCTCAGCTGCAATGACAACTGCTTTAAGAAGCCTTTGCTGGCCAACCCATCTATAATTTGCTTCGGTCACAGCAGCAAATTTCATTTTACTTAAATCACTTATCTTCATCTGATATTATTTGTTTGTTTGTTTGCTTATTTATTTCATGGTTTATCTCCCCCTCCCCCATCAGAATATGGAATGAGAGTTCTTTTATTCATTACTTGGTACCTAGGAGAAACTTAAATACCATTTAATGGATGAATGAATGAATAAGTGTATGTATGCATGAATTCTGTGAGGCTGACTTCTCTGTGCCCATTTTATACATGAAGAAACTGAGGCACAGAGAGGATAAATGACTTGCCCAAGATAACAGAGCAGAAAGGCACAGATCCGGAACTTGGGTTTGTTGCCTGATAGGACCACCTATCCATGAATTCCTTTCTGTCACTTGCATGTGACTTCCTTCCTTTGAGATTGTGACATCCTACCCTCTTGAGCTTTGCTAGTCTGAGAGGCCTTGGGGTGGATGTGGTTATTTTGTTTTCTATTTGTCATTTTGTGTTCAAACAACAGACCCACCCTGGGTGAGTAGGAGGGTTGTGCTGTCCCAATGTTCCTCCTTGGCTTTGCAGGGGACCTTGTTGGGGGTCTGTGGCAACACTGGAAGTGGCAAGAGCAGCCTTTTGTCAGCCATCCTGGGGGAGGTAAGTGACTTGTGACTGCATGCATGCCCATCCACAGGCAGCCCAGGGACTCCCAGGCTTGAGTTCCCCCAGTCCACCTCACCATCACTTTCTTGCTTGATGGGATCTGAGCCAATGCAATTTTTATAAATTGAGAGCAGTTGGGCATGCACTGAGGGGGAGGTGTGTTACAAATGTGCCTCCTTCTCACCCTCCAGGAGTGCTGCCTCTTAGCTCACCCAGAGATCTGCCCTCACCAGTTCTCTGTGCTTTCCCCACCCTGTTTGTAATCAATCAGCTCTCGGGGTGATGATACAGGGTGTCCCAAAATTTAATATGATAATAAAAATCATCTCATGAAGCCAAACTCAGAGTGAGACAGGTGTCCTTTGTGAGAGGACATCAGGAGAGCAATGTGGAGGGAGGGAGGAGGAGGAAGAAGGAAGGAGGGGCAGGGGAGAGGAGGCCCTCCTGCATGGGATGGGACAGGACAGTCTTACACTTACACTCCAGCAGTGGAATTTACATGCCTGATGGGTGCCCCTGCCCCTGAGATCCAAACCCTCCCAGTCCAGTCTGCAGATATTCTTGAGGTCTGCTTGGTCTGCAGCCAGGCAGACATGTGCCTCAGCCTACCCTTCTTCCAGTTTCCAAAAAGCCCTAACCTGTTGCTCTAAAACAATTGAGATCACATTGCACACTTTTCACTGAACAACACTTTAAAACAGCCATGGCATCTGGTGTGAATTTATGGCCATCTCCCCAAGGGGGTTCTCTTCAGTACTTCCCCGCTCAGCCCCAGCCGCACCCAGCCCTGGGCTGCTCTCTCTCTCCCCTCCTTTCTTTGCCCTCCTTCCAGGTTGTTGGGAGGACTCGCAGTTTCTTTCTTTATCTAGCTCTTCCCTCAGCTTTTCCCAAATGTTATAGTCAACCTCATCACTTCCTTGGAATGTGGTCATATTGTCCATGGAACTCTCTCCCGACAGCTCATCTGTTCATACTCCACATGTGATGGCCTTGCCCCAACTTCTTGGAAATGGGGAAGATAAGATTCTACTTAAATAAAAAATAGTAAAAATAGTTTGAATAGTACTTTCATGCCAGGCCCTGTGCTAAGAGCTTCCTATTTTCTCCTTTAACTTGGAAATAATCTCTTGAGGAAGGCAGCCATTATGGCCAGTTTATAGGTGAGCAGATGAGGTTCAGAGAGGTGACTGGCCCAAGTCACACCACAGCTGAGGGAGGAGCCAGGGTAGAAACCCAGGTCCACTTGATGTCAGAGCTTCGCTTTTCACAATGGCAACGTTTCCTTGCAGCCTCCATCCAAGGCCACCTTTCTGTGTGGCCAGTGGTTTGTCAGTTTCCTCTTGAAATGAACCAGTCACTTCCCATCTAATAAAGGGAGACAAAAAGATGTCATTTTAAAGTTTTGTTCTAATTAATTAAAGCCTGGCTCCAAATCAGAAGTAGGAAGCACAGGATCATAAAGAGAAAGGAACACAGGATGATGATATCTTATGCTGGGGTGGTGGGGATGGGGGTTACAGTCTTTTTTTTTTTTAAGTTTATTTATTTATTTTGAGAGAGAAAATGTGTGCGCAAGTGGTGGAGGAGCAGAGAGAGAGAGGGAGCGAGTGAATCCTAAGCAGGCTCCATGCTGCCAGCACAAGCCTGACTCAGGTCTTGATCCCACAAACTGTGAGATCATGACTTGAGCTGAGATCAAGAGTCAGACATTTAACTGACTGAGCCACACAGACACCCCTCCCCCCAGCTCTTTTTTAAAAGGGCTTTTAAATTTACTAAACAGAAAAGCAGAAAGACACTAAATACCCATATACCTACCATCTAGATTCAACGGTTTGCATTTGCATTTTTGCCACATTTATGTAGAAACACATTTTGTGGAACTATTTTAAATTACAGAGATTGTGAGACTTTTCCCACTTAATACTTCATCGTGATGTCCCCCCAAAAAGGACTTTGTCCCATCTACACAGGATTACATTATCACATCTAATGACATCAGAAATAATTCTGTTGATATCCAGGGATGGTCAGAGATGACCTAGAACATTCCATCTCACCATGAAGACCATGGAAGCACCACTTGCTAGAGAATGGGACTGGAGAAATAAGAGAAAGAAAAAGTATGGGGCGGCTTCAAGGCAGACCTTGGATTTAGTCACAGCAGGAACTGGCCTGGTTTAGCTCTGGCTCCTGTCCCACATTCCCAGGACCTTCCCTCAGACTCACTGGTGGGCCTGGCAGGACCATGTTAAAACTCCCATTTACATTGGAGAGCCCCGAGGGTCCCAGGGGGTGGTGGGTCACTGGACACTGTGGCTGCTGAGCCAGACAGGGTCCTCCCCTGTTCCACCCAGTCCTGAGGCTGACTCCCTTTGCTGCAGATGCACTTGCTGGAGGGCTCAGTAGGGGTGCATGGAAGCCTGGCTTATGTCCCCCAGCAGGCCTGGATCATCAGTGCTAGCGTCAGGGAGAACATCCTCATGGGAGGCCAGTACGACAAGGCCCGGTAAGCTTCTGGGAGGGCCCCGGAGGGACACAGGTGCGTGGGGCTGGTTGGGGGAGGGATCCCCAGCTGTGAATAGTAATTTGACAACTGCCAACACTTGCTATGTGCTTACTTCTATGTGTCAACATATTTCCTCCTCGCTGTGAAAGAAAGATTATTATCATATCATTTTCTAGATGAGTCAGTTGAGGCCTCAAGAGGTGAAATGATTTGCCTAAAATCACAGACCGTGGAGGATATGATAGAATCAGGATCTGAACCCAGTTGCTATCAGAAATTCCATGCTTACCTGTTATATTATAGGAGTCAAAATAACCCTCTCCCTCCAACAACGGTACTTTAAAACTTCATTTGTATTAATGAATTCCCCACCTCTAAGTCAAAAGGTAAAGCAAATAGGGTGATGAGGTTGTGGGATGTAGAAGAAACCAGTACTGGTGAGCCACCACCACCATCCTTGCCCTTTGTGGCCTCTATCTCCCCGTCTGGGGTTTACCTGCTTCAGACATGCACTTGGAAGTTAGGAGTGAAGTCCATTCACCAAAACAGCCCTCAATGCTATAGCTGTGCTTCCAACTCTGGTGGACCCTGGCCTCCTTTGACCATTTGCTTGATTTTATAATCTGCCCCCAGTAGCAATGTTGAGGGGGATGGATGTACAGGTGTACGAACTGGTCACCTCCAGCTGGCTGTCCTGTGGGCTCCTCAGTGTCAAGTCCAACACCAGCTCATGAGCGCCCTGCTTGCCCAACCCCCATCCTGCTGCTTCTCTTCCCAAGTTGTCCAATTTGGTTTAATGACATCAGTGAACTGTGTACCCCAGCAAGACTGACGCCTCATCTTTTGATGCTGCACATCTAATTTGTCACTCACATTGGACAATTCTGTCTCCTATATATCTCTTGTATTTGTCTCTTCTTCTTCATCTCACTGCCAGTTCTTGCCTGCTATCTCTTGCTTGGACTGTTCCCGCTGCCCCTGCCCTTGGCTCCTTGTCTCCAGTCTTCTGCTCTTTCCACCTTGTGTCCTGCCTGCAGGGCAGCCATCCCCAAACACAACTCTCATCTTGTCATTGCTCTGCTTTCAGACTGATATAGCTCACAGGGCAGTTTTTTTAAATATATGAAATTTATTGTCAAATTGGTTTCCATACAACACCCAGTGCTCATCCTTAAAGATGCCCTCTTCAATACCCATCACCCCCCCCCCCTCACAGGGCAGTTTTCAAGTATCTGGTCCAAAAGAAATGCACCAATTCTTAGACTCAGCACTGCTAGGTGTTTAATGTATAGGTAGTATCACCCATGAACACAAAGGCCCATATACCAGAATGCTCATATTACACATTGTTAATAGTACCAAAAGACTATAAAGAACCCCAATGTCCATCACAGGGACAGTGGTTAAATAATTTATGGTGCAGCCATATAATGAAATATTATGGTGCCATTAAAACAACATAAACCTATATATGCTGCACACAAACATATTTGACCACATTATTTCTGAATGAATATGTAAAAAACTATAATAGTGGCTGTTTCTGAGGTAAGAAACTGAGAGTCAAAGATGGGAGAGGCTTGCTTTTCATGATATCTTTTGTTGTTGATGTTGTTCTGTTCAAATATTTACTAAATGCACATATCAGATTAAAAGAAATGAAGGGAGGAAGGAAATGCAAAAAGCCTCCCATGCTTTACTGTTAAATGCTGGATCAAGTCCAAATTTCTTAACATGGCGTGAGAGACATTTCCCTTCCTGACTTGGAAAGGCTGCAGGGCCTGTGGCTGGGCCACCTGTCCCTTCAGTTCTCTGTCCTTTGCAGGTACCTCCAGGTGCTCCATTGCTGCTCCCTGAACCGGGACCTGGAAATTCTGCCCTTTGGAGACATGACAGAGGTGAGTGGGAGGTGAGCACCCCCTGCCTCTGCTGTGATGGTGCCTTTGTAGTGGTTTTTCTGGGGTCCTCATGCTGCCTCCCTGGGTACGTAGAGGAGGGATTCCAGCCCTTCCTTCCCAAAGCAGCTCACGGCCCTGTAGCTGCTGACTCAAAGCCTTCCCCACCCAGGGAGGGAATTGGGGCTCATCTTATAGTGAGAGCTGGCAACAAGTCTACCTTACCCCACAAGGATGGGGAGCTGACCTCAAACTCCACCTTTGGAGCAAGAGCAGTGGAAACTCTGTGAAGATGAGAAACCTCCCATCCATTCCTCTTTCCTTTCCCTCCACTCCCTCCCTCTCTGCCCCCTCTGGCCAGCTCTTCCTTTGCCAGTGGGAATAACAGCCATGGCTTCCCAATGGCGATATGATTCACATTTTCGTGATAATTGACCGTCTTTCACATCTGTAGCCACTTTTAATCTGCATAAAACCTTTATAAGATAAAAGGACTATTATTGTCTTGATTTTATGATATATTAATAGCTCAGTCTGCTGATCACCAGATGCAAAATTGTAGCAACCTGAATGCATTGTCTTAAGTGAACCTCAGGTAACTCTAGGAGGTCAGTGCTTTTATTATCCTTCTTTTAGAGATGGAAACCCTTTACCCTGTAAACCCTTGAGAGCATAGAGCTCAGTTGTCTTATTCAGGGCTATCTCTTCAGTAGAAAGAACAAGTTCTGGTTTGTAGAATGGCGTCAATAAGAGTATGGACCTGGTCAAGCTTGAGGTCTAGATGAGCTGATATGTACGAAATGCAGTGAATAGTGCCCAGCTAGAGCAGGCGTTGGTTTATCATCACAGCACAGTAGACACTTAGTAAGCATTTGTTGAGTGATGACTCAATGCAAAACTAAGCCTTTGACTGGGTGAAGCAGCCTGTCCCAGGGCACACAGTGGTGAACTAGAGGCAGAGCAGTGACAGGAGGTTGCCCTGCTGCTCTTTAAACTCTGCTTCTTTTCTACAGGGACCATAAGAGTTCATGGTAGAGCAGGGATGGGGACTTAGGCCCTGGCACCCTTATCTGCAGAGATGACTGAGGGACTGGCCAGCCAGCAGGTGCTGGCATGCTAGTCTGCAAGGGGACCCAAAACATGCTGTCCAGTAACTCTGGTTGCCTGTTACTGTTAGTAACTCCTGACATAAGGTGTATAAGATACTCCTTCTCCTGACAGCAACAACAGAGCCCCCTTCTAGCCATTGCAGCTCTGTCCTGTTGAGCAGCTGTACACCATGCAAACAGTCTTAGACAGAGAGGGCTGATGATGCTGCAGGTTGACAGTCGCTGTCAACAGAAATTTAAAACCCAAATAAGACATAAGGAGGTGCTCTTCCTTAGGAATAATTTGTTTTATTAAATAGAGTTTTAAAATGCCACCTTAGAAGTTGATAGGTTTAGAAACATTGTATCTAATTATGAGTTATAAAATTTTAATTAGCTGAAAAATCAGTTTCTTCATTCCCTATTAAGCAAATTTTGAAAAATATTTAAAAAAATACCAGGGGTGCCAAATCACTAGGTGTGCAGGAGCGTGCACCGAAGAGGTTCATTGTGTCATATGTGCCTACCTGGCTAACTTTGAGCATACCTGGCTGGGCTTGTTCTCTGGACACAGTGCCTTTGGCTGTCTATTTGCAGATTGGGGAGCGGGGCCTCAACCTCTCTGGGGGGCAGAAGCAGAGGATCAGCCTGGCCCGCGCTGTCTACTCTGACCACGAGCTCTATCTGCTGGACGACCCTCTATCTGCTGTGGACACCCACGTGGGGAAGCACATCTTTGAGGAGTGCATTAAAAAGATGCTTAGGGGGAAGACTGTCATTCTGGTGACCCACCAGCTGCAGGTGATCACCCTTTCAGGGCTCTGGCCATTATTGATGACTGATGTAGATCTGCACATTTTCTTTCTTTCTTTCTTTCTTTCTTTCTTTCTTTCTTTCTTTCTTTCTTTCTTTCGAGAGCCAGGAAGCAAGCAGGGGAGGGGCAGAGAGAGGGGGAGACAAAGGATCCAAAGTGAGCTCTGTGCTGACACCAGAGAGCCTGATGGGGTGGGGGGCTTGAACTCACCAATCATGAGATCATGACCTGAGTTGAAGTCAGACGCTTAACCAACTGAGCCACCCAGGTGCCCGATGCTCATGTTTCTGCCATTGATTCTGCCATTGATTCAGTAACAACCTCACAGCAGCTACCTCTTCCTCTCAGACTAGACCTCAAAACTTGAGGAGCATTGTAAAAAACTTGGACGTTTTCTGCTTTCCCCATGGAGAGGGTAGGCTGGTAAATGGTTTCTGTGGCTGGTAAAAATTGAAACCAAATTTTAAGTTCTCCTTCAGATTTGATGGATTGACTTCTGCTTTTGAAGTTACAAAGAAATCTTTCAGAGAAGAATTCCCCAAGTCTCATGTTCTTGGATGAAGTACGGTGACCATGCTAGGTGCTGCCTCTCATAATGCCTTTGCCCTAGATATTCCCATACTTGGTTCTGGCCTCAAGGCATTATTATTATTTCTCCCTCTACTTCTATTTTGGCCTATTTTTTTTTTGGTACAAAATATTTAAGACATAAGAACAGTTTATTAAATAGTCTAATGAAAACCCATGTTTCTACCACCCAGAAGACACAATTGAACATAGATCCCCTCTCTGATTGCATTCTGTCTCCCGCCTCTTGTTCTCCTCACTTTCCTGTTTGTCATTCCTGTGCAGGCCTCCACACTCTTACAACACATGTAAGCACCTCTAGACATGGTAAAGTGCCCTTTTGAATATTTTAAAGCTTTATATAATTGATATTTTACTTCCTGCTTCCTTTGGTAATTTGCATGTTTTACCCAATATTGTATTTTTGAGATGTCCCATGTTGATACATGCAGCTTTTTAAAATTCTCACTGGTGTAGCAGTCCAATATCTGCGTACAGCAGAATTTATTTCTCTGGGATCGACATCTAGGTTGTTTCTCATTTTTCATTTTTACAAAAAAAAATGCTTTGGCGTACGTCATTTCATATGTGTCTTTATGTATGTTTGAGAGTTTATTGGGATTAGAGTTTTAGGCATCCAATTGTTGGGTCATAATGCTTAAATATTTAATTTTACTAGATATTATCATGTTGTCTTCCACAGTATTTGGACTAATTTACAACCCCCTACCTTGTACGAGATTCCCTATACCTGCAGTCATCACCAATGCTTGCACTTATGCAATGTTTTAAGATTTTTGCCAACCTGAGGGGATAAAATAATATTTTATTATGATTTAAATTTATATTTTCCTTATGAGTGGTGAAGTAGGATATCTTTTTGTATGCTTACCGAAGGCTCTATTTCTTCTGACTCTTCAGTATTTAGCATTTTGTGACCAGATCATTTTGCTAGAAGATGGGAAAATCTGTGAAAAAGGAATTCATAGTGAATTAATACAGAAAAAGGGACGATACGCCCAACTCATCCAGAACATGCAGGGAGAAGCCACACAGGTGATTTCCAACCCGCCCTACACTCACTGCCCATGTAGAGGAGCACCTCCTGCCCCCTGCATTCATGACATGTGCTTTCTTCCCAGGACCCACTGCAGGACACAGCAAAGACAGCAGAAGACTCTCAGGTGCAAGGGCAAGCCCAGACCACCTTCCAGGAAGAGTCTGTCTATGAAAATGCTGGTAATGGTGCTGGGCAACAGGGCAAGAACACCTGTGCATCTGCCTGGGTCCTCTAGAGGACCTAGCATTTCCTCCTGGACCCCAGACAGGGCCATGTCTTTCACTGGCCAGGATCCTAGACCACGTGATCCAAGTAGTTGAGGGTGGTGGGGTTCGGACTGTGCTGGTCAGGAGGCCTGAAGATCTAGGAAGTAAGTGTTGTGGGGGGCAGAGTTGAGAGTGTGCAGAGGCAGACACAGAGTGTGGGTAGCTTTGGCCTGGAGTGGCATAAATTTAACTGTAAGGCATTTAAACCTTCAATCATTACATGTTTGTTGAAAGCAAATGTTGAAAACAAAGGTATTAGAAATCAGAAATGAGGGACACCTAGGTGGCTCAGTCAGTTAAGTGTCCAGCTCTTGATTTCGGCTCAGGTCAATGATCTCACGTTGGTGAGTTCAAGCTCCGTGTCAGGCTCCATGATGACAGTGCGGAGCCTGCTTGGAATTCTCTCTCTCCCCTCTCTCTCTGCCCATTCATTGCCTGTGCATGCTCTCAGAGTAAATAAACTTAAAAAAAAAAAAACAGATATGAATTGGGCCCAGTCTTGGATATCCAGAAGCTCACAGTCTAGCTCTTTTCTGAAACAGGGCAGCAGGGCAGAAAGACCTTCATTTTTAAAGTAAGACAGCTCTCAATTTGAATTCCAACTCTGCTGCTTACAAAGCTGGGTGACCTTGGCAAAGCAACATAACCTCTCTGAACCCTCATTTGCAAAATTGAAGGTAACTAGTGCTTACTTTGTAGTGTTGTAGTGGAGATAAAATGAGATCATGTGTAGGGAAGCCCCAGGATAATGCTTGGCCTATTAGAGGCTCTTGTCACCAAAATCATCTTTAGCAATGAAGCAGCCCGATTTGGGCAGAAGAATAATTGGAAGATCACAAAATGAAAAGTTGAAGAATCACTCTTCAGCAATTTTGAGCCATAAGTGGCAGGAACAGGTGCAGAATCTTTTTGAAGAAAATCTACTCTAAATATTTTCCATAATAGTGTGATTTCCCTCAAAATTCAAATTCCAGGAAGAGAGCCCTTTCCCCAGGGGAAATTAGGGCATTATTAGAAGAAGGGAGAGCCTTAGGCAGAAATGACAGATACCCCCACAGTGCTGCTTCCTTTTGTTGCTACTGTCATCAGTAGCATCTACTGGGACTTCAGGAACTCATCTCTCTGCCCTGCTCTAGGACAAGAGTCTAGACAGCTGTTTTTTTTTTTTTTTTTTTTGAGGGCTTCTCAGAAGAATATTCCTGCAAAGCATCTTAGCAACCATCTATAGGCTTGCCAGTTGTCAGACAAGGAAACAGAGAAGTTAAATGATTTGCCTAAGCTTGCAAAGTATTGCAATGACCATTCTGGAACCCAGTTTTCTGGTTCCATATCATTGCTTTCTTCATTCTCTCCTGCTGCCTCTCCCAACCCATCAAGATCTTGGGAACCCCTGGACCCCAAGGATTATTGAATGGCTGGGGTTGAAACCCCTTTGCAGGCTGTGGAATTCAGGTCAAAGTTACCTTTGGCAGAGTTTTCCAAGGAAAACATGCTGGTTAGAATCAGTCTTGGATGGGGCACTGCAGTTGGAAGATGAGGTCTCTGGAAAAGGGTGGAAGTCAGGGGTGGAAGGCTTCATAAAAAGTCTTCTTGACCTTGGAAGGCCATGCAAGTGATTGAAAGACACATCATTTCCTTGTTCTCTTACTCTGACCCAGTGCTGGAAAATCAGCTCACAAGGAAGGAGAAGATGAAAGAAGGGTCCCTGAGATGGAGTGTCTACCATCACTATATCCAGGCAACTGGAGGTACTGTATGTCAGCTGCCAGGCCAGGCCTGGGGCTCTCTCTCTGATTGGACCTGACTGGAATGTGTGCAGTCATGCAAAGTAGAGAGGCACAGAGGGGTCATGCCATTCACGGGTTTGACCTGCAAAATTCCAATCTCAGCCACACTCAACTACCACCATAGTCAGTGCTGGAAGTTAAGTTTCGTATTGTGTTAAAATGTACCTGAGATTTATTTTAATTAGGTATGGTAAGGCATGCAGGCATGGAAATTATTGCCACAAAGGGAGAAGTTTATGTTCACAGGACCCTAGGAACAGGAGACAGGGTATGCCATGCAGGGCCACATTGGTCAGGAGGCAGAGGGAAGGCCCCAAGGCCTTATTGGGGTTTTTGTGGGAAGGAGTGGGTGCGACGGGGTGGGTATGCTGAGTAAGTTTAGGATTATATAATTTGAATAATTGGGGGGGGGCTCTGGGCTATAGGACTGGTCCCTAGTTATTTGGAACCTGGACCTGGGGTGATTTAGGGCAGGAATGTTCGTTGGGTGTGTGAGTTTGATGCAGGATGAGGTTGGGAGTGTGGCTGTGGGTTGGTTGATTTGTACATCCCAAGTGTGCTCACAGGGAGTCATTTGCTGTTTCTAGGAATTAGCCCTGGGAAGAGCAGTCTCCTCAAGATCAAGGCCCCAGCTGCCATAGCACCAAGAATGGAGAAAATAAGAAAATGTAGTTCATACAGTACTCTTTGAGTGTTTTTCAAACTTTATGTCCTGACCCACTAGTGGGTTCTGAAATCAGTTGAGTGGATTTTAAGCAGCACTGAAAGAAATCCGATAGAAGAGAATAGAAATTGTCTGCTTCCATTTCATACAGTGACATTGGTGAAGCCTTTATCCTGTGTGCATTCAAAATACATTTCTGATGGTGGGTGGCAGGCAGCTAGAAGTTTCAAAGCTACTGCTTTATTAAAGGGTATACATTACCAAATTCATATAAATATAACTGTACAATTTTATAAACACAAAACCAAGTATATGATACTGTACTTTTTAAGTAATTTAAGATATTTGTGAGAGTAACTGGGACTCCATGCCAACTTTTTACTTTTGATTGAATTTGGAACCTAACCCCATGTAAGGTGTATCTTCTTTCTACTTGTCTAAAGGAGGAAGAGGTAGGCTGTGCATAGATCACCATCCCTATTCCTTCTACCATGGGTAGCCCTGCAGGGCATAACATAGTGCCTAGCCAGAGAGGGGAGCAGCAGATGCCTGCAAATGCATGAATGAATCCAGCAACCAATTGATCTGTATTTACAAAGTACTTATTATGGGCCAGGCACTGTGCCAAGCTCCAGAAGAGAGGGGGCATAAAGGCCTCCAAGGGCCAGTCATGGAATCTAGCTGGAGAATTATGACATCTGCATTACCCAGGTAGTAAGAAAGATCTCTGTGGCTAGGCACAGTCTCAGATGTCATCAAAGAAGGGGTGACCCTTGAGTGGAGCTTAAGGAAGGTTGAATTCAAAAGAAGAAATATGGGCAAGGGGTTCCGTGGCTGGCTCATTCGGTGGAGCATGCGACTCTTGATCTCAGGGTTGTAAGGTCGAGCCCCATGTTGGGTGTAGAGATTACTTAAAAGTTAAAATCTTAACAATGCACACAAATATGGGAACGGAGCACAGACTGAACAGGTGGGGAGAGTGCTGGGGGCAGGGACATCTACAGAAGGAAGAGATGCACCCTGGGTTTTCCCATCCTTGGCTTAAAAAAAAATTTTTTTTTAACATTTATGTATTTTTAAGAGACAGAGCATGAGTGGGGGAGGAACAGAGAGGGAGAGAGGGAGACACAGAATCTGAAGCATCCTCCAGGCTCTGATCATCTGCACAGAGCTTGACGCAGGACTCGAACTCACAAACCCTGAGATCATGACCTGAGCTGAAGTTGGATGCTTAACCGACAGAGTCACCTGGGTGCCCCGCATCCTTGGCTTTTTTGAATCCAAGCTCTACCACTTGCCAGCTCTATGACCTTGGGCAAGTTTCTTCCCTTCTTGGATACTCAGTAAATGGGTGCATGAATTCCAAATTCAGAGATAATGTCTGTGTTTAGTACTATGCCTGGCACATAGTCCATAGTAGCACATACCACATAAAAGGTAGCTGATGTCATTTTTAAGACTGAATCCTCAGGACCTGCATAAGGGAGACTACTCTAGAATATTTCTTTTGTGCCAGGCACTGGGTTAGGTGTTTGGCACACATTATCACATATCCTCTTCAGAGTGATCCCATGCGGCTAGTATGACTACCATCACAATTTCATAGGTAAAACAGTGGAATGACTTTTGGTACTTTGCTCAGGCTAACATAGCCTGTAAGTAGTAGAGTCAGGACTTGACTACTGGGCTTCCTAACCTTGGAAGTCCTCCAAGGTGTCCAAGGTGGATGGGGGTCAAGGAGATCCAAGGGATTGGGATGGCTGAGCAACTTTGTCAACCATTATCCTTCACCTTTTTATGGCACCTGTGTGTTACCCCTTTCCTGTCTCTCCAGGTTACATGGCCTCTGCCATTGTTGTCTTTCTCATGATGGGGATTGTCTTCCTCACAGTCTTCAACTTCTGGTGGCTGAGCTATTGGTTGCAGCAGGGCTCAGGGGTAAGTGTCATGGTGGGAGTGGGGTGTGTTTCTGTGGGCTGATATGGAGTGGGGCACCACTCCTTGGGCCCCATGAGGGTCAGAGCATGGGTTAGGGAACCCCATGGCAAGCCTGAAGCCTGCCATTGCCAAGTTGACAAATGAAAAAGCTCTAGAGAGGGCCTCTGAGAGCCAGACGTGGGGCTTCCCTCCCAGCTCTGACCCCCAGTGTTCATAGAATGAGCGGTCACCAGTGCAGTCTCGTCAGGACAAAACCAAGAGGTTTATGTCCCCAGACAGGTCCTCAAGAATGCTTTACATACCATGGAGTGATCTTTCCTTTGATAGCCCTTTTGCCTTCTCATTCTGCTTTATTTAAAATGTGCCTCTGGACTCCTTGTTGGGGGCTGGGAGGACACATCACAGTTAAACACAGCTGATGTTAGTGAAAGCAGGGAAAACACATTTTACTCAGTCACTACTAATGGCAGGGGAAAGAGCTGAAAGTCATCCGATTTGTGCACAGGTGATTTGGGTGTTTTAAAGGGAGAATGAATGTGGGGACTGAATAGAGGCAGAGGAGTGAAATTTATCCAGGGTTGGTGAGTGTGAATGTGATGAGGTCAGCTGTGTCCATTAGCTGGCAGTTATCAAAGTTAGGACTAATCTCCCACAGGGACTAGGAGACAGAGGCCCTATCCTTCATGGTGATTACATTTTAAAGACATGGTTCCCAGGTCCTTGGGAGAGATGCTCTGAGTTGTAAGAGCTATGTATTCACAGCTGTAAGCACTTTTTAGTGAGGGCTCCGAGAAAGGGAGGTCAGGGGCATGCTGTCAGGTGTTGGCTAGAACAAATGGTAACTTTTCCTGGTGGTGGTTGAGATTCCACAGGCAGGCATTTTGATGGGGGGCAGGGGCTGGGGTCCTCCTAGGGACATGCCTTAAGCCGCTAGAAGCCACGCTGAAGTTTGGTCAAGTCTCTTAGCACAGGGGTTTGGTTGGAATTATTTTGTGTTGAGAGACCTGCAGTTCTCAGCCATTATGTGCCTGCTTAATTCATTCATCTTCCCAACCACATTCGGAGGTGGGTTCTGTCTCCATTTTATAGGATAGTGTGAAAAAGAACCTTCCCTGGGATGTGAAGTCCCCTGCTGGGACTTGAACTTGGTTCTTGATTCCAAGCCATGTTTACCCAAAGGAGTACTTGGTTAACTTTTTAAAAATATTCTTTTTGAAATGTTTATTTATTTTTGAGAAGGAGATTTATTTATATTTGAGTGGGAGCAGTAGAGGGGCAGAGAGAGAGGTGGGGGGCAGAGGATCAGAAGTAGGCTCTGCGTTGACAGGCTGACAGCAGTGAGCCAATGTGGGGCTAGAACTCATGAGCCAGGAGATCATGAGCTGAGCTGAAATCAAGAGTCTGCTGCTCAACCGACTGAGCCACCCAGGCGCCCCAATATAGCACAAATTCCTAATCACCATAGAGTGAATTTATCAAGCCTTTTCTACCCTGGCAGCCTTGCGGGTGCCTGATTCAGATGATCCGCCTCCCCAAAGAAAGAAAACTCACTATTTTGCTCTATTCCCACACAATGCTTCTGATATCTGTTGTGCAGTTTTTTTCTGAAAGCAACCAACTCTCTAATGCTCTGGACAACATCTGTGTGTCCTACAATTCAAGTCAGTCTGACACCACCTGGAGTTAGTGCAGACTCCCCAGGTTAAGCACTCAGTCCCACAAGCTTGTCCCTGCTTCAGATGCCAATCACGAGTCTAGACCTCCTATAGTTCTGGCAGACCAGGTGTCAACTGGGGGTTCTCATGACCTCCTTTTTGGATTTGATCATCTACTAGAATGGCTGACAGAACTCAGGGAATACTTTTACCAGTTTATTATAAGGGACATAATAAAGGATAGAGATGATTGGCCAGATGAAACAGTACATAGGGTGAGATCTAGAAGGGCTCCAGGTACAGGAGCTTCTGTTCCTGTGGAGTAGGGGTGCACAACCCTCATGTCATGTGAATGTATTCACCAACCCAGAAGCTCTCTAGACCCTGTACTTTAGGGATTTTTATGGTGGCTTCATCTTATAGGCATGATCAATTATTAATTCAACCTTCAGCTCCTCTCCCCAGCCAGATGGAGGGTGGGGTGGGGTGGGGTTGAAAGTTCTAAGCTTCTAGTAATGGCTCGGTCTTTCTGGTGACCCGTTCTCCATCCTGACGCTATCTAGCCCCCTCCTCACACCAGACATCTCACTGGCTACGAAAAGACACACTAGCTACAAAAAGCAATTAGAGATTGCTCCAGAGACTCCAAGGGTCTTAGAAGATTTTGTGTCAGGAATCAGAGTCAACGTCCAAATATTAGAACAAAAGATGCTCCCAGCACCCCTATCACTTAGGGAATTACAGGGATTTTAGGAGCTCTGTGCCAGGAACTGGGCACAAGACCAACTATATGTCTTATCAAACCACACTCTGTTCTCTTTTGAAGACCAATAGCAGCCAAGAGAGCAATGGAACAACAGCAGACCCAGGCGACATACTGGACAACCCTCAGCTGCCAATTTACCACCTGGTGTATGGCCTCAGTGTGCTGTTGCTAATCTGCACGGGTCTCTGCTTCTCGAAGGCCTTCACCAAACTCACGAGGAAAGCATCCACCGCCCTGCACAGCAAACTCCTTAGCAAGGTATGGGCTTGGGTATTGGCTGCTGTTGCAGGCTGAGCCCTAGCCTTTCCTGCTTTTCTTTCTTTTTTTAATTACTAGACTTCATTTTTTGGAGAAGATTTTGGTTTAAGAAAAATTAAGTGGAAAGTACAGAGTTCTCATATGCCCCTTACTAATCTCCCAGTTTCTTCTGTTATTAACATCTTGCATTAGAGCAGGATGTTTGTTACAATTGATGAGCTACTATCAATACATTATCATCATCATCATCATCATCAGTCCATGGTTTATCTAAAGTCTTCTTTATTCTGTACATTCTATAGACTTGGACAAATATATACTGACATGTATCTGCCATGAAGCATCATACAGAACAGTTTCATGCTGTAAAAATCTTCTGTGCTGTACCACTCATCCCTCCTTTCCCCTCAAATCCTAACAACCACTGATCTTTTTTTACTGTCTCCATAGTTTTTCCCTTTGCAGAATATAGTTGCAAGTGCACGCTGGGCCACTGGGTGGGTGGGAGCAAGCCACAGAATGAGCTGGGTGCCTGGAAACTATCCTGCTGTCAGCAGTGTGATTCTAAAAGGTAGTGTCCCTTGCTGGAGGGCCAGGCACACCAATGTTGGCCTCTGTTGGCTGAATATTGTCACATATAGTGTTGCTTATAATTGTCCCAAGTTCCTTTTCAAGTGGTACTATTATCCTTATTTTACATACAAGAAGTCTGACATCCTTGTGTGTCCTGATGAGAATGTATTATGGTTAAAATACCAAACTGCCTCTTGGAAATATCATTGCTCTCCCCCTCACCAGATGTTACTATGTGCAGGTTCTATGGTGGGCATTGGGCTTACAGTGGTGAATGAACAATTCAGGTATGGTTCAGACCATCATGGCCTTATAGTCTACTGAGGGAGACTGATGAGAAAATAGGCTTGTTGTAACATAGTATGTAAAATTACCTACTGGGTGGGAGCCCATGGAGTCCTAAGAACCTAACCCCAGCATGTAGGTGATGGAGGGAAGGATGGAGTCCAAGCAGCCTTCTTGGAGGAAGGGACCTCTCTGCTGTGACCTGAAGGGTGAGTCACATTCAGCCAGCTTAAATTAGGGGTTGAAGAGAAGCAGAGCATTTCTGGGAAATTTTATGATGCAAATAATTATTATTTATTAATAGTCAAAATGCACTTTCCTTCTCCCTCCCTCCTCCTTTTATTCCTTCCTTTACTTTTGGCCTTAATAGATAGGATTAACTTCTATTTATGTTTTGTTCTTGTGTTACAGCTTGAGAAATACATGGGGAAATGAAGTGGTCAGTTGGTCAGTTGCTCAGTGCCACAAACCTTTAAGAAATGCCTTCTGTAAAGAGTGTGGCTGTGCTGGGGCAGGGTGGTTGGGGAGCCTTGGGAGGTCTGGTTATGGTTTTGCCATTAACTACTTGGGTGACCTTGAGCAAATTGCTGAGCAACCTTCCCTTCTCTGGGCTTCAGTTTTCTCATCCGTAAAATGAGGACATGAACTAGATGCTTTTGCTAGAGCCCTTCCAGTACGAAATGTTCTTTGATCTCCAAAGGCCCTCATGTCCACTGCTTTTAGAGACCAAGTTAGGACACCATCTTCAAGAAAGGGCAGTCATGCTTAAATTCTACCCAAGACAACAAGTCATGTGCAATCGCAGTAGTATTGCTGCTACTAATCTTCGGTAATTCTGATGAAAATGGTCCCATTTGTAGAAAATAATAAGTGCTGGTATTAATGGAATGCTAATTAGGATGCAGAAACTGTTCTGAGACTTTTAGTGTGTTACTTCTTCCTCCCTCTCCCTCCCTCCTCCCTTCCTTCAATCCTTTCCTTCCTTCCTCTCATAACAGGTTTATTAATATATAATTCATGTAATTATAAAGCTCACCCTTTTAAGCTGCATATCTCAGAGGTGTTTTTAGTCTATTTGCAGACTTGTGCAATCTTCACCATAACTCAGTAAAGTGTTGTTATCATCCCCATTTTACAAATGAGGACATTGAGACTCAGAGGGGTTTAGTAACTTGCCCAAAGTCACACAGCAGTAGGTGGAGGAGTTTGCTAACACTGGAACCCAGGCAGATTGACTATGGAGCTCATGCTTTTAGCCATTGCTCTAAACTGCCTCCCTTGCACACCCTTTAGGCTGTATCCTGCATCTCTTCAGGGCTGAGTATAACTGACATCTTCATCAAGTTCCAGAACTATCTCTTGATCTGGGTTGTTTTTGTCACTACAGGTTTTATGCTGCCCCATGAGCTTCTTTGACACAACCCCAACAGGCCGACTCCTGAACTGCTTTGCAGGGGACTTGGATCAGCTGGACCAGTTATTGCCCGTTGTTGCTGAAGAATTCTTAGTCCTGTTTTTGATGGTGGTCGCCATCTTGTTGGTTGTCAGTGTGCTGTCTCCATATATCCTGCTGATGGGAATCATTTTAGTTACTGTTTGCCTTATTTATTATATGTAAGTGGGTTCTTTGTGCTTGTGAGCTGGGTCTGTGACTTGGGATACCAGGCTGGTATGTAGAACTGGTTGGTCCCTGAGGAGGACTGCCCAGGTCACTCACTCTCATTCTTGATGCAGGAAGTTTAAGATGGCCATCAACATGTTCAAGAGACTGGAGAACTATAGCCGCTCCCCTCTGCTCTCCCATATCCTCACTGCTCTGCAGGGCCTGAGCTCCATCCATGTCTATGGAAAAACTGAAGACTTCATCAGCAAGTGAGTCCTGTGCTGTCATCTGAGGATGATGGGGCAGTGGGGACTGTGGGAAGCAGGAAGGTGGCGAACAGAGGATCTGGAAATAGTGTTCTCTTCACATTATTTTATTCCATTTATTTCTGAGCTTCCAAGACCTCATCTATAAGATGATGCATATAGGAATAAGAAATATAAGTGATGCAGGAAATATTTGTAAACCTTAAAGACCTGTAGATATTGCATACACATATTAATATAATTAATAGTAAGAAGTGTTGCTGGGTCAGCACTTCTTGCATTGTTCTTTTTCTTTCACTTCCAAACAGGTATCTAATTTTAATAAAATACACGAAGCAATAGCTTTCTAAATAACAGAATTTCCTTCACTATTCATAACTATAGGTTTGTATTCTAAATGCTTGTTGATACAAACAAAAACACCCTATGATCGATGTTGAGCCTTAATTGTATCATATGAACTTACCCATTTGTAAAGATCAATCACACATGATCTGCCTTGAACTATAAGAGGCTCACAGTCTGGTGGAAGACAGGAGACACATACACACATTTTTGTAATAATACAGGGTTAAAAATGACTAATAACATAGGAGAAAAGCAGATAAAAGTCCATAAGGGTTCAGGGGGAACTTTAAAAAAAGAGGGGATGCCTGGGTAGTTCAGTAGGCTAAGCTTCTGACTCTTGATCTCAACTCAGGTCATGATCTCATGGTTTGTGGGATTGAGCCCCACGTCAGTCTCTGCACTGACAGTGTGGAGCCTGCTTGGGATTCTCTCTCTCCCTCTCTTTCTCTGCCTCTCTCTCTCAAAATAAATAAATAAACTTAGAAAAAAAAAAGACTTCAAGGGGGAAAGAGGTGGCATTGAGCCATCTGAAATGGGTTCGAAGCCTGGTAAGATTTGAGTGTGGGAGACAGTGTATGTCTGGTTAATTGGAATAATGGATGAACCATGGAACCAAGTCTCTCAGTGGGACTAGAGAGCACTCAAGGACTGTGCAGGTGCTGGGATTGAGGGCATCTTCAAATGATGCATTCATTCACCCACTGGGTGCTCAGAGCCACAGGGAAGATGGTAGTGAATAAGACAGACACAGCCCCTTCTCCAAGGTGGATAGATACTTGGAAGGGTTTGCTTCCCCTCACTCATGAGTAGATCCTGACATTTATTCACTCTTATTGTCCTGGGTAGGGAACTTCCCCTAACTGATGATCAAGGCCTAGGGAAGAGCCTGGGCTGATAAGTCAGTCAGAGCCTACTCCTAGATCTGGGGTCAGGTCAACTCCATGACCGAGAAAGGGGCAGGGAGAAGGCCCCCCAAAGATAATTCAGGTTCCTTGGGTGGAGTGGGGAGCCAGATGCTGGAGGAAGCAACCAGTGTCCACTCCCAGGAAACTCTGGGTTAGACAAACACATGTTGTTTTCAGGTTGTCCTTTCTTTCTCAGGTTTAAGAGGCTGAGTGATATACAGAATAACTACATGCTGATGTTCCTGTCTTCCTCGAGATGGATGGCACTGAGGCTGGAGACCATGACCAACCTGCTGACCTTGACTGTGGCCTTGTTTGTGGCTTTTGGAATTTCCTCTGCCCCATATTCCTATAAAGCTATGGCTATCAGCCTCATCCTGCAGGTGAGGGAGGGACTCTCAGATAGTGTGGTTTTGGCTTGTGGCCTGTGGACAGACTCAGGGGTTCATGGGACTTTGATAACACCTTGGGTTTGGCCATTTGTGGCTTTATGAGTTGTGTGCTTGGCCTTCTGAATCTTCTGCTTTCCTGTTTTCCTGTCACCTCTGAACTGGGAAGTCTATATTTAAAGCTATTTAATGGAATCTTAGAGTATTGGGATTGAATGGAGCCCGCAGGCAGTCCAGTCCAACCCTCTTATTGTGCAGATGGGGACATTGAAGCCCAGAAAGGGAAATATTTGTCTGAATGTATAGAGCACTAGAAGTAGAGCCAGAATGGGGCACCTGGGTGGCTCAGGCAGTTGAACATCTGACTTTGGCTCAGTTCATGATCTCATGGTTCCTGTGTTCAAGCCCTGCGTCGGGCTCTGTGCTGACAGCTCAAAGCCTGGAGCCTGCTTCAGATTCTGTGTCTCCCTCTCTCTCTTTCTGCCCCTCCCCTGCTTGTGCTCTGTCTCTGTCTGTCTGTTTCTCTGTTTCTCTTTCTCTCTCTCAAAAATAAATAAACATTAAAAAATAAAGAAGTAGAGCCAGGGTAAGAACCAGGACCTGTTATTTGCTGTCTGGTATGTTTTCACTTTACTATCATTCGTTGAGTTAGCTATCAGGCTTCCTTCAGTTATCTAAGGAGTCATCCAGTCCCTCCCCTGAAACAGATCTTCTCAGACTTTAAAGTGCACAGGACTTGAAGCAGAACACTTTTCCCCAGCCTTGCAGGAATGTTCGGCCTGGGCACTGGTACAACTGACAGGAGGACCATGCTCTAGAGCACAGCCTTGGGTTTTCAGAGTCAGGTCCTGGGTGGGTAGGGTCTCGGAATCTAATTTTAAAAGCAGATTCTCTAGGGGATTCTGCTGTAGCAGCCTGCAAAGCTCCTGGCCTGAGTTCCTCCACGTCCACTACACTGGGGCATGAGAGGGTCTAGCTGGCCAAGTTCATGTCTGCAGGGTCAGTCCAGTGGAAGGGCTAGCCACAAGGGCTGTGAGGCCAGAGGCTGGCTTTGCAGCCGCCTGGGGGAACACTGGTTACACAGTTCCAGCTCCCCGAGGGATGCTCATTAACTGCCTTCTCTATGGTCATGTGGCTTTCTCTCTAACTGGCTTTGGGTCTCACGTGTCCCAATGGTGAGGCATCTTTTGGGTATGCCAAGGGGCTCCATCTTGCTCCTTGTTGAGCCCCTGCAGCAGGTATATATTTGCATAAATATGCAGTCCTGTACATGCACAGCCATGCCTGTGTGTGTGGAGCCTTCTGCAGGCACCCAGGCCATGCAGGTGGCTGTGCCGTGCTCACACTTGCAGACAGCTTACCAGTGCAACAACATGGAATGTACTGGACACTTGCACTGAGCTAGCACTTTGCTAGGTGCTTGTTGCACTTTCTTGCATTGAATTCTTACTACATTCCACGAGCTATAGAAAAATGGTTAAGATTGTGTGCTTTGGAATGTGGGTTCAAGCCAGGCTCTGCCCATTATTAGCTTTGGGGAAGCCTCTTACCCTCCTTGTACCTGGAGTTCTTCATTTTGTAAAAAGGAGATAATACAAGTTCCAAAATTACAGATTTGTGAGACATGTATGAACATGAGGATTAATGCATGTTGAACACCTAGAACAGTGCTTGGCCCAGAATAAATGCTCAGTAAATGTTAGCTGTTATTGTTCCTCACTTACAGGTAGGAAGTCAGAACTTCAGAGTTCCGTAACTTGCCCTGGTTCCCACAGCTGGTGAGAGATAGGTTTGTCCCTAGTGGGTCACACTCCTCTCCTCTCTGTCTTCCTCTCTCTGACAAACACACATATGCGCATGTGCGCGCACACACACACACACACACACACACATGCATGTGCCAGTGCAGAGTTGCCCCCAAACCTTCCAAAACTCAGGGAGAGGTACCACACTGGTGTCAAAGGGGATCTGGAGTCACCAAGGCCAGATATCCCTCCTGGTTCCTATATGACATGGGCCAGGGGGGCAAAGCTTGGGGCAATGTTATCGTGTGCTGGCCCAGGCAAGAGGGGCAGGGTCTCATCTCTCCCAGGGTGCACTGTGCACATGAGGCACCTCTCAAAGGTCTCCCCAGCTTGTTCCATCACAGGAAACTAGTTAGGAGTTCTGCTGGAGGCCTGACTGCTTCAAAATGGCCCTGGATTTATTTTTTCTTCTCCACGTCTGCTGTCCTGTTCAAGTGTCTCATCTCTATCCTAGGTAGCAACCTCGAAGCCTCCTCTCCTCCCCTTGAAGCCCCTCCTGTCTACCTCCTACATCTCACCAGAGTGACCTTTAGTTACAGTTTTCCTGATGTCACTGTCTTGTTTAGAGCCCTCAGAGATTCCCTGTCTCCTTATGCTAAACCTAAGCTATGGGCCGTGCCCTCAGGCCCCTCAAATCTGGCCCTGTGACCCCAGCATACATCTTTCCTCTGGCCACACTGGTGCCTTGCTGACTTCTGCATGCACTCTCGATGAAATTATGTTCAAGCTTTGGGTAGCAGGAATCACACACCATGTTGCTTTGCAACCTTAAGAACTGTAAATAATTGAGATGCTCCTGGCCTCCAGCCAGCAAATGCTAGAACCAGTTCAAAATGGCCTTGGCAGTTTGGAGGCTTATTATGTGATGTATCCAGAAGGCTGGGGTAAGCTCTTCTTTGTTAATTTAGTGACCTAGCATGAATCCATGAGCATTCTATCTTTTTGCCCTGGCATCCACATCCTGGCTTCATCCTCAGGATTGTCTATTCAAGGTCACAAAATGGCTGCTGCAGCCCCAAGCAACATATCCTCACCAAATAACCACCAAAAGTTAGAAAGGAGAGAACTTTTTTCATGTGCCCTGTTTTAAGAACAAGGAGCAGCTTCCCAGAATACTCCCATCTGACTCTTCCTCATGCTTCATTGGCCAGAATTGTAGCATGGCTCACACCTTAAACCTATCAGTGACAAGAGGAATGGAGTTAACCAAGTCTCCCTGGAGCACCAGGCTGCCAGATGCCTGAGCATAATGGAGGTTGTGCTAGCAAGAAAGAAAAAAGGGACCGGCTACTAACAAGGCAACCAGCCATGTCTGATACACTGACTGGAGGAAAGGCAGTCTCCTTGGACTCCTTTCCAACTGTCAGTGTCATTTCATTATGGCATCCACCTTCTCTGACTTCTAAAGGGCTTTCCTTCCCTTTCCCATACTCTTTGTTCCAGTCATAGCCGAATGGCATGCAAGGCCTTGAATATATCCTGCTACTTACTATTTTCAGGACTTTGTCCGCTCTCTATGGAGTGCCCTTCTCCACCCATTTTTAACCTGCTAAATCCCACCTCTCCTTAAAATGAAACTCCTGTGCCAACTGCTGCAGGAAGACTTCCCTGTGGCCCTTGTCTGGGGGGACCTTGTCTGGGGGGGTCCTTAATGGCTCCCCATAGTGCCTCCCAGGGTGAAGTACATCCACTTGTGCTGGCATTCTCTGTTGACCCATCTGTCTCCCCACCTGACTGGGAGCTCCTTGAGGGCAGGGCCTGGGTCTGTTGCAGTTTGGGGCACAGATCCTGGCTTGGCACATGGCATAGAGCCCTCAGGGAGTGTGCTGAATGAATTCATAGTGAACTTATTGTCCAGCACTTTCTTCATGGCCTGTTTGCCCACATCTTGGACCAGGGGGATGGGGAGTATGAAGATTGGGTTCCCCATCTCAGCTCTACCTCCAGGTTCCAGGTGATTCTGTGTATGTTATTTCCCCTTTTGGGCCTCAGTTGTCCTCATCTCTGGTGCCTCCAATTCCTGAGCATCCCTGAGACTCCTTAAAGGCAAGCCCAGAAACAAGGACTTGGGTGTAGGCAGATTATTTGAGATGTGCTCCTAAGAAACATGACTGAGGGAGCAGGAGAGAGAGAGGCAGGGAAGGAGAAACTCTGTTATGGGCAAGTGTCATTGAGATTGCTGTTTCTGGGTCACCACCTCTCAACTCTACTGGCACCTTCTGAGAAGCAAATAGGATGCTCCCTGGATTGTCCCCCAGAGACTGAGGGACAGGAGCCTTCATTTACTGGCTCCTTTCCCCATTAGTTGAGGGTTTGCCCACAGCACTTTCACTCCCCTGTGTTTTGGGGCTGCAACTGTGCATGGACAGAAGGGGCTCCTGTGGTGTGAGTGAAGGTTTTGAGCAGGAAGCAGAAATACACACAAAGGGTACTTGAGGTGGGATAGTGTCAGTGGTGTCTTGCCCAGAACTGCACGCCATCACGCAGCTAACCTCAGAAGTGGGCTTGGGGGGCACCAAAGGTATCTGCTCCACTCTTGTAAGGAAATTGTCTTAGTTTGAGAAGTCACTCAGGAGGGGTGGTGATGAGTGCTTTTTAGGGGCATTGAAATCCTAAGCACACCCCTGTCAGTTTCTTGACCTGATGCTTCTCCTTCACTCCAGCTGGCATCCAACTTCCAGGCCACTGCCCGGGTTGGTTCAGAGACAGAGGCGTACTTCACTTCCGCAGAGAGGATGCTGCAGTACATGGAGGTGGGATGCAGGTCTGGGTTCGGTGTGGGGAGCTCAGGAAGTTTTCACACCCATGTCTGGGGCTCAGCTTCCATGGCCTCTGCAAGCTCCAGCACCCCAGGGGTCCTGAGACTTTTTCAAGAGGCAATTGCAGCCCCTCCCCATCTTCCCTGGACCTGTGGATGTCATTTCTTAGAAACCCTTCCATGCTCTATGGCCCATTTTCATCACATCCCCCACAGCTTTCCTGGATGTAGAGAGAATAATCTGCCCTTTTTAGAAATGAGAGTTTTGTCCAAGTATAAAAACAATAATAATGTCAATAATAATTGGTATTACTATTATTATTATTGCTTCTATTTGTGTTAGAGTAGTTAAGAACACAGGTTTTAGAGCCAGATCACCTGGGTTCAAGTCCAAGCTTTGCCACTTGAGTCAGCCGTGTAAACTGGGGACAGGTCACTGTATCTACTTCATTGGGTTATTACAAAGATTAAATAACACAATATGTAAAGCACTTAGTACAGTGCCTGGCTCACAGTAAAGGCTCAATATTTTTATATATAGATTATCTCATGGAACCACAAAACACTTTTATAAGGTTGATTGAATTATCATCCCCCTGGAAGAGGAAACTGAGGCTTGGCCAGGCTCAGCATCTTGCTTAAGATTGCACAGCCGGGGACTGGCAGAGCCTTTAAAACCAGTTCTCCAGCCCCTGTTAATAGGAGCAGAATTTGTGAATCATAGAACTTTGATTTAACATGAAGGGATGCTATTGTACATAGCACCTGTGGTGAAGGGCTGTGACTTGTGGATTGTGCTTCTTTTCCATCATTCAGGCCTCAGGACATACCCAGCTGTGCTTGATTCAGTTATGAGCTTGAAGTCAGGCAGTCCTGGTCTGAGTTCATAAGCTCTATGATCTTAAATAAGTCATTTAACCCATTTGAGCCTCTATTTCCTTGTGTGTGAAATGCATTTAAAATTACCTACCTCATTGATAAGGATAGAGGGAGCATAAGTCTGCACAAGGCCGCTGAGCTATAAAACATGCCCCAAAGGGGTCAGTTAGCTCTGCTGCCTTTATTGTTCTAGATTCTATTTCTTTAGAGCCTCACATAATAAATTAGAATAAGTTCTCTATGTTCATAACAGGGGGGCTAGCCAAATGGTCTCTCACTTTTTGGGGTTAAAATTATGTGCATGTCAGGTAAGTGGAGCAGGATGTTCCTCTTGGGGTGCTCCTGCGATTACACAGCTGGTGGCTTGAGCCCAGTGTGAGCCAGGCTGGGGTGGGTTACACACCCAACAGCTGGAAGCCAGTGGGTCAGCAGGAGATAGGCAGAGATTAATGATAACTATTTATTTCTTTTTCTTTCTTCAAAAATGAGATGTGTGTCCCTGAGGCTCCTTTGCACATAGAAGGCATGAGCTGTCCCCCTGGGTGGCCACAGCATGGAGAAATCACATTCCAGGATTATCAGATGAAATACAGAGACAACACACCCATTATCCTTAATGGCATCAACCTGACAATTCATGGCCAAGAAGTGGTGGGCATCGTGGGAAGGACAGGCTCTGGTGAGTGGCATGTCCTGGGGCACCCCCTGTCCTCAACTTTGACCTGTGGGTGTTGGACCTATTTCCAGGCATGTGTTTACTCAGTGACCCCACAGATGTTTATTGGGCCCTCACTTTATACCATGCACTAGTAAACAGAACCCAAGGTCCTGCTATCATGGAAAAAGTCCTGCTTTTCCACTGGAAAAGATAGGTGTTAAGTCATCAAATTAGGAAATAAATAAGGTAATTACAGATTGTGATGAATGTCATGGAGGAAGTTAAAGGGTGCCATTAACAGAGTAATGGGGCTGAGCTCTGGTGAGCTACAGTGGCCTGGGCTCTGAGGCCAGCATTTTAGCTGAGCCAGGAAGGATGGATAGGGTGCAGGGGAGGAGTGTTTCAAGCAAGGGGCATTACAGGGCTCTGTTCGGGCGAAGAGCAGGTCCAGGAGTGAAGTCCGGGTCCTGCTTCTCCTTCCTTCTTACCATTCCTAGACCTCTCTTATCAGCCTCCTTCTTTGTCCTCTCCATTATGACTTCTTTCCCTCCCTTCCTCTCTTATTACTTTTGGGAGGTCTGGTCTAAGTGTAGCTCCCTTCTTTTTTACATTGTTCAAAGACGCTCCTCAGACTTGATTCTTGCCCCACTCTTGTGTGCCTAGGAGCTGCCTCCTCCAGGTAGACCTCTAGGAAGACAAGAACCTTCATGGGTCTCCACTTCCTCAGGCCCCCTGCAGGCCTTGCACTCCTGCTAGGTGAAGAGCTTCTACCTGTGTTCTTTGGTGTGTCCTTCCCTTTCTACTTCTTGCCTGCAATTGGCCTGAGAGGGCTGCAGTCTGACGTAGAGAAGCTACTATGGGTCTAGGATGTGATGAAGAAAGGTGAGGAGGGCAGAATGTTGAACTGGAGAGCACTGTTCTCTCTCAAGGAAGCAGCCGCACTTAGCTCCTGCTGCTTGTTATGTGGGAGGATGTGGGACTAGTGTTGCCAGTTCTAGGATTCAAGAAGAGCATGCTATTTGAAATTTTGTACATAGGAAAAAAAAAAAGAAATTTTGTACATAGGATCTTTGGATTTTTTAAATGCTGGCAAAAATTTAGAAAATAACAGTAGCACTGTGTGTGTGAAACAGAATATATGAATGGCTGGATATACCCAGGGGCTCCAGTTGTGCCCTCTGATCTAAGCTGTAAGAAATCTGCTCATGGTTTGGGGCACTAGTTGGAGCAGAGACTCCACTCCTCTTCTGCTCTCTCAGGGCTCAGGATGACAAAGGATGGGCCATGGAGGGAAGCAGGTCAGGTGTGAACTCCAGGTGTGGCCTGTGCTGCTTCTAGTGCAAATCAGGAAACTGCCTTTAGTGCCCCTGCATATTTCTTGCCCAACAGGGAAGTCCTCCTTGGGAGTGGCTCTCTTCCGCCTGGTGGAGCCTGCAGCAGGCCGGATTCTCATAGATGGTGTGGACATCAGCAGTATTGCCCTGGAGGACCTGCGGTCCAGGTTCTCAGTTGTCCCTCAAGATCCTGTCCTGCTTTCAGGAACCATCAGGTAAAGCAGAGGATGGGGTCCTGGGAGGGGTGGCAGGACCAGGATGCCAGGGCTGGCCTGTCTTTGGTTAGCTGGTGCCCAGTGCTCCAGTTTTGGGGCCTCTGATCTCTTGGCAAGCTGGGCCACTCACTGGGACTCACTGAAATGTTCCTGAAGATTGAATGAAGCCCTGATATACACAAGAGCACTTTGTAAACTATAATGTGGTAAACAAAAGAAAGGCATAATTTTTAGTTTTTTAAAAACTGATGGGATTGGTCAGATTTTAGTTCACCATTAAGCATTTGCATTTTGGCTACCACTTTATTCTTTTATGTCTAGATGTGGTTTATTCTCTTCTCTCCTCCCACTGGATAAAGCTGAAGGAGCCATTTAGGCTAGATGTTAGGGAACATTTCTTCACAGGATACACATTCCAGGCAGAGGAGAAGTGAACAAGAATCCAGGCAGTTCAGTCAGCAAAGCAGATGGAACTGGATCTTTCAGCCTCTTCACCTTTCTATTTCCTCAGATGTCAACTCTGGGACTAAACTTTATCCAGATTCATACTCCTACTTAACAGTATACATTAAAGCTATGTTGGAACATTAAGGCATGGAGATTGAGGAAGTCTAATGCATTAAAAGTGAAGCTAGATTCCTCATGTTTTAGGGATGTTTAAGGCGCATTATCAGAGGCAAGAGGATAAACTGACCCCTAGAGCTCCGTTCAATCATTTATTCATTTACTCATTATTACTTCCTCCCTTTCTTCCCCTCCTTGCTTTCTTCCTCCCTTCTGCCTCCTTCCTTCTCTCCCTCCCTTTCATTTCTTCCTTCTATCCCTCCCTCCCCTTCCTTCCTCTGTCCCCTTCCTTCCTTCCTTCCTTCCTTCCTCCCTCCCTCCCTCCCATTCCTTTCTTTCTTCCCTCTCCTTCCTTTCCTCCCTCCCTTTCCTGCTTTCTTCCTTCCATCCTTCCTCTCTCCCCCCTCCCTTCTTTCATTCATTTAATTTACCTTTTCTGAGGCTTTCCTAGGTCCAGACATTGTACTAAGGCCTGAGGACACTTGGATGAATGATCACTGCCTGTACTCCTCCTGAGGAGTTCAGAATGTAGTCATGGGGTGGGTGGGTGGGTATAGAGACATAAGAACCAACAGATTATAATACAAGGGGATATTTACCAGATCAGAGATATGAACAAAGTGTGAAAGGAGCCCAGAAGTAGGTCAAATAGCCCTACTTGGGTGAATCCAGAAAGGCTCCATAGAGGAAAGGATATTTGAGCAGAGCCTTGAAGGATAAGTAGGAGCTTGTCTGGAAGAAAAAGGGGAGAAAGACTTTTTAGGAAGAGTGCATAGTATGTGCACAAACAGGGGACTTTAAAATGGTTGTGTTAGGGGAATGAGATAATATTTAGTGATAGATCTCTGTGTTAAGCTAGAACCTGGACAAATCTATTGTGCCTTGGTATAGGTGTAATAAAAATATGAATTAGCATTTTTTTGAGCATTTATATGTGCTAGCCCATGCTTTAATGTTCTGTCTCATTTAACTGTCACCCCAACCCTATGAGGTAGGCACTACTGTTACCTTACTTTATAGGGGAAGACACTGAACTTAGACAGGAAAAGTGACTTGTTTCAGGAGACACACAAGTAAATGGTAAAGATGAGGTATAACTCCAGGTAGTATCATGCCTTAGCCAGTGATATTCCCCCCTTGCAGCAGGGAGAAGTGTGAACTAGAATAGAGGAGACCTGGGTTCTCTATCCATTACAGTTTCATCTATCTCTGAGTGTCTCTGATTCTAGCCTATCTCTCAGACTGACTTGTGGTGTGACCTTGAACAAGCATTTAACACTGATAAGCCATAATTTCCCCATCAACCAAAGGGGTATACCCATCCCTTGAGGGGAAAGGGTGTCAATGAGTCTGTCTATGAAAATGTTTTGGAGACTATCAAATATCATGCAGATAAGACATTCTACCTCCTGCTTTAATACAATCTAGCCCTACACACAAAATGTGTGTGTCTGGCAAAACTGGGGACAGATAAAGCAGAGATTAAGAATAGGTTTTAATCAGAGGTGCCTGGCTGGCTCAGTTGGTTAAGCATGTGACTTCAGCTCATGTCATGATCTCGCAGTTTGAGAGTTTATGAGGTTGAGCCCTGCATCAGGCTGACAGTTCAGAGCCTGGAGCCTGCTTCAGATTCTCTCTCTGTCTCTCTCTCTCTCTCCCTCTCTCTGCCCCTCACCTACTTGTGCTCTCTCTCTCTCAAAAATAAATAAAACATTAAAAAATATTTTGGAGAAAAAGAATAGGTTTTAATCAGGACTGAGTGGTTGCATAACGCAGGAGAATTAATAATGTTGCCTATGCCAAATGAAAGTGAAAACTTTAATGGGTATAAAGTCCAGGTAGATCCCAACCTGATGTTGCTTGGATGATCGATTAGGATTTTTTTCACTGCAAAAGACAGAAAAATCAACCCCACCACAGTGAGATACCACTTCACTCCTACTGGGATGGCTATAATGAAAAAAGAAAAAGGAACATAATGAGTGTTGGCAAGGATGTTGAGAAACTGGAACTCACGTTCACTGCTGGTGGGAATATAAAATGGTACAGCCTCTGTGGAAAACAATTTGGCATTTCCTCAAAAGTTAAAAATAAAATTACCATATGATCCAGCAATTCTTCTTCTAGGTAGATACTTAAAAGAGGTAAAAGTGGGACTTGAGCAAATATTTGTATATCAGTGTTATATAGACTGTTCAATGGTTGCATGTGGTTATGGAACACTTCTCTTCTTATATGGCAGATTCAACCTAGACCCCTTTGACCGCTACACAGATGAGCAGATATGGGATGTCTTGGAGAGGACATTCCTGAGCATGACAGTAAGTAGCTCCAAGACCCGATTTTTAGTTTTAGCCTGCCTCTTCAACAGCGGTGCCTGTTGGTCCTTTGGGGCTCATCGCATGATATTCCAGATGCTACCATTTTGGGGCATAGATAAAATAATCTCATGGAGATGAGATGATTTTGGATTCCTAAATAAAGTCTGATGGCATTCAGACACTAACAGTGAACCAGGCATGTTCTAGGCTCAGGGGACACAGCAAAGGCAAGGTAGGTAAAGTGTTTGCCCTCCTGGTGCTTACATTCAATGGGAGATAAACACAACAAATAAATGGACACATGAGATACTTTCAGGTAGTAACAACAGTTACTTCAGTCAGGGAGCAGCTCTTTTATGTGGAATGGCCAAGCTAGGCCCCTTTAAAGATGGGGCATTTGACCTGAGATCAAATGTTGAGGGGGCAGTAGGGTGCAGATCTTCAAGAGAACATTCCAGCACAGGAGCTAGCATATACAAAGACCCTGAGATGGGAGTGAGAGAGGCACAGATAAGGAAGAGAAATATCAGCGATTGGAGTATAGAGAGATGAGGAGTATTACAAAGTGTGATAGGGGAGGTCTGATGGGGTCAAGTTAGGTCTCACCCCACAGTGGCCTGCATGCCCACATGCCTATGTAGTCTATATCTCATTTTCCCTGATATTACAGATCTCAAAGTTACCCCAAGGACTGCAAGCAGAAGTTGTGGAAAGTGGCAGAAACTTCTCTGTGGGGGAGAGGCAGCTGCTCTGCATTGCAAGAGCACTCCTTCGCAACTCCAAGGTGAGACCACAGATGGTGCCCAGTTTGGGTAACCACACTGGCTATTTCTCCCTCCATCTCCATGGGACAGTGGGTGCTATGCTATACATTTTCCCACAAATACACAACAGGCTTCCTCATGTCACCGATTGCTAATCTGCCCATATCTTGAGTGTGGGGGGCACTCACGCTGGGCTCTCTCAAAACTCTGATACCCTGCAGCTAAGCTGAATGATCCACCACTGGAACTAAATCATGATGCATTTCCCTTAAAAAAGTTAAAGTTGAGAAGCTTATTAATTTAACAGTTTTCTATCATATATTCTTTTTAAAACTTGGGTATAAGACATTCCCTTGTCTTTTTTTTTTTTTTTTTTTTTTGAGAGAGAGAGAGGGCACAAGTAAGCAAGGGGCAGAGAGAGAGAGAGAGAGAGAGAAGTGGGGCCCACACTCACCTAAAGTGGGGCTTGAGCTCACTTGATGCAGACTTGAACTCATAACTGTGAGATCATGACCTGAGCCAAAGATGCTTAACCAACAGAGCCACCCAGACGCCCTCCCTTGTCTTCGTTAGAGCTGGAAATCAGATGATAGCTGTTCCAGAGCTAATTAATTAATTAAAGTTTCAGATGTAGAATTTAGTGATTCGTCACTTACATACAACACCCAGTTCTCACCACAAGTGACAAGTGCCCTCCTTAATACCCATCACCCATTTAACCCATCCTCTTACCAACCTCCCCTCCAGCAACCCTCAAGTTTGCTCTCTATAGTTGAGATTCTATTTTCTGGTTTGCCTCTCTTTATTTTTTTCTCCCTATGTTCACCTGTTTTGTTTCTTAAATTCCACATATGAATGAAATTATATGGTATTTGTCTTTTTCTGATTGATTTATTTCACTTAGCATAATACTCTGTAGATCCATCCATATCACTATAAATGCAAGATTTCATTCTTTTTGATGACTAATATTTATGTAAATATAAATATATATAAATATATAATATAAATAAATATAAATACATATATGTGTGTGTGTGTGTGTATATATATATATATATATATATATATATATTTGCCAAATCTTTTTTTATCCATTCATTGGTTGATGGATATCTGAGCTCTTTCCATAGTTTGGCTACTGTTGATAGCACTGCTATAAACATTGGGGTACATGTGCCCCTTCAAATCAGCACTTCTGTATCCTTTGGATAAATACCTAGTAGTGCAATTGCTGGATCATAAGGTAGTTCTATTTTTAACTTTTTGAGGAACCTACCTGTGCTAGTCAGGAGCAAATTTTCTCAAATTATGTCACACACAGGTACTCATATGTACACATATATCCAAAGGATACAAAAATATAGATTTGAAAGCGTAAATGTATCCCATGTTTATAGCAGCTTTATCAACAATAGCCACACTATGAAAAGAGCCCAGACGTCCATCAATTGATGAATGGGTAAAGATTTGGTATATATATATACATTGGAGTATTACTCAGCAATCAAAAAGAATGAAATCTTGCCATTTATAATGATGTAGATGGAGCTAGAGTGTATTATGCTAAGCGAAGTAAGTCAGTCAGAGAAATACAAATACCACATGACCTCACTCATATGGAATTTAAGAAACAAAACAGATGAACATATGGGAAGGGGAGGAGTAAAGAGAGAGGGAAACAAACAATAAGAGACTCTTAATGATGGACAACAAACTGAGGGCTGATGGAGGGATGTGGATGGGGGATGGGCTAGATGGGGGATAAGGTATTAAGGAGGGCACTTGTGATGAGCATTGAGTGTTGTATGTAAGTGATGAATCACTAAATCCTACTCCTGAAATCAATATTGCACTGTATGTTAACTAACTAGAACTTAAATAACAATTAAGAAGAAAAGCAGGCAGAGCTCAGTGGGGTTGGAAGCTTGGGGGAAGGTTTCACAGGAAGAACTATTCCCCTCTTTCTAGCAGCGATGAAACACAGAATTTGCAACATGCATGTAGCAATTTCTTAACTACTTACTTTCTAATTTTATGGTTACTAGGCTACTGGTGCCAAAGTTGCTTTCTCTATATTGTTTCCCAAATTTGAGTCATCACTTTATGACTTTTGTCATATCTACATACAGTCTCTCCTTTGACTTATCTGCGATGCTCTCCCCCCCCCCCCATTTTTTTTTAAACAGCCTTATTCTAGGGGCTCCTGGGTGGCTCAGTCAGTTGTGTCCCAACTCTTGATTTAAACTCAGGTCATGATCTGAGGGTTGTGAGATCAAGCCCTGTGTCCAGCTCTGTGATGAGTGGGAGCCTGCTTAGGATTCTCTCTTTCTGTCTCTCTCTCTGCCTCTCTTGCCCACTTGCATGCGCTCTCTCTCTAAAAAAAATAATAAAACCAAAAAAAGCCTCATTCTATACGGTAACAGTTGTGAAATCATATTTCTGTGCTAGTTATATTTTTCTAATGCATATGGTTAATAAAATAAAATAAAAATGTTAAAGTAAAGAGAATGTTTATCCATATACTAGCCACACCATCTCATGTGCCATCCGAGGGTGTGCATATGCCTCACTTTGGGAAATGCCGGTCTGTGTTAATTCAGGCAAATAGGAAGGCAGTTCATAAAACAAGAAGTTGTGGGGCGCCTGGGTGGCGCAGTCGGTTAAGCGTCCGACTTCAGCCAGGTCACGATCTCGCGGTCCGTGAGTTCGAGCTCCGTGTCAGGCTCTGGGCTGATGGCTCAGAGCCTGGAGCCTGGTTCCGATTCTGTGTCTCCCTCTCTCTCTGCGCCTCCCCCTGTTCATGCTCTGTCTCTCTCTGTCCCAAAAATAAATAAACGTTGAAAAAAAAAATTAAAAAAGAAAAAAAAAACCAAGAAGTTGTGACTGGGACATTTTCATTTTCAAGAACTTAATTCTCTGGTTACAAAAAAAAAAAAAAAAAAAAGCTCTTGGTCAAGACCTAACATTCTCTTCAACATAATGGACAATTAGAGCTCAGAGTAGGTTTTAAACTCAATCCAAATCTTTCCATCTTTCACCTAAGGGACTCAGTGGATTAGTGGTAGACCCAGGTCTAGATCCAGGGCTCAGGGCCAGAGGAAGCTGCCTTCACCCCTGTTTTGTGTCCACCAGATCATCCTTATTGATGAAGCCACAGCCTCCATTGATGTGGAAACCGATACCCTGATCCAGCACATAATCCGTGAAGCCTTCCAGGGCTGCACAGTGCTGGTCATTGCACACCGCATCACCACTGTGCTCAATTGTGACCGCATCCTGGTCATGAGCAACGGGAAGGTGAGACTTGAGTCCCTGGGGCAGTGGGAGGACGGGTGCTCAGGCTAGCACCCCAAGGAGGCCTTCGGATCCTTCAAGACTGAGCTCAGTGGTGTCCCTCCCCTCTCCTCCTTTCTCACTCTCCCAGGTTGTAGAGTTTGACAGGCCTGAGGTCCTGCAGCAGAAGCCTGGGTCTGTGTTTGCTTCCCTGTTGGCAACAGCCAATTCTTCACTGAGCTAAAGGGGACCGGTGACTGCGTGGAGGCTGATGGCACAGCCAAGTGCAGCTGTGAGGCCTGCTGTTTATGACCTTCTTGTGTAGAGATGGCTACTTCTCTTGAAAGCAGGGCTGAAACATGCTCAAGGGTGCTGGTAATGGGACAGAAAAGAAGATTGAGGGGAGCAAAACCTGGAATAGGCCACTCTGTGGCTCCCCAGACCTGAGAACCCCTGCACACCATTTGAGACCATGTGGACAAATCATCATGTGCCTCTTTTTAACTGATATGTTGAGTAATTTCATAATAATGTGAAACTTTATTATGGTTTCTGGATCTGTGTGAAAAGTATTGAAAATGCTGTATTGATTTTGTAAAAAAAAAAAAAACAACAAAAGAAAAAGTTACATTGTCTATTCTGCTTTTTTGTTAAGCTAGTACTCCATTCAGCTGCAGGGAAGAGAGATTCCCTCAAACTGACTTCTGGAAAAGGGACTTCATTGGTTAATGTAATGGAAAGGTCCAGAGAAAGTTCTAGTTTGGGAGCCAGTACCTAAAAGACATCTGCCCTGTGAACTCTGCCTCTTCTTCTCTCAGTGATACTCTTCTTTTATGGCCTTACTCTTTGACCTTCTCTCTCCTCATGGTGGTAGCAAGGCTGCCAACAGCACTAGCCTCACGTCCTACCAGCTTAGCACCCTGGAAAGAAGTTTCCCCAGATGATACCAGGAAAAGTTTCATGGCTAAATTTCATTGGGCCGACTTGGGCCATGTGCTCATCCTGAACAAGTCACAAGCTAGGCTGCTAGATACAGTGACTGCTCAGGCCCAAGTCACCTGTCCACACCTGGACCTGGGGATGGGGTCAGCTGCCCTGAATCATATGGACTGAGAATGGAGGGGGTTATTTCTCCAAAATAAATTTGGGGTATTCTTACTACATGAAGGAGAAATGTATATAGAAGCTGGGCAGGCCCCAAATAGTAGTTGTCTACCATGTTTATTTACTGATTAGAGCATAAACGGGTGGAAAAAGGGTTAGTTTATAATATGTGCCAACTGGAAAAAAGATTACTTATCTCCCCACTCCTCCAATAGCAAAGGTAATTATTTTCAACTTACCTCTAAGAGGAGCTCATTGGTGGGAGCAAAATGTTTCAATGTATTTCCTTTTTGTTTTCAGATTATAGTGTTTGATTTGGTCAAAAGAAAAACTGACTCAATGGGGCACCTGGGTGGCTCAGTAGGTTAAATGTCCAACTTTGGCTCAGGTCATCATCTTGCAGTTCATGGGTTTGAGCACTGCATTGGGCTCTGTGTTGACAACTTAGAGCCTGGAGCCTGCTTCAGATTCTGTGTCTACCTCTCTCTCTCTGCCCCTCCCCTGCTCACACTCTGTCTCTCTATCAAAAATAAATAAACATTAAAAAAGAAAAAGAAAGGTTGACTCAGTAAGCAATTATATCCTGCTCTGTTTCTTGCCCTGGGGTAGGTAGTGCGGGTGTAATGATGTCCCTTTGCTCATGGAATTTGGAATCTTATGAGAGTGAACAGTAAACAGATGGTTCCAGAACTGAGTGGCAGGGGGCGAGGACAAGGTTCAGGAGATGTGCACAATTAGAGCAGGCTTTTGGGTAGAAGCAAGATTGTGGTTTGCTGAGACATGAAAACTGAACAAACATTTGCTGGGGCAAGGAAGAGTGTTCTAGGCAGAGAGAACAGCAAACAAATCCCCATGAGAAAGAACTGTGACAAGGTGATGCAATCTTTGGACCAGAGGACAAAGCTTGAGTCCCAGAGTTAGTGACACATATGCATCACCTTCTATTCCCTTCCTGGGGTTTTTAGGTAGCCCCTGCTTCTCTTTTTAAGGCCATTCCCAGGTGAGTGTCTTTTCTCTCTTAAAAATCCCTTTGCCCAGTTTATCCCTTTCGCCTCTGCCCTTGCCTTTATCTTCTTAGGCTCTGAAGAGTGCCTGGGAGCCCCTCTTGCTCCTCTCCATTGCAGTGCTGGGGTCACAGAGCTGCTCATCTGCAAGTTGAAAGTGACTCTATTCACCCTGCTCTGCCCCCTCCCAGAGCTGCTATGGGACAACTGCATGCACCACTTGTGAGAGGGAACTCCATAACCTGAGTGCCACTCTGCCATGCTACTTCCCTAACGCCAGATTTAGCAACCATATCTTCCTCAAGTTGGCCAGCAGATGGCAGACTCTTCCCAAAAATGAGAGGAGAGACTGCAGGTTTCAGATCTAGATCTACTGAAGTCCACCAGGGGAAGTGTGGACCCCTGAGGTAGAGCACAGAAGCAAAAGCCCACTTCCACTCTGTCTTCAGGGCCCCATCTTACCTTCCCCTGAAACAGCCTCTCTTCCTGGAATGGTTCTCAACCTTGGCTGAACATTGGAATGACCTAAGGAATCTTTTTTTTTTTTTTTTTTTTTTAAATTTTTTTTTTCAACGTTTATTTATTTTTGGGACAGAGAGAGACAGAGCATGAACGGGGGAGGGGCAGAGAGAGAGGGAGACACAGAATCGGGAACAGGCTCCAGGCTCTGAGCCATCAGCCCAGAGCCTGACGCGGGGCTCAAACTCACGGACGGCGAGATCGTGACCTGAGCTGAAGTCGGACGCTTAACCGACTGCGCCACCCAGGCGCCCCCGATTCATTGATTTAGAATGGAGACTGAGACTGGGGATTTGTAAAGCTTTAGGAATTTAACGTGCTGCAAAACTTGAGAACCACTGGCTCAAAACAGCAATAAAACAGAGCTTTTCGAAAAATTATATGTGTATTTTAACAATATTGGTAATATTTTATTTTCTAAGCTGAGTGGTTAAGTATATGACTTTGTTACTGCTAGAACTGATACATGAATTCAGCAAAGTCAGGGTACAAAATCAATGTACAGAAATTCATTGCATTTTTATACACCAATAATGATGCAACAGAAAGAGAAATAAATAAACTGATCCCATTTACAATTGCACCAAGAACCATAAAATACCTAAGAACAAACCTAAACAAAGATGTAAAAGATCTGTATGCTGAAAATTATAGAAAACTTATGAAGGAAATTGAAGAAGACACAAAGAAATGGAAAAACATTCCATGCTCATGGATTGGAAGAATAAATATTGTCAAAATGTCAATACTACCCAAAGCAATCTACACATTCAATGCAATCCCAATCAAAATTGTACTGGCATTCTTCTCAAAACTAGAACAAACAATCCTAAAATTTGTATGGAACCACAAAGACCCCAAAACCCCAAAAAATATTGAAGAAGAAAACCAAAGCAGGAGGCATCATAATCCCAGACATTAGCCTCTACTGCAAAGCTGTAATCATTAAGACAGTATGGTACTGGCACAAAATAGACACATAGACCAATGGAATAGAATAGAGAACTCAGAATTGGACCCACAAATGTATGGCTAACTAATCTTTGACAAAACAGGAAAGAGTATCCAATGGAAAAAAGACAGTCTCTTTAGCAAATAGTGCTGGGAGAACTGGACAGCAATATGCAGAAGAATGAAACTAGACCACTTCCTTGCACCATACACAACAATAAACTCAAAATGGTTGAAAGACCTAAATGTGAGATGGGAAACCATCAAAACCCTAGAGGAGAAATTGGGCAACAACCTGTTTGACCTCAGCTTCAGCAATTTCTTGCTCAACACATCTCCAAAGGCAAGGTAATTAAAAGCAAAAATGAACTATTGGGACCTCATCAAGATAAAAACTTCTGTACTGCAAAGGAAACAATCAACAAGACTGAAAGGCAACCAACAGAATGGGGACAGATATTTGCAAATGACATATTGGATAAAGTGTTAGTATCCAACATTTATAAAGAACTTACTAACCTCAACACCCAAAACACAAATAATCCAGTGAAGAAATAGGCAAAAGACATGAATAGACCCTTTTCCAAAGAAGACATCCAGATGGCCAACAGACACATGAAAAGATGCTCAACATCACTCATCATCAGGGAAATACAAATCAAAGCCACACTGAGATACCACCTCACACTGGTCAGAGTGGCTAAAATGAACAACTCAGGAAACTACAGATGCTGGCGAGGATGTGGAGAGACGGGAACCCTCCTCTACTGTTGGTGGGAATGCAAACTGGTGCAGCTGCTGTGGAAAACAGCGTAGAGCTCCCCAAAAAATTAAAAATAGAACTATCTTACAACCCAGCAATAGCACTACTAGGAATTTACCCAAGGGATACAGGAGTGCTGATGCATAGGGGCACATGTACCCCAATGTTTATAGCAGCCAAATCTTGGAGAGAGCCTAAATGCCCATCGACTCATTAATGGATAAAGAAGATGTGGCTTATATATACAGTGGAATAGTACTTGGCAATGAGAAAGAATGAAATCCTGCCATTTGCAACAACATAGATGGAACTGGAAGGTATTCTGCTCAGTGAAATAAGTCAACCAGAGAAAGACAGATATCATATGTTTTCACTCATATGTGGATCTTGAGAAACTTAACAGAAGTCCATGGGGGAAGGGAGGGGGAGAAATAGATACAGAGAGGGAGGGAAGCAAACCACAAGAGATTCTTAAAAACAAAGAACAAACTGAAGGTGGATTGGGGTGGGGGAGAGGGAAAATAGGTGATGGGCATTGAGGAGGGCACTTGTTGGGATGAGCACTGGGTGAGCCAATTTGATAATAAATTATATTTAAAAAAGTATATGACTTTGTTTTCTTTAATTCTTAAATACATATTTTTGGGCGTCTGAACTATTTTGTAATACAATTTTAGAAATTGCTATTTGATATTTCAGAAACAATGCAAAAATAATTGTCATGAGAGAATGTAGAACTTGGTTCCACTTCCTTATATTTATTTAATGGTTTGCTGTTATATGTATTTTCAATTACATCCCGGTGGAGAGGAGACCAGAGTATTTTTGGTGCCCAGGTTTTTTTTTCTTTAAATTTGAGTCCCTAATTAAATTAATTGATTGTTGTTGTTTTAAGTTTTTATTTTAATTCCAGTTAGCATACAGTGTAATATTAGTTTTAGGTGTACAGTATAGTGATGCAACACTCTCATACATTACCCCGTGTTCATCATGACAAGTGTACTCCTTGATCCCCATCACCTATTTCCCCCGTACCCTCACCCACCTCCCCTTTGGTAACCATCAGTTTGTTCTCTGTAGTTAAGAGATAATAGCGTGGGCAGAGGATGGATGCACTGGTCCCTTTGCAGAACTCCTAGTTCTGATAGCTGGTCTACCCTTACCGAGTTCTAGCCACCATTGCAGCAAGTGTGTGCAGTATCATTGCAAAACCATTTCTCATTACAGAGAAGAAAAGTACAATTTTCTGTTTTAAATGTTTATTTATTTTTGAGAGAGAGACAGAGCATGAGTAGGGGAGGGGCAGAGAGCGAGGGAGACACAGAATCTGAAGCAGGCTCCAGGCTCTGAGCTGTCAGCACAGAGCCCGATGGGGGGCTTGAACTCACGGACTGTGAGATCATGACCTGAGCCGAAGTCAGATGCTCAACTGACTGAGCCACCCAGGCGTCCCAATTTTCTGTCTTAATAATATTTCTTGCCAGATCCTTGGTTCCTGAGAGCTTTGTAATCTGAGCTGAATTCTAGCAATGATTGTACTGATCCAGAAGCTTCTGTTCCAATATGAGGGCCCCAGTCCCATTTGGCACTCATTGAAATGCTCCCCACCTCTTCACCTCATGATCCTGGGGTTGTGCCTGGTTCATGATTTAGAGCTTACAGAGCATTACAGAGCATTCCATAGATATCATTTCCCACTAATGCATGCCATAAGGCTGTATACCATTAGAGATAGCTGAAAGTTTTCACTCTGATCTCCTTAATGGTTAGTGAGAGGAAGGAAAGATGTATTACAAGATCTTCACAATTCAATCATTTAAAGAAAAAAAATTAAGTTGTTCACAATAAAGCCAAGTTTTCCTGGTCCGGAGAAGGAAGGGCCACCTTTCCCGTGTGTGGGCTTTTGTGTTCACAGGCTCAGCTCTGAGCCAAGGGGCTTGCTCAGGGCTTGCTCAGGGCTTTAAGATCTAAGTGATGAAGCGTAGGCCAGAACTCCCGTTTTCTGCCCAAGAGCATGTTTCATCCTTTCTTGGGGAGCCTGTTCATGCGTTTCTGCTTCACTAACCTATGTTTGTTTGAAATGCCCATTCAAATTCTAAATTACTTCCCAGATTCATTTGACATCAACCTTGTCTGGTCTTCCTCCTATAACTCTTTCCTTAGTTCATAAGGCAAACAAACAAAAATAAAAAACCCAAACCCTTTCCTTTGTTGTGTACTTCCACTGGACAGATTCCAACAGTGACCCAGAAGATAGGATGCTTATTTCTCCTGAGATCCTACTAACTAAAAAAAATTATTATTCACAAATAATAGTTACCGTGTATTGACTGTTTACAATGGGTAAGACACTGTATTCAGCACTTTCCTTACATTACCTAATCCTCAATTAACTTACAATGCTTTGAAGTTAGTGTTCTCATTTTGTAGTTGGAGAAATTGAAATTTAGAGGTTTGAACTCAGATCTGATTCCAGAGTTTCTATTCTTAACCACTCTACTGACTATATAACACTATAACACTATACTGACTCTGTAACACCATGCATTGATTTCTGTGTATCTATCAATCTATCAATCATCTATCATCTATTATCTACCTATATCTGTATATACACCTATATGTATGTATATATTGTAAAAAATTATTTACAAAAATGTTTTTGAGGTTGATTGAGCTTATGTCTTTTATTGTTTATTGAAGACATTTTGATAAAAGTAGAATAGGGAGAATTTCAGACAGAGATTTGCTTTGGAATAAAGAGCTGGGGAAATTCTCAAGAGGAGTGTTTCTGAAGTTTTCCATCCAGCACCACCATCGGTATTTGGGCACACAGACTCCTGATACATGCATATATATTTATTTATAAATGATGTGCAGCATATGCGTGTATATCACTGTCCCATTATATTCATACACAAAAGTACCATTTTAATAATGATGCGGGGAGCCACCTGGGTAGCTCAATAGGTTAAGCATCTGACTTCAGCTCAGGTCATGATTTCATGGCTTATGGGTTCAAGCCCCACTGAGCTGTCAGCACAGAGCCTGGAACCTGCTTCAGATTCTGTGTCTCCCTCTGTCTCTGCCCCTCCCCTCCCCTGCTCTCTCTCTCTAAGATGAATAAACACTAAAAATAAAAATGTATAATGATGCAGAAAAACATAGAAAGGATTTCTAATATTTCCTTCCTGTACTTCAAAGGGTTCTCCTGCCCCCCTCATCCCTGGGCGGGGGTGTCTATGCCCTGCTCAGTGGCTGGCCTTCCAGGGTGTATGCGCTGCCTGGGACAGGGGCTTGTCTGCTCGTTTCTTCAGGCCCCCTTGGGCAGAGACTGCACACCCCCCTCCATCATTTCACTCTGTTGCCTGACAGGCCAAACAATCGTCTTTATGTAGTACCAAAATACTGTGTCCCAGTAGAGATCCATCTCTGCCAGACCTTCTACGAACTTGGAGAAAAACCGCTCATCAATCTGCAATGAACTTGACAGCATTCAAATCTGTTTGGAAATTGTGAAAGTAAGTCTAGGCTGTGTTTCGGAGACCTCCCGGGGTGGTTGTGAAGATCAAGTGATAAAAAGGAAGAAGAACTTCATGACACACAAAGGGCTCTACAAATGTCAAGTGATATTATTAGCAGTGATTTGCATTTATGGAGGAAGGAATGGAGACAAACAAAAGGGAACATAGACCTGCACAAAGGGAGCCTCTGCAAGGCAGCCCAACCCCGAGGCCAGGGAACCTTCCTTGGGGATCTATTTTTCTACAGGGCAACCTGTGTACAGACCCTCCCCACTTCCCACCTCCCTTTTGGGCACGAAGTGAAGTACCCTGTTGGGGGGCGGCAGCCTCCTCTGAGAACTATATCCCAGGAGGTGGAGGAGCCAGAAACAGCCAGCAGGGGGAGGGATTGACCAGGATAAGAGTAGGAAGAGGCTTCTGGCAGGGTTGGAATACTATAGTAGAATGTGACATAAAATCCGTGGGAGTTAGGTGGAGGAAGTCTTCTAAGGTGTCTAAATGATTCTTAAAAATGAATCAAGATGTGTTATTTCTGAATTCAGAGATTTGCCTGCTCCCAGCCATTCCCTGGCCACCATGGAATCCTTCAGGCAGCTCTGAGCAAGGCCCCATGGCCAGGCACTTGAAGGATCTCAAGATGCTGGAAAAGACCTGCACCCCAGAGTTTGCAAAGCCGCGAGTGAGATAAACAGGAAATTTCATATGTAAGAATCAGCAGTCAGTGCCAGTTTCTGACTTACTTTTCTTGTAATTCAAGAAAAAAAAAGAGGTCAAAACACCTTTTATGTTTGGTTAACTGAATGGAGAATACATGAATGAGATTTTCTCTGTTTTGAAGGTCAGATCCATGCCCCCCGCACCCCCCCATCTCTTGACCTCAGAGTTGCTTCATCTTTGCAGGATCTCAGAGAGGGAAATGCATGCTTTTTGGGAGAGAGGTCCTGACTGGGAGTCAGGAGACTTGGCCTCTGGTCTCATCCTTGCTCCAGGCCAGTCATGGAAGGTCTCTATTCCTTATTCTCCTCACTTGTAGAATGGGGCTAGTGGGGGGCATTTTTTCTTTTATTGATACAAAGCTGTGATATGACAAGCTTGGAAGGGTGGCCTTGCAAGCACACTGCATGAACTTGGCCATCAGTGAAAGAGTAGGATGGGGCTACAAGTCCATCTGGGGAGGGGGCAGTGCCCTTTAACATGACAGAGGGAATGTTGGCCCCTCAGAGTTCCCTCCATAGGCATGGTGGGAGCGACAGTTGAATGGGGCAGTTGGAGAGGAGGGCTCCAGACAGGTGGGACAGGGAAGCCAAATCTAAAGTCTGTGGAAAGAAGAAGACTCAGACAACAGGCAGCAGGCAGTACCTGCTGAGCCTCATGACTTTGGACCCTTCCTCCTCATCCATTCCTCCTCAGGACGCTAGTGTTTCCTGCCCAGGTAAAACTTCTCTCTCTAGCAATCAGCCCTGGGTGCCCTTGTCTCCATCCCCAGGACTGGCTGTGGTGAGTGACACCACATCAAACTGTGGCTGCCCACGCAAGAATAAGCAGGGACCGAGGGCATCCCAGAGCAGAGGGGAGGCTTAGGGCTCTTCCATTTTTGGACCCCCCTGGTATGTAAAAGAAAAAGAAATGCCAAGCCAGGGTATCCAAATCTGTGATACACAAGAGCCAACACTGAATAAATGAAGTCTTTTAACACACCCATATACACACTGTAGTATTCACAATTTTATTACAGGACTTATTGTTTTAAAGAAACTTAAATTCATGGTGCATTCCTGTGTGGTTCAAACAGATCCAAAATGGGAGTTATCATTGTCCTTCCATGTTGTCAGAATATCTCTGTGATTGAATGGGAGACCTCACTTGGAAACATCATCACAGGCCACTGTGTGGGGCTTTCTGGAAATGAGAAGCCTTGGGCAAAGCCTCTGCCCTCATTTCTGCACCCCAGGCTTTGCATCCTCTCACCCTTGTGTGCTTTCTTCTGCTCCCTCTCAATTTCCTTCCTCCCTCTCCCAATAACAGTCCCTTCTTGGGGGTCTGGCTACCCACTTGAGTGCTGGGACAACTGGACAGAGTTTCTCCTCTGAGCTGGAGGCTGGTCAGGGCCTGGAGGAAGGGGCTATGGGAGCTGGGGAGAGGGCATGGGACCATTGGATCTTGGTAATTTTGGTGGCTTGAAATTAAGAATGGATTTATCAAGAAAGCCACAGGGGGCACAATCTCTTATCTCGGAAGGATTTTATGATTAACAGGGTATCTGCATTTGATTGATGCAGGGAGTCCTAAGGAAAGACTTCCATTATGGGCACCAAGGAAAACAGAATCCAGTTCTCTTTTTTTTTTTTTTTAATGTTTATTTATTTTTGAGACAGAGAGAGACAGAGCATGAACGGGGGAGGGGCAGAGAGAGAGGGAGACACAGAATCGGAAGCAGGCTCCAGGCTCTGAGCCATCAGCCCAGAGCCCGACGCGGGGCTCGAACTCGCGGACCGCGAGATCGTGACCTGAGCTGAAGTCGGACGCTTAACTGACTGAGCCACCCAGGCGCCCCCAGAATCCAGTTCTCAAACAAGAATAAATACTTGTTAATTTTCTGGGTTAGAGAGGCAGAAATGGAATTTAATTGAGCAAAGTGAGTAGGTGTGGAAAATATTGCTACTTGAAATGCCCTGTAGCTATCTTTCGCTCTCCCCCTTTGGAGAGCAAGGATAAGGAAAAATGAATCCACTATAAGGAAATTGCAGTGCCAATGTGAGGATAAAGGCAAAGTTCCCCAGATCCCTGGAGTCAGGGAGGCAATAAGGAGAGGTAGGGATTGCAGCAAACTAGAGCATGTCTGCCCTGCCAGAAAATGGTTGCTGCTGCTCAGTGTGAGGTGATTGTGGCCACACAAGCTACAGAGCTCTCTGATATTTTGTCACAAGCCAGGGCCTTTTTTTTTTTTTTTAATATGTTACCTGCTAATTCAAATTCAGAAAAATTAAACTGTGCAGACCAAATAAAGCAGACCTGAAGTTGTATGTGGTCCATAACCCACCAGTTGTGTCCCCTGCTCTAAATGGAGACCTTCCTGCTTCTGCCTTGTCAGGCCCATTGAGGTCAGGTTGGGGATGTCCTGCCAGAAAGCAGAGGGATACACCAGGGACCTTTTCCCATCCCCTGCCAACCCTCAGATGCTCTGAGTGGAGAAAAGCTGCCAGGAACAGAGTCATGGTGGCTGCAGGGGTCCTGGCTCGGCCGGGTCTCTGCTCCTGTCAGCTCCTATCAGGGCCCACCCCCACCCTCTGGCTGCCAGCAAGCAGATTTGCCACTCCAGGCAGCTCCTCGCTCCTGGCAGAGGATAGCATGACAGACGGGGATAGAGACGTTAGCCAAAGCAGACTTCCTGATTTAAAAAGTCTCATTTTCCCTCTGGGGCTGCCAAATTTAGCAAGGTGCCATTCTTGCTGCAATGCTTCCAAGCCGTCTTAGGTAATCATAACTCCACATTCCCTGTGGAGTGCTCAAGGAAATTACCTCCCAGCACCAGTTTCCTACGCACTCTGATTACTTGAACAAGGCCAGGGAGGCCTGGTCTCCTGTGTTTGGCATCTTGGAGTCCGGAACCCTTAAGACAAGCTGATGACAGCTTGCTGTCAGGATTCTTTGCCTTTAGGAAAGTGAGAAAAATTATAAAGGTCATAGTAAGCATTATTCATGGATGGTGAAGCCCACACTCTTAGGGAGAGGATCCTGATCATAGGGACTGGGGCCATTTAGTTTGGACAAGAGAGAAATTGCAGATGGGTTACTGGGGGTGAGCAGAGAGAAACAGTGATTGTCCTCACGCATCTGAGGGCGCATAAAGAGACATAAATGTAGCCTGTGCGGCACCTGAGTGCAGAGCGACTGTTGGCAGGAAAATCACTTTCAGTTCCACAGAAAGAAAACAATTCATTCCCTTTAGGGCTATTTCTTTAGAAAAGGTTTAACTTTTTGTTTTGAAATGATTTTAAACTACATAAAAATAACAATAATAACGCTAAGAAATTCTAACTACCCTTCACTCCGAATTGCAAATTAACATTTTGCCACATTTGCTTTAACATTCTCTGTGCATAATTATTATCTTTCTGACACATTTGAGAGTAAATTGCAGACATTTTCCTCCATTATCTCTAAGTGCTTTAGTATATACTTCCTAAGAATAAGGACGTTCTCTTGCATAACCATAATTATCACAATTATTAATTGTCAAATTGTACAATTATCAACATCAGAAAATTTTACTTTGATATAATACTGCTATGTACCCTACAGTCCATATTCTACTTTCCCAAATTGTCCCAAAATAGTGTCCTTAATTTTTTCTTTTTGGTCCAGGATCCAATGCAGGGTTGTGTATTGCTTTTAGCTGTCACGTCTCTTCAGTTGCCATTAGTCTGGAATGTTTCCTCGCCTGTCTTTGTCTTTGATAATATGAACAGTTTTAAAGAGTGCAGGCCAGGGGTTTGTAGAATGTTCCTTTGGGTTTGTCTGATAATTTCCTCATGACTAGATTCAGGCTATCTGTTTGCTGAACTACACACAACGGCCTTCTTGAGAAGTGACTAGGGTCTGTTGCCAAAGCTTGCTGAGTCATGGTCTGGGTGGCCGGAAGGAAATTCTCACTCAAGACACTGAGTTTTCTACAGCTAATGTCTTCTTGGATTCTTTTAATTCTTGGATTCTATGATTCTCTCTCCCCCAAATAATTTCAATTGGGTTTCAGAACTTGTAGTGGGCTCTTTCTTCTCTATCAGCTACTCTGCTTTCTACCTCTGCTTTGCTCAGACTAACCTTCTGTGCAGCCCTCAGGGGACTGCAGGCAGGGGAAGTGGCCCAGAGGCAGTGGGAAGCCACATACAACTGGTCAGTGACCCAGCTTAGCTGTTCATGCCCATATTGTGACAGCAACAGGAAGCATAGGAAGGCGCTAGAAAGACTCTGCATGCAAGATAATGCCCATGACCAGATTTCCCTCCTCCTGTCTCTCTGGCCAGAGCTGGATTACATTTATTCAAGGAGCCAAGGGCCTATCCAAGGATGAGAGGCCAGTTTTCTTTACTTTTCTCAGTTTGATCATCCCTGAGCATCCCCCTCCATTGTCTTCCTGAAGCAAATCTGGAAAAGCTGAGGGGTGGGGGCGGGGCATGATGCTTTGGGTAGAGGAAGCTGTGGAAGACTTTCCAGTACACTGACAAAGGGAAGGCCCTTAGGGTGGGAGGGGGGACTTTGCCCTGGGTTGGGTCTATGCAGGGGCCAGGAGACTGATGTCTAGGAAGAGATCTAGAGCACTTCACTGCTGTTCCCACCGTTGTCTCTCTTGACTCTTGCCAGAGCCCTTGCCCAATGGTGCCCCTAAGAGCCTTACTGTGCAGGTGCCACACACCCCATATCAGCTGGATGCCTCACCTGGGCTTTCTCTCAAACTCTCTTCCTTGCCTCTCCTCTCTTGTCTAGCCACCAAGCTCCAGTGTCACTTCCTATAAGAGGTTCTCCCTAACTTCAGCCTCCTCCCACACTGTACTGATCTCTCCTTCCTCAGAACTTGGGTAGCACAAGTGGTCTGCATTACTCAGTGACACTGAACACAGACAGCCTGATTCCAGGGTTTACATTCTTTTTTTTCTTTTTAATTTTTTTTCAACGTTTATTTATTTTTGGGACAGAGAGAGACAGAGCATGAACGGGGGAGGGGCAGAGAGAGAGGGAGACACAGAATCGGAAACAGGCTCCAGGCTCCGAGCCATCAGCCCAGAGCCTGACGCGGGGCTCGAACTCACGCACCACAAGATCGTGACCTGGCTGAAGTCGGACGCTTAACCGACTGCGCCACCCAGGCACCCCAACATTCTTTTTTTAATAATGTTTATTTATTTATTTTGAGAGACAGAGAGAAAGAGCATGGGGTAGGGGTTGGGGGAGAGGGAGAGAGAGAATCCCAAGCTGAGTGTAGAGCTTGATGTGGTGATCAATCTCATGACTGTGAGATCATGACCTGAAACAAAATCAAGAGTTGGGCCTCTTAATCAACTGAGTCACCCAGGTGACCCTCCAGGGTTTACATTCTTAAATATACAATTAAATATTACAAAGTCATGGGGCAATCCCTGTATAACTTCCAGATCTCATTGCCACCAGATGTAGGCATCATCTTGAAATTGGTGTATATTTTCTCACTAATTTTAAAAAAGTAAACTATTTTTTAAGGACAACTTTAGGTTACAGAAAAGTTGTGAAAATAATATGGAGCATTCCCCTGTTTTTGCATCTTACATTAATGTTAATACCTTACATATGTGTTAAGATTAATGAACAAATATTGACATACCATTATTGACTAATATCCATACTTAATTTAGCTTTCCTTAGTTTTTGCCTAACGTTCCTTTTTTCCCCCCCCATGATCCTAGTTATCACATTTTCTTAGGCTCTTGGCTATGACATTGTCTCAGGTTTTCCTTGTTTTTTGATGAGCTTGACCATTTTAAGTAGTACTGGTCAGGTATTTTGTAAAATGTCCCTCAGTTAGGATTTGTCTAATATTTTTCCTATGATTAGACTGGAATTATGGGTTTTGGAGAGGAAGACAACAGATGTAAAGTGCCCTCCTCATCCCATCATATCAACATCCCAGTAGCAAAGAATACACCTAGTACCTGTATCTTAGTTTCTAATACTATTCTCCAATAAAAGCAATCAGAGTTACTTGGAAGAGTGGAATTTTCCTACAAATATAATTATCAGTAAATGAATATATTGTTTTGCAAGTATGTGAACTTTTCACAAATGGTTATAGTGTATGTATTTTCTTGCAATGCTTTTTCCCCTTTCAATTTTATCACATGGAATATTCACATGGATTGATGTGTGGATTGACATTCATTTTTATTTTTTAATATTAATATACAGTATTCATATTAAACAACACACCCATTTTCCTCTTCAAGAATATTCAAAATATTACAGAGATGCTACAAATATTTCTATAGAGGGGCCACTGAGATATTTTTGCATGAGGTTCTGTCTTCTGTGGATTGTTTGCTTGTGTTTTTCGAGATTGAAATTCAATGTTGACATTAGTGAATATGACTGAAAAGAGGCTAGCAGAGGTAGGAGAATTTGTAAGTACAATAAAAAGAAGCATACAAAGTTTGTGGCTACTCTGTATGGGATTCCTTGAATAGACAGAGTTGGTTCTGACTATTTATATACCTAAGGAGGAGAATTGCTGGCTGTGTTAGTAAAATAATCTTGAACTTGATCAGATAATGCCAAATTGCTCTGCAAATTAATTGTACAATTTATACTCCTGTCAGCAGGGTTTAAGAGCTACTGTGATCCATATATATGCCAAGAGTTAAAAATTTCAGACTTTTAAATATTACTTATCTGAAGAATGAGAAGTAGCTTTTATTGTGATTGTGGCTTCAATACATACCTCCCTGATACTCAGAGATTGAGCATTTCTGTGCCTGTTTATTTGGCTCATTTGTGAATTGCTTATTTATGTCTTTATACTTAAAAACCATCTCTCGTAGGGAGCATATCATTGGGTCTTGCTTTTACCTCCAGTTTGACAATCTCTAGTTTTTAACTGAAGTGTTTACTCCATTTATATTTAATGTAAATATTGATGTGGTTGGATTTAAGTCTATCAGCTTGCTATTTATCTTCCACTTATCCCTCTGTTTTATATTCTTCCGTTTCTCTTTGCCTATCTTTTTGGGTTAATCTACTTTTCAGTGCTCCATTTTATTTCTTTGATTGAATTCTTAGCTTTAAGTCTTGGTTTTCTTTTCATGTGTGTATGTTTTTCCCTATGGCTGACACTATGATGTGGTTTACATTTTATGTGTGTTATTGTGTGCTTATTTCTCCCTTTCTGGGGAGAGGAGTTGTACCTCAGGCTTCTTTCATTCTTATCATTATTCATGCATTTATTCATTTCATTTTTCATTCAATAAATTTGTGTTAAACATCTACTATATACCAGGGACTGTCTAAGTGTTAGAAATGCAGCTGTAAACAAGACAAATGTGAATCCCACAGTCTATTTGGGGAAATAGATAAGTAAGTAGGGGAGTTTTCCCAGGGGAGAAAATATCTGAATTGAGCCTTGAAGGCTGAGCAGGAATTGGTCAAGTGAAGGAAGGGATATTAGATTGTTCCAGGTTGTGGCAGTGGTGTATGCAAAGACCCAGAGGCAAAAGTAATTGGCAATTTGTTCAGGCAGCAGTAAGACATGCAACATCCTGGAGTGTAGTGTTAGGTGGTGCAAATGAAAGGTGGACTGTGAAATACAGTGCAGATTGACAAACATTCAGGGAGTTCCTATTTGAATTAGGAATTTAGAGTTGGATACATTGTTTTCATGTCATCAATATTCATTAATTGAATGATAGAAGAGATTTTGAGCAGAATTACTGACTACAAGACATCTACCCCCTCCGGTTGTTTATAATTCCTGTTTCCACTTTGGAGGATTATCTTTTTGAGGTGAAGGCACTTTAATTTTCAAATTCTATTGTAAGAAAGAATATATTATTCCAGAGGAGGGATTTTTGTAATATAAGCAAGGGTTTTCTAGGCTTATTGGAAAAAAAAGGGCGTGTTAGTTTCTCTGTATCCAGAGTGCCCCAGATGAGACAGTGCCACTCATTTTAACCTTACTTTCTCCATGTCTTTGTTGAGATATAACTGACATATAATACAACTTGCTGTATTATACATGGGGATGTGTACAACACATGGATTTGATAGACTTTATTGTGAAATGACCACCACAGTAACATTAGTTAACACCTCCATCACATCACATACTTACCATTTCTCTTTTGAAGTGAAAATGTTTAAAATGTACTCTCTTAGCAATTTTCAAGTATATAATACAGTATTGTTAACTATAATCACCATGCTGTACATTATATCCCCAGAATTTACTCATAACTAGAAATTTTTACCCTTTGAATGACATGTCTCTATTTCCTCTACCACCCAACCCCTAGCAACCACCATTCTACTCTCTATTACTATGAGTTCATCTTTTCTAGATTCTTCATATAAGTGGATATCATACAGTATTTTTCTTTCTCTGTCTGACTTCCTTCACTTAGTGTAATTCCTTCCAGGTCCATCTTTGTTGTCCCAGTTGGCAAGATGTCCTTCTTTCTCAAGGCTGAATAATGTTCCATTGTATATGTACACTACATCTTCTTAATCATTCATCCATAAATGGACACTTGGGTTGTTTCCATATCTTGACTATTGTGAATGATGTTGCAATGGATGTGAAGGTACAGATATCTTTTCAGGATCTTGATTTCACTTCCTTTGGATATCTACTCAGAAGTGGGATTGCTGAATCATATGTCAATTTTATTGTACATTTTTTTTTGAGGAGCCTCCATACTGTATTCCACAGTGGCTATACCAATTTACATTCTCACCAACAGTGTGGAAGAATTTTCTTTTCTCTATGTTTTTGCCAACACTTGTTATCTCTCATCTTTTTATTTTCTCTATGTTTTTGCCAACACTTGTTATCTCTCGTCTTTTTGTTTTTTTATTTTTATTTTAATTCTATTTTTATTTTTTTCAATATATGAAGTTTATTGTCAAATTGGTTTGCATACAACACCCAGTACTCATCCCAAAAGGTGCCCTCCTCAATACCCATCACCCACCCTCCCCTCCCTCTCACCCCTCATCAACCCTCAGTTTGTTCTCAGTTTTTAAGAGTCTCTTATGCTTTGGCTCTTTTCCACTCTAAATTCTTCTTTTTTTCCTTCCCCCCCCCCCATGGGTTTCTGTTAAGTTTCTCAGGATCCACATAAGAGTGAAACCATATGGTATCTGTCTTTCTCTGTATGGCTTATTTCACTTAGCATCACACTCTCCAGTTCCATCCATGTTGCTACAAAGGGCCATATTTCGTTCTTTCTCATTGCCACGTAGTACTCCATTGTGTATATAAACCACAATTTCTTTATCCATTCATCAGTTGATGGACATTTAGGCTCTTTCCATAATTTGGCTATTGTTGAGAGTGCTGCTATAAACATTGGGGTACAAGTGCCCCTATGCATCAGTACTCCTGTATCCCTTGGGTAAATTCCTAGCAGTGCTATTGCTGGGTTATAGGGTAGGTCTATTTTTAATTTTTTGAGGAACCTCCACACTATTTTCCAGAGTGGCTGCAGTAATTTGCATTCCCACCAACAGTGCAAAAGGGTTCCTGTTTCTCCACATCCTCTTCAGCTCTATAGTCTCCTGATGTGTTCATTTTGGCCACTCTGACTGGCGTGAGGTGATATCTGAGTGTGGTTTTGATTTGTATTTCCCTGATGAGGAGCGACGTTGAGCATCTTTACATATGCCTGTTGGCCATCCGGATGTCTTCTTTAGAGAAGTGTCTATTCATGTTTTCTGCCCATTTCTTCACTGGGTTATTTGTTTTTCGGGTGTGGAGTTTGGTGAGCTCTTTATAGATTTTGGATACTAGCCCTTTGTCCGATATGTCATTTGCAAATATCTTTTCCCATTCCGTTGGTTGCCGTTTAGTTTTGTTGGTGGTTTCCTTTGCTGTGCAGAAGCTTTTTATCTTCATGAGGTCCCAGTAGTTCATTTTTTCTTTTAATTCCCTTGCCTTTGGGGATGTGTCGAGTAAGATATTGCTGTGGCTGAGGTCAGAGAGGTCTTTTCCTGCTTTCTCCTCTAGGGTTTTGATGGTTTCCTGTCTCACATACAGGTCCTTTATCCATTTTGAGTTTATTTTTGTGAATGGTGTGAGAAAGTGGTCTAGTTTCAACCTTCTGCATGTTGCTGTCCAGTTCTCCCAGCACCCTTTGTTAAAGAGACCGTCTTTTTGTCCATTGGATATTCTTTCCTGCTTTGTTAAAGATGAGTTGGCCATACATTTGTGGGTCTAGTTCTGTGGTTTCTATTCTATTCCATTGGTCTATGTGTCTGCTTTTGTGCCAATACCATGCTGTCTTGATGATGACAGCTTTGTAGTAGAGGCTAAAGTCTGGGATTGTGATGCCTCCTGCTTTGGTCTTCTTCTTCAAAATTACTTTGGTTATTCGGGGCCTTTTGTGGTTCCATATGAATTTTAGGATTGCTTGTTCTAGTTTCGAGAAGAATGCTGGTACAATTTTGATTGGGATTGCATTGAATGTGTAGATTGCTTTGGGTAGTATTGACATTTTGACAATATTTATTCTTCCAATCCATGAGCAGGGAATGTTTTTCCATTTCTTTATATCTTCTTCAATTTCCTTCATAAGCTTTCTATAGTTTTCAGCATACAGATCTTTTATATCTTTGGTTAGATTTATTCCTAGGTATTTTATGGTTCTTGGTGCAATTGTGAATGGGATCAGTTTCTTTATTTGTCTTTCTGTTGTTTCATTATGAGTGTATAAGAATGCAAATGTACATTGATTTTGTATCCTGCACCTTTGCTAAATACATGTATCAGTTCTAGCAGACTTCTGGTGGAGTCTATTGGATTTTCCATGTATAATATCATGTCATCTGCAAAAAGTGAAAGCTTGACTTCCAGCATTGCCAATTTTGATGCCTTTGATTTCCTTTTGTTGTCTGATTGCTGATGCTAGAACTTCCAACACTATGTTAAACAACAGCGGTGAGAGTGGGCATCCCTGTCGTGTTCCTGATCTCAGGGAAAAAGCTCTCAGTTTTTCCCCATTGAGGATGATGTTAGCTGTGGCTTTTCATAAATGGCTTTTATGATGTTTAAGTATGTTCCTTCTATCCCGACTTTCTCGAGGGTTTTTATTAAGAAACGTTGCTGAATTTTGTCAAAGGCCTTTTCTGCATCGATTGACAGGATCATATGGTTCTTATCTTTTCTTTTATTAATGTGATGCATCACATTGATTGATTTGCGAATGTTGAACCAGCCCTGCATCCCAGGAATGAATCCCACTTGATCATGGTGAATAATTCTTTTTATATGCTGTTGAATTCGATTTGCTAGTATCTTATTGAGAATTTTTGCATCCATATTCATCAGGGATATTGGCCTGTAGTTCTCTTTTTTTACTGGGTCTCTGTCTGGTTTAGGAATCAAAGTAATACTGGCTTCATAGAATGAGTCTGGAAGTTTTCCTTCCCTTTCTATTTTTTGGAATAGCTTGAGAAGGATAGGTATTATCTCTGTTTTAAACATCTGGTAGAACTCCCCTGGGAAGCCATCTGGTCCTGGACTCTTATTTGTTGGGAGATTTTTGATGACTGATTCAATTTCTTCGCTGGTTATGGGTCTGTTCAAGCTTTCTAATTCTTCCTGATTGAGTTTTGGAAGCGTGTGGGTGTTTAGGAATTTGTCCATTTCTTCCAGGTTGTCCAGTTTGTTGGCATATAATTTTTCATAGTATTCCTTGATAATTGCTTGTATCTCTGAGGGATTGGTTGTAATAATTCCATTTTCATTCATGATTTTATCTATTTGGGTCATCTCCCTTTTCTTTTTGAGAAGCCTGGCTAGAGGTTTATTTTTTTGTTTATTTTGTTTATTTTTTTGTTTATTTTTTCAAAAAACCAACTGTTGGTTTCGTTGATCTGCTCTACAGTTTTTTTAGATTCTATATTGTTTATTTCTGCTCTGATCTTTATTATTTCTCTTCTTCTGCTGGGTTTAGGCTGTCTTTGCTGTTCTGCTTCTATTTCCTTTAGGTGTGCTGTTAGATTTTGTATTTGGGATTTTTCTTGTTTCTTAAGATAGGCCTGGATTGCAATGTATTTTCCTCTCAGGACTGCCTTCGCTTCATCCCAAAGCGTTTGGATTGTTGTATTTTCATTTTCGTTTGTTTCCATATATTTTTAAATTTCTTTTCTAATTGCCTGGTTGACCCAATCGTTCTTTAGTAGGGTGTTCTTTAACCTCCATGCTTTTGGAGGTTTTCCAGACTTTTTCCTGTGGTTGATTTCAAGCTTCATAGCATTGTGGTCTGAAAGTATGCATGGTATGATTTCAATTCTTGTATACTTATGAAGGGCTGTTTTGTGACCCAGCATGTGATCTATCTTGGAGAATGTTCCATGTGCACTCAGGAAGAAAGTATATTCTGTTGCTTTGGGATGCAGAGTTCTAAATATATCTGTCAAGTCCACCTGATCCAATGTATCATTCAGGGCCCTTGTTTCTTTATTGACCATGTGTCTAGATGATCTATCCATTTCTGTAAGTGGAGTGTTAAAATCCTCGTCTTTTTGTTTAAAAAATTTTTTTTTAACATTTATTCATTTTTGAAAAGCAGAGAGAGAGTGTGAATGGGAGAGGGGCAGAGAGAGAGGGAGACACAGAAACAGAAGCAGGCTCCAGGCTATCAGCACAGAGCCCGATGCGGGGCTCGAACTCACGGACCGTGAGATCATGACCTGAGCCGAAGGCGGCCGCTTAACCGACTGAGCCACCCAGTTGTCTTTTAGATAATAGCCATTCTAACAGGTATGAAGTAATATCTTTTTGTGGTTTTGACCTGCATTTCCCTAATGATTAGTGATATTGAGCACCTTTTCATGTACTTTTAGGCCATTTGTATATCTTCTTTGCAGAAGTTTCTATTCAGTTCCTTTGCTCATTTTAATCAGATTTTTCTGTTTTGGCTATTTTGATTTTGAGTTGTATGACTTCCTTATATATTTTGTATATTAACTCTTCATCAAGGGGTACCTGGCTGGCTCAGTCAAGAGAATGAGAGTCTTGATCTTCAGGTTGTGAGTTCAAGCCTCACATTGGATGTAGAGATTACTGAAAAAAAAAAAAACTTAAATAAAAGGGACTGAAGTTAACCCTTTATCAGATATGATTTGCAAATATTTTTTCCCATTCTGTAGGTTGTCTTTTCATTTTGTTGATTGTTTCTTTTGCTGTATAGAATATTTTTAGTTTTATGTAGTTCCACTTATTTTTGCTTTTTATTTTGCTTGTGCTTCTGGTGTCACATCCAAAAGATAATTGCCAAGACAAGGAAATTATCCCCCTGTTTACTTATAGGGACTTTATGTTTTTAGTTCTTATGTTAAAGTCTTTAATCCACTTCAGGTTAATTTTTGTGAGTGGCATTAAGACAGGAGTCCAATTTTATTCTTCTGCATGTGATTATCCAGTTTTCCCAACACCATTTATTAAAGAGAATATCCTTTTCCCATTGAGTGTTCTTGGATCCATTGTCAAATATTAGTTGACTGTATTTTCAAGGGTTTATTTGTAACCTCTCAATTTTGTTTTATTGGTTTATGTGTCTATTTTTATGCCAACACCATTGATTACTGTAGCTTGGTAGTATAGTTTGAAATCAGGAACTGTCATGCCACCAGCTCTGTTCTTCTTTCTTAGGATTGCTTTGACTATTCAAGGTCTTTTGTGATTTCATACAAATTTTAGAATTGTTTTTTCTATTTCTGTAGAAAAATATCATTAGAATTTTGATGGGAATTGTGCCAAATCTATAGATAGCTTTAAGTAGTATGGACATTTTAATGATATTAATTTTTCTGATCCATGAACACAGGGTATCTTTCCATTTGTTTTTCTTTTCAATTTCTTTCCTCAAATTGTTGTAGTTTTCAGTGTACAGATCTTTCACTTCCTTTGTCAAGTTTAGCCATGAGTATTTTATTTTTTTTGAAGCTGTTGTGAATGAGATTGTTTTCTTTATTTCTTTTCAGATATTTTATTTTAGTGTATAGAAACACAACTGATTTCTATATATTGATTTTGTATCCTGAAACTTTACTGAATTTGTTTAGTTCCAAGTTTTTCATTTAGTCTTTAGGATTTTCTATATATAAGATAATATCATCTGCAAGCAAAGACAGTTTTACACCTTTCTTTCCAATTTGTATATCCTTTATTTCCTTTTCTTACCTAATTGCTATGGCTATGACTTCTAGTACTATGTTGAATAAAAGTGGTAAGAGTGAGCATCTTTGTTTTGGTCCTGATTCTAGATGAAAACTTTTCAAACTTTCATCATTGAGTATAATATGAGGTGTAGGCTTGTCATATATGCCCTTTATTATGTGACAGCATATTCTTTCTATACCCAATTGGTTGAGAGTGTTTTTTAACCATAAACATGTTGTATTTTATCAACTGATTTTTCTGTATCTCTTAAGATGTATCTTAATGTATTAGATGTATTATTTCTCTGTATTTATTGAGATGATCATATGATTTGTATCTTTTATTCTAGGAATGAAGTGTATCATATTTGTTGATTTGCATATGTTGAAGCATCCTTGCATCCCAGGGATAAATTCTACTTGATCATGGTATATGATTTCTTAATGTGTTGTTGGATTCAGTTTGCTAATATTTTGTTGAGAATACTTGCATCTATATTCATTAGGGTATTGGCCTGTAGTTTTCTTGTTATGTCTTTATCTGGCTTTGCTATCAGGATTATGCTTGTCTCATAAAATGAGTTTGGGGATATTCCCTCCTCTTCAATTTTTTGGAAGAGTTTGAGAAGCTTTGGCATTAATTCTTGTGTAAATGTTTTGTAGAATTCGCTGGGGAAACAATTTGGTCTGGGATTTTCTTTTTTGGGGATAGTTTTGATTACTAGTTCAATCTTCTTATTGTATTGGTCTGTTCAGATTTTCTATTTCTCATTATTAAGTCTTGGTGAGTTGTGTGTTTCTAGGAATTTATCAATTTCTTCTAGGTTATCCAATTTGTTGATGTACATTTGTTCTAGTAGCCTCTTATGATCATTTATATCTCTGTGGTATCAGTTGAAATGTCTACTCTTTCTAATTTTATGAGTCTTCTCTTTTTTCTCTTAGTCTAGCTAAAGATTTGTCAGTTGTTTAGTTTTTCAAAAAAAAACCAGTTGTAGTTTCATTGATCTTTTCTACTATTTTTCTAGTCTCTAGTTCATTTATTTCTGTTCTTTGTTTTATTTTCCTCTGCTAACTTTGGGCTTGGTTTGTTCTTCATTTTTTGGTTCATTGAAGTGTAAATTTAGGTTATTTACTTGAAACCTTTTATTTTTCTTAATGTAGGCATTTATCATTATAAACTTCCATTTGGGGACTACTTTTACTGCATCCCACAAATTTGGTATGTCATGTTTCCACTTTTATTTATTTCAAGATATTTTTAAAATTTTCCTTTTGATTTCTTCTTTGACTCATTGTCTGGTCAGAAATATGTTGTGTAATATACACATATTTGTGAACTTCCCATCTTTTTTTGTTATTGATTTCTAGTTTCATACCATTGTGGTCAGAAAAAATACTTGGTATGATTTCAATATTCTTAAATTTGCTAAGCTTTGTTTTGTAACCTATCATGATCTATCCTGGAGAATGTTGCATGTGTTCTTGAGAAGAAGAACACATGTTCTACTGTTTCTGGATAGAATTTTCTGTATATGTTTGTTAGGCCCACTTGGTCTAAAGTGTAGCTCAACTCTAGTGTTTCCTTGTTGATTTTATGCCTGGATGATATAGCTAATGTTGAAAATGGAGTATTAAAGTCACCTACTAATATTTTATTATTAGTGTTTGTTTAATATATTTAGGTGCTCCACCATTAAAAGATGTCTATAATTTATCTATCTATTTATCTATCTATCATCTATGATTGTTATATATTCTTGATTACTTGATCCTTTTATCATTGTGTAGTGATTTTGTCTCTTGTTATGGTTTTTTTTTCTTAGAATCCATTTTGTTTGATATAAGTATAGCTACCCCTGCTGTCTTTTGGTTTCCACTTGCATGTTTCCATCCCTTCACTTTGAGCCTATGTGTATCTTTAAAGCTGAAGTGAGTCTGTTGTAGGTAGCATGTAGTTGGGTCTTATTTTTTTCATTCAGCCAGCCACTCTATGCCTTTTTATTGAAGGATTTAATCTCTTTGCATTTCACATATTTATTGATAGGTAAGGATTTATTAATGCCATCTTATTGTTTCTGGCTGTTTTGTAGGTCCCCCATTCCTTTCTTCTTCTTTTGCTGCTTTCCATTGTGAATTGACGATTTTCATAGTGGTATGCTTTGATTCCCTTCTCTTTATTGAATCTGCTGTAGGTTTTGTGGTTACCTTAAGGCTTACATAAAGAAATTTATAGATATGATGGTCTATTTTATGTTAACAACAACTTAATTTTGATCACATACAAAAACTCTACGCTTTTACTCTCCCCCTTTTATGCTTCTGGTGTTACAACTTGTCTTTTTATATTGTTTACTTATTAAAAATTATTGTCTTTTAACCTTTATATTAGAATTGTTAACACACTACCATAATACAGTATTAGAGTATTCTGAATTTGACTGTATACTTACATTGTTGCATATTTTCATGTTACTAATTAGTGTCAGTGTGTTACATATTTTAATGTTACTAATTAGTGTCCTTTAATTTCAGCTTGAAGAATTTATTTCAGTATTTCTTGTTAAGGCAGGTCTAGTGGTGATAAACTCCCTCAGCTTTTGTTTGCCTGGGAAAGTCATTATCTCACTTTCATTTCTGAATGATAGTTTGCTGGTTAGAATATTCTTAGTTGGTAGTTTTTTGTTTTTGTTTTTGTTTTTTTTCCCCCGGAACTTTGAATACATCATCCCACTCTCTTGGCCTGTAAGGTTTCTGCTGAGAAATCACTAATAGCCTTCATGGGGTTCCCTCGTAAGTTAGAAGTTTCTTTTCTCTTGCTGCTGTTTGATCTGTGAAAATTTTATTCTAATGTGTGTTAGAAATTATCTCTTTGAGTTTGAGTTTCTTTGGTGACCTATGAGCTTCATGAACTTGGCTATTCAAATCTCTACCTAGATTTGGGAAGTTCTAAGCCATTATTTCTTTAAATAAGTCTTCTACCTCATTCTTCCTCTTTTTTTCCTGAAACTCTAACAACTTGAAATTATTTCTTTCGACAGTATTCCATAGATCACATAAGCTTTCTTCACTCTTTTTAAATTCTTCTTTCTTTGTTCTCCTCTGACTGGAAAATTTCAAAGTTCTTGTCTTCTAACTTATAGATTCTTTCTGTTGTTGATACTCTCTATTACACTTTTCATTTTATTTACTGTATTCACTTTCATAATTTCTGTTTGGTTCTTTTAATAATTTGTCTCTTTTTGGGGTGCCCTGGTGGCTCAGTCAGTTAAGCTTCTGACTTTGGCTCAGGTCATGATCTCAGGGTTTGTGAGTTTGAGCCCCATGTCAGACTCTGTGCTGACAGCTTAGTGCCTGGAGCCTGCTTCAGATTCTGTGTCTCCCTCTCTCTCTGTCCCTCCCCAGCTTGCACTCTGTCTGTCTCTCTTTCAAAAATAAACATGAAAAAAATAATTTCCCTCTCTTTTTTTAAACTTCCCATTTTGTTCATGTATTGTTTTCCTGATTCATCTGAATTGTTTTTCTGTGTTTTCTTATAACTCATTGAATTTCCTTAAAACAGCTGTTGTCAATTCTTTATTGGGTTAATTGCAGATATACATATCTTTCGGATCAGTTACTGAAAGATTATTGTTGTCCTTTGGTGGTGTCATGTTTCTGTGATTTTTTATGTTCCTTGAAGTTTTGCATTGCTGTTTTCACATTTGAAATATCAATTACCTCCTCCAATCTTTACTTACTGCCGTTGGGAGATAAATACCTTCCATGATCCTTGCTAGGGAATCTAGGGCTTTCTCAGACCTTCTGGGGGTACACCTGATCCATCTTCTTGCTCTTTCTTGTGGCAGAATTCTTAAGCCTATATGCTTTCTTTCAATCTTGCAAAGCATCAGGTTGGGTGCTGACAGCCTCCCCTTTTGTTTTCCCAAAAGCGCAAGTTTGTGGTCTCTCCCTAGCTCATAAATTTGGTGTGGTTTTCTGTGCATGCTCACTAGTTGTCTGTCAAAGCTTCCTTTCACTGCTGCCATTGGCAGCATGCACAGGGACCTGGCCACAGGATGGGTGTGTGTGTAGGTGAGGCATGTAGAATGCTGAGGGTGCCTGTGGACCAGTTGGAGGCATGTGTGAGTGAGGTATCCCCAGCAACTCATATCAGGCTTCTTAATTTAGTCTCTAATACAGTTAATAGGATTCATGTTCCTTTAATTCCCTCCAAGAGTCCTACTTGCCTCTCTCCTAGCCTTTTCTTGCCCTTATCATGTAGATCAAAATTTAGTCCTCTGAATGTGGTGAGAGAGAAATGGGCTTCTTCGTCAGCATCCTGCACCGCTGGATGCCAGCTTTGGAAGCCAGCTCTCACTTTACCCTGCGAGAGAAATCATGGGCTGAAAAGATGTCTTTTGGCCCTAAGCTGTGCTGCCTTGGGGATGGGTGATGTGAATAAAGTCAAACTATTCCTCTTCCCCTCTCCAATTCATCCAAACTATTTGCTCCGATAGTATGTTGGAGATTCTCCACTGGGAACCTGAACTTCCCCAAAGGTTCTCTTGTCAATAGTGATTGTCTCAAGTGATATCTTCCAGGGGCTCCTGGACCATGGCCAAGAGGGTTTGGAGCCAGGTCAGGGGCCACTTCAGGGCACACAGCCAAGACCAAGGTCTGTACTTCCATTATCTGATACATGGCAGGGCAAGACTCCTGTGTTTCTTGGCATATGGTGCTGGATCCCACAGCTCCCAGAAGGGCACTTTTGCTTGTAGATAGACACCAAATTGTTGTTAGGAGCACGGGAGACATGAACAAAGGATATCTTATTCAGCCATGATACTAGTGTCACTACTACATATATTCTTGAGGAAGTCCCTTCCCTTCTTTGGGCCTCTGTTTCTTCTTTTATACAATGAAAAGTTTGTAAAAGATTGAATCCAAGAACACTTCCAACTTTGTCATTGGTTTATCAGCCATTAAAACCTTGATGGGAATTGGTTTATTTGATGTTTCTAGCGATGAAAACTTCCCGAGAAAATTCATGGGACTAGGACCCCCATGTATATATAATAGTGAGGCCTCTGGTTGCAAGTGACAGAAACCAACTCAAGATAGTTTGGGTAAAAAGGGAGAATTCATCCCCAACATATAGGGAGGGAGAAGTTATGGAACCCTAGGGAAAGAATAGAGCTGGGTCTCAGGAAAGAACTGAAACTAGGAATAGGAAAACCTTCAGGGATTGTTCTCTACCCATTAGGTTTAGGTGATTGGTAAATGGGGTGGTTGGTTTATGGCCTGGGCAGACACTCCAAAAGGTGTTCTCTCCACCTACATTGTTGGGTTTTTTTAGAGGCAGTGGTTCCAGAAGTGGGGGGAATGTGGGCTTGTCCAGATGTGCCTGGTCCTGAGGGGTGATCTCATTGAAAGTCTCTAGCCCTTGGGTATGGGGCAATGTGGTTACATAAGTTCCTAGGTATCTGAGAGAAGCAGGAAGAAAAAGAGGTGTGTGTGACAAACTTTAGCTTGTGTGAAACAAAATTTGTGTGACAGCAAACCCACCTTCCCAGAGCTTTTTTGCTGGTCTGGGATTCAGTGTTGGCCACAGACTGTCTCCCAACAGACAATCCACAATAGGCTTTCTGCTCCCAGTCAATCTAAAATGGGAAAGAAGAGGCAATGAATGTCCTTGCTAATAAGGAAATCTCAGAGTGGAGTTGAGAGATGTGGCAGGGTTTCTGGCCACACCTTAATACCCCCCACCCTCATCTACCCCATAAATATAGAAATCTAACTGGTGAAAATAAGTCTGAGGGTTTAGAGCAAAGAAGCTTTTCTGGGTAGAGTATGAGTGGCACAGGGACTGCCTAGTCCCATTCCAGAGTGTTCTCATTTCTCAGTGACCTTCCTCATCTCTGTTGCAGAGTGAAAGCATCCCTAGGCCAACATCTCAGGGCTCCAGGCTTCCATCAGGATGGTGGGTGAAGGCCCCTACTTTATCTCAGATCTGGATCGGCGAGGCCAGCGAAGATCCTTTATAGAAAGATATGATCCCAGCCTAAAGACCATGATCCCAGTGAGACCTTATGCAAGGTAAGCCAGGAGAAGGTTTGGAGGGAGGGCCAGGGTAGTTTCTAGCCCATCAAGAGAGTAGGCACTGGTCCTGTTCCCCCATGCTGCTGCTCTATATGCTTGTCCTTTTGTTATCCATCCATGCATCCATCCATCCATCCATGCATCCATCCATCCATCCGCTACTTCTTTACTCCTTTTGTCCTTTGGTGAGAGGGAGACAATAGCCAATGTTTAAGGAGAGCTTTCAATGTGCTGGGACCTGTTCAAGTACTTTATAAACATGGCCTCTTTCACTCTTCACAACCACCATGGAGGTATTGTTATTTTATCTGATGGGTGAAAAAGTGAGGCACAGAGAAGTTAAGTAATTTGCAGAAAGTTCATCAGTTAGCTTTCTCTTTGTAACACACAAACTTTCTGACTGCTAACACTTAAAAGTCTAAAACAATTGCCATTTAATTAGCTTACAATTTTATGTGTGGGCCAGCAACCTAGGCTGAGCTTGGCTGGGTGATTCATCTTGTTTTGATTAAATTTACTTGTAAATATCCTGAACAGCAAGGTGGCTGTGCTTCACAGGGTCAGTTGGCTGACAATGGGGCAATTGGGGCAAGTGGGTCACATGGACTATCAACCCCCAGCAGGGTAGCCTGGGCTTGATCACTTAATAGTACAGTAGCCTGCCAAAAGGATGAGTTGAAAAGTATAGCATTTCTTGGGACTCAGGCTCAGAATTGGCATACCATTTTTTTCATAGCATTCTATTGGCCAAATTAAGTCACAAGTCAGCTCAGATTCAAGGTGTGGATAAATAGACTAAACTTACTGGTGGAAGCAGCTGCAAGTTCACATTACAAGGGGCTGTTATACAGATGGAGAGATAATTGGGTCCATTGTGAACTGCAGGATAGTAACATATGCAGGCTGACTTTTAAGCTCACACTCATAACTATAACATTATATGATATGATATGCTATTATTATATTAATCATAATATTTTAAATGCTGCCTCTTCTACATAGAAAAGGCCCTGTGTCCTGTCCTCTGAACAGTAGAAGGCCAAGTGGCATCTCTATAGTGAGGTGACATGGCACTGCTCTCTCCTAGAATCTCTGCACCAAGGAATCACCTAAAGCCATCTAAAAGGAGAGGTAAATGTTGAAAGCTGAGGGAATAGGTTACCATAATTAGTCCCAGGCAGGAAAGTGCTAACTGCCCACTGTTCTGGTTAAGTTTATAATTGCTTTGTGAACAGGCAATGTGGGCTGCTGCTTAAGAGAGTGATAGGACCTTGGAGTTAGCAAGCAGTGGGTTTGAATTCATGCTGTATCACTGTAAGAGTTTGGATGAGCACTTTAACTTTTTTTTTAATTTTATTTTTTTAATTTGCATCCAAATTAGTTAGCATATAGTGCAACAATGATTTCAGGAGTGGATTCCCTAATGTCCCCTACCCATTTAGCCCATCCCCCCTCCCACATCCCCTCCAGCAACACTCTGTTCTCCATACTTAAGAGTCTCTTATGTTTTTCCCCCTCCCTGTTTTTATATTATTTTTGCTTCCCTTCCCTTATGTTCATCTGTTCTGTGTCATAAAGTCCTCATATGAGTGAAGTCTTTCTCTTGTCTGACTAATTTCGCTTACCATAATACCCTCTAGTTCCATTTACGTAGTTGCAAATGGCAAGGTTTCATTCTTTTTGATTGCTGAGTAATGCTCCATTGTATATATGTACCACATCTTCTTTATCCATTCATCCATTGATGGACATTTGGGCTCTTTCCATACTTTGGCTATTATTGATAGTGCTGCTATAAACATTGGGGTGCATGTGCCCCTTCGAAACAGCACACCTGTATCCCTTGGATAAATACCTAGTAGTGCAATTGCTGGGTCATAGGGTAGTTCTATTTTTAGCTTTTTGAGGAACACTCCATACTGTTTTCCAGAGTGGCTACACCAGCTTGCATTCCCACCAGCAATGCAAAAGAGATCCTCTTTCTCCGCGTCCTCACCAACATCTGTTGTTGCCTGAGTTGTTAATGTTAGCCATTCTGACAGGTGTGAGGCAGTATCTCATTGTGGTTTTGATTTGTATTTCCCTGATGATGAGTGATGTGGAGCATTTTTTCATGTGTTGGTTGGCCATCTGGATGTCTTCTTTGGAGAAGTGTCTATTCACGTCTTTTGCCCATTTCTTCACTGTATTATTTGTTTTTGGGGTGTTCAGTTTGATAAGCTGTTTATAGATTTTGGATACTAACCCTTTATCTGATATGTCATTTGCAAATATCTTCTCCCATTCTGTCAGTTGCCTTTTAGTTTTGCTGATTGTTTCCTTCCCTGTGGAAGCTTTTTATTTTGATGAGGTCCCAATAGTTCATTTTTGCTTTTGTTTCCCTTGCCTCTGGAGATATGTTGAGTAAGAAGTTGCTGCGGCCAAGATCAAAGAGGTTTTAGCCTGCTTTCTCCTCGAGAATTTTGATGGCTTCCTGTCTTACATTGAGGTCTTTCATCCATTTGAGTTTATTTTTCTGTGTATGGTGTAAGAAAGTGGTCCAGGTTTGTTCTTCTGCATGTCGCTGTTCAGTTTTCCCAGCACCACTTGCTGAAGAGATTGTGTTTATTCCATTGGATATTTCCTGCGTTGTCAAAGATTAGTTGGCCATACGTTTGTGGGTCCATTTCTGGGTTCTCTATTCTGTTCTATTGATCTGAATGTCTGTTCTTGTGCCAGTACCATGCTGTGTTGATGATTACAGCTTTGTAGTATAGCTTGAAGTCCGGGATTGTGATGCCTCCTGCTTTGGTTTTCTTTTTCAAGATTGCTTTGGCTATTCAGGGTCTTTTCTGATTCCATACAAATTTTAGGATTATTTGTTCCAGCTCCGTGAAGAAGGCTGGTGTTATTTTGATAGGATTGCATTGGATATGTAGATTTCTTTGGGTAGTATCAACATTTTAACAATATTTGCTCTTCCTTTCCAGGAACATGGACTCTTTTTCCATTGTTGTGTGTCTTCTTCAATTTCTTTCATAATCTTGTATAGTTTTCAGTGTACACATTTTTCATCTCTTTGGTTAGATTTATTCCTAGGTATTTTATAGTTTTTGGTGCCATTGTAAATGGGATTGATTCCTTGATTTTTCTTTCTGTTGCTTCTTTGTTGGTGTATAGGAATGCAACCGATTTCTGTGCATTGATTTTATATCCTGCCACCTTGCTGAATTCATGAATCAGTTCTTGCAGTTTTTTGGTGGAATCTTTTCGGTTTTCTATGTAGATTATCATGTCATCTATGAAGAGTGAAAGTTTGACCCCCTCCTGGCCGATCTGGATCCCTTTTATTTCTTTGTGTTGACTGATTGCAGAGGCTAAGACTTCCAATACTATGTTGAATAACAGTGGTGAGAGTGGACATCTCTGTCTTTTCCTGACCTTAAGGGGAAAGCTGTCAGTTTTTCCCCTTTGAGGATGATATTAGCAGTGGGTCTTTCATATATGGCTTTTATGATCTTGAAGTATGCTCCTTCTATCCCTACATTCTTGAGGGTTTTTATCAAGAAAGGATGTTATATTTTGTCAAATGCTTTCTTTCTCTGCATCTATTGAGAGGATCATATGGTTCTTGTCCTTTCTTTTATTGATGTGATGAATCACATTGGTTGTTTTGTGGATATTGAACAAGACCTGCATCCCAGGTATAAATCCCACTTGGTCGTGGTGAATAATTTTTTTAATGTAATGTTGGATCTGGTTGGCTAATATCTTGTTGAGGATTTTTGCATCCGTGTTCATCAGGGAAATTGGTCTATAGTTCTCCCTTTTAGTGGGGTCTCTGCCTGGTTTTGGAATCAAGGTAATGCTGGCTTCATAGAAAGTTTGGAAGTTTCCTTCCATTTCTATTTTAGGAACAGCTTCAAGAGAATAGGTATTAACTCTTCCTTAAATGTTTGGTAGAATTCCCCTGGAAAGCCATCTGGCACTGGACTTGTTTTGGGGGAGATTTTTTTATTACTAATTCGATTTCTTTACTGGTTATGGGACTGTTCAAAATTTCTATTTCTTCCTGTTTCAGTTTTAGTAGTGTGTATGTTTCTAGGAATTTGTCCATTTCTTCCCGATTGCCCATTTTATTGGTGTATAATTGCTCATAATATTCTCTTATTATTGTTTTTATTTCTGCTGTGTTGGTTGTGATCTCTCCTGTTTCATGCTTAATTTTATTTATTTGGGTCCTTTTCTTTTTCTTTTTGATCAAACTGGCTAGTAGTTTATCAATTTTGTTAATTCTTTCAAAGAACAAGCTTCTGGTTTCATTGATCTGTTTTACTGTTTTTTTTTGGTTTCGATAGCATAAATTTCTGCTCTAATCTTTATTATTTCGTGTCTTTTTCTGGTTTTGGGTTTTATTTGCTGCTGTTTCCAGCTCTTTAAGGCATAAGGTTAGGTTGTGTATCTGAGACCTTTCTTCCTTCTTTAAGAAGGCCTGGATTGCTATATACTTTCCTCTTATGACTGCCTTTGCTGCATCCCAGAGGTTTTGGCTTGTGGTGTTATCATTTTCATTGACTTCCATGTACTTTTTAATTTCCTCTTTAACTTCTTGGTTAGCCCATTCATTCTTGAGTAGGATGTTCTTTAGTCTCCAAGTATTTGTTATCTTTCTAAATTTTTTCTTGTGGTTGATTTCGTGTTTCATAGCATTGTGGTCTGAAAATATGCATGGTATGATCTCGATCTTTTTGTACTTGTTGAGGGCTGATTTATGTCCCAGTATGTGGTCTATTCTAAGAATGTTCCATGTGCACTGGAGAAGAATGTATATTCTGCTGCTTTAGGATGAAATGTTCTGAATGTATCTGTTAAGTCCATCTGGTCCAGTGTGCCACTCAAAGCCATTGTTTCCCTGTCCATTGCTGTGAGTGGGGTGTTGAAGTCCTCTACTATTATGGTGTTACTATCAATGAGTTTCTTTATGTTTGTGATTAATTGATTTATATATTTGGGTGCTTTCACACTTGGTGCATAAATGTTTACAGCTGTTAGGTCTTCTTTGTGGATAGACCCCTTAGTTATGATATAATGCCCTTCTTCATCTCTTGATGCAGTCTTTATTTTAATGTCTAGATTGTCTGATATAAGTATGGCTACTCCGGCTTTCTTTTGTTTACCATTAGCATGATAGATGGTTCTCCATCTCCTTACTTTCAATCTGAAGGTGTCCTTAGGTCTAAAGTGGGTCTCTTGTAAACAGCATATAGATGGATCTTGTTTTCTTATCCATTCTGTTACCCTATGCCTTTTGCTTGGAGCATTTAGTCCATTGACATTTAGAGTGAGTACTGAAAGATATGAATTTATTGCCATTATGTTGCTTGTAGAGTTGGAGTTTCTGGTGGTGTTCTCTGGTCCTTGCTAGTCTTTGTTGCTTTTGGTCTTATTTATTTGTAGTATTTTTTTTTTCATCTTTTCTCCCTTCAGAGAGTCCCCCTTAAAATTTCTTGCAGGGCTGGTTAAGTGGTCACAAACTCCTTTAATTTTTGTTTGTCTGGGAAACTTTATCTCTCCTTCTATTTTGAATGACAGCCTTGCTGGATAAAGAATTCTTGGCTGCATATTTTTCTGAGTCAGCACATTGAATATATCCTGCCACTCCTTTCTGGCCTGCCAGGTTTCTGTGGGTAGGTCTGCTGCAAACCTGATTTGTCTTCTCTTGTAGGTAAAAGACTTTTTGTCCCTTGATGCTTTCATGGTTCTCTCCTTGCCTTAGTATTTTGTGAATTTGACTATGATATGGCTTGTTGATGGTTGGCTTTTGTTGAATCTAATGGGAGTCCTCTGTGCTTCCTGGATTTTGATGTCTGTGTCTTTTCCCAGGTTAGGAAAATTTTCTGCCATGATTTGCTCACACAACCCTTTTACCCCTGCTTCTCTCTCTTCTTCTTCTGGGGCCCCTATGATTCTGATGTTACTTTTTAATGAGTCACTGATTTCTCTAATTCTTAAATCATGCTCTTGCCTTAATCTCTCTCTTTTTTCCTGCTTTATTATTCTCCATAAGTTTGTCTCGTATATTGCTGATTCTCTGTTCTGCCTCATCCATCCTTGGGATCATGGCATCCATTCAAGATTGCAGCTCAGTTATAACATTTTTAATTTCATTCTGGCTATTTCTTACTTCTTTTATCTCTGCAGAAAGGGATTCTAATCTATTTCTGACTCCAGCTAGTATTCTTATTATCATGATTCTAAATTCTGGTTCAGACATCTTGCTTGTATCTGTGTTGGTTAAGTCCCTGGGTGTCGTTTCTTTGTGCTCTTTCTTTTGGGGTGAATACCTTCGTTTCATCATTTTGAAGGGAGAAAAGGAATTAATGAGGTAAAAAATTAAAATTTAAAAAACATTAAAATTAAAAAAATTAAAAACAAATAAACAAACTCACACACACACACAAATCGAATAAATGATGCTAGATCCCAGGTGTGTTTTGGTCTGAGTGTTCAAAGTGGCTTGATAGATTAGAGAAAAAAGGGGAAAGAAAGAACAAAAAGGAAATCATTTCAAAATCTGAAAAAAATGAATACACGGAAGTAGACTAAAATGAAATGATGGAAGTAAAATAGAATTTGAAAAAAAATCACACAAAAGTAAAAATATAGTAAAAAAGTTGAAAAGTATTTTTAGTAAAAATTGAAAATAAAAATGAGTTTTTTCCTCTTTCTGTATTCAAGAAAAAGAAAAGAGACAAAAAAAAGAGAAAAAAGGAAAAAAAAAGAAAGAAAGAAAATGAATAGATGTATCAGTGAACAAACTGAAATATGACTGAAATTACTTCATTTTCCCCTAGAAGTCAAACTATGAAGTGCTTTATAGTCCATAAACTAAGCGTGTGGAGAGAGTTGTGTTCCTGAAGAGCAACGTTGGCCCAGTTGGGCGGGGCTTGGTGTAACGGCTCCGTTCTCCACCAGACGGTGCTGTTTAGCTTACTGGGGTGGATTGTTGTGGCGCTTGTAGGTGTGTATGCACATGCACGGGAGTGGTGAAAATGGCATCACCCAGCTACCCAGTCTCTAGTATCAGAACTCTGTTCTCCCCGATCAGCAATCATGCACCTGTCCTTTGTCTTTGGCTTCCATCCACTCCCTGCTTTTACACAGTCTGTGACCAAGCCCCAGGCTGCACCTCCCTCCTGAGTTTTGTCTCAGATGTGGCTGTTTTTCCAGATCCCTTACTTCTGAGGGACTGCAGATTTGACCTGTTCTGCCCCTCTGTGGAAGGGTCTCACCAAGCAATGGCCAGGTACCAGCCACACCCAGGAATGTTTGCTGGACCGTGCTGCTGCTGATGCCCAGAGACTGCGGCCGGATGCCAGACTGCCCCAGAAAAAGTTTGCAAGATAGTTTAGCAGCAGCATTTCAGGGATTATGGAAAATCACAACACACATCTGGCACCAGCCTTCACCCTTAACGACCTTGTTCCAGCACCAGCAAATGTGGTTGTTCTCCCAGGTTCACTGGGACCTTGCCTTTGGGGGACCCACACAGCCTCTACCAGATGTCCTCTCAGCAGGGGAACCAACTATCCTCATGTGGCCCTAAGACCTCTGGACTCCTGGAGATTCACCCTTCCCACCAGAGCACTGCCAGATATTGAGCTGTGGAGTTTCAGACTCTGTGCTCCCCCTGTTTATAGAGTCTTAATGGAATTTAAACCCTCTCCTTTCTCCTTTCTCCCTTTTTGGTTCAGTCCCTGTGGCTGTTTACACTTTTTCACTTTCTCTCCAGCTGCTTTGGGGGGGGTGCTTTTCCTGTACTCTCCCCCATCTCCATCCTCTCTCTGCATGCAAAAGTGGCTCCCTGCCCTCCACAGCTTCTCTCTCCCCTAGTTTACCTCTCTGCATGAGTACCTACTGAGTTCTGTGGTTCAGGTTGTGCAGATTGTTGTGTTAATCTTCAGATCAGTTTTCTAGGTGTGCAGGAGGTTTAGTGTTGGTTTGGCTGTATTTCATGGATGCAAGATGCACAAAAAACTTCCAGCTGTTCTGCCATCTTGTCTCCTCTCCTCCAAGCACTTTAACTTCTTTATGCCATGATGTTCTTGTCTATGAAATGGGATCATTATACTCACCTTCTGCACTCCCACTTATTTGTTGTAAAATTATACAAGGTAATGCAAGACTGTATCATAAAAGCCATATTTTAGGAAATTTAACTACATGCTGGGTACATATTACCTTGTTAATAATATCTTAGCTTGGGTTCTCCAAAAGCAGAGCCTGAGTCAAGAATTTGGGTGCAGGTAGCTCATTTAGGAGGTGATCATGGGAGCAGGAGGGAATATTTAGGGGAAGTGAGGCAGGGAATGACAACAGGCGTCATCAGTGTCACTGCTGTAGGAATGGGGACTGGATTCAACTACATCCTCCTGAGAAAGTGCACGATTTTCCACCCGAAGGATGAGGGAGTGCATTTATCCAGGGGTTCCTATACTCCATTAGTTAAGATTTGTCCCTGGGGGCATCAACCCCCTGCAATTTTGAGCTGCACTTATGCTTCTGAGAAGGCACTGAAACAGGTGGTGAAATGAGACACAGCTTGCATTTGAGATGGGACACTGTCAGCTTGAGCCTTAGCTTGCATGACACTGTCCCCTATAGCTGAGATCAGGGGTACATGTGACAAGAGGCTGTGACCCAGGACATCCTGACAGCATCTGCTACAAATATAGAGCTGTTGCAGGGTCCAGAATATACTAAACATTCAGTAACCAGTAGATATTACTCTATGTCTCTGACTTTGTTCTGTCTTAGATGGCTAACTTCTCAAGGGCAAACACGAGTTTTTTCCTCCTTTATTTCCTCTTCCTCTTCTTTCTTTTCTTCTCTTTTCCTCTAATGTTTGTTCTTTCTCCTCCTTCTCTTTCTTTTTCTTTGCTCTTCTTTTCCTCCTGTTCCTTTCCATTTCTTTTTTCTCCTCCTCTCTTTCCTCTCTCCCATCCTCTTTTACCTACTAGCTAATATTTATGTATCCATAACATTTTAAATGTATTAATTCATTCCATCATCACAATAAATCCAGAATTTGCCTCCAGCATTTGTCTGTTTAGGTAGCCTCCCCCCGACATGGTGGCATGTCCTGCTCTGCACCTTCCCCATCTTCCTGAGAGCACAAGACATGCACCTGACTTCTGATAATCAGCTTATAGGCCTTAATTTCCTCATGACAAATGGATCAGGTACCCTCTTTCTCATGGTCATGAGGCTTGAAAATTGGTAAATGTTCAACACTGGCTCACTAAAAAAATTCCCTGGGTTTGTAGCATTTATTGATTTTTATGGTGTGAATACTCTTACCATTGGCAATTTCAAGCCAATGTGATGCCGCTGAATGCAAAGTTGGGAAGGGATGTGCAGTATCACAGTGTTATATGGTATTTCTACCATACAGATAAAATAGATTTACATGACCTAAACAGCATAGATACTAGTAAAATCTAGTAAAATAATTAGGAAATTATGAGTTTCAAATAGTTATTACCTTTGTCCTTAAGATAATTTATTTAAAATTATGTGATTTTTAATATTGGCTGTGTTTAGCAACTAACTTGCAAAACTCCTGGAAGTCTTACAATCAACTCTCACAAGGTGCTATGAGCTGGTTCCAGTATATACCACTGCTCAAAGGGATAATGGGTGGTAATCATGGATTCTAAGTGTGGCTGTGGTTATTACTATAGTTAAGAACTCAAGTCAGGGACTCAGGAAAATGGCAACTATGCCCTGGAATGCAGAGTGTCTCATTTGTCTTAGGCTGGCACCCAACCCTGTGGATGATGCAGGACTGCTCTCCTTCGCTACATTTTCCTGGCTTACACCAGTGATGGTTAGGGGCTATAAGCATACACTGACTGCGGACACCCTGCCCCCGATGTCACCATATGACTCATCAGACACCAATGCCAAAAGGTACGAGGATTCACTTGGGTTACCTCAGGAGAGGAGCTCACCCTATGAAGAGCCCTTTGTGTGCACCCATTTCCTGGGTGTGGAAATGGACACCTCCAGGTCACTGGTGGCCCTCCTCAGTGGCTTCTCTGTAAAGCAGGATTGGGCTGACTCAACTTATTTGGGGAGGCAAGAATTGGGGAGATTTGGTGTGTAAAAAGCATTGATTGAGGGCTACAGCCTGAGGCTCAGGACCATGCTGGCTGGGTTGTTGGTGAATTGTAGGAGCACTACAACAGGATGAGGGTGACCAGAATTTCACTTCACACTAAGCTGGCCAGACCCACCTGGGCTGCTTCTGCAGGCAGCTCTAGGCATTGCATTTTGCTTTAAAAATAATTTTTGGGATTTTGGGGCACTTGGGTGGCTCAGTCAGTTGAGCGTCCAACTTCAGCTCAGGTCATGATCTCACAGTTTGTGAGTTCAAGCCCTACATCAGGCTCTGTGCTGACATTGTAGCCTGGAGCCTGCTTTGGATTCTGTCTCCCTTACTCTTTGCTCCTCCCCTGCTCATGCTCTGTCTCTCTCTATCTCAAAAATAAATAAACATTAAAAAATCATTATTGAGCTTTTATATTGCAAAATATGTTTAGGTTGAACCAAATGAAGCCACCAATATTTGACATTTTTGACTTGCAAAAAATGTAACTTTCATTGATTCTACCTAATTAATATTCATTCTAAAAATGTTAAAGCAACAAACATTTAAGAAGTGGGAGTATCCCCACCATACTCCAACTCTGCTCCCCAGAGGTCAGCATTGTTAAATGTTGGTGTTGATGTATCCAAAATTTTTTCTACTCTGATTAAGCACACTCTGTGCGCTGATCTGCTGATCAGTACCTCTTCTTATTGCCCCTACTTACATGTCATGGGTTTTTTCTTTAAACACAGTGAAGCACACTATAATATTTAACAGCTTTGCTGTTTTTAGTAAACATTTACAAACACTTTTCTATGTCAGCATAAGTATAAAGACATTAATTCTTTCTACCATCTGCATTGACCTTTAATGTTGCTATGAATCATAATGTCTTAATGGAAAAATTCTCAAAGCCTTCTTCTGCACTCGTTTCTTCTGGGAGTCTTCTTATCTTTGGCCACAGGGGGTAAAGTGCAAGGCATTGCCTGAAGTGTGTGCTCAAAGGGATAGGAGCTTTCATCATGGTCTTGCAATTGCTTCTACAATTGTGCTTTTTCTCATCTGTGTGTTGTATACATTTAATTCAATGGAAGTTTCCCAAAATCTACACTCCAGAGCAAGTTGCTAGTGAGCTCAGAGAGAAGGGGCTGGACTGGACCAGTGCCTGTGTAGTATTGGATTTTCCTTCTATTTCTCTGGACAGTACTTCCTGTCTGTTTTTAATGTTTCCTTCCATCTACCCAGCATCAATTTGGATCCTCTTCTCTTCCATTCTATGCCTGTTCCTAGGTGAACTTACCCACTTCAAAGACAACACCATATGCAACCTTAACAACAGGCTACTTCAATCCATGCATCTCTTCCAGACTCTGAATTCATATGCCCCGCATCCAATTGGACAGCTGCACTTGGATGACTCACAAGCATCTTATATCTAAAGCTGTGTTCTTTTTTAAAATTTTTTTTATTTTTTTTAATTTTGTTTTTTAATTTACATCCAAATTCGTTAGCATATAGTGCAACAATGATTTCAGGAGTAGATTTCTTAATGCTCTTACCCATTTAGCCCATCGCCCCTCCCATCTCCCCCCCCAATAACCCTCAGCTTGTTCTCCATATTTAAGGGTCTCTTATGTTTTGTCCCCCTCCCTGTTTTTATATTATTTTTGCTTCCCTTCCCTTATGTTCATCTGTTCTGTGTCTTAAAGTCCTCATATGAGTGAAGTCTTTCTTTTGTCTGACTAATTTTGCTTAGCATAATACCCTCTAGTTCTGTTTATGTAGTTGCAAATGGCAAGGTTTCATTCTTTTTGATTGCTGAGTAATGCTCCATTGTATATATGTACCACATCTTCTTTATCCATTAATCCATTGATGGACATTTGGGCTCTTTCCATACTTTGGCTATTGTTGATAGTGCTGCTATAAACATTGGGGTGCATGTGCCCCTTCGAAATAGCACACCTGTATCCCTTGGATAAATACCTAGTAGTGCAATTGCTGGGTCATAGGGTAGTTCTATTTTTAACTTTTTGAGGAACACTCCATACTGTTTTCCAGAGTGGCTACACCAGCTTGCATTCCCACCAGCAATGCAAAAGAGATCCTCTTTCTCTGCATCCTCGCCAACATCTGTTGTTGCCTGAGTTGTTAATGTTAGCCATTCTGATAGGTGTAAGGTGGTATCTCATTGTGGTTTTGATTTGTATTTCCCTGATGATGAGTGATGTGGAGCATTTTTTCATGTGTTGGTTGGCCATCTGGATGTCTTCTTTGGAGAAGTGTCTATTCATGTCTTTTGCCTATTTCTTCACTGGATTATTTGTTTTTTTGGGTGTTGAGTTTGGCAAGTTCTTTATAGATTTTGGATACTAACCCTTTATCTGATATGTCATTTGCAAATATCTTCTCCCATTCTGTCAGTTGCCTTTTAGTTTTGCTGATTGTTTCCTTCCCTGTGGAAGCTTTTTATTTTGATGAGGTCCCAATAGTTCATTTTTGCTTTTGTTTCCCTTGCCTCTGGAGATGTGTTGAGTAAGAAGTTGCTGCGGCCAAGATCAAAGAGGTTTTAGCCTGCTTTCTCCTCGAGAATTTTGATGGCTTCCTGTCTTACATTGAGGTCTTTCATCCATTTGAGTTTATTTTTCTGTGTATGGTGTAAGAAAGTGGTCCAGGTTTGTTCTTCTGCATGTCGCTGTTCAGTTTTCCCAGCACCACTTGCTGAAGAGATTGTGTTTATTCCATTGGATATTTCCTGCGTTGTCAAAGATTAGTTGGCCATACATTTGTGGGTCCATTTCTGGGTTCTCTATTCTGTTCTATTGATCTGAATGTCTGTTCTTGTGCCAGTACCATACTGTCTTGATGATTACAGTCTAAAGCTGTGTTCTTGATCCAGGGCCCCAACCTGATAATGCTCTTCTCTTCTTCCTCTTTTCCTCTTCTCAACAAACTCCATTCACACAGTTGATCAAGTCAGAAAGTTGGGATCCTTAATCCTCCTTCCCTTTTCTTCCACATCTAGTTCATCAGTGCATTATGTTGTTTCTGTTCATCTTTCCCAAAATCCACTTTTCTTAAATCCAGGCCACTTCTCCCAGGATGTCACAGTCTCCTGCTGTGGTCCCCTGCTTTATCCTTTGTTCCTCACTATAATCCACTAGTCTCACAGCTACCAGAATGATCTTTTAGATGTGTAAAATATCTTATCACTAGGGCTTAAAAACCTGCAAAGCCTTCCTTTGCTCTTGAAAAGAAACCTAAACTCCTTTCTCAGAACTACGGGTCCCACGGGGTTTGGTTCTGCCTCACCTCCCAGTATCATGTCAGTCCTTCTCCTTCAGCACACTCCTGTCTCATTGCCCTTCTTTCAGATCTCTGAGATGGACAAACTCCTCCCTGTCCTAGGGAAGATTATTCTTGTCTTTCTTCTTTTTTTCTTTCTTTCTTTCTTTCTTTCTTTCTTTCTTTCTTTCTTTCTTCTTTCTTTTATCAGAACTGGTGTTGTGCCAGAGATGGGCACTAGGAGCAGGAAATGAAGGCCTGGAAAGTGCCCAAGTGTTATATACCAGCCTATGCTTGTGCCAAGGCTTTGCCCCCTGTCCCTCCTGTATCCCCTCTGCCCTGGAAAAGAAGAAAGGAGAGTCACTGTTGCTTGTGTGGAGCCACCACTGCCAGGGATGAGGGTTGTGCTGAGCACCTTTGCGAGGTTTGTCCATCGAAGTAGCTTCAAACAACAAGTGGAAATGTAAGTCCCTTTCCTTCTTCCTGTTCTTTCATCACAGATTTCGAATCCTTTGGGATGAAGAGGTGGAAAGGGTGGGTCCTGAGAAAGCCTCTCTGGGCCAAGTGGTCTGGAAATTCCAAAGGACGCGTGTTTTGATGGATATTGTGGCCAACATCCTATGCATTATCATGGCAGCCATAGGGCCGGTGAGTGAGGGTGGCCCTTCTTCTACCTTGTCAAACAGGTCCCCAGACTGACAAAGAATGTCATTAGCTACTTTCTCTACGAGCTGGTGGGTTTAGTACATTGTCATTATCTTTGAGCTCCTTGGGGGAAAATTTTCATAAAGCTAATCCTTGTCAAGCACAGCAGCAACCACTGAAATTAATTAAAAAGTTTGCCTCATAAAATCAGTTTGCTGACATTATCTGAGGCTTCCTATACCAACCTCAACCTCCAGCGGCCCTCTCCTCTCTCCATTGTGCTATTTTACAGACGGTTCTCATTCACCAAATCCTCCAACAGACTGAGAGCATTTCTAGGAATGTCTGGGTTGGCATTGGCCTGTGCATAGCCCTTTTTGCTACTGAGTTTACCAAAGTGCTCTTTTGGGCCCTTGCCTGGGCCATAAATTACCGCACAGCAATCCGGTTGAAGGTGGCCATCTCCACCCTGGTTTTTGAAAACCTGGTGTCCTTCAAGACGCTGGCACACATCTCTGTTGGAGAGGTAAGCTGGTCCAGAGTTTAATTTTAGAAAACGAAATCCTAAATCCTGACTCTGAGTGAGATGTACTTCCTGGATAATGCATATGACTTCCTTCTATTTTTCCAATGTCCTGCCCATTATATCCCATATCCCTGCTAAGTGAAGTGAGGAAGACTCAAAACATGAGAGGAATTCAATGAAGGGAGGGCTCCATTCAAGCTGGAAAATTTGGAAATTCTTCCCTGTTCGAGTTGAGGTAGGGTTTCAGGATGACCTTATCCAATCCCTTTGATTGTTAGTGAGGACACTGAGGCAGTAAGGAACACATCACAGGCATTTAAAGAAAATGAATGGACAATGGATCCAATAATTCTGATTGTATAGTATTTAGGGTGCCAAAGTCATAATAAAGACTACACTTACTGGACTTCAGAACTTATATATTCTCAAGCCCTTGAATCTTAGTGTTAAGATTCTTAGCATTTACACAATAAAATTTTCTTATCAAGGGAATCCCAGGTGGCATGAGGTAAGGGACTTTCTTCTTTCTTACAGTTGCTCTTTCAGTATGTCTAAAGCATCTTATGATGAACTCAGCTGCATAGAACAAGAAAATCCAAAATAACAGTAGATTAAGCAAGATGAATTTATTTCACTCTCAAAAGGAGTCTGGACCAGACCAATTCAGGGCTGGTATGGGGACTTCTGTACTTCTGTATCTTCTTATCTTTCTTTGTCACTATCCTAGCACATGGCTCTCATAATGGTTCAGGATGGATTTTGGAGGTCCAGTCATCCCAACCATGTTTCAGATAGCTGGTAAGAGGAGGGAGAGAAGAGCAAAGATATATGTCCTCTAAGTTGAATTGCTTCCCTTTAAGAATTAATTCCCAAACTCCCGTTTGACATGTGTTACACAGTCACATGGCCACATTCTTTCCACAAAGGAAGCTGAAAAATGTAGTCTTTTAGCTGGGCATGCTACTGCTCTGAATAAAGCAGGAAGAAGGAGAGATAGATAAAGGTTAGGCAGCTAGCCATTTCTCCAGTATGCTTTTAGAGGGCAATATTACTCTTCACTGGGACTCTCTGTCCTAAAGATCAGCCTCTCCAAGATCAGATCAGAATGGAACCACAAAACTTATCATGTTGGTCCCCTGGCAACACCCCTTTCCATTTAAGGCAGTTTTTCTTCTCTACTCAGACCCCTCAACCATTCTGAAAGCCTTCAGTTGAGGAAATGTTTGGGTGACACTTCCAAAGCTGAACCTTTGTGCTTTCTTTCCAGGTGCTCAATGTACTATCAAGTGATAGTTATTCCTTGTTTGAAGCTGCCTTCTTTTGTCCCTTGCCAGCCACCATCCCGATCCTAATGGCTGTTTGTGCAGTGTATGCCTTTTTCATTCTGGGGCCCACAGCTCTCATTGGGATATCTGTGTACATCATATTCATCCCCATCCAGGTAATGGCAGGTCTTTGCAACTATAAACTGTTGTATGCTTGTATTGTGCACACATGTTCTCACTCAATTGGATAGAAGGCTTTATTTTCAGGGTGTGGACCTGAAGCCTGTGTCCCCATTTTGTGCCTACAGATGTGCTTTCTTTTGTTGGCATATTGCATTTTTTTTAAGAACTTGAATTTGAATGTGCTGGGGGAGGGAGGCATGGCTTTCAGTTTGTCATAGTCTCCAGCACTCTCTTTGCATACTAGCAATTCCTGTGTTTATATCACTTGCCTGATCCCCAGTGGTGTCCCCTGGTCCACATCAGCTACCACAACTCAAGGCAAGGATGACTGAGAATCTCAGTCTAGTTTCCCTTAGAACTTTCCCTGGCACTTATACTCCAATCTCTGGATTTTTAGGCCAACTGCAACTCAGCAATTCTCTCTGAACACTTTGTACCTTGATTTCAGATGTTTATGGCTAAGCTCAATTCAGCTTTTCGAAGATCAGCAATTTCAGTGACAGACAAGCGAGTTCAGACAATGAATGAATTTCTGACTTGCATCAAGCTGATTAAAATGTATGCCTGGGAGAAATCTTTTACCAATACCATTCAAGGTAGGATGCGCAGGTCTTGAAGAACCACTTACCCTGTAGAATGTACTCTTCTAAGGAGTTCTTAAGGTTCTGGGGGCCAGGAATTCCAGAAGGGGGGATGTGGGGCCCCTCTAAGCTGCTTTTCAGGCTTTTTAAGGGATTGCAAAGATTTTAATAGACCCAAGCATCTGTTCTGGTGAGCCCAAGGACGTAGCAGGTGAATGACATATGGTTTAGCCTTTAAAAAGACATGTGGATGCTGATACTGACCAGTTACCTTTTACAAAAATAATACACTAAAACATTATGAAGAGAGGAAGAGCTACCTCAAGCTATTTCCTCAACTTAGAAGATGTCTACACACACACACACGTATACTCACACTTACATATATAGCTCCTTGCCTGCAGCAACTTCATCATGATTGAATGACCCCCTGACTCGATATTCTTTCCACAGATAAGAGGATACATATATAGCTTTTTTAAAAAAGATGATATTACAACCATTTCAATCAAATATAAATGCAAATCTAATTGCAGGAACATTTACATAATTGCTGACATAGACTCAGGTGGTTGGCCGGTTAATGATCTGAACCACTGTTACAATTGACTCTCTGGATCTACAATTACACTTTTAGACCAGCATGTAATTGGGCCTGAAGCTGTATATCCGTGTTTTAAGGAGTGGCTTTAGAAAACTTGCTTCTGAGCTTGCCAAAGGAAGTGTTGCAGGTTGGGATGCTGGCAGCCCTATGCGAACTTCCTTGAATACCCAGACACACTTCCTCACACATTAAACTCACTTTAGTACAATGATTTGATTCCTTTTGATTCCATTTGACTTCGTTCAATTTAATTTGACTCAATTTAACCTGAGTCAGTTTAATTCAATAAATATTCGCGAACTTCCTACTATGTACAAGGTCATGGGAGATGCACAAAAGGATTAGAAAGAGTCCCTGCTTTTAAGATGATGGGATTTTGAGCTAACTAAGCTCAATAATAGCTATAAGTTTGTTGGCTCTACCTTTAGAATATATCTGGAATCTGTCTGCTTCTCTTCATTCCACTGTCACTCTAGTGCAAACCAATATTCTCTCCCTTCTGGAATATGGAAAGAAGTTTTAGATGCAACACTTTCTTTTCTCCTTCCCCCTGAAATCCATTATGTTCTCAGAAGCCAGTGTGACCTTTTAAAAATGTCAATCAGATCCTGCCCTTCCCTGCTAAAAATATTTAGTGGCTTCTTATTACAGTTAGATTATTCCAATTTAGGACTTTTGATTTAAATCAAATTCCTTTAAATGGCCTATTAGATCCAATGTGATCTGGCCCCTGATGACCTCTATGAGCTCATCACATCTTATCCTAACCCTTGATAACTCGTGTGAGCTCTGTGAACCTCCTGTCTATCTTCATTCATGCCTCATGATCTTTGCAGTTACTGTTTCCTCTGCCTGAAATGCTCTCGTGATGGATGTTCATGTTGACTTTGTGCCTTCTCTCGATGTCACTGATCAAAGATGCCTTCTTGACCACAGTCCTAAGCAAGTTCATTCCCTACCAGTTCCTTTAATTCACTTTACCCTGTTCATTTATTTCATATCACCCAACAAATTTGTAATGGTAGAATTTGTTTATTTCTTTATTGTCTGTCTCCCTACTGAAAGAGAGCTAAAACGCTGTTTACTCCTATACTTTCCAACACCAAGCACAGCACCTGTCCTACAGTAGACATCAGGTTAAAATTTGTTGAATTAGTGAACATGGATTAACTATAGGTTAAAATCGGGAAAAGGCCATAAGGGAAATGGAGAGAAGCTCCAGGGGGTGAACGGGTGAGCATATCAGGTTGGAGAGATCAGGAAAAGTGTCATGGTGGAAGTGGCATTTTTTAGAAAGGCCTTGAAGAATAGCAAGGATTCAGACAGAAACCGAGCTGGGGAAGACCCCCAGTAGGAGCAAAGGCCTAGAGAAGGATATGCAAGGGTGTGCTTGGGGAAAAGGAGGTGTCTGTGTATTCTAGAGGCAAAGGGCATATGGACACCAGAGTTTTGGATTGCAGTAGAACTGGTTTCCAACTCTGCCTTGACTACTTAAAAGGCAAGTTACTTAACCTGCTATGATCTTCCTGTCCTGCCAGAGAGCATAATAATAGCCTCTTTTTTCACATGGTGATGAGCATGATCTATGAGAACACTGTGCAATGTTCAGAAGAGCACTCAGTAAGAATGGCAATGGTGCCATGTTGCTAGTGTGAAAGGGTTTTTGCAGAAGAGTCTGGAATTAGAGTAAATAACTTTAAACACCAGGAGAAGGAGGCTTGAATTTAATTTGTGAGCAGTGCAGAGGCATGGACCCCAACTGGACTTATGAAAGGGAGAAATGCTCTTGGGCTTTTGTAGATGTTCCTGGGATACAGGACAGGAGCCCCAATCTGGCAGCCTTCAGGCTGGCACATGTGCTTTGTATTTAAAACTTCTTTCAGTTAGTTCCCAATGTGTCCCACAAAACGTGGAAACGTGTCCCACAAAATTCCAGATCCCAGACTTTAGAACAGTTGAAGATCTGGTGACCCTGGATGCTCTGCACTGAGAGGTGGCTGCCCCTTTCACTGAGGCATGTGGTCCCCATTTTGCCACACTCCACACCCTGCTTCTGGTCTTACTCTCTGTCCACTCCCTTCATTTACATTACTTGCCTGGCATCTGTAGGCATCCAAGTGTATGAATCCTGACACAGATTCAGGATTGCAAGAGACCTCAGACACCATCCAATATGGCAGCTGACAGACACTAAGCTTCCAGTTTGTTCCCAGAGCTTTCTGTGCTTACTCTAATTTAAACTTCACTACCAGAGTCCTTAACACTCACTTGCAGGAGGATCAGGCAAAGGTAAATACATTTCTTCTCCTTCTTTTTAAATGTTTATTTATTTGAGAGAGAGAGAGAGAGAGAGAGAGAAGAGAGAAGGAGAAGAGAAAGAGATAGCACTAGTGGGGAGGGGCAAAGAGAGAAGGAGAGAGAGAATCCCAAGTAGGCTCCACACTGTCAGCAGAGTTTGACATAGGACTCAAGCCCACAAACCGTGAGATCATGTTTTGAGCCCAAATCAAGAGTCAGATGCTTAACTGACTGAGCCACCCAGGTGCCCCAAGGATAGATGCATTTCTTAGTGCTGCAAAATAAGTCCATCATGGACCATTTTCTATTTACAGATATAAGGAAGAGGGAAAGGAAATTACTGGAAAAATCTGGATTTGTTCAAAGTGGAAACTCAGCCCTGGCCTCCATTGCATCTACCATAGCCATTGTATTGACATTCACCTGCCACATCCTCTTGAGACGCAGGCTCACCGCCCCAGTGGTAAGAACCATCTCTAGAGCTGGTCTCCTTCACATTCCAACACTGGACAGTGCCAGCTGGGAAGCTCCTCCTCGCCTTTGCCCAGCACTGGCATCAGAGTACTCAATCACAGAAGGGCCAGAATTCTACCATGATTTTTAAAAACAAGTGCTTGGACTGACAAGGAGCCCAGGAGAGCCTAACGGTGACTCTCATCCAGCCTAAGTGCAGGGGCAGTAGTTAATATTGGAACACAATTTTACATTTGGAAAACAAAACTGAAATCAAATGATCACTGGGCTATTTTATTCATAATTATTCATACATATTACAATAAGGAAACTTTGTGGGAGTTTTCTGGGTGGGAGCAGTCATAGGTACTGGGAGACATAGTGTGGTGTTAGGGTCAGAATCCCCCTTGTTTAAATCCCAACTCTGTTACTATGACAGAGGGCAATTCATTCAACCTCTCTTGCTTGGTTTTATTATCTGTAAATGGGGTTATAATAGTCCCTGTGGTTGTGAGGACTGAAGGAGCTCTTTTATGTAAGGCACGTGGAACAGTGCCTGGTATATTGTAAATGCCATGTAAGTGTTTGTTGTTCTTATTAGCCTGATGCTCACCCAGCCCAGGATAATTTGGGCTGAAAGCCTCAGAGGGAGAGTTAGGATAAATGTGAGATACTCAGGTTTTTTATAAGGGGGCCTGTGCATTCAAAGGTAAAGAAACTGGGCTAGATGGGAAAGAGCCCCTGGCTGAAATAAACAAACAGCTGAGATATTAAATCCAGTGTCTGAAGGGTAAGTGAATGGATGAAAGTCAATAAAAACAAGACAAAAAAAGAACAAAACCCAGAGAGAATGAAATAAGCAAGTGTGCTCACAGAGCAATAGTTGCACCAAAAATCATGGATCTTGAGGGGAAGGGGGATGTTTGAGAAGGCAAATGCTTTTGCTAGGGCATCTGTTGTGAGGCTGTCAGTCCTGTTACTGCCCTGTTTTTCTTTGTGAGGTGCTTTTATTTTTTCAGGTTCTTTACACAGAGTTTAGTCACACACTCTGGGGCTTGAATTCAGTCATGAACCCAAAGCCAGAATAAATGGCAATGACATACCAAAGTCTCAACAGAATGCTTCTCAATTATTGTGACTATGTTATATGATCCCAAACAGAAACAATTCTTTCCTCAGGAATGCACCGAAGAAAATTTAAAACCAAACTGATTGCACATGGTTAATATTTTCAAAAATGATGATTTAGAAGAAATCTAGAGGAGGAACAAGATTCCCCTGAATGCAAGGCTCATACTTCTTCAAATTCAGAATCCCTCACCTCCTCTGTCAGGGCCACATCAGTAGGAGGTCAGCCCCCCAGGTGCTGGCTCACATCAGGCAACCTGAGTGTTCTGTCGACCAAGGCCTGGGCTTTCTGAGCCAAGATAGTACTCTGGGACTTGGGGGAGCTGAGTTCTCTTTGGGGATGGATTTGGGACCAGATGTGATGAAGGGAGCATTATTCATTGTCCCCTTACAGAACTAATGAGGATTAGTTGAAGCCCAGGGCTCTGTCCATGGGGCCCATTCAGCAGCAGGCAAGATCACTCTGTATTTGTTGATGGAAGTTGTGTTATTAATTTCTTAAATGGGTGGTTAGGGAGAAGCTGCTAATTACAAGTCAGGCAGATGAGAAGATGAAATCTGGGAGATGAGATCATGCACCCCTGGGGCACCAATGGAGCGAGGAAACTTGTCTTCATTGAGGCTGTATGATGTTAACCACCTACCAGGCAGGACTCAGTGAGAAAGGCCCCAGTGAAGAGGGAAGATGGTTTTTGGGAATACCAGTTGAACAGAGAGTTTTACACTTGTCCCAAGTGTGTGGGGAGGCAGGGTGTTGAGGCCAGACCTCGGGGGTGGGAGAGTCAGAGGTCACTCTCCAGTAGCTAGCATGGGCCAAGCAGGTCCTTCCAAGAAATTTCTTCCTTCATTCCTGAGGCTAAATATGGTATGGAAAAGGAGGCTCTAGCTCTGAAGGGTCAGAGGACCTTGAAGCAACTGGGGAAAGAGGATAATTTAGGACAATCCATGGGGTTTTGAGTGAAAAGTCTAGGCCAAGTAAGGACGTGGATGGAAAATTCTAGACATTCAGTTAGAGACCTTACTCAGACATTATCACGTTATATTCTCTGGACTTACAGAGGCAAGGGTATAGATCTTCCACCGTTTTGATGAAATTCCAAAGCAAAATAGATTAAGATGTTGCTATCCCTACTTTGCTAGACCATGATTTGGGAGTCATGAAATGAAAAAAATGTTCCAGTCAGAATTCCAATTATGTCACCGTTTCTCATCTCAGCAATTATAATTTCCATGGATAGAATGGTTCAGAGCCAAGGCAACACCTCATCCTAAACCTTCTACCTCTCTTTTGTTCTTCAGGCATTTAGTGTGATTGCCATGTTTAATGTAATGAAGTTTTCAATTGCAATCTTGCCTTTCTCGGTCAAAGCAATGGCCGAAGCCAATGTCTCTCTGAGGAGAATGAAGGTATAACTAATGCTGGGTGAGTAGGGAAGAGAGATCTTGTTTTTGGGTGGGAAAATTCTCAGATATGGGAAAGCTGTGTCAACCCATTGGAGGGCTGGGTCATTGGTTTGGAGAACATTGGGATAAGGCCCTGCATTCAGAGTTGGATCAATAAATGTGCATCAAGGAGGGTGCAAGCAAAACTTTATAAGGTGGTCTGCCCTTTGATTAAAAATGAAACAGAGTCTCCATGCATGGAGATGATGTTCCTGATCCCCTACTCTTTTTCCAAGTCATAAATCTTAAGTTGTTCCAGGAGTAGGGTTGAGTTTGCACTGAGCTATTCCCCACCCCTTTACCTACCTGGTTTGCCCTATGATGCGTGTGGTGATGGTAATGATGAAGAGGGTAGTGGGGCACCACATTTATGCACTCATTTGCTTTATTCATTCATTCATTCAGTCAGTCAGTCATTCATCAGAGATGTACTGTGTGCTTCCTATATTTAAGGTATTGTAGGAAATGCAAATAAAAGGAAGAGAGAGCTTTTACTCTCAAGAGCCTCCAGTCTCGTGTAGGAGCAGGTATCCCAGTCATTGCTATACACAGTAAGGATATGTAACATGCAAGAAGGCATAAAGTGGTTTTGAAGTTCAGGCAAGGGAAGGAAAAGGAGGAGGGTGTTGCAGAGAAGAGAACAGCATGTTTAGACGTGTGTGAATTAATTGAATGATTTTATTCACTCAGGCCAGCATTCTGGAAGTCACCTTAGGCATCAGAGATGCTTGTATCCCTTACTATTCACATTCAACTAATCAAGGACCCTTTTGAGTCACTTCCTGCTCACTGTGTTTCCTCAATTTTAAGAGGCACTGTTTGTAAGATTGAGTTGTAAAGTGGTATTATCAAGTCATCACTTTCTGAACAAAACCCAAGAATGAACACCATCATATTAGCTATATATATTATGATATCAGATAACTTAGACTAGAGAAACAATGCTATTTCTTGACTCCTCAACTTCTTTGTCCCTGCTGCCATCACTGAATTATCACGGTGACTTATGAACCAATTTCCCTTTTCTGTTGTTGTTCTTCTTAAATCCTCATTGCACTCAGCCCCCAGAGAGCTGTTGAAATTTTGGTCTGACCACTGATATTCACCTGCTTGAAACCCTTGAGTCCTTGTTCCCTCCAGGACTGAACCTGAGCCTTCCATCAGCAGGTCCTCAGTTATGTCTCCACCTGATTTCCTATCCCCTTCCTACCTTGAGCTCTATGGTAATCCTGAATTGCTTGTTTCATGTCCTCACCCTAATAAACCATGCTGTTGAATGTTTCCTTGCCTTTGCTAATGCCATACCTTTTGTTATAAGGCTCTCATCTCCTCTTCCTTCCCTCATTTTTGCCTGTCAGCACCTGTACAGACTCAGCTCAGGCACCAATACATAGACCTCAGGATGGGGAGCCAAGTGTCCCTTCTTTGGCAGTTACAGTGTTTTGTTCTTGTCACATTTCACTGAAATGATTGTGTATGTTCCCATCTTCCCCTAGGCTGTAATCTATTTAAGGACAAGAATCATGCCTTATTCATAATTTCATTTCTTATGTTTACCACAGAATTTGGCACAGGGTAGACACTTGGCAAATGTTTTGTTGAACTGAGCTGAGTGGGTACTAGGAAGAAGGCATGGCAGAGGCTGAGCATGTGACCTTGGTTTAATAAGCGTTAATGCCAGGCAATGAAGCCACCACCCAAAGACTAGAAAAAGCTGATTACCTTGGGCATGAGGAAAAAATGTAGCTGAGATCAGCATTCTCCAATGTGGGTGACCCACATAGACTTTGTGGATAAAGAGGCATCTGTCCTAGATAGCATGAGCTAGTACACTATTTCTGCTGCAGCTTTTCCTAGGGGAATATCTTCCCTAAATATCCTAAGTAGAATTGCCAAGATTATGGTTTTGGGTCATTAGAAGATATATTGGGATGATTCTTGTAAATGCATAATGTCTGCCCTGTTAATTTTGTCTCTTTAATCTTAGAAAATTCTCATAGATAAAAACCCCCCATCTTACATCACCCAACCAGAAGACCCAGATACTGTCTTGCTTTTAGCAAATGCCACCTTGACATGGGATCAAGAAACCAGCAGAAAAAGTGATCCAAAGAAAGTGCAGAACCAGAAAAATTGTTTTCTTAAGAAACAGAGGCTAGAGACATATAGTGTGAGATCATCAGCCCAGGAAGTTGCTGGCCCAGAGGAGCAAAGTGGTAGCCTCACATCGGTTCTGCACAATATAAGCTTTGTGGTGAGAAAGGTGGGTATGTGTTCTATAGGTATGCCTTCTATCTTTCCTCCTTGTATCACACAACTATACTTTATCAAGACCTAACATGATTTGTTTGAGCTGAAGGTGGTGTGGGGATGTCTCTAGACTGTTTTCTTTCCCCAATTTTAAACTTAAAAAAATTTTTTAAATGTTTATTTATATTTGAGAGAGAGAGAGAGAGCAGGGGAGGGGCAGAGAGAGATGGAGACAGAATCTGAAGCAGGCTTCAGTCTCTGAGCTGTCAGCACATAGCCCAGTGCAGAGCTCAAATTCATAAGCTGTGAGGTGACCTGAGCCAAAGTTGGATGCGTAACCAACTGAGCCTCCCAGGCACCCCTCCCAATTTTAAAACTATGTACATGGGTAATGGAGATATTCTCTTCAAGCTGACAAAACATGGTAGTTGTAACAGTACTGATATTTAAGCTCCAAAGGAGCCAGTTGCAATTTTGAATGGACAATCTATTTCAGGTGGCTAGGCTCAAATTGGCTATCTTTTGTAAATCGTTTTGGATTTGTTCTTAATTTTACATTGGAGTACTATGATAGATAATAACTGACAATTATGAATACTTATTATTTACCAGGTGCACAACTAACTCATTTAACCACCCCAATAACCCTAAGAGATAGGTACTATAGCTACTATTCCCACTTTATGATTGAGAAAACTGACACAAAGGGAGGTTAAATAAATCACCCAAGATCATACTGCTAGCAAGTGGCAGAAGACAGCTTCACATTCAGGGCACCTGGCCCCAGAGTCTGTGCTCTTAAGCACCATGCTTGTTAAAAGCAAGTAAGATCAACAAGCAACCCAGCAAAGGAAGCCAGCCAGAGCCTGTTGGCTGCTCCCCTCAGGAATGGGGAATAGAGTCTTTAGACAAAGCTCTACATTTAGGGAATGTTTGGCCTCTCCTGCATGTGATTCTCTTGCACTGGGAACTCAGCAGCAGTGCTCCTGGGATGGCAGTGTTTCCCGATTTTGCTGCTGAGGGCTCAGCATTAATTCTATGCCTAGTATTTTAATTTCCCATCTTGTTGACTCACCCTTTCTGGTGTGAGCACTATGGAAGGAGAGGTTCCTACTTATGCAACGCTAAGCTCAATAGCTGGTGTAGAGTAGTACTCAGTTGGCTGGGTGTAATTGATCTAGGTTCTCTGTTAAGTCCTACTGGGTGCAGCCCACTTTGCTTTCTCATGCCCTTCCCCCTGCTTATGATGTGCAGCACCTGGATTGTTCCAACCAGGCCTTTGGAATTGCTCCAGAGTGGCTTCAGTGAACTACTCTTGTGTTTTAAAGAAGCTGCCTTTTAGCCCCCTAGTGGCCTTCCTTCTCATTATGTCAATGACTCTTGCTTGGGCTTGTGCATCAAGGACATGGTCAATGTTTTCTGAAACAAGTTGAAGACAGTGGGAACAACACAGTGTTGTGTGGATTAAGGTTATGCCTCCAGAACCTGATGTACCTGGGGTCCAGTCCCAGCCACTTGCCAGCTGTGTGACCTTGAGTATATTGCCTAACCTCTTGGAGCCTCTCTTCCTTTATGGGCTCAATGGATATTTTAAAAATAGCACGACTTCACAAGGTCGGTGTGAGGACTGAAAGAGATACTATACAAAAATGCTAAGCCCATAGTAAGTCTCAACTTATGTTAGTTATTGTCGCCTTTTTCCTCTCACAGTCAAAAATCCAGCTTAAGTGTTGCCCTTAAATATTCTAAATTCAGAGCACCCATGTTTTTTCCAAATTTAGTTCTAGGATTCCATTGGACTATAGCCTCCTTGAGGTCAGGGTGTGTATCTGTCTTGTTCACAGGTTGTGACCTTATACCAAGGCAAGTGCCTGGCATGCATTAGGCACCCAAAGGTGTTTTCTGAATGGACAGATGAATAATCAGAAACCCAGGGGCTGCAAGTCTCATGGGTTTTCTCCTGAAGACAAGGTTGAATCTAGAAGGCTAGAGATCTGGCCCCAGGTGGTGGATAGAATTCAAAAGAGAGTCAAATGCCTAGAATCTGGATCCAGACCCATGATCTCTTTGTCCCAAACTCTTTGTAATGCACCAATTCCTTAAAGACCTTTTAGTGGAATTAAAATGGATCAGCTTTGGGAACCTTGGGTGGCTCAGTCAGCTGAGCATCCAACTTTGGCTCAGGTCATGATCTTGCGGTTTGTGAGTTCAAGCCCCAAGCCCCACATGGGGCTTGCTGCTGTCAGCGCAAAGCCCACCTGGGATCCTCTGTCCCCCTCTCTCTGCCCTTTCTTTGCTTGTGCTCTCCCAAAGATAAATATAAATGGATCAGCTTCACTTATCTGCAGCATCAATGATAATGTGGACTGCATAAGGCAGGGATCACATCTGTCTTGATCACTACTTTATCCTCAGTGCCTAGCATGATGCCTGCTGTTCCATAAAGTCTTGTGAAAGAAATTCATGATGACAGGAAGCTATCTTCATGTGCTGAAGGTGGCAGACAGGCGATGGGAAAGGAGCTGTATCTGGCTCCATCATGGGCATCTTTGCTCTAAGAGATCACGGAGAGCAGGTCTTAATGAGAATGCTCTTAGTTGTTCCATCTGCAGCACTGCAGTATTTGCTTGAACACAAGAGTGGTCACATGTCCGCCAAAAGTCTCCACATGGATTCTTGCTCTGCCTTCCCTGGTTTCCCTCCAGAGATCTACATGGTTTACTACTTCACCTCCTTCAGGTCTACTAAAATGTCACCTGTAGCAAATACTGTCAGTGACCCATCTGTGTGTCCTAGCCACCTTCCAACTGCCAAATCTGTATCTATGCCAGAGAGCCCTCCCCATCATCCAAAAAGCAACAGGACATTGACAGCCAGGGGAGCAGCTCTCAAACACTGTTGACTATTTATACTTTACTCCCTCAGCCGTTGGAGTGGGAGGGATAGAACCACTCTAAGTTTCCCAGAATTTGTTAGCAGGATTGAACTTCATTTGCCTCCCATGGGAGCTAAAATAATTGTACACCCTTGATGGGTCACCTTCCCCCTCCCCTGACACCTCGCAAACGAACTACCTTCATTCAAATCTTTGATTCAGGGTCTGTTTTTGGGAGAACTCAAGCTAAGACATTTACCTTTCTAGTAACATTCCCCCCATCCTCATCTCCTCCCTACCTCCTCCCTACTTTATGAGTTTCCATGGCAGGTACCTGACATACTCCATATTTTACTTACTTATTTGGTTGACTACTGGTCCTCTCAACTAAAACATAAGCTTCATGAAGGCAGACTGAAATGGTTGTCTGTCATATTCATTACTCTGTTGTGCTGTTGCTACTGTCCAGAACAGCACCTGGCACTTACAATGATTTGTGGCAGAATTAATAAATCTGCAGCTGTAGAATAATCCATGAACCCAACCATGAACCCAAAGTGTTGGAATAGAATAACTGCTTAGCAATTTCAGGTTATGCTTCAGTGTGGTGGAAGGATACTTTAAATTATTTTTTAATGTTTATTTTTGAGAGAGAGACAGAGACAGAGACAGAGAGACAGAGAGTAGGCTGGGGGAGGAGCAGAGAGATAAAGGGAGACACAGAATCCAAACTAGGCTCCAGGCTCTAAGCTGTCAGCACAGAGCCCGACGCAGGGCTCGAACTCACAAACCACAAGATCATGACCTTAGCTGAAGTTGGATGCTCAACCGACTGAGCCACCCAGGGTCCCCAAGTGGAGGATACTTTAAAAATTACTTTTGAAAAGCACTCAACTCTCTGTACTTCAAAGGCTACCTATGTCCCTCTGGGTTGTGCAGCCTTTAAGTTCTATTAGATTTGTTTTCCTGGAGTGTAAGCATGGGACAATACTCCTGTAAAGTCCTGTGTGTCCCAGACCAGCACAAGGCTGTTTTGCGTCAGTGCTTGTATGTGATTTCTAGAAGTCCTCTGGGCACTCTGCTGTGCTGTGCCAAGGAAAACACTTAATTAAGATGTAGGTTCCTGTATTGTCCAGGCTGTATATTGGGTTTGGGGTGTGAGACTGTAACTGCCACCTTTTAGAGCCAGCAGTGGCCCTTTGGCCAGCAGAGTTTGGAGGCAACACTTTCATACCAAGACCCTCTAAAAACTGGGGAAATGACTGTGTCTTTTTTTTCTGTTTCTCTGATAGGGGAAGATCTTGGGAATATGTGGGAATGTTGGAAGTGGAAAGAGCTCCCTCATTGCAGCTCTCCTAGGACAGGTAAACTGTGAAGACAGAACATTGACATGACACTGAAATGTCAGGTTCCCTACCTGCCGTGTTTGGGATCCTCTGAGAACAGTGGACCCAGTGGCTGGGCTCAGCTGCACTGGACACTGTGAAGACAGTTGATAGTGATTTTCAGGGGATTAATGTTCTCAGTGGCTCCATGCCTCTTGTCCATGTATGGCTGAGCTTTTCACACACTCTTGGGTTTGTCTCCTAAGGACATGTGTTAAACACTGACTGCTTCCTTGCCTAGAACACCACCTTTGTCAAAGGAAGAGGAAAGTCATTAAATCCATGTTTTTTCCCATGACTTGGGCCATCCTGATTAGAAAGGCCAGTAAGTCAACTTGGTAGGGAAGGACCAAGAAACCTAAGACTCACCATGACTCTAGATCTGTTTTTCCCTTTGTCCATCTCCATATCCCCAGTGTCTGCCCACAGCAGCAGCTCAGTCAAGCCTTCTTTGATGGAGTGGCTGAATGCATGCATCAACTAACACAGCAATGTGCCCTCAACTTCTCTGCAGACCTCATGGTAGGCACAGGGAGGAGCCCAGGGGTCTTGTCCTTTGTCTGCTACTTCTAGCTGTGTGACCCCAGCAAAATGCCAGGCCAATTATTGTATTCACAAGGCTCTAAATTGATATAGTTTCTCATCCCAAATGAATGAATATTAAGTCCTCTTTCTTCCCACCCTGCTGTTCCTAGAGAGAAGCTTGGGTGCCTGTAGTTGGGAGAGGAGGAACCTCTGAAGAAATGAGGACACCAGGCTCAGAAGAACCTGCTAGAATAGGGTGACTTCTTTTGGCCTCAACTGACTCATTTCTAGAAAGAGTGACAACTCCTTCCCTGTCCGAAGGAGGAGGTTGGGGGATTGGGGCAGAATCCCATGAGCTCTTAAGGTTACTTATGCCCTGGGATTCTGTTGTGTGTGCCTGTCATAAATAGCCCTAGAGTCAGCAGGTGTGTTACAGGTGACCCATCCCAATTGTCTATCGAATAACATGAGGCTTTCCACAGAATCCCATAAAAGATGAGCCAACTTCTGCTCAGATATCTCCAGCAATGGAGAACTAATTATTTCACAGCCAGTTCCCTCTTTGGAGAGTTTTGATATATGGAAGTGGAGTTTGCCTCCTTTTAACTTCTACCCTTTTTTCTGCTCCTTTGGAATCTCTCAGAGAAAAGAGAATCTATCTCCCATGTAACAGTGGTGAGATTAGATGCCTCACCATAGTCACTGGGATAGGGGGTGGCAGGGTGGCTGATGAGTGGACTCTAGACTGCCTATGTTCAACACCTGCCTCAGCCTCATGCTCATTATTTAATCTTGGGTAAGTAACTGAGCCTCTTTGAACCTGTTTCCTTGCCCATAAAATGGGGCTTAGGAGGGTTGTGGTGAGGATTAAATAAGATAATGTATATAATAGTTATAGGATAATTCCCAGGGCCAATCATGGTGACCAGCATTTTGTATGCACTTAACCCAGTGCCTGGCATAGCCCCTATTTATTTTGCCTATTATTATTACCATTATTGTCATTATCTTTTTCTCTTCCCCAAGTCTAATGTTCTCTGTCTCTTGGGACATTCCTGAGGTGAAATTGTGTCCCATCCCTTGACCTTGGCTATCTTCCTTTCCTGTCCACAACACACAGCTGCTGCTGCATCAGCCCTGAGCACCACGGCATTTCTTGCATATGTCCTCTCCTGACAGCTTTGAACATGGCTTCACCACCAGCTGTCAGATGCCCACAGTGTGGTATCATCTTAAGTGCACTTATGTACTTGGGGTCACAAACTAGAGCACATGCAAGTTTTTAATTGGATTGTTCAATGTGCTACATGAAATTGGATTTCCACTCCTCTTGAAGAATGAGAAATTCTGGCTGCACCAGGCCTGCATCCTTGGCACCAGGCCCTGCACCAAATGTGCAGACTGAATCGAGGCTGCTTCCTTGAGACAGAACACACCAGGACCACCATCCATAGCCATGTAGGCTATGCCCTGCCCCTGGGGCCTGGCTGAGGGGGGTGGGATGTAGCCAGCGCACCTGCAAAAGGAAGCCTTTGGGATGTTGAGTCCTCTCAGAAGGCATCTTGTTCTGGCTGCACCAAGATGCCATGTGGCCTCTCCAGCCTACAGCAGGACTCACCACTGCCTCTTCTGTGACATTCCTGCCTGGCCCCTTGTAGGTTTTTGACTTTGAGACCATCATTCTACACATCTGGTCTTTGCAGTATGTGGACAAGACATCTTGTTGACCCTCTTGCTCCATCATAATTAATGTTCATAGAATAAGTGGGTGGCAAGTGTGCAGTGGGTCCCTGAAGAGAAGTCTGTGAGGATTGGCTTCTGAAGGCATTCTGGTCTTGTTACTCCAGATGCAGTTACAGCAAGGGATCGTGGCACTCAATGGGACTGTGGCCTATGTTTCCCAGCAAGCATGGATCTTTCATGGAAATGTGAGAGAAAACATACTATTTGGAGAAAAGTATGATCACCAAAGGTAATATTAACTTTGAAAGCATGAGGCCCTTCAGTATTTGATTCCTTCTGCTACAGATGCCTATGCCATTGGTAATGATTGCTAAGGGGGTTCCTTTAATGAATTCTGATTAAACATTCATCAGAGCCAAGTGGGTGTTGGTTTTTCTCTTCCTAACCCAAGAGTTCAGGAGAGGTGCCTTCTGCAGACCTGTGATCACACTCTAAGAAATGGATGGAATCGGCACTTCATTCCCAGCACACAGTAGCATATGTTCTGAGGTTCTCTGTGAGAGTGCATATGTTGTCTGACTGGAGAAAGATATATCTGGCAATTTGCTTTAGGCCAAGTAACCAAAACTGCTCAAAATTGTGACCAGCAAGTACACAATTAATCAGCTCTGAAATTATTAATTGACATCAGTCAACCACAAAAATATATTGCTGTTAATGTCCTCAAAATTATCTAATGGAATAAAAACAAAGTTCATGTCATAATTTTTGTATACACTTTGTGCCATTATCTTTAAGCTCTGGAAAATAATAGCTTTCTATGGTTCTCTTCTGGGTTTGGTATGCTGCTGTGTACATTCTCTCTCTAATGAGAATTCTATAAACACCCATTTAGGGAGATCCTGGCATCATATCCCCATTTTACAGATGACGAAGCTGAAGCTTAGAAGGAGAGTTGACCTGCCCAAGGTCAAGGCTATTAAATGGCAGTGATTGAGTCCTGAATGCCAGGGCAACATCATTTATTCTCACTGGTGTTTCCTGACATCTGGGTCCCCCTGAAACCTCCCTAAGCGCCATGATGCTGAAGTAAAGACCAGTGGAGTTGGCTTTCAAAATCTGGCTGTCAGCTTTCCAGTCATGGTCTGGACTTTCATATCTTATTTTTTGAATGCACAAGCTGTCCTTGCTGACTGACATTGGCCAGCATGTGTGAGTTCCCAGCAAGAGGTCTATTACTTCCTCTCATCTTCCCTGGCCATGGCATCCTGCTGCCAGGAGGGTCAAGAGTGGCAGGAAGTTCTGATCAGTGCAGGAGTCCTTGGCACCAGTTGCACTGCTCTGCTCAGCATTTCCTGGCCTGACTTTACCTGTGCCTCTTCCCTGCCCCACCTGGAATTGCTTTTCTTTCTTCAGTAGCAGGCTACTAGGAGGTATTCCTATCCTTATCACTTAGAATGTCAGGGCAAATATTTACAAGATACCTGCAATATGCAGGACCATGAAGGATTATGGGGAACAGAAGGGTGGCTCAGATGCGTCATTGCCCCTCAGATGTTCAAGTCCGGGAAGGGGCTATAAGAGATGTATAGAAATAACAGTGCACCAAGAAGGAATGTGCCAAGTGGCAGGAGGCTGTGCTGGATTGTTCAGTGACAGCAGAAATCATGAGAGGGAAGAGAGGGTAGTGCTTGAATTGGGCCTGGTAGGGTGGATTAAGCATCCTTTGTATGTGGCATCTCTAGCAGAGGCTTTGCTCCTAGGGCATAGTGGCTCTCAGGCCCTAGGAAGGAAGGAAGGTGAAGGGAAGCTTAAGAAGGGGGGTGGGGGTGTCAAAGGGATGAAGATGTGCTGAGCACTCTGAATCTCATAGTTAAAGATTGGCAAAGGTAATAATATTAATAGTAACCATCAATGATGGAGAATTTGCTATGCACCAGAAATTGTGTTAATGGATTCACATATGTGTTCTTGTTTCCTTCTTACAACACAATCAGAATTATTAGCACAATTTTATAGAGTGGAGAGTGAAGATCAGGGAGGTACAGTCACTTCTCCAAGGTTATCCAGCTGGATTCAAATGCACATTGTTCTGGGGGTGCCTGGGTGGCTTAGTCTGTTAAGTGTTGGACTTTGGCTCAGGTAATGATCTCATGGCTTGTGAGTTCGAGCTCTGCATCGGGCTCTGTGCTGACAGCTCAGAGCCTGAAGCCCACTTTGGATTCTGTGTCTCCCTCTCTCTCTCTGCTCCTCCCCCTGCTTACTTTCTGTCTCTCTCTCTCTCCTTCAAAAATAAATAAAACATTAAACAAACAAACAAAAAACAAAAAACCCACCAAATGCAGATTGTTCTGATTTTAAAGCCCCTGGTTTTTCAAAAAAAATTTTTTTGAGTATAGTTGACACACAATGTTACATTCATTTCAGGTGTACAACATAGTGATTCAACTTCTCTGTATGTTATGCTATGCTCACCTGAGGTGTAGCTACCATCAGATACCATGTAGCTCTATTACAATATCATTGAGTAGATACCCTGTGCTTTACCTTTCATCCCCATGACTTATTTATTCTGTAACTGGAAGGCTGTATCTCCCACTCTCCCTTCAGCCATTTTGCCCATTCCTCCCCCTCCAGCAACCATTAATTTGTTCTCTGTATTTATGTGTCATTCTGCTTTTTGTTTGTTTATTCAGTTGTTTTATTTATTTATTTATTTATTTATTTATTTACTTATTTATTGTCTTTGTCTATTCATGCACCAACACCAGTCTGTTTTTTTCTTTCTTTCTTTCTTTCTTTCTTTCTTTCTTTCTTCTTTCTTTTTAAATATAAATTATTGTCAAGTTGGCTAACATACAGTGTGTAAAGTGTGCTCTTGGTTTTTGGGGTAGATTCCCGTGGTTCATCACTTACATACAACACCCAGTGCTCATCCCAACAAGTGCCCTCCTCAAAGCTGATCACTCATTTTCCCCTCTCCCCTACCCCCCCATCCACCCTCAGTGTGTTCTCTGTTCTAGGAGTCTCTTATGGTTTGCCTCCCTCCCTCTCTGTTGGTAACTATTTTTCCCCCTTCCCTTCCACATGGTCTTCTGTTAAGTTTCTCAAGATCCACATATGAGTGAAAACATGATATCTGTCTTTCTCTGATTGACTTATTTCACTCAGCATAATACTTTCCAGTTCCATCCACACTGTTGCAAGTGGCACGATTTCATTCTTTCTCATTGCCAAGAACTATTCCATTGTATATATAAACCACATCTTCTGTATCTATTCGTCACCTAATGAGCATTTAGGCTTTTTCCATAAATTGACTATTGAAGGTGCTGATATAAACATTGGGGTACATGTGCTCCCATAAATCAGCACTCCTGTATTCCTTGTAGTATCTACTTGTAATTCCTAGCAGTGCTATTGCTGGGTCATAGGGTAGTTCTATTTTTTTTTCTGTTTTTTTTCAATATATGAAGTTTATTGTCAAATTGGTTTCCATACAACACCCAGTGCTCATCCCAAAAGGTGCCCTCCTCAATACCCATCACCCACCCTCCCCTCATCCCACCCCCCATCAACCCTCAGTTTGTTCTCAGTTTTTAAGAGTCTCTTATGCTTTGGCTCTCTTCCACTCTAACCTCTTTTTCTTTCCTTCCCCTCCCCCATGGGTTTCTGTTAAGTTTCTTAGGATCCACATAAGAGTGAAACCATATGGTATCTGTCTTTCTCTGTATGGCTTATTTCACTTGGCATAACACTCTCCAGTTCCATCCCAGAACTAGACCCACAAACGTATGGCCAACTAATCTTTGACAAAGCAGGAAAGAATATCCAATGGAAAAAAGACAGTCTCTTTAACAAAGGGTGCTAGAAGAACTGGACAGCAACATGCAGAAGACTGAAACTAGACCACTTTCTCACACCATTCACAAAAATAAACTCAAAATGGATAAAGGACCTGAATGTGAGACAGGAAACCATCAAAACCCTAGAGGAGAAAGCAGGAAAAGACCTCTCTGACCTCAGCCATAGCAATTTCTTACTTGACACATCCCCAAAGGCAAAGGAATTAAAATAAAAAATGAACTACTGGGGCCTTATGAAGATAAAAAGCTTCTGCACAGCAAGGGAAACAACCAACAAAACTAAACGGCAACCAACAGATGGGAAAAGATATTTGCAAATGACATATCGGACAAAGGGCTAGTATCCAAAATCTATAAAGAGCTCACCAAACTCCATACCCGAAAAACAAATAACCCAGTGAAGAAATGGGCAGAAAACATGAATAGACACTTCTCTGAAGATGACATCCGGATGGCCAACAGGCACATGAAAAGATGCTCAACGTCGCTCCTCATCAGGGAAATACAAATCAAAACCAGACTCAGATATCACCTCACACCAGTCAGAGTGGCCAAAATGAACAAATCAGGAGAATATAGATGCTGGCGAGGATGTGGAGAAACAGGAACCGTCTTGCACTGTTGGTGGGAATGCAAACTAGTGCAGCCACTCTGGAAAACAGTGTGGAGGTTCCTCAGAAAATTAAAAATAGACCTACCCTATGACCCAGCAATAGCACTGCTAGGAATTTACCCAAGGGATACAGGAGTACTGATGCATAGGGGTACTTGTACCCCAATGTTTATAGCAGCACTCTCAACAATAGCCAAATTATGGAAAGAGCCTAAATGTCCATCAACTGATGAATGGACAAAGAAATTGTGGTTTATATACACAATGGAGTATTACGTGGCAATGAGAAAGAATGAAATATGGCCCTTTGTAGCAACATGGATGGAACTGGAGAGTGTGATGCTAAGTGAAATAAGCCATACAGAGAAAGACAGATACCATATGGTTTCACTCTTATGTGGATCCTGAGAAACTTAACAGAAACCCATGGGGGAGGGGAAGGAAAAAAAAAAGAGGTTAGAATGGAAGAGAGCCAAAGCATAAGAGACTCTTAAAAACTGAGAACAAACTGAGGGTTGATGGGGGGTGAGAGGGAAGGGAGGGTGGGTGATGGGTATTGAGGAGGGCACCTTTTGGGATGAGCACTGGGTGTTGTATGGAAACCAATTTGACAATAAACTTCATATATTGAAAAAAAAAAAGGAACTAGAAGCAGAACAATAAAGAAATCCCAAAGCCAGAATAAGAAGTGAAATCATAGAGATCAGAGTGGAAATAAATAATATAGAATAAAAAAAAAACCAGTAGAACAAATCAATGAAACTAAGAGTTGGTTTTGTGAAAAAATAAACAAAATTGGTAAACCCCTAGCCAGACTTCTCAAAAAGAAAAGAGAGAGGACCCAAACAGATAAAATCACGAATGAAAATGGATTTATCACAACCAATCCCTCAGAAATATAAGCAATTTTCGATAATACTATGAAAAATTATATGCTAAAAAACTGGACAACCTGGAAGAAATGGACAAATTCGTAGACACCTACACACTTAAAACTCAAATGGGAAGAAATAGAAAATTTGAACAGACCCATAAGTAGTGAAGAAATTGAATCAGTTATCAAAAATCTCCCAACAAATAAGAGTCCTGGGCCAGATGTCTTCCCTGGGGAATTCTACCAGACATTTAAAGCAGAATTAATACCTATTCTTCTCTAGCTGTTCCAAAAAAATAGAAATGGAAGGAAAACTTCGGGACTCATTCTATGAAGCCAGCATTACCTTGAATCCCAAACCAGACAGAGAGCCCACAAAAAAGGAGAATTACAGGCCAATATCACTGATGAACATGGATGCAAAAATTCTCAACAAGATACTAGCAAATCGAATTCAACAGTGTATTAAAAGAATTATTCACTATGATCAAGTGGGATTCATTCCTGGGCTGCAGGGCTGTTCAATATTCACAAATCAATCAATGTGATACATCACATTAATAAAAGAAAGGATAAGATCCATATGATCTTGTCAATAGATGCAGAAAAAGTATTTGACATAACAGATTAACATAAGGGAAGGGAAACAAAAATAATATAAAAACAAGGAGGAGGACAAAACAGAAGAGACTCATAAATATGGAGAACAAAACAAGGGTTACTGGAGGGGTTGTGGGAGGGGGTATGTGCTAAATGGGTAAGGGGCACTAAGGAATCTACTCCTGAAATCATTGTTGCACTATGTGCTAATTTGGATGTAAATTAAAAAAATCAATTAAAAAAAAAGCATTTGACAAAACACAGCATCCTTTCTTAATAAAAACCTTAAAGAAAGTTGGGATAGAAAGAACATACTTAAACATCATAAAAGCCATATATGAAAAGCTCACAGCTAATACAATCCTCAATGGGGAAAAACTGAGAGCTTCTCTCCTGAGATCAGGAACGTGACAGGGATGTCCACTCTCAGCACTGTTGTTTAACATACTGTTGGAAGTCCTAGTATCAGCAATCAGACAACAGAATGAAATAAAAGGCGTCAGAATTGGCAAAGAAGTCAAACTTTCACTTTTTGCAGACGACATGATACTCTACATGGAAAATCCGAAAGACTCCACCAAAAGACCGCTAGAACTGATACATTAATTCATCAAAGTCACAGGGTACAAAATCAATGTACATAAATCGGTTGCAGTTTTATACACCAGTAATGAAGCAACAGAAAGAGAAATAAAGAAACTGCACCATTTACAATTGCACCAAGAACCATAAAATACCTAGGAATAAACCTAATCATTTGTGTTTTTTTTTAATTGCACATGTGAGTGAAATCATATGGTGTTTGTCTTTCTCAGTCTGACTTATTTAATTTAGTATAATAATACCCTCTAGGTCCTTCCATGTTGTTGCAAATGGCATGATGTCATCCTTTTTAAAGACTGTGTAATATTTCATCACACACACACACACACACACACCCATCACACCCATCACATCTTCCTTTTCCATTCATCTATCAATGGATACGTAGGTTGCTTTGATATTTTGGCTACTTTAAATAATGATGCAATAAAAATAGGTGTGCATATATCTTTCAAATTAGTGTCCTTGTTTTCTATGGGTAAATACCCAGTAGTGGAATCCCTGGATCACATGGTAATTCTATCTTTAATGTTTGAGAGGCCTCCACATTATTTTTCACAGTGACTGTACCAACTTACATTCCGAACAACAGTGTATGAGGGTTCCTTTTTCTTCACATCCTTTCCAACACTTGTTACTTCTTGCCTTTTTGATTTTAGCCATTCTGACAGGTTTAAGGTGATATCTCAGTGGTTTTGATTTGCCTGATGAATAATGATGTTGAGCATCTTTTCATGTGTCTTTTGGTCATCTGTATGTCTTTTCTGGAAAAATGTCTATTCAGGTCCTTTGCCTCTTTTTTTAAATCAGATTGGTCTTTTTGGTGTTGAGTTGTAGAAGTTCTTTTATATATTTTGGATATCAATGCCTTATTGGATATATCATTTGCAAGTACTTTCTCCCATTCAGAAGGCTGCATTTTTTGTTTTGTTGATGGTTTCCTTTACTGTGCAAAACCCTTTTATTTTGATGGAGTCCCAATAATTTATTTTTTCTTTTGTTTCCCTTGCCTTAGGAGACATACCTAGAAAAATATTGCTACAGCCAATGTCAGAGAAATTATGGCCTGTGTTCTTTTCTAGGGTTTTTATGGTTTCAGGTCTCAGGTTTAGGTCTTTAATCCTTTTGGAGCTTATTTTTGTGTATGGTGTTATAAAGTCCAGTTTCATTCTTTTACATGTTGCTGTCCAGTTTATTCAGCACCATTTATTGAAGAGACAGTCTTTTACCTGTTGAATATTCTTGTCTCCTTTGTCATTGATTAATGACCATGTAAGCAAGTGTTTATTTCTGGGCTCTCTATTTTCTTCCTTTGATCTATGTGTCTACTGTTATGCCAATACCATACTGTTTTGATTACTACAGCTTTGTATTATATCTTAAAATCTGGAATTGTGATACCTCCAGCTTTTTTTTTTTCTTTCTCAAGGTTGCTTTGGCTACTTGGGGTCTTTTGTGGTCCCATATAAATTTTAGTATTATTTGTTCTAGTTCTGTGAAAAATGCTATTGGTATTTTGATAGGGATTGCATTGAATCTCTAGATTGGTTTGGATAGTGTGGACATTTTAAATTCTTCCAATCCATGAGCACAGTGTATATTTCCATTTATTTGTGTCATCTTCAATTTCTTTCATTAGAATTTTATAATTTTCAGAGTACAGAACTTTCATTTCCTTGGTTAAGTTTATTCTTAGGTAGTTTATTATTTTTTCATACAATTGTAAATGGAATTATTTTCTTAATTTCTCTTTCTGCTACTTCATTATTAGCTTATAGAAATGCTACTGATTTCTGGGTATTAATTTTGTATCCTGTAACTTTATGGAATTCATTTGTTACTTGTAGTTTTTTGGTGGGGTCTTTAGGATTTTCTATGTATAGTTTCTTTTTTAAATATAAAATTTATTGTCAGACTGGTTTCCATACAACACCCAGTGCTCATCCCAACAGGTGCCCTCCTCAATACCCATCACCCACCCTCCCTTCCCTCCCAGCCCCCATCAACCCTCAGATTGTTCTCAGTTTTTAAGAGTCTCTTATGGTTTGTCTCCCTCCCTCTCTAACTTTTTTGTTTCCTTCCCCTCCCCCATGGTCTCCTGTTAAGTTTCTCAGGTATAGTTTCATGTCATCTGCAAATAGTGACAGTTTAACTTCTTTGCCAATGTGAATGCCTCTTATTTCTTTTCCTTGTTTGATTGCTATGGCTAGAACTTCCAGTACCATGTAAAATAAAAGTGGCAAAAGTAAATATCCTGGTCTTGTTCCTGATCTTAGAGCAAAAGCTCTCAGTTTTTCACCATTGAGTATGATATTTGGTGTGACTTTTTCATATATGGCCTTTATTATGTTGATATATATTTCCTCTAAACCCACTTTTTTTGGGAGTTTTTATCTGAAGGATGCTGGATTTTGTCAAATGCTTTTTCTGCATCTATTGAGATGATCATATGATTTTCAGCTTTCATTTTGTTGAGGTGGTGTATTATGTTGATTGATTTGCAAATAATGAACCATTCTTGTGTCCCCAGAATAAAACCCACTTGATTGTGGTGAATGATCATTTTAATGTATTGTTAAATGGGGTTTGCTAATATTTTGAGGATTTTTGCGTCTATGTTCATCAGGGATATTGGCCTTTCTTCCTTCTCTTTCTTTCTTTCTTTCTTTCTTTCTTTCTTTCTTTCTTTCTTTCTCCTTCCTTCCTTCCTTCCTTCCCCCCTCTCTCCCCCTCTTTCTTCCTCCATACCTCCCTCCTTCCTTCCCTCCCTCTTGTTTGTGTTCTTTGTATGGTCTTGGTATCAGGGTAATGCTAGCTTCATAGAATGTATTTGGAAGCTTTCCTTTATCTTCTATTTTTTGGAATAATTTGAGGAATATAGGTATCAACTCTTCCTTAAATATTTGGTAGAATTCACCTGTGAATCCATGTGGCCCTGGACTTTAATTTTTGGTAGTTTTTAAAAAATATATTATTACTGATTTAATTTTGTTACTAGTAATTGGTCTGTCAAAAATTTCTATTTCTCCCTGATTCGGGTTTGGAAGATTGTGTAATTAATTCTAGGAATTTATCCATTTCTTCTAGGTTGCCCAATTTGTTGTCATATAATTTTTTATAGTATTCTCTTAGAATCTTTTGTATTTCTGTGGTGTCCATTGTTACTTCTCGTCTTTCATTTCTGATTTTAATTATTTGGGTCATTTCTTTTTCTTGATGAGAGTTTATCAATTTTGTTTATCTCTTCAAAGAATCAGCTTTTTGTTTCATTGATATTTTTTCCTGATTTGTTTTAGTCTTTACATCATTTATTTCTCCTCTGAGCTTTATTATTTTCTTCCTTCTACTCATCTTGGGCTTTGTTCTTCTTTTTCTAATTCCTTTAAGTATAAGTTTAGATCATTTGAGTTTTTTATTGTTTTTTTAGGAAGGCCTGTATCACTATAGACTTCTCTGTTAGAACTACTTTTGCTGTGTCCCAAGGATTTTGAACCATTGTGTTTTCATTTTCATTTGTCTCCATGGCTTTTTTGATTTCTTCTTTGATTGCTTCATTGACCCATTGATTGTTAAGTATCATGTTGTTTAGACTCCACGGGTTTGTGTTTTTCCAGAATTTCTTCTTGTGATTGGTAGTTTTATACCTGCTGTAATCAGAAAAGATGTGTGCTATGATTTCAGTCTTCTAAAATTTTTTGAGGCTTGTTTTGTGGCCTAATATGTGATCTATTCTGGAGAATGTTTCATGTGCACTCGAAAAGAATGTGTATTCTGTTGTTTTTGGATAGAATGTTCTTTATATATCTCTGAGGGTCATCTGGTTTGATGTGTCATTCAAAGACACTGTTTTCTTACTCATTTTCAGCCTGAATGGTCTATCCACTGATGTACATGGGATGTTAAAGTCTTCTACTATTATTGTATTACCATCAATTTGTCTCTTTATATTCATTAATATTTGCTTTATGTATTTAGGTGCTCCAATGTTGGATACATAGATATTTACAATTGTTATATCCTCTAGTTAGATTGATCCCTTTATCATTATGTAATACTTTGCCATTATAATACTGACATAATTTATCATTATGTAATACTTTGTCTCTTACTACAGTATTTGCTTTAAAGTCTATTTTGTCTAATGTAAATATTGCTACCTTGCCAAAGCCCCTGATCTTAACCACCATGTATACCACTCCTAAAGGTGGCACATGGGCATGATGCTCAGGGCTATGCCCAGCTTCTGCTCCAGGGTATTGAGTGCTGCCAGGGGCCAGTGTGCCAGCTGAAGGGTAACTACTCATGATCTGCCTGCTCACTCTCTTGCTGGTAACCTTTATTGGGAAGGTGTGTCTTGCAAAGTCTGAGTTGTAAGACTTTCCCTTTGTCATGCATTGAGAAAGAGGATCCCAATGATGGTGATGATGGTAATGATATCAATTAACCATTAAATCAATTAGTCAACTAATTAACCTTTGTGGAGGCAGCAGGCCTTTCAAGTGGTACAGAAACCTAGGGTCCAGTGGCTGGAACTGGCTGCTCCTTGGATAGGGCATGAGCTTGAACTCCAGGGAATTCAGAGCAGGAACCAGTTCCTGAAGAAGGTATGTGGTGTACTCTTGTTCCCTGGGAGAGATTCTATCCAGAGTTGGGGCAGTCTGAGTGGGAATGAGGTACAGAGAAAACCCAGGGAGAAGGGTGTGAAATTTTCTCATAGCTTGGGATCTGGACATCTCTGAGTTCCTGCCTACTAACTTATTGACTTTCCTGGATCCCTTGCTCTCAGTCCCCCAAGGAGAGGGACTGGGGTCATGCCCAGTAAGTCATGGGATCCCCAGCATGATGGGGGATCCTGTCCTTTGCAGGATGAGTGGCTGATCTGAGCATCGTGGCTACTGAGAGTTGGTTAGGGTCTTGCCCACTAGAGTCCCTACAGGCTGGCCCAGGGCTAGAAAGTGCACAATGCTGAAGGATATTCCAAAGGGCTGGGAGGTCTAAGGAACTGAGATCTTATTCCTGCTTGGCCTCTCTGCTCCTCAAGCAGCATTCTCTGTGCCCAGTGTACAAAAGTGTCTCAGGTGGAGAAAGGTTGCTTTCTCCAACCTTGTAGGAGTTACTGGTGGATAGAGGACCATCCTGGCGCAGATGTCAGAGTCATCATTAGTAATCACCCCAACATCCTGCTATTATACCCTCCACCAACACACATCTCTTCCATTCATGGTCTTGTATCCTTTGGGAAGCCTCCCACAGTGACCTTAGCCCACACTTGTCACTCTCTTCTCTGACTCCCAAGAGCAGTGCTAGCAGTTGGTGCCCCCAGTTTTTTTTTTCAGAGGTTCCATGTGCATTGATGTCATCTTCCCCTCAAGGCAGAAAGCCTGTGAGGGGAGGGGCCATCCCTGACTCAACTCCACATAAGGAGTGTGGGGGATGCCTATGAGTCAAGGGGAAACTGTCCTTGGACATCAAAGAAGAAGCAACTGGCCACCTCCCTGCCTTACCCCATTGACACCAGCAATGCCTTTCCAGGCAACCCAGGGAAGAAATTGTGTCTTTTGTTATCACACTGACATTTCTGTCCACAGGTATCAGCACACAGTTCGTGTGTGTGCCCTCCAGAAGGACCTGAGCAACCTTCCTTATGGAGACCTGACTGAGGTGAGCAGAGCTGGGAGCTCAGCTCCACTGCAGTGGCATGGCAGCATGGCTGCCCAGGTCGAAAGGGGGAGGCTAACAGGCCCCAGTTCCATCCACATTTAGATGCCCTGGAGGACAGAAAGGTCCCAAGAAATGTGGGACCAGCCAGGTTCTACCATCCTGAATTCTCCATCTTGTTTTATTCTTAGGGGATTATTACAATGGATGTGGTACCAACTCCACCTGTGTTGGGTTCAGCATTGTCACTCCTGGGGCCATTCCCAGTCTGCCTATTATCTTAGAAAATGTTTCTGTTGGAAGCTGCTTCCTTATCTCATGGGCTGGCTCTGTCCTCCAAAGACAGAGGTCCAGGGGTGCTGCATTGTGGCTGGAGTCTCAAGGGCCCCTTCTTGCCTCATTTTCTCTGCCCTCCAAACATTACTCCCAGCTGCTTGTCCTAAGAGCTGCCTGGGTCCTCGGTGGAGTCTGCCAACTCGGGTGACTTGGGCGGGGGGAAGTCACTGTGCCATCTTCCTGTCTCCCGATCCCAGTGTGTCCTCTGCTTAGTCTTCACACTTTGCCAACCACCTAAAGGATACCAGAGAGCTAAAGCATCTTGAAGAAAGACCAGTTTGGAACACATTGCCTTTCTCTGCTGGTGCCCTTAATGTGCCTGTGTCAAGGAAATGGTCACCACAGCCATCCTGGCCTGGCATTCAGGACCTCTCTTGCTGCAGTCCTGGCCCACCTTCCCAGGGTTTGCTTCTACTCATCCCTACCTGCCCACCTAAGTGTGCACTTGCCTTCCAGCTTCCAGACCTCTGTTTTTGCTATTGTTACCACCCTTTGAGTTCTAACCCCAAATCCACCCCCTGGAGGGGGAGACTTCCCTTTCTTGAATCTTGTGGACTGATGTAATTTGCCCCAGAATACTTGGCTTATGCTTCTCAGTCGACATTTGTTAAATCCTGCTTTGCACCATTATTATGTGTCTAACTGACCAGGCCTCCACTTTCTGCTAATATGTGAGCTCACAGTAGATGGGAGACTTTTTTGGTCCAGCTTCATGTGTCTTTCCCCAGTGCTCAACCCAATGCCTGGCTGAACATAATGGGGGTTCACTTTGGGGTCAGTTGGACAGAATAACCTATAGTAGGCTATCTACCTTTTCATCTCTTCTACAAATACTCAATGAGTGCCTGCTCTGGGTCAGGTGTGGTGCCAGGCCTTACAGATATAGTGATGAACAAGGTAGACATGCCTTCTGTCTTCGTAGAGCTTAGAAGTCCTAGTGGGGGTTGGGAGTTGATCCACAAGCAAGCAAATAGAGACCCCCCTTTTCTATCTGCTCCCAACCTCTTCTCCCTCCTGTTCACCTGTCCACTCTCCCAGATCTTTCTGCTCAACAGTTCCCTTTGGTGTTAGTGGTCAAGACATAGCCCCTCCCTATGGTATATGCACCGGAATGGGGCTGTTGTAAGCTAGGTCCCCCCCACTCAACATTGGAACGAGTTTTTCCCCTAGTTGCCACTGTCCACCAGGCTTTCTGCAGAAGCAAATCTTCTACTTCCCAAGGCATATGATGCAGTCCAGGGTCCTTATAAGGGGTGGATGAGCTGGGACATAGTAATGATCAGAAGAGTCTTGAGAAGCTTCAAGAAGTTCTTGCTCCCTGAGGACTGCAGGGTGGGGTTGGAGCCTAGAGATGGGCAATAGTATTGCTCCTGTCTACAGATTGGGGAGCGGGGCCTCAACCTCTCTGGGGGACAGAGGCAGAGGATCAGTCTGGCCCGTGCTGTCTACTCGAACCACGAAATCTACTTGCTGGATGACCCCCTGTCAGCAGTGGATGCCCACGTGGGGAAGTATGTCTTTGAGGAGTGCATCAAGAAGACGCTCAGCGGGAAGACCATCGTTCTGGTGACCCACCAGCTGCAGGTGACTGGGACTGGCAGGATCCATGAGGCCATAGGATGGGTGTGGCACCTAATGCTCACAGAGTCTTCTCTTCTGCCTAAACCTGCCTCTCCCATCCGAGGTTGTCTTCACCTGGACAGGGTCAGGGAGGGAGCAAGATGTGTAGGTTACACTCATGATTCTCCCAAGCCATCCCATCTTTCATATAGCCCTGCCTGATCCTCTCTGTGCATGGCTCCTATTGGTCCTAACTTTGGATTCAGTGGGGCTGAGCCCTTTCTTTACTAGAAGGTAGATTCTCCAGGAGCAGTGGACCCCTATATATGGGGTGGACATAGGGCACCTCTTCCAGCTCTGGACTACTGATGGTAGGGAGATGGAAAGCCAGGTGGAAACAATTCAGACTCATCCTTCCTCCAGCAAGGGCTGGGTGGGCCGGAGGCCAGGAGGTCCTGGGAGTGGGATAGGGGGCCCAGATGTCCCTGGTATCACTAACCAGGGGGAAAGGCTGGAGACCAGGACTTTCGGGCTAAGGCAAGACTCTTCTCCTTGCTCAGAGCCACTCTCTCAGGCTTAGGAACATGAATCTTGCTGAGGGGTTACTGAGCTTGCCTTGAATGGCTTGGCAGGTTGGGGAAAGTTCTCACAATGTCAACCTCATCGAGGGTTATGAATGCCTTGATGAATCAAAGGAATCCAAAACTCCCCTCCACTCTGAGACAAACCAGATTTCCCCCTGCCTCTTCCTCTCTACAGTGAGACCCTAGAGGTGTGTGGTATGTTCGTGTATATCTGTGTGTATATACATGTGTACATCTCCTGCTGGAGGAGAGATCCCACAGGAGTGACCTGCATTGAGAGGACTGTTGGAGCAGAAATCCTGCCCTTTCCTCTCCTACCACCTATGGGGAAAATGTTCAACAGGGGCCTGGTCTGGGGGTAAGAAGCAGACCTCATGGCCTTTGCATGGGTAAGTCAACCTAGGGAAGGGGGAGGCAAATGAGGTTTCCATGGCTACAGGATGTTCTGGCCAAATTTTCTAAGATCTTCTATCAGTGTCTAGAAGGGCCAGCTTGAGAAGAGGGAAATTTTTTAAAGACCTAGGAAAACTGTTTCTTCCCATTGCTGTAGCTCTGCTTCCAGCCTCTTTGCTGAGGATTGGAGTTCTCAGAATAAACTCCAAGCATCTGAATTTTGGGTTCCCTCTGAGTGGGCTCGATCACCTCTGGGAAGCATCCAGTGGAGCTGGTACAGACAAGTTCCTCAGCTGGCCAGTCATCAGAGTGGAGGAGAAGGTTGGATTTCTTCTGGACCCCCATGAGGCCAGTGGAAATGGGGTCTCGCCCAGTCAGGGTGCTAAATGTTGTAACCACAGCTCTGCACCATGAAGGTCCAATTCTTGGAGACCACCTGTAGTGGGAAGGGCTGTCTTCCTGAGGGGTTCTGGGTATCTGGAGGGGGACTTGTGGCCCCTGACAAATGTGGGCCATGGCTGTCCTTGTAGGAGTTCTGACTGGGGAGTCATCACATCAGACTGTTGGAGTCTTTGAACCTTGATGACTAATAGCATGACCCCAGGCAAGAAATATCTTTTCCCCAGGCCTAAGTCTCCTCAAAGAGTCTACCTTTCTCCAAGGTCATTGTCCCTCACTTTTTGAGTGTTGAAAAATGCAAGCATCCACAAGATGGCACTGGAGTCTCAGTCCAGCTGTCCATTGTTAGGGAAGAGGGGGCTCAGAGCCCCTGAACCAGAGCCCCTGGGCTTTCTAGAACATTTCTCTGCTGCTTTTACTCTTGGGCCCATAGCCAATCCGGACGCTTCCCAGGGCTTGGGCTGGACAATTGTTCTTCTACTTGAGGAAACAAATGAAATAAGAGATGTGGTTGCCACTGAAATCTAACCCAGGGTCAGATTTTGTGAGTTTGCAGAACAAAGCTGCTCAAATCATGCCGGATCTCACTGGTGTGAACTGGGGAGGGAGGGTGCTCACTAGCCAGAGGACCTTCACCAGGAGCTCCCTTGGCTGCAATGTGGGCCCTCACAGGTAGAAAAGGCTTTGGGGCTGTTGCAGGCCCCATACCAACGTCTCAATTTCCATATCTGGAGAATGGACTGGTAACAAAGCTGCCACTTCCTTTACTGGCTTGTGGGAGATTGAGAGATAAAAGACAAAACAAGATCAGGCTTTGAAAGGTAAGAAGATGCTGTATAAAGGCTAGATGTTATTTTCAGGAAAAAGAATCTCTCAGAGAGAGTCTCAACTGGACATTAAAAGCCAGTCTCTTCCTGCTTTGGCTGTCTGGGAAAGTGGACAAGAAGCTGAGTCATTAGTCCAAGGGAGGCAGAAAGGCTGGAGCTGTGCAAGCTGTCAGAATGGCTGTCATTTGGCCTTTTGGGCACCTTCCCCATTTCCCCAACACCCAATGGGGAGAGCAATGACCAAATGTAGCCGCTTCTCTCAAGCTTCTAATCAAGTACATGAAAAGCTGATTTGACCATGGGTAGACCCTGGGTACAGGGAAAGACTTCTGGCCTGTATTGCAAAGGCTTCTTTGGGCAAAACTGTCTTAAATCTCATAACATCTTGCCCCTATATGAGGGACTTTCTGATCTTAGATGGGTTGACCTGACCCTCACTCCAAATGCGAGGAAACCCTTTTTAGCAGAACTCTTTGATTTCAAGAGTGATATGCAAATGAAGGGAACTCAAACCAGGAAAATAGAAGTGCTTTGGGAAAAAAATGTGGGATGCCATATTAAATGTAGTTATATTTTTATTGTACAGATAAATCTGGTGTAGATTCCTGAGGCCAGGGGGTATGGCTTGGTGGCTGGGAACTGCTCCATGTTCTGCTTCTCGTGGGCTAGATGAGGATGATGAGGTGGGCTTGTAACTTTATAGCAGCAGAGTAAGGCTGTTGCTGGGGTCACATTTCCCCTTTCCACCAAACTTCATCTTGCAGTAACTTGTCAATTTTATATTCCAAATTCCCCTGCTCCCTGATCTGATTTCTTAGCATGGCAGCTCATTTAGGGAACAGTAGGAAAGGAAGAGTCAATGTGCATCATAGTGACAACCAGAGGCTCCCTTTGTACTCGTGACACCAGTGTTCACTAGATCAGTGGTTCTCAACTGGGGGCCATTTTGCCATTTAGAGGGCATTTGTCAATATCTGGAAACATTTTTGCTTGTCACAACTGGGATGGGGGGTGCTATTGGCATCTAGTGGGTTAGAGAGCAGGGAGGCTGCTAAATATCTTACTATGCACAAGACAGCCCCCCCGTTCTGCCCCAACAACAAAGAATCATCTGGCCCTCAGTGCCAATAGTGCCAAGGTTGATAACCTCTGCACTAGAGGAACTTGGAACACCACTGGATGGGAGTTTGGCACCACACTCTTCTCTTACCAGGCAGAAGTTCACTATAGGTCACTTTAATATCTCTGCAGTTCTTGGAGTCTTGTGATGAAGTCATTTTGTTAGAAGATGGAGAGATTTGTGAAAAGGGAACCCATAAGGAGTTAATGGAGGAGAGAGGGTGCTATGCAAAGCTGATTCACAACCTCCGAGGGTTGCAATTCAAGGTAACTCTTTGTACTGGGGTGCAAGAGATGGGGTCCCTCCCTTGCAGTCTCCAGCCTGGGAGAAGTCCTGTCATTTAGCTTTCAGAAGGTATGTCATTTTGTCTCCAGGATCCTGAGCACATTTACAATACAGCAATGGTGGAAGCCCTTAAGGAGAACCCCACTGAGAGAGATGGAGATGCTGGTACAATCTGAGTTTGAAACGCTCTTCTCTTATTGCCCGTGGCTCATGAGCAGACACAGATCTCTCTTTATTTCTCACCCTAGTTTTGGATCCAGGAGATGGGAAAGATGAAGAAAAAGAACCTGAAACGGACTCAGAATTTGTAGACATAAAAGGTATTTGCTATTCGTTCCCTCAGTTACATAGTCGTAAATATTGGGTGAGCATCCACCATTCTTGATAGAGAAATGTAGGCACAGTGTATGTCCTTTTGGGCAGCTAGGATTATACAGTTTACCATCATGTGAGCCTAGGGGTTCAACTGCCTGAGTCCAAACTCTGACTCAACCACTTACTAGTTTTATGAGTTTGTGCAAGACACTTGGCCACTCTGAACCTTAGTTTCTTAATCCATAGAATGGGAAAATAATACTACCAACTCCTGGTTCTTACAAAGATTACATGAGAAACTGCAGATAAAATGATTAGCCCAGTGCCTGACATACAGTAACCCTCAAGAGTAGTTATTACTGTTATTAGTTAGAAAGGTCAAAGCACAGCACATAGATTGATTAAAGGCAAAACACACATAGGAGCTGTTTCACACTCTTTATGGGAAGCGTTGAGAAAGGATTTTGCAGCCATGAAAAGATTAGGACTAAGTATTCTTCTCTGTGCTGGGCACCACGTTAGTCTGCGTGGACAAAAATATGCCCCTTGTCTCAAGACCTTATGGCCTGGTGGGGGTCATAGGACAGGGGATAATCAGGGGAACTGGACTCAGGGTAATGGGGATTTGGGGTGGACATAACAAGTCAGGGAGGGCCTTACAGAGGGGAAAACCTTGGGACGGGTCCCCAGAGTTTTCCGGGGTCACTGTCGTAAGAAGGTGGGGGCTGGGGGGATTTGGAGTTGAGGGCAGGATGGAATTCTGGGAAGGAAGAGAGGAGAGATGTGGGAGATAAGCATGGTGAGGGTATCATCAGGCTGCCTCTTCTCATCCCCACCCTGCATCCATTCAACACTTGTTGAGCATCTACCGGGTGCGCTGCCCAGGGCTGGGCACCAAGCAGACAGGGGTCTAGATCCACCACTACTTTCCTCAAAGTGCCCATAATGAGGTGGCTTTCCAAGTTAGAGCTCTGTTCCTCAATAATGTGTAGCTGGAAAAAAACCCCTCAGTGTATTTAATCAAGTTTAAGATACCATCCATTTTAAGATCACCATCGTTTTATGTACCACTTAGAAAGAAAAATCTTTGCCAATTAGACGATATGGCATACTACAGAATGGAAGGCACATCCTGATTTCAGAGATGTTAAAATGTGAAAAAAAATGTGAGTCTTTGAATTGAAATTTGGCACCATTAATGGTGCTTGTGACAAATGCATGCATGTTTGGAAAGACAGCATATTTTTATCGCTCTGGAGGCTGCCAAGGCTGAAGTGAGGTACTTGCCATCTCTTTCGTGCCTTCTCAGGAAAGCTCCAGGCTGCCCAGGATGTGAGCTCCTGTGAACAGAGTAAATCCTGCCCCTCTTTTCTTTCTCATTCCCCTTCTCTGGAGGGGAAATCGAACATGTGAAATGCTCTGAAAGTTATAGGAAGGGAGCCAGTTAAAGGTGGCAGTGCCCAGCATGCCTGGCATCAGGGCATTTTTTAAAGCACAGCAAGGTGAACAGAGAATCAGCAACATTCCAGGCTGGGCTGGCAGGCTGCAAGGGGATTTGACCAGTTCCTTTTGTGCTCCAGGATGCTGTTCGTTATGCTCTGCCAACCCACCTGGGCATCTCATTTTACAGGCCCGGGGAGAAACACAACGAAAGTCAGGCTGAACATTTCAAAGAAGCACAAAGGTTCCCAGGAAGAGGGTACAATAGTAGCTTTATTCATGGAGGCACCTTTGAGGTGTGACAGCTATCCCTCTCAGAGCAAGATGCAGAGGGTCTGTGTGCAGGGGCAGCCTCGGGTCTAGCTCTATTTATCTCTGTTTATAAAAGCTACGTATGATGTAGGATCTGTTTTGGAGCTGGCATTTTCATGCTTCTCTATGAAGAAGAAGAATGGGATGAGTACTTGGCTCTGACTGCTGGATGTTTAGCCAAACATCCCTATACCTCTGGATGTGGTTTCCATGAGAATTTGATGGTCATTTTCCTTTCCCTTTGGAAAGTGGAGAGGACTTGGAGCAGCCACATGGATGGAATCAGGAGCCCATGCAGTGGCTGACCAAGGAGATGCCCTGGGTTTCTTCTTTGAGGCATGAGCTTTGAGAAGACAAGAGTTACCTGCTTCCTGGTCACCCTGCAGTAACTGCTGTGGGTGCCTTTAGCACTTCAGCGCATGTAGCCTGACTCCCAGCTGTATTCCTTTGCCCAGGGGCTCTCTCTGGAAACTGCCAGCCTCAGGTCAAGCTAGAAGTGCTGGCAAATTAACCCCCCTGCAGGGAGGAGCCCTCATCCAGTGGCCAATGGGAGTTGTAGAAATATCCCAGATCCCTCTGGTCAGGTGAAAAGCCTGCTCCACACTGGCTCTGACATTTCTCTACATGAGATTAAGCTCCAGTTGTCCACAGGGATCTCTGGCTTGGTGATCCCTCGGTGAGATGCCTTTTTGTTGCTGCCTTTCCTTCCCTTTCCTACTCCCTCAAGCTCCCTCAAGCTCCTGCATGCACTCATACCCTCTTCTTAGAAACAGCTTCTGGAGAACTAGACCACAGCAATCCATATCCCAAGGCTGAGCACATAGTAGGTGCTTAATAAACATTTCTTGAAAGATTGAAAGCCACTTGTCTTACAGGGCTGTGATGAGAAAATAACATGAGAAAAAGTGTGTTGGGAATTTCAAAGCATAGGATAAATGGAAGGAGGGGGTGGAACTGCCCCCTCTTCTGATGGTGGTGTGGGGTATGCAGGAGAGGTGTGCCTGCCCCTCTGGGCTCCTGCCCTACCAGCAGGTGACACAGGATTTGTGTCTGTCTCTGTAGTTCCTCTGCACCAGCTCGTCCAGACTGAATCCCCTCAGGAAGGAACCGTGACCTGGAAAACGTATCACACGTACATTAAGGCTTCTGGAGGTTTGATATAAAACAACGGGTTTCTTGATTTAATTTGCATTAAAAAAATCCGTCCTCAAACTGTTGGGTTCACATTTTATAATTTCCTTGACAATTACTCCTTTTATGCTGGACCCATTTGTCAATGCTTTTATTCCCCACTTCCCCCCCTCTCCTCCTCCCCGGGCCTAAAAATCTGAAGTCTGATAATACAGCCTTTTAAATGGAATCACCCTTTATCTCCATTAAAGCTGCCAGATGCTATTTATTGAAACTGAATGAGCAGCAGCATGAACCAGCCATGGTTCTTCTGCACCTCGCTGCCTCATGACTGAGTACAGCAGCCATCCGCTCATAGCCTGCCTTCGGTGCAAGATTCCCATCTCAGTGTGCAAATACCTTAAACTTTTATTTCTTGTCTCTCCCCAGCAAGACGTTTTTTTTGTTTGATTGTTTGTTTGTTTGAAGAATACCAAGTTGCTTCTATTAAGGTGCATTTGGTGGTTTTTGTCAATATATTGGCAATTTTGACCCATTTTCCAACCAGGGAGAACACATGTCCCCATTGGGGTTCAGGGTCTCAACACCCAGACTTGTGGTAGCAGCCTGGAAGGTGGTTGCCAGGGGCGGGGGACCTGTTCCTGCAGGCTTTGAATTTCCCATCAGGGTTGGACCTACAGCAGACTCCTCCTCTGTAACTCTCTGGACCTCTCCCCTCCTCTTGTAGGGTACCTTCTCTCTCTCTTTGTGGTGTCCCTCTTCCTCCTGATGATCGGTAGCTCTGTCTTCAGCAATTGGTGGCTGGGTCTCTGGCTAGACAAGGGTTCACAGGTGAGTTTCCCTTTGGCCTTGGAGAATGTTGAGTCATTTGATGGATAGTAGGAACACACACAATGAGCCTGCCATTGCCCCTTTCCATGAAGTTGAGATCAGCTGCCTACACAATTCAAGTCCTGAAATCCCCTTTGATTTCTCAAGACAAGCAGGGCATCTAGATTTCTCTGTGCCACCTTCAGATTTTAAAGGATTAGCTAAGAAGATTGTGGTTGTGCCAGGCAAACTCAGCATGTCTGTGGAGTCATGCCTGTGTAGGACAGAGTCAGTCTTGCAGCCTCCACCGTGAGGCACCTCTCAGGAGGCCCTGGAGGGGCCCAGGGAAACCTAACATGGACTTTAACCTTCCTGCCTCTGAACATATACTGGCATCTTATTGTTGACACTGTGGGGTGTCTGAGTGTTCCTTCTCTTTCTGCTCTCCAAAGTCCCTCTACAGGAATGGGATATGCAAAAACCAGATGTAGTCCCTGGTTGTGCTGCAGAAGCACCGTGTATCTTTCTGAGACACTGGGTATCTGCCACCCAAGGCTCTTCTCTAGACCGCAGCCCCACCTGGGAAGGACTGATAAGTCTGCTCTTGCTGGAGCTTGCTAAAAACTCTCCTAGCTTTTGGCCGATGGCTTCTAAGCTTTCCTGGAGCCCCTGGGAATGCTGTGGGTGCATCCTCCAAGTTTACATTTTGGTATAGTGCTGTTGCTATGACAACCAAAGTGAGAAGGCATTGGGGAGACGTAGGCAGGGGAGAAGTCACTACAGCTCTCCCAGAGGTTGGCACAGCTTCCTGGGGTCATTCCCAAGGGGAGAAGCCAGTGGGTGCCCTGCACTGTGCAGGAAGAGAGCCATCTCTGGAATATTCCCCCAGATCCTCACTGGCTCAGGAAGAGCTCAAGGTTTCTGGTCTGGATGGAACCTCCTCCTAGGTGTGGTGCTTCCCCAGTGAGCCGGTGCCATTGGCTAATTGAGCATGCAGCAGTGATGGCAGACCCAGGTGTTTGCCTTGCCCCCCCCAGACACTGTGGGCATAACCTGATGCATAGTGAAGACTCCTCAGTTCAAGCTGGGCCTTTCATCAACTAGCTCCCTAGGGATGCTTTTGCTTTTATGGGTGTTCATCCATCAGCTGTCACCTCTGGTTTATGTTTCCACTATTGCTGTAATCAGCAAAATGGCATTTAGAAGAAAGATGCTTGTTTGCTCCCCAAAGGCAGTCCTGACTTTCAGCACATGGCTCAGAGAAAAATGGAACCGCCAATTTCTCGGGAGGAGGAGATGGCTTCTCCCCAGAAATGTTAGCAAAAATGTGAGTTGTACGCCCCCCACCCCCAGCAAGATGGAGCTGCATGTGGTCTTCTTGAATTTTCCTAGAGTTCTGTGGTTCACCAGTCTCCCTCCTCCCCACCAGAGACTTCAGGGCAGTGGAACAATGCCTTCCAAGGTGCCCCTTCAGGAAAGGAAAGGGAGGGGGTTGTGGAGCTGGTCCATCCTACAGAGAGACCCCCCCCACATCTCCCTAAAGGCCTGGTGGCTTCTGCCAGGCAGGTTCCTGATACCCTGTCCTGTAATGGGCTGCCTGAGGGCTGTTCAGGTAGCCTCTTGGCATCCAGAGTTCCTGTGCTTCTGTAATCTTCCTGGCCCAATATCACCTCTTGTCTCCTGAGGTGTAGTTAGCTTCTGGGACAGAAACTATCTGTCTGCTGTGCCTGCCTGGTTTGTCTGTTTTGCTTTTCCCACTGACTGTGCTGAGACTTATAAATCAGGTACCCCTCGGGGGCTGACCACCCAACAGGAGGACCCATGCAAAGTTACGAGGCCCTCAGAGGGAAGTGACCTGATTTCTTAGCAATTATGCACCCCTTTTTAATTTCTTCTCTCTGGAAGGATCCTCTGGGAAATTCCCATTTTCCTGACAGTTTACCAATTCTTGGTGCTTCTTCTGTTTTTCTCCAAAGATGACCTGTGGACCCCAGGGCAACAAGAGTGCATGTGAGATTGGCGCAGTCCTGGCAGACACCGGGCAGCATGTGTACCAGTGGGTATACGCAGGGAGTATGGTGTCTGTACTGATGTTTAGTATCATCAAAGGCTTCACCTTCACCAAGACCACACTGATGGCATCCTGCTCATTACACGACCGAGTGTTTGACAAGGTACTGCTCTCAGGGCCTGCAAACGAATCCAGTTTTTCAGTCAATAGCTTTTATTGAGCACCTATGATACATCGGGTACTGAGCTGGGCTCCGGGGACAGACATGATGCTCAAGATGCTTACAGTGATGTCTGGGAAGCTTCCTAATATGTACTATCAACTGTGAAGGCAACTCCAGGGGCTGAGGGGATGTGTCATGAGCCCTCAGGCTAAAGTAGGGGTGGAGGCAAATGTGGTCAGGAAGGTTTTCCTGACAGCACTGCATTGGGACAGACATGCACAGGCCAACAGGACATCTCCAGCTCTGAAGAGCCCTGAGTACACTGAGGGCCTTAAGAAGTCCTTCTGGCTGCCTTCTTATTCCACTGCAGCAGTAGCCATCAGCCACTATTGCCAGGGCCCTGGCCAGAGCCCAGAGGTGTGGCTCATAATTTGAGGGCAGACAGACACAGGGGCACTTGACTTTTTATTGCTCCAGAGCACAAAATCCCACCCTCCTCCACATGTACCCCAGGCTGCGTCCCAGGCTTGGAGGGAGGCCCAATCTTCAGGGGCTTTCCCTGGGGTTCCACACCGAGGCTGAATCTTTCCCACAATCCCTCTCATTCATGGGGGCCACAAGAATGGGGAGCATCCTCACCTTCCCAGGATAGCCTGGTACACTGGGTTGGGCCCTGGAAAAATGCTCAGGCTGCTCAAAATATCCCAACCCCAGCAGAGTGGCCAGGCTTTACTAAACTCACACCTCAACGTGGACTCTCTGACTCTATCCACAGATCTTAAAGAGCCCAATGAGCTTCTTTGACACGACTCCCACTGGCAGGCTAATGAACCGTTTTTCCAAGGATATGGATGAGCTGGATGTGAGGCTTCCATTTCACGCGGAGAACTTTCTGCAGCAATTTTTTATGGTGCTGTTTATTCTTGTGATATTGGCTGCTGTGTTTCCTGCTGTCCTTTTAGTCCTGGCTGGCCTTGCTGTTGGCTTCTTCATTCTTTTATGGTAGGTCAATGCACTATTTAAAAAGGAGCACATGAAATCTTGACATATTTGGTTAACTCTGCACAATGACTGGGTAGTGTCAGGTGATGCTGAGTCCCTGCTATCTTCTCTGAATGGGGGGGATCATATTGATTTTTAGTGGTGATGAAATGCCAGGTGCTATGCTCAGTGGTCTTGCATACATCTGGCATTTTAGTCTCAGAGCAACTCTGAGAGGTGGGCATGAATGGGGAGGTTAAGTCTGTGGTCCTAGGCAAGGAAACTAGTAACCATACTTGTTTTCTGTCTGCTGTTATGCTCTTGACCATGGGGCTCTCTCTGGCATCCTGCTGCTGGAGAAGAGAGGTAAGACCAGTCCTTGGTCACTCTGAGCTTTGGGAACTAGCCCCCACCCTAATCACTGATATGGATAGAGAAAGGCCTCAGGCAGCTAGGCACTGGGGAGTCCTACTGAGGCTGTGCCTCATTTCCACTTCCTCACCCACGTTGGAGGGAAGCAGGAGGGTGGATTGACCCCACCCTCAAGGAACCCAGCTCCTCCCTGTTCCTGGAGAGAGTTGGAGTTCTCAGCAGCCAGCGTGGTGGGTATTGTGTAAGGCCAAAGGCTTGGAAATCAGAGAAATTTGCACCACAGCCCCAGCCCTCCTGCAAAACTAGCTGGAAGACCCTGGGGAAGCCAGAGAAATACTGCAAGCCTGTGTCTTCATCCCTAAAGGTAACCATTAAAATATACATCTCACCTATGCCAGGGGAGTCTTGTGAGGATCAAATGAGACTGCAGAGCTATAAGTGGCTTACAAATTAGAAAGGGAATACAGTTGACCCTTGAACAACATGGGTTTGAACCACACAGGTCCACTTATATGTGGATTCTTTTTATATATATATAAATACAGTACCATACTATAAATGTATTTTCTCTTCCTAATGATTTTTTAAATAGCCCTTTCTCTTCTCTATCTTACTTTATAGTAAGAATATAGTATATAATACATATAAAATATGTGTTAATCAACTGTTTATGTTATCGGTAAGGCATCTAGTCAACAGTAGACTATTAGTAGTTAAGTTTTGGGGGAGTCAAAATTGTTATAAGCAGATTTTCAATTGCATGGGGTGGGGTGGGGGTTGATGCCCCATCTCTTGCATTGTTCAAGAGTCAACTACACAGTGTTATAGAAAGGTTTTCATAAAATTCAGCAATATGTTTATTCCACTCCTAGATGCACAAAGTCTTGGGTTGGATGCTGAGGGTCATAAAGAGGGTCCCCTAGTTGTAAGGGATTCAGCTCCCAAATCCTAGACCTGCCTCTACCCATAAGCAAGGTTGTTTTCATCCAGGGACACCATGCTCAGAGCTGAGTTTTTAGAAATATCATTTTGGCCAGTGTGGAGGATGGATGGAGCTATGGAAAGATCAGGACAGGGCTATGGGATGAGAGACTCTTGAAATGTATGGTCTGAATGAGAGTTGAGACAAATGGCAGCAGTGGGGACAGAAAAGATTTATGAATCATTTCTGAGATGGTCTTTGGGGTTGGGGAATGGGAAATGCCAAGGATGGGTCCAAGATGGGGAGTGATGTGAAGAGCGATGTGAAGGTGATCTGGGAAGGGAAGTGATTTGGGTAATCAAGATTGTGGGCTCACTGTTGGATATTTCAAGTTTGCGGGTCAAGTCCATAGATGGTGCCAACAGATAGTGGGAAAGGAGGGTATATCGGGGTGCATCGGGGCTGGAGAGGTGGATTCTGCATCCTTGGCTTCTGTGCAGGAGCTGGTGTGACCTTGGGAACTGGAGCCCTGGGCTCTCTCTTTGGTCTCCCACTGTCCCCTTGGTGACTCCAAGAAAGGTCACATGGCCTCACTGTCCAGCCTCAAGGATTTATTGTGATGACCAAGTAAAATACTTTCTGCAAGTCCTTTGCAAAGATAAAGCATGTCTTGGACACCGCTTCTTAAAATGGACTCCTTGACCTGGCGTTCATTTTTGTAATCCCTGTGTTTGTCTGATCATTGTTCCTGTCTGTTCTCCTGTTTTATACTGTTGATTTACTTAGCAAAAGGTTTTTCTCTGCTTTGCACCCCTACTTCTTGCTACAAAGATAGGCCAGACCAGGGCTGGTTGTGACTGAATCACCCAAATATTTCCAATTAACTCACTTGAACTCTGAGCTAATGAGGTTTTCTTTCCTCTTCCCTGGGTTTTAGATGAGAGTCTGGAGGGCAGATTAGACTCACTGTCATGGGCCAGCCTGCCAATGTGCATGCCTGTGGGCAGTAGTCTGGAACTCTGCAGGGTCCTGGAGCTTCAACACCCAGGAGAGTATCACCCTGTGGAGGAGTTTGGTTCTAAAGTCAGCAGCTGAGGCTATGATTCAAAATTACCTTTGAAAATGCCTTTAGAAGACCATGCATTGGAGTTGACACACCAGATAGTCCACCAGAATTGGAACAGATCATTTTTTCTTTGGTTGGGTCCCAGAAAGTGGTTGGCTTGTATTAGAAGCTATACTGTATGAAAATTCCTGGTCTTCAAAGACTGGACCCACATCTCCTGCAGCAAGACACTCATGCTACAAGACACACTCAAAACTGAGACCATAGCAAGGAATGGCTTACATTTCTGAGAGACATTTTTCTTTTTCTTACTTTTTTTTGTAGTTTTAAGATTTTATTTAATTTTTTAAGTTTTTATTTCAAGTTTTTATTTAAATTATTTTATGTATTCAGTTAACATATAGTGTAATATTAGTTTCAGGAGTAGTGAAACTACTATGTAAGTGTGAACTATGTAAGTGATTCATCACTTACATACAATGCCCAGTGCTCATTACAACAAGTGCACTTCTTAGTACCAATCACCCATTTAACCAATCCCCCACCTACCTCCCCTCCAGCAACCCTCAGTTTGTTCTCCATAGTTAACAGTCAGCTTTATGGCTTGACTCTTTTTTTTTACCCCTCTATATTCATCTGCCTTGCTTCCTAAAGTCCACATATGAGTGAAATCATATGGTATTTGTCTTTCTCTGACTGACTCATTTTGCTGAGCATTATACTCTCTAGCTCCATCCATGTCATTGCAAATGGCAAAATCTCACTCTTTTTTATGGCTGAGTAATTATCCATTGTATATATATATATATACCACATCTTTATCCATTCATCAGTTGATGGACACTTGAGCTGTTTCCACAGTTTGGCTATTGTAGATAATGCTACTATAAACATTGAGGTGCATATATCCCCTTGAATTATTATTTTTGTATTCTTTGGGTAAATACCTAGTAGTTCGATTGATGGATCATAGGGTAGTTCTACTTTTAACTTTTTGAGGAAACTCCATACTGTTTTCCAGAGTGGCTGCACCAGTTTGCAGTGTAAGAGGGTTCCCCTTTCTCTGTAACCTTGCCAACATCTCTTTCCTGTGTTGTTAATTTTAGCCATTATGACAGGTGCGAGGTGATATCTCATTGTAGTTTTGATTTGTATTTCCCTGATGATGACTGATGAGCATCTTTTCATGTGTCTGTTGGCCATCTGTATGTCTTTTTGGGGAAAATTTCTATTCATGTCTGAGACACATTTCTGAGACCCCATCTGTCCCTAGGATGGTTTCTCCCAGGGGAGAGTGGCAGGCCAACCCCTTCATCTTAGTTAAATGGCACCTGTCTGACTTAAACTTTGTCTTGAGTGCATAGTCAGACCTGCAAGTGCTAAGGGCAAGCCCTCAGAGACCCCACTTTGTAGTCTTCTTGATTTTCCTACAGCATTTTCCATGGAGGAGCCCAGGAGCTCAAGAAGCTGGAGAATATCAGCCGGTCTCCCTGGTTCTCCCACATCACTTCATCCATGCAGGGCCTGGGCATCATCCATGCCTATGACAAGAAAGAGGACTGCATTAGCAAGTAAGTACTCTACTGGGCCCCTGCTCCAGGTCTCCCCACTTCACATCTAACCCTGAATGGAAGGTCCTAGGAACAGATGGCCTCTGTGACTCTGAGAAGGGAAGTCTGGGCTGCTGGGGACTCACCACAAGTGAATTGCTGTCAGAATCCAGAAGGAGTACTCTAGGGTACTAAGACTTTCTTCCTAGTATCTGGGGCCCCAAAAGTGGTGAGTTCATTCAATGACAACCTCAATGTGTGATTTTACATGTTTTACTTTATGCAGTAGAAGTAAAATGTGCACAATTCAGGAAAGTAGGAGAAAGCAGAAAAAAAAAAAAAAAGAAAGAAAAAAGACAAAAAAATCACTCAAAGGTCCCTAACTACATCCTATTAATATGTTTATATATTTCCTTCCAGTCTTTTTTTTTAAATTTCTTAAGTATTTATAATCATGTTTGTTTCATTTTATTTTTAAATAACATTTTAAACATTATATATCTTATAAAATTTTTTTATTTTTATTTTTTTTCTATTTTTGAGACACACAGAGAGAGAGACAGAGAGCAGGGGAGAGAGGCAGAAGGAGAGAGAGAGAATCCTAAGCAGACTTCACACTCAGTATGGAGGCTGATGTGGGGCTTGACTCTGGGATCCCATGACTCTGGGATTATGACCTGAGCTGAAATCAAGAGGTGGACACTCAACAAACTGAGGCATCCAAGCACCCAGTAAAAATAAAATTTAAAGGCCATATTATATTTCACTTAATGGATATACACCTCTTTTCTTCTTTTTAAAGTGTGGGGACTAGATGAGTAAATTTCTCTGGAGTCTTCCAGCTCCAAAGTTCTAAAACACAGTATAAATTGTATCGACCATGTAGGCTCACTGTAGTAGCAAAGACTTCCAAGTTTTAGGGACTTAGCACAATACATATTTATTCTTCCTCAAGTCACAATTTAAAGAGCATCCATAGGGTAGGGGAAAGGGATTTTGTTCCACCTAGGGCTTTTCCATCCTGAGGGCTGTGGGGGGTCTTCTCTATGATCCTCTGTGTCTAACTGGAGGATAAGGTAGGAGAGGTGGGTGCAGGATCCCATGGGAAATTTTTATGGGTTAATTCCAATGAAGATACTTATCATTTCTGCACATTCATTGACCAGATTTCATTCACATGTACTCACCAAACTGCAAGGGAGGCTGAGAAATGTAGTCCAGTTGTGTCCATAGGAGGGAAAAAAATGGAGTTTGGTGAATCTATAGCAGTGTATGACACATAGGTGTTCCACTTTGTTTTGTTTTATTTTTTTCCATATTTTTCTGCCTTAAAAACCTAACACAAACTTCAAGTTTGGGTCTAATTCTTTTTCTCTCTCTTTTCCCACACTTTGCCACCCAGGGTCTCAGTGTAAACTTGGCATCTCAACTTGCCTTTAGTTCAATCAGTGGCTGTGCTCTTCCTAGTTTAACCTATGTGTCATCTGTAGAGAGTCCTGCATCACACATTGACACTTCCAGTGTCCTGATCATGAGGAAAGGCTCCTGTCCATAGAATTACTCATCAACTTACTCATGACAAACAAAACAGATACAAGGTTTGTCTTCCTGCAGATTTTTGTCCAAGGTTTCCAAGGGAATCCTACAGGGCAGCTGAGTCCTACATGATTGATGGGGTCCGCTTCTTTTTAATACTTTCTTTCCTGTCATGGACTTTCCAGAGGGCTTGGGCTTCTGACATGTATTGCTTTAAAAAAATTTTTTTTAATGTTTTATGTATTTTTGAGAGACAGAGAGACAGGGTATGAGTGGGGGAGGGGCAGAGAGAGAGGGAGACACAGAATCCAAAGCAGGCTCCAGGCTCTGAGCTGTCAGCACAGAGCCCAATGCAGGGCTCAAACCCATGAACTGCGAGATCATGACCTAAGCCAAAGTCGGACGCTTAACCAACTGAGCCACCCAGGCACCCCTGACATGTATTGCTTTTTAAACAAAGCCTTGGGGTCAAATTCCAATTTGATCCCGGCCTTCTGTTTCTTTTGTTCCTGTGCAATCTGACCAACCACACAGATAAGACCTCAGATGACTTCTAAGTCACTTAAACCATCATCTGAATTTGTAAGCTTTATAGCTGTAGGATAGAAACACCATGGTATTTGGAAGAATATTTTAACTAAGCTCTGGGGAAAATAACTTTGAGAGAAACAGAAGGGGGAGGGTGTTACAGGCCCAGCATGGTTGGTCAGAGGTGCTTCTAGACAGAATCTTTGGAGGATCATTGGAACAGGATGAAGCAGCAATGCCCAGAGATGTTCATGACTGTGCCAGTGAGGGGTTTAAACATTGAAGCCCCTTTCCCAATAGGTCAGGGGAACCTTCAGTGGCAGTTGAATCTGATATCTCTCATGGTTAGTTGTTAGTTCAGCCCACTCAAAATTTCAGTCTGGGTCAAGTTGACCCTTGAGCCATGCAGGTTTTGTGGCATCAACCCCCCCACACAGTTGAAAATATGCATATAGCTTTTGACTCCCCCCATACTTAACTACTAATAGCTTACTATACCAATGATATAAAGTTGGTTAACACATATTTGGTATGTCATATGTATTATATACTATATCTTTACAATAAAGAACACTAGAGAAAGAAAATGTTATTAATAAAATCATAAGGAAGAGAAAATACATTTACAGTATTGCATTGTATTTATTGAAAAACATCCATGTGTAAGTAGACCTGTGTAGTTCAAACCCACGTTATTCAAGGGCCAACTGTATTCCCTCCCTACACACCCAGAGGCTTGGAGTAGTAATACTGTGCTGTGTGTATGTGTCAGGTGGAGGGGGAGGGCAGGTGTGCTACTGGGAAGCCTTTGGTCTATTCTTTTAAACATTTTCTCCTTTTTCTCTGAGCCTGGTTCCCTGAGCCTGGTGCAGAGGAATGAAGTGAGGGAGGACACATTATTAGGTTATTCTTTCCTTCCTGATGCTCATTTCTGCCATTCCAGCAAATTGTGCAGATGTGGTGTGGCAAGGTGGAGGCTCCAACAGGACCAAGTCCATGGCAGTTCTGCTAGGCATTGCTCATGGGCAAGACCTGCCTGGGTCTTCCAGAGAGCTCTTCCTGTGAAGCCTTCCACTGCATTCCCCTGATCTGGGGCCTCTCTGCCTCATGCTGAGGGATACTGCATTAAGACTGCAGCACCAAAAGTCATCTTCTCTCTGTACCCTCAACTCTAGGAACTGCAGGATTGGGCAGGATCTGCCTTCCATGCATCTAGGGAATGAGCAACTCCAGGAGGGTCTTGCCCTCACCCTTAGCAATGTCATTTCTCCATCCCTCTGCCCAGTGTCCTTTTTCTTTTTGGCTCAGTGGATACACAACAGGGGTTACAAGTTGTCAGTTTTTTTCTTCCGGAGGAGACCCCCAGCAGCTGCCTTGAATCTTCTTTCTCTGATTTGATAAGGGGAACCAAACATCCTTCTTTCCCTTCTCAACCATCACACACACTGATTCTCCCTAAAGGCAACCTCTGCCAAAATCAGCCCTTACCCTTTTATAGATCAAGGGGCTAACTGTCAATTCCACATGGCCTTTGAGGGAGTGGCTGAATCCAAAATAGAAGTCTTTTGAAGGTAGAGCATGAGATACTGAGCACCTTTTTTTCTCAGCTGTGGGTTCTAGTTGTCAGTTCTGGGAAAGAGAGAAAAAGCCCACTCAGCACAATGCTGCCACATAGGATTTCTCAAAAAATGTGCATATCAAAGATGCCTATGGTGGCAGATTTTAAAGAGTATGGATGGATATATGCGTGTCTTTGTAAGAGTCTTATGTAAGAGTGCATTAGCTCTTGATTAAAAATTCCTCTTTGTGGAGCCTGGGTGGCTCAGTCAGTTGAGCATTTGACTCTTGATTCTGGCTCAGATCATGATCCCAGTGTTATGGGATTGAGTCCCATGTCAGTCTCTGTGCTCAGCATGTATCCCACTTAAGATTCTCCCTCTCTCTCCCTCTGCCCCTCTCCCCCACTTGCATATGCACACTCTCTCTCACTCTCTCTAAAATAAAGAAAAAGAAAAAAAATCCCCTTGCCTTAATTTTCTGGTAACCCTAACCCTAGCTCTGTGGAAGTACAACTGACTCCTGTTTTGTATGATTTTTTAATTTTAGGTTTAAGATGCTAAATGATGAAAATTCCAGCCACCTCCTGTACTTTAACTGTGCTCTCAGGTGGTTTGCTTTAAGAATGGATGTCCTCATGAACATTGTCACCTTCATCGTGGCCTTGTTGGTGACTCTGAGCTTCTCCTCAATTAGTGCTTCATCCAAAGGCTTGTCTTTGTCTTACATCATCCAGGTAACACCTAGTATAAAGTTAGGTTTGGCCTGGAGGCTCTGGCATAGGGCATTACTAGGGAGGATGGATGTAAGAGAAGATCCAACTCAAATGGGTGCAACAAACAGGGAGAGCTTACTGGTTCACATCACTAAAAGGCATGACAGTTGTGTGGGCTTCAGGAATAGTTGGATCATAGCCCCTGGCTTTGTACTTGTTCTGTGATGACTTCCTTCATGGTTGTACAATGGTGACTGGCATTCTCTGAGAGCTGCAACAGGAAGGAAGGAGGAAGAAAGCTTTTCCTACCCTAGTCATGGAGCAAAAGCCTTGAGCTTTACTCTTACTGGATTAGTTTAGGCATCCCGGAACAAATTAGTGCCTGGATAGAATTGGGATGATTGGCTTAGGTCAAAGGATGGAGTCACACACCATCCTACCCCCAAGTCACAGAACTGTCCCATAATAGAGATCAGGAAAAGGATGCTGGAGAGGCATCCATGATGTCTATGACAAATAATACTGACTTCTCCTTTTGTTTGCTTTGGTATTTTTCTTTTCAAGAAAATAACAGTAATAGGAAAAAAATAGTAATACAGAATAATAATAATAATAATAATAATCAGGAAATACATGCCATTTGAGGTACTATTGTAAGTCATGTATGTGAATTAATTCATTTATTCCCACAACAATCGATGAGATAGTTTCTGCCATAGTCCTCACCTTATACATGATAAAACTTAGGCTTAGAGAGATTTGTCCAACATCACACACTTGTCATGTGTTAGAGCTAGGGTTTGAACCTAGGTCATCTGGGTCTGATACCTATCTGAGTGTGAATCTTGAGGGTGTGTGTGTGTGCATGTGTGTGTATGTGTTGGCCTAAGGATAAAGTGTCCAGCTACGTCTGGTTGGGAGAAAGATGAGGACTGGTAAACAGATGGGTCTATAGACAGACTACTTATCAGTATTTCTGTGGCTCCTTCTCACACCTGGAGCCTGTCTGAGTTCTGCTAGAAATCTCTGTAAGCCCTGACAACACATTCTGCCTCCTATTAAAAGGCTCTTCTTCCCTTTTCCATCTTCCATAAATCTGTGACTCCTTTGTTCAGTGCTATCTCTTCCCAACCCTCTTGCCCTTAAAGTTCTATTCCTTTTTGAAAATCTCTCTGATATCATTTTAATGGCATTTTAGGAAGGGGGAAGAACAAAACTATATTCTCAGATCTTTATCTTAAGTGGCAAAAAATGAATTTTTCTTGGGTAGCTAGTTCCTCATTGATGGATGTTTTTATTTGTTGTTGCCTAGTAAGATATAAAGCAGATGATAATGAATAGATCCCCTTACTTGGTCCAAGTGAAACAGCTTTCCTCAACTGAGTGCATGCTTTTTGGGGGATATCATCAGCTTTCTGTGAGATTGTTTTCAAATATTCCTGTAAGACTGGAGAATTTGCACACACTGGAGGACTTCCCAGGGACTTAAAGGGATGATACCCTTGAATTTAATAAAATGCACATAAGCCCTTTTTAAGGGCAAGGTTCATTCATTCATTCACCAGATAGCCACTGAGAATCTACTGTGATCCAGGAATTCTGCTAGGTGCTGTGGATTCAGCAGCAAACAATCTGGACAGGTCTTGTTCTCATAGAGTTTATGGGATAAAAAGAGATATAACATGGGATGGAATAAATAAGTGCACAAGCAAATAAGTGAGAAGGTTTCAGAAATTGTTTATTATGAAGATAATAAAACAGGGTAATGTGACTGTCAATGGGGAAGCAACATGAGATTCTATAGTCAGAGGAGAACTCTGCTAAGAGGTGACTTCCAAGCTGGTACATGAATGACAAAGAACCAGCCAAATAAGATGGAAGGGAGGATGCTTCAGGCTGAGAGGCCAGAGCAAGGCTTGGGGTAGGTAGGAGCTGGGTGCATTTGAGGCATTCAGAAGGTCATGCAGCTTGAGCAGAGTAGAAAATAAGGTCTGAGGTGTTGGCGGGGAGAGACTATGTAAGGCTTTGTCAGCCATGGAATATAAGGTTGCTTTTATATAAGGGCTGGATGATCCTCTTTGTGAGAGGCTGTGCTATGTGTTATAGGATGTTAGCCTCCATGATCTCTAACTAGGAAATCCCAGTAGAACCTCCCTCCTCTAAGGTTGTGACAACCACAAGTTTCTTTAGACATTGCTAAATGTCTCCTGAAGGGCATAATCACCCAGGTCAAGAGCCACTGCTCTAAGAGAAATAGAAAGCCAGTGGTGTGTGTTAAGCAGGCAGGCAACAAGGGAACCACGCAAAGGGTGTGGACCTACACCACTGCCCCCTGCCATTTACCTGCTTGGGCCACACTGCCTCCTTGTTAAGGTCACTTGCTGCTACTCAGAGCTACCCAAATCCTGAGTTTGCCTGGCGGACTTCTTTTTATAAATGCTTCTGCTCACACAGTTCCTTAACTGCCCTAACAGAGGCAAACCTCTCCCCCCCACCTCCATTCTGACCATTCTTTCACATCCTGTTTTATTGGCATCTTACCTTTTCTTGAAATGACGTGTGTCTTATCCTGCCAGCCTGCTAGAACATAAGCCGTGTGACTGTAGGGGTTTTGTCCATCACATTCAGCCCTGGAAAACCAGCCCTTCTGTGACAGGGCCTGGCCCACAGTCACTGCTCACCCAGTGAAAGAAGACCTGGTCCTGCCTTGAGCCCACTAGCCCACCTTGTGACTGAAGCAGGTGCTGTTGGTGCACCAACATTCCAGGGCAGCCTGGTTGACCTCCTGTTGCTACGAGAAGGTGCCCAGTCCAAGCCCAGGGCAGCCTGCAAGTGTGGGGAATTCCCTAAGCCAGAAGTGGCCCCCAAAATTGTTGAAGGGCATCAGTGGGGATGTAGCCCAGCTTCCTCAGGACAACTCAAGTGTGTTCCATGCAGTGTCCCAGAGCTTCCAGTAGGATCGAATTTTGGGTACAAGTGAACCTCTCATGACTTACTTCCTGTTCTGTACGTCACTTCTCCCAGCTCCCACTGGTACTTTTGCGGTCCACCTCCTGGATTAATTTCCTAGGGCTGCTGTAACCAGTCACCATAAGCTAGTGGCTTAAAATCAGAGAAATTTATTCTCTTACAGTTTTGGAGGTCAGAAGTCCCAAATCAAGGTGTAGGCAGGACCTTGTTCCCTCTGCATGCTCTAGGGGACAAGCCATTCCTTGTCTCTTCCAGCTTCTGGTGGCTGCTGGCATTCTTTGGCATTTCTTGTATTGTAGCAGCATCACTCCAACCTTTGCCTCTGTCTTCACATCTTCTTCTCTTTTGTGTCTTCTCTTCCTCTGTCTCTTATAAGGATACTTGTCATTGGATTTAAGGTTCATCCAGGTAATCGAGGATGATCTCAAGATCCTTACTTATACCTAAAGGTCTTTTTCTTTCAAATGAGGTAACATTCACAGGTCTCAGGGATTTGGATGCATACATATCTTTTTGGGGGACCTCCATTCAACCTGCTTACACTCAAATTTCAGGGTTGGCTTCTGGGGGATTCTGGCCTAAGATAGGTGACCTTAGCAAGCCACATTCCCCACTCTGAGCCTAGATATTCTCATGTCTGAAGCAAACAGATGGGCTAAATGATTTCCTTCTACCCATGATGATTTGTGGCAATGGGATTTCAGTGGCTGCTTGGCTGCCTGTTGGGTAAATCAGGGAGGGCATGGAAGTGCAGGACCATGCCAGATGGCAGCAAGGGGTGGATACCCAGCAGCTCTGTGGCCCTGGGAGATTCCAGCTTAGACCAAGAGTGATCAAGTGGTACTGTGGTGGGATGGTTCATGCCATCTGGAGTGTCAGGGAAAATGTCATTACCCATTTGGTTCCGAATGCAGAGGAATATTTAAAGGCAAAACACTGCAGTGTCTTTACTTCTGGGCACTTGGCTGGGAATGCAGGCATGTTGTTGTGTGGCTCTGAGTGAGGCTGGTGAGGGGTAATTCACAAGGGCTGCCCCTGAGGGTGGGGCAGCAGAACCCAAGGGAAGAAAGGGATCTAACTCAGCTTTTGCTTCTCTACAATAGCTAAGCGGACTACTCCAAGTATGTGTGCGAACAGGGACAGAGACCCAGGCCAAATTCACCCCCGTGGAGCTGCTCAGGGAGTATATTTTGGTAAGAAATTAGTGCATGCCAGAGGAAGGGCTAGTTAACTCTGGCGGAATTTATGCAGGCATTGATTTTTTTGACATGTGAAAGGGGTCTTTTTAAAAACTGAAATTTGTTGGGGTGCCTGGGTGGCTCAGTCGGTTAGGTGGTAGACTGTTGATTTTGGCTCAAGTCATGAACTCACAGTTGTGAGACTGAGACTTGCATTGGGCTTCAAGCTGAATGTGGAGCCTGCTTGGGGTTCTCTCTCTCCCTCCCTGTGCCCCTCGTTGTGTCATGCACACACATGCTTTCTCTAATAAAAACAAACAAGCAAACAAACAAAATAAAAACTGAAAATGAACCACAACCCTCTTCTTAAAGCCCATATTTACCATACAGTCTAAAGTACTTTAAGTTGAGGAAGAGATTCTTTTTTCAAAAAAAAATTTCCTCAAGGGCAGTTTCTGCATACAAAAATAGAAATCAGTGGCTAACTTTAGTTTCTAAAGATTACCATTTGATTGACTAAAATTGTAAATTGAAAAAAAACAATGGTTGAACTCTTCTTTAAAAGCTTTTATGTTCAACTTACAAATCCTGCTATTCTTTGAAAAGTCTAGACAAGTCAAGCAATCACTTTTAAGGGCCTTTGAATAGCATTTGGCCTCATTTACAAACTTAATTAAACTCTTTAAAACATTAAACTGCATTTTAAAATTTAGCACATTCCATTTCCTTCTTAAGTATCTCGATTATCTGATTTAACAAACAAACCTTTCAGAGGTTATATAAATCTAATAAATTACACTTATAAATATAGTAAGCTTTAAATTTGCATAACCATCCCAATGCTGTGGATGAACAGTAAGCTTTTAACTTAAAATCATGTCTAAATAAATTACTCAATTATACATTTTAAATTAGAATCACAGGCCTTTATGTTACTAATATTATTATACTTGAAACACAAAATATGCAGATTCCTTAAACTGAAAATACTGTTACAATTTTGCTTCTCTTAAATATTCTCATTATTAATTCTAGATCTCCCAGGGGTTAAAAATATTCACTGTGTAGGAATACAGATATTTTATCAGTTAATTGTAGTTGCTTATCACAGATTTGGACTCGCCAGCCACCCCACAGGGCACACGGGGGCCTTACTTCTCATGGCTCACAGGGACTTCAAAACTTTAGAGGAGGTGGTGTTCTAACACAGCCAAGTTGAGTAGAGCAACTTGGCTTAGACTTTGCATTTCTTAGACACTTGCAGATACTGAAATTGTATCTGACTGAACTCTGCAAATCTCAAGATTTGGTCTGGATTTGCCACACAGCTTCAAGGTCACAATGCTGACACTTGCCCAGGCCCACATGGCCCCGTATGAGCTGTCCCTTATAGTTGTCCATCTCTCTATTCACTAAGCTCCAGCCACCTAACTTTTCTTTCTATTCCTCAAAGTGCCCAAGCTTGTTCTGGCCCCAGGGCCTTTGCACTAGCTGTCTACTCTGCCTGGAAGGTTCTGAACTCAAATTTTCTTATATCAGCGTTCTAGGTCTCAGCTTGAATCGCACATCCTCATAGATGCCTTCTTCAACCCTTAAGTTACTTTTACTCTGCCTACCCCTTTACACACATTGTCTTCATTTTTATTTTTTTAATGTTTTATGTTTATGTTATTTTATGATTTATTGTCTTTATTTCTGATTTTGTTTCTTATTTATTATCTGACTTCTCCATTGGAATGTGACTTCTTTAGTGGGTTTCTTGATCTAACACACCACCACGAACACCAGTACCTAGAATTGTGGGAATGCGTGAATTAATTAAATGAATGGAAAAGTGAATGATTGTTAACCTGTCATTGGTTATTCTGTTTTCCAGACCTGTGTTCCTGAATGCACTCACCCCCTCAAAGTGGAGACTTGTCCCTGTGACTGGCCCAGGCGTGGGGAGATAACATTCAGAGACTATCAGATGAGATACAGAGACAACACTCCCCTTGTTCTTGATGGGCTGAACTTGAGCATTCAAAGCGGGCAGACAGTTGGGATTGTTGGAAGAACAGGTTCTGGTGAGGACAGGGTTGTTTTCTTTGCATTTCCACTGGGGGTGCTGTTTGAGCCACACCAGAGGGCTGTGTGTATGTGTGATGGGTTGGCTGTTTTTTTCTCCCTCTAATCTCTTTACTGTAAATTAGGATTTCAGGTTGAATGGGTGTGTGGAGTTGGAAACAAACACACACCAGTTTTTGAATTAATTAAATGAGAATCATTCTGGTGAAACGAGGCCCAGAGGATGAGTCGTGTGTTAACAGCCCCTGCAGGAACGGGCAGGTTAACCATGTCAGGGCAGCTGATTGCCTCCACAGAGTGAGGCCTTTCTGTCTGCACAGTCATCTGCACTGAGCCATTTAACTGCATTACAAATTCCCCTGATTAGATACTTGGATATGATAGAAGTACAAACTGATGTTTGATTTGCTGTTCTTGCTTTTATTATTCCCAGGAAAGTCATCCTTGGGAATGGCCTTGTTTCGTCTGGTGGAGCCAGCTGGCGGTACGATTTTCATTGATGAGGTGGATATCTGCACTATAGGTTTGGAAGACCTCAGAACCAAGCTGACTGTGATCCCCCAGGATCCTGTCCTGTTTGTAGGTACAGTAAGGTAGCTGTTTTTGATCATCGTCCATTCCTATTTTTTAGGTAGTAAAATCAGACCAGCCAGGAACTTTGTGAAGTGCCCACAGTGGGCCTAAAGGAAGCAGCCATCCTGAGGTGCTCACAAGCACTTCTAGTACCTGTTCCTGCTGAAGCCTTAGGAAGAACCAAGGACTAGAGCCCTGAACATTGTCTGTATTTTATGTGCCACATCACAAATAAGCAAGATGCTTACACATAGGGTGAGCAGATATCCCAGTTGGCCCTGGAGAGCCCTGGTTTATGCCTGTGTCTCAGCATCCTATAAGGTTTAACACTGGCCACCCTCAAAAGTACCCAGTTAGCGAAATAAAATAAGTGGTTACCCTATGTATGTAGCCTTCCATAGGGAAGTGCACCAATTCATTCCCATTGAAGAATGAACAGAAGTTGTTCAAGTACAAGAACAGTAGGGTTGCAACTTCCATGGGGCTCAAGATCTGATGTCAAGGGATAAGGAGAAAACCATTTTCTCATTTAGTCCAGGGCAATGGCTCCTCCTCCAATGAGAAGGACATTTCTCATATTAAGCACCATTTAGAATTATAAGAAAAATGCATTCCATGTCTTGAGATACCAGACCTACATGGGGCACCCTGGGTGAAGTCCTGGGAGCCACAGCTGTACCTCTTGCTTCTGAAGGTAAAGTGAATCCCCCCACCACACCCTCTCTGCCTATAATTTGCATAGGGTCAAAGGTCTTCTGCTGTCCATGGCCACTGTGAGGACCAAATGTGTCTTCCTGGGTGCCTTGCTCAGTGCTGTCTCTCCTGTCTTGGTAGTCTCTGTCCCATCACAGAGCTGTGGGGCTTTGCTCACTTGGCCTGAGACTGGTAATTTTATGTGCCATTGTCCTGGGCTAAGCACTGCTTTTGGGGCCATGAAAATCATCACACACACCACCCCTTGCTCTCTCCCACATGCTGCAGAAAACATACTCCCCCATCCTGTCCTCAGAAATCTGGCTCCCTGCTCTTTCCTTTATTGCAGGTACAACTTGGATCCATTTGAGAGTCACTCAGATGAGATGCTCTGGCAGGTTCTGGAGAGGACATTCATGAGAGACACAGTAGGTCTCTGGGGTTGACCAGGATGAGTCCGTTTCCCAGCACCAGGGCCCAGATTTGGATTTGACAAGACCCCGGCCATCACTTGGCCCGGCTTATTTGCTGATGTCACATGTGTCAGGAGAATGTGATCCTTTTTTACTCTTTGTTAAAAGCAACAATAGATAATATTTTTAGGCCTCTGAGATCATCAGGACAAGAGCTCTGCATGTGTGATCTCACCTCACCTGGTCCTGTCTTGACTGCAGCCTTCTGAGGTTGGAACTCCTATCCTGATTTTTAGAGGTGTTGTAATTAAGACTCAGGGAAGAAACATGTGAAGCTAGTAAGTGGCAGAATGGAGACTTGAACCCAAATGCATCTGACTCTAGAGCAGATGGGGCATCCTGCTGCTCTGCCAATAGCCTCCTTTGCTTATGGGTACATATAAGGCACAGGAAGGTGAGAGGGGGTATGGCAGGCTCCAGGAATGTTTCCTGTGAGACAGGGTCCTGTCCTAGAAGAACTGTGGGTGAGTATGGCCACCTCGGCAGCATGGAGGGGATTTTCTCCCCCAAGACTTGGTACCAAGGTGAGCATGTCCCAACATCACTGTGACTGGATAAATCAGATGCTTTCGTACCTTTCCTTGATGACTAGAAAACTCCCATCCCATGTGTATTTTGTCCACAGAAATAGGAACCCTGGAAGCCATTTACACTTCATTTGTGTTTCTCTGGACCCACATGTGTACCATTTGTCCTATTTTCGTGAGGTGTCTACAGGGTTCTATGAATCATACTGTGATTTTAAATTATTAATGTCCGCCTACTCCCTGGTCCTTCCCTGGTGCCTGTTTGCAATGTTGAAATGATTGTTGTTTTGTACTTTCTCTTCCTCAGTAAAATAAAGCCAGCTGATGAATGCATGAGTGGGGCAATCAATAGAGATGATGCAGGACAATTTTATAGATCATCAGCATAAATGTGGCATTTTCTGTGTTTTATAGATAATGAAACTCCCAGAAAAATTACAGGCAGAAGTCACAGAAAATGGAGAAAACTTCTCAGTAGGGGAACGTCAGCTGCTTTGTATGGCCCGAGCACTTCTCCGTAATTCAAAAGTAAGGAAACAGCACGGAAAAATGGATTGGTCAAATTTTGGATATTTCCCGCAGCGCCACTCAATCCAGGAGGTAGAGCTATGCGTTTGTCTTTCAGCAAAGAGAGAACAATTGAGCCATTTAAAAACCGATCAGTTTCTTTTAAGACAAAGTTGTAAGGGGTAAAAATTGAAAAATAACAGTCATTTACAGCAAGAGCACCTGCCTCCTCTGGGCCTCCCCCTGGGAAGACTTGCTTAGGTATTCTCTTTGTCTCCTAAGTGCTCTGAGTATGAGAAATCTTTCTCTTGACTTTTTTTTTTTTTGCCTTGTCCCTGAACAATTCTGAAGCCTGCTAAACAATGCCCAGGATGCTAAAGAAGGCCTTCAGAATGCTAAGATATGAGAATTGTAATGTTTATATTCATTTTTCTTAGTGACTTAGTCATCCTTGGTTACTGATTTCAAGGAAGGGATTGCTGTTGCTTTAGAAATCCCATTCTCTGAACCCTGACCAAAGTGTAACCTAGCCTGTGTGTTGTGTAGACATGCTAATGGTAGGAGAGGGAGCTGGCACCATCATGCATTCCGTGCTGACTGAGGCACTATACGCTGCTAAGTGCTTTGTGGGTTATCTTTGCATTTCATGCTCATAAGAAAGTATAACCTCCCTTTATAGAGGAGGGCACGGAACATTTGGGGGCAGGGGTCAAGTAATTTAGTCAAGGTGAAGCAGAGGTGAGCTTAAGCCCTCTTACTTCCAAACCAGCATGGTGGTAGGCAGAATAATTCTCTCCCCCTCCAAAGATGTCTGAGTCCTGATAGCTGGAACAGGAGAATATACCACCATTTCTACGGAAAAGGGGCTTTGCAGATATGATTATGTCAAGGATTTTGAGACGGGGAGATTATCCTGGATTACCTGTGTGGGCCTAGTGCAATCATGCACGTCTGTATAAGAGGGAGGCAGGAGAGTCAGAAATAGGAGAAGCAATGTGACAATGGGAGTAGGTATTGGAGCAATACCAGGAAGGAGGCACAAGCCAAGGAACACAGGCAGCCCCGAACAGCTGCAACAGGCAAGGGAACAGTTTCTCCCTCGAGCTGGCAAAAGGGATACAGCCCTGGCAATACCTTGACTTTAGGACTTCTGGCTTCCAGAACAGCAAAGGCAATAAATTTTTGTTGTTTTAAGCCTCTGAGTTTGTGCTGATTTGTTAATAGCAGTGATGGCAAACTAATACGATCACTGTTATTATAGCTCACACTGACTCTGGTTAGCACAGTAGAGAAAGCCTCCTACCACTTTGCAAGATTAGAATAAACCACTTAGAAAACAGAAATAAAGAACATACCACCTTATTCTTCCAGCCAGTCCCTCAGAAGGAGATGGAGGTGGTGTGAACTGACTTTTATTTTGCTGTTGTTGTTCTGATCTTTTGAGACGGGCCCTTAGCTCATGACTTTTCAGCCCTTCTTCTTCTTCTTCTTCTTCTTCTTCTTTTCTTCTTCTCCTTCTTCTTTTATAATAAATAGACCTAAGATTGTGAGTTTCCCTCAGGTGCAGCTTTGGTCTAGTATGGCTTTTACCATGTGCCTTCCTCAACAGATCATTCTCCTTGATGAAGCCACCGCCTCCATGGACTCCAAGACTGACAGCCTTGTTCAGAGCACCATCAAAGATGCCTTCAAAGGCTGTACTGTATTGACCATCGCCCACCGCCTCAACACAGTTCTCAACTGTGACCTCGTCCTGGTCATGGAAAATGGGAAGGTGCAGGAAGTTGTTGGCGTCCCCTCCACAAAGGCTTCAACGGTTTGGGCTCTAGGTGAGTGGCTATTTTCTGCCAATTTCAGCTCTTTTTCTCTGACTTTCAGGTGGTCGAGTTTGACAAGCCTGAAGTCCTTGCCGAGAAGCCAGATTCTGCATTTGCAATGTTACTAGCAGCAGAAAACAATGTCCGATTGTAAAGGTCTCACATCAGCTGATTTTAGAGGAGGAGGAGGATGCTTCAGATGAGTTGGATGAGCCTGCAAGAGGAGGGCCAGCTATCTCTGCAGGCATCATAATCCGTCCCACCCCTGACACACAGGCTGAGCTGGGGTGGAGGGTGGTTTCCTGCCTTACCCAAGCCATGCCTCCCAACCTCACTGGTTGGCTTGGAGCTGGTTCTGGGTGGTAAACAGAGGCAGAAGAAGCTAATAGATTAAAAAACTGCCCCCATCTCCTAAAACTCCAAGGTGCCCATCAATGAATGTGTCCCCATCAATACCACCTCAGTGCCTGAGAATGGAAACTATCAGTGTAAGTGTAACTTTCAGTTAAATCTAATCAAACAGAATGGGAAAATGCCTAAAGACAGAATTTGTAAAAGGTCTCCTGCCTTCTCATCAAAAAGGAAAAGTGCAGAGTTTTCTCCCCATTGAACTCCTCTTCACATCTATTTTGTGTGTGTGATAAGCAGTAACTACAAGGTCTGTAGCATGCAAGATTGATTACATTGTTTGGTGAAAAAAAATTTTTTTAAATCATATTATATGTTCTATTTGATCTATTCGAATAATGAGGGAAACAAAAGGTTGGAGTTTCTCTGTAAATGACATTTTTATATCATCTATATTGGTCATTAAAATGCAATAGGAGATTAAACTACCCTGAAATGTTGCCTTGCAATTATTATACTGAAGATCTTACATTTTCTGTACTGTTTCCTCTCACAGACCCTCTTTGCTTTCTCCATTGACTCAGTGATAAAGCCTCACAGCATCTCCCAAATAAAAGGCTTGCTTTCCAACCTCAAGGTTTGCTATGTCAGAGGCAGGAAAGATATGTTCCCAGTAGCCCAGGAGACTGAGTGCTGTTAATTCACAGCAAGACTGAAAGGAAAAAAAAAAAGAAATTCCAAAGGGCTCTTCTTTGCCAAGGGCACACTCACAGTCTGTTTCTCTTCCCTTAGGACTGAAGGCCCCAATGATGTTTTAGTGAGGTTTTCTGGACTCACCTCCCAACTCCTAGGCTGAACTCTAAATGTGGCACGAGGCAGCGGTAGCCAGCAAAGCTCCTATTTGACATCTCCCAATTGCCTCCCCTTCTTAGTCTTGGTCACATACCTTTCCCCATCTTTACAAACATGGAAGAAGGCAGTGCCTGGCATATATGAGCACTCAAGAATGAGTGGCATGAGTACATGAAGTTAATTACTTAGCTACAAAAAGGAGGAACAGAGATTGTATTTGAACCCTAGCCAGGCTGACCCCAGGGGCACTGTTCCTAACCCCCCTGCAAGAGGGACCTATAGCAGGGACAGTGATGATTTTCAGCATTATACACAGGGGAGAGTGACTCCTGGAAAGATGGCTGTTGTTTGCATGTGTAATGACATGGAATAGTCTTAGTGAGCACTCCCCCCACCACCACCCACACCTTACTGTTACCGAACTGTCACCAGGGAAAGACTATGTTGAATAATAGTTACCAACATTTAGCCAGTAGTCCTCAAAACACAGGCTTAGTTACTGAATCCTTGCTGTATCCCTGTGGGGTACATACTAGTGTTATATTACTGATGAGGAAACTGAGGCTCTGAGAGAGTAGAATGACCAACTCAACCCAGGCAGGCTGACTCTAAAATGTGGGTTCTTCAGTTCTACATAATATTGTTGGAAACCTGAGATTCTCCAGGTGAGAAGGAACCCAGTATTTAGTGTTGTAAAACCTCAGCATTGGTCAGCATAGACTCAGTTATGCTGTGTAACAAAGAGCCCCAGATCTCAGTGATTTATTTCCTATTCATTTACATACCCATCATGGGTCAGCTGTGTCTTTGCTTTTTATCCTCTTTACTCTGTGGCCCAGGCTGGTAGAGCAGTCTCTGCCTAGCACCTACTTCTGCTGGTAGAGGACAGAGAGACATGACAATCAGAAGTGACACATGCCACTTCACCCATGTTCCATAAACAAATCACATGGCCACTTCTGAGTTCAGTGGTAAGGAGGGTATATAGTCTGCCTGCAAGGAGGGGCACGATAAGCACATGGGGAACTTGTCCCTGCAGGAAGTTGTATAATCTATCTCTTGGGAGAGGTAGCAGATATTCTGAATAACACTACAACCTACCACAGCCTGAGTATGGGTCTTGGTTTTGCTCCTAAGTGGCTATGTGATCTGGAGAAAGTAGCTTGCCCTCTCTGAGACTCCATTCTCTCATCTGTTAAATTTGGGGTTTAGACTGGGTGCTAAGGTTCTTTTCAGTCTTGATTTTAACTACAGGAGGAGAAAAAAAGGTGGATATGAAAACACTTCCTAAAGAGTAGAATTTAGACTTTCAGGGGAATTATAGTGAACCCTAACTGTAAATATTTTTGGGAAAGGTTATATTTGTAAGTTGAACAAAGTTTAACCAAGTTCTGAGTCTTCCTTAGTGCCTCCTTTGATGCTCTTTGGACATAAGAACTTCTTTGAAATGTTATTCTTGTATTATTTTGGTGGCCCAGTTCTATCTGCCTGCCTATTTAGTGATCTTCTATGAATTAGAACCTCTTGAATATTTTTTCTTAGATGCCAGCAGAGAATAAAACCACTTACAAACATTATTATAAATTAACAAATTGCCTGTGACATGTTTCACAGTCAGTTGTGTCCTGAAGCCAATTGTGAAATGGCTGATCTGGAACAGTGGTGGACAAACAATAGCCCATAGGCCAATCCCAGCCTGCCACCTGTCTTTATAAATAAAGTTTTATTGGAACATGGACATTCTCATTTGTTAATGCATTACCAAGACTGCTTTCACATTCCAGTGGTAGAGCTGAGTATTTGCAACCAAACGCATGTCTCCCAAGCCAAAAATATTTACTAAACTTGGCCCTTTACAGAAAAATTTTGATCTTTCTTGTTTAGGCATTTGTGTGTGATACAATTCAGGTTAATGAGATGTGAGAGGAAGTCAGCTGGAGGTTGGGGGAGCAGGTTCTGGAAAGCATTCTTTCCCATCGCCTGGTGTGTATGTGGTGTCTGAAGCTGTGGCAGCTGTGTTGTGACCATGGAGGAAGTGGAAAGATGGACAAAGCATAGACATATCCTTGCTTACAACATTAATCTGCTGATTTACCAACCCCAACCTCACTCTACCTTTTGTCATGCCAGAGAATGCATTTTACTTATTGTTCAAGCCAACTTGAGTTGGCTTGCTGTTAGTTGCAACCAAAAACATAAACAATGCAGGAGACAGAGATGTCTTTTTTCCTAGGACATTGTTGATTCTGACCAGAAAGAGAATCCGGGTCCCTGATTCTCACCTGTCTTCTCCTACTTTAAGATGTGGCCCAAATGAGCATTAGGTCACATCCAAGCAAGGAGGAGTTTCCAATTCGCATCTCTCCCTGAAGATTCATGCCGTATATGAATATTTCCCTCAACTTTCCTCCCTGCTGCTTAAGATCAGAAGGACTCAGAAAGAACTCACAGATTTTGTTCTTGCTATTCGAGTGAACAGATCTGAAAATGGCCCAGAATTGTCGGTAAAAATGTGAAATATTCTCTGGTAAGAATTGGAATCTCTTTAGCAAGAACAGCATGATTTAAAATGAATTGAAAAGCTCAGGAGGTCAGTTTAGGGTCAAATGGACGATCAAAGAAATCACTTTTCTTTTGGCCCTGTGTAGAAGGTCACCTCTGGGTGAGGCTAAATCGGGCACTAAAGCCTTCAAATAAATACTGATTTCCATAGAGAAGGTCTGCCTGACTTTACAATGTGCAAGTTCATGGTTCCTGCTGAAAAGCTTTCCCTCTGGTGGGACCAGCATTAAAGGGCCAGGCTGAGTCTGTTTCCAGGGTTTTTGCATGAAGCATGGTGGTAAACAGGCTGATCTTTACCCCCAGGAGCCCGTGGAACTCTAGGCTCCCTTCACCTAGCAGAAATTACACCCAAAGAAACCTAAATTTGGTTTTACGTTTCTTTAAAACATTTTTTAAATGATGTCAAAATACATATAAAATTTACCATTCTAACTATTTTCAAGTGTAAGACTCTGTGGCGTTAAGCACACTCACATTGTTTGGTTCTTTTAATGTTTCTTTTTGAGAGAGAGGGAGCACGCGAGCTACCGGGTGAGGGGCAGAGAGAGAGAGGGAGACACAGAATCTGAAGCAGGCTCCAGGCTTTGAGCTGTCAGCACAGAGCAAGATGTGGGGCCCAAACCCAGGAGCTGTGAGATTATGACCTGAGCTGAAGTCAGTCGCCTAACTGACTGAGCCATCTAGGCACCCCAGCACACTCACATTTTTGTGCAGACTTCAACACCACCCATCTCCAGGACTTGTTCATCTCCCCAAACTGAAACTCTGCCCACTGAACAATAACCTCCTATTCCACCCTCCCCCAAGCCTCTGGTAACCACCATTTTGCTGTCTCTGTGAATTTGACTACTCTAGGCATGTAATATAAGTGGAATCCTATAGTATTTGTCGTCTTTGTCACTGGATGATTTCTTTTATCATAATGTCCTCAAAGGCATATGTCGGATGTTCATTCCTTTTTAAGGCCATCCTAGTAAGTGCAAAGTTGTATCTCTTTTATCTCTTTGTGGTTTTGATTTGTCCCTAATGTTTAGTGACACAGAACATCTTTTCATGTGCTTATTATCTATTATAGTAGCATGTAAAACCCTTAACAGAAGACATAGTATTCTACCACCTTGCAAAGTTCCTTCTCTAATACAGCATCTTGAATGGATATTCGAACTGTGTCAGAATCTGGACAGGAACTTTGAGAATGTAATTATTAACTTTGGGCTAAGCACCTTATGTATATCATATCATTACATCTTTAAAACAGCTCATGAGGTAGAAATGGTTCTTCCTGTTTGCTCAGGGAAATCATGCAACCTGCCCCAGGTTACCCAGATGGTAGGTAGAGGAAAGCCCAGAGCCGACTCTCTCAGTCCAATCCCTTCACTTCACAGATTAGGAAAAACTGAGGCCCACAAAGCCTAAAACTGGTCTAACACCATCCAGAGAGTGGTGAGGAAGGATTAGTATCCTAAATTCCAACTTAGTGCCATGTCTATGGCACCACATTGATTAATGCACAGACTGTTCTCAAAAAGGCCAACAGTGGCCCAGTTCTGTGACCTGAGTCATAAAAAAATAGAAAACAACAGCTCTTTTCTCCAGGAAGCTTATAATATTACTGGGGAGATGACTTAAAAGTGCCAAAGAGAATACCATAAAATGCAGCAGCATGGAGTGTAAGGTTAGATGTGAGCTCATTCATTCTTTCTTTCTTTCATTCACTCATTCATTTACCTGATTCTTCACTCCTTTGATCCATCCTTCCATCAAAAAAAAAAAAAAGAGGTGAATGAAGGTTGGCAGAAATGAAGATGATTCTGGAAACCACCAATGGCCCTTGTAGGACAAGTATGGGCCATGAAGGTGATGGGGACTGGGGATGGTGTTCCTGGTTGGGGAAATCATCCAGAGACCTGGAGATAAGGATTAGCCTCATTGAGGGAGACAGCAGGCAACTGTCTAACTAGGGCTGACAACTGTTTGGAAAATTGTCAGGTACTTCACTGTCTGAATCTCCAAACACAGTTGGAGACCACCAATGGCTTGGATACAATTGGTGATGGGAGAACAGTTTGTTGTAGAAACAATTAGGGCAGCACTGGGAAGAGGCCGTTAGCAATCATGGGAGTCTGGCCAAGGAAAAACAGGGCTTCCACAATCCCAATGCAGCAGAGCCAATAAGCTATGGGGGACAGAAATGGGTTGGTTCTGACACATCACTCCCTTTCCCAGGGCAGGATGGGCATCTCAAGAAGAATAGCCAGTAGAAGAAATTTGCCAGTTGGTCACATGTACCCTGCCCCCATTAGTAGGACACTCTCTTCCAGGTATGCAGGGAAAGAGACAGGAAAGCCAAGTTCTTTCTGCTGCCTCCATTTCAACTGTGTGCCTCTTTGCTTCTGCAATTGGTAAACTAGAGATCATCTGCATAGCAGGATCATTTAGGAAATGATGAGGCCCCTCTGTGCAGAGAGCACATTTGTCTTGGCAACCAAAAGGATTCTTTGGGAAATGGTCATAATGGTGCTACAACACTAATCAAATTCCTCAGTTTTCTCTGATTTTGGGATTTTAGAGCCAAGTGTCTTCAAGCAAAGGCAACATGTTAACATCTAAAATTACAAACTGAGGACAGGGGCTCATGGTACAGAGAAACAAGGCTGGGTTCTAGGAAATGCTGTCGGTACTCTGCCCAGGTCCCTCCTCTCACTTGTTTGAGCATGCTTTTGGTTTATACCTTTAACTCTTCTTCTCAAGACTGCCTTGGGCTACTGGAGCCATTCATGAGCAAAACCAGAAAAGCCTAGAAGCGAACCCATCATTTCAAGTTTCCAGGACTCCCAAATCTCTTGGGAGACCATCACCCACTCTATTCTTAGCCCAGGACCTAGGCAGTTCAGATGAGGCTGACACCACAAATTACCTCTAGAGTGAGGCTGGGACCCAGGCCAGGCTGATATGAGTCACATCTCCATGGTGCTCTGAAAGCTTTGGGGTGGGCACATAACCCAAGCTGGGCCAGTCAAGATCAAACCCTGGAAAATGAGGAGTTCTCTTTCTTGGACAACAGATCTCTTTAGCTTCAAGCTTCCAGGTGCCATTTTTGATATCACAAGGAGAGGGCCTGCCTGAGAATGAAGCCAACATAGAAGAAAGCATAGCTGACACATGGAGAAGATGTTACCGTGTGTTCTTGGCATTTCTCATCTCCTGTGGGGTAGCACAGTCCCTCTTGGTGGACTTGCTGCTGATGGTCTGCCTGGGGTGCTGACCCCAGAGCTTCTTAACCCCCAGAGTACCCAAATGTCCCCGCTGTGTCAGGACCATGCTGTGTTGTGCCCTAAATGGGAAGAAGGCCCTCACCAGATGGCCCCACCAAGCCTGTGGGGGAAGGCTGGGAACTAGATGCTTTTCCAGACCCAGGCCTCTCCTGGACACACCTCCTCCTGCAGATCAGTCCCTGAATCATGGTCTCACAGAGGGAGGTCCTTCTGCTACCCTATCCTACAAGCATCCTGAAGCACATAAATAATAAGGCACTTATTTAGTACTTGCCATGTGCCACTGTTTCACGAGTTCTGCCTGACGACCTCATTTACTTCTCATAAGAGCTCGATGAGCACATGTGCTTATTATCCACATTTTACTGAGTCACAGGAAGGCTTAGTTACTTGCCCAAGGATCTTGCATTTTTAAGTGCCATTTAAGTCTTTAAAATGATTTTACATCTTTAATCTATTTTTATTGCCACAACAGTTTCCTGAATTAGAATTATTATCCCTCATTTAGAATTATTATTATTATTATTTTAGATGTGGGGCTCAATCTCATGACCCTGGGATCATGATCTGAGCCAAAATCAAGAGCCAGACATTCAACTGACTGAGCCACCCAAACACCCCCAGAATTTTTTTACAAAGCACAAAAAATTGCAATAAATTGCTGATGGTCAAACTATGAGTCTTAAGTCAGAGTTCATTCACAAAATCCCAGAAGCTCAGAGTTGGCAGAGACTACTAAGGACATCCAATTCTGACTGCTCATCTAATGGAGGGGGGAAGAGGCTCAAAGGAGAGAGAGGTTTGCCTAAACCCAAATTGGGGTCTGGACTCTTAATCTCCCAGTTCTTGTATTATACTCTGTTCCTTGGAGAGTGTGTGACTCTCTCTCTCTCTCTCTCTCTCTCTCTCTCTGCCATTGTCTCTGTATCTCTATATCTCTGTTTCTCTGCCTGTATGTTTCTCTCACACATACACACACACACACTGTACCAACTCCCCCTCTCAGAAAATACTCCCTTCTACCCTCACCCCACACGCCCTACCCAGGATGTCTTCTCTCTAAATTCAGAAGGAGCAGAGGGTCTGTGCTAGTCCTGGTCCCTCTGATAAGCTAGACAGTATTTCATATCAAACCCAAATGGCATTATTTCCCTCAGTATGTGTCCTCAGTGTCCAAGAGACTTCCAAGTTTCCCTCAATTTTTAGGGGAAAATAAGTTGAGGGGGGAGGTAAGTACATAATGAAGGGACCAGCATCATTTAGTGTGGTAGGGGCTCCCATGCGACATGGCTGCTAAGAAGATTCTGATCTTCTTCTGCCCCCACAGACTGAGAATCTGGTCTTGGAGAGCCAAACAGGAGGAGGATGGAAGTGGAGCAGCCACAGCCAGCAGGCCTTGTGTGCTATCACAGCACAGAGAAGACATGAGGGAAAGAGCCAAGGGGAGTCCATAGTCAGAAAGAAAAACCCACACAAATGAAAACTATCAACTGCACTTGAGCAATAATGAAGAAAGCAGATCAGCAGAGGCAAAGCAAATTCCCACTGCTAGTCTAGCCTCTTCCCTTTCCCTTCCAAAAAGCTAACATGTGCGGGTTGATGGATATCTCCTAAGTCAAAGTCAGCAGCACAAGTAGAATTAATGAAGGCAATGGCATGGAAATGCATTGTATTAATATACCCAAGCAGAAAACAGATTCAAATGACTTTCATAAATGAATCCAAGCTAGGAACAGAAAGAAGATGCAGAGGACAATAGAAGGTAGGGGAGGGGTCTCAAGAAGGGGTGGGAAGACTTTGAAAATGATTACCAGAAGTTATTTATTGGAAGCCCTTGGTGGCATCAACTCAAGAGATGAACTGTCTGATTAAGCTACAACATGAAAACATGGCAGTATTCAAGGTATTGACACCAAAGAGGAGAATGAGGATGAGCAGAGGAAAATTTGAAAATCAAGAAAGTAATGAGAATGACTCCCCAAAAGTACATGTGCAATTGTATGCAAAGTGGAGTCCATGGGGGCAGAGTTCCACCGGACATTGATGGATGAAGTGACAGAGAAGCACTGTTCATTGAGCCTCTGCCACCTGCATTAGGATGGAGCTCTTCTAATAGGGATGGTAACTGTACTGGAGAAGGTCAGGGATCAGTCAGATCTGAGCAGTGGTTAACATTTCCAAGGAAAGATGGATATAACATGAGCATTTCCTAAGACTTCAGACCTCATAATTTCCTGTGAATTTATTGTAGCCAAGATGATGGAATCTCAGGCTGGGGAGTGTGGGTTTGTGACTTTCCCTCGAAGATGCCTATTTTCTTCATCTGGTGAAGAAAAAACGATGGTGGGGATTTTAGTTTCTACCTGTAGCAGAGTCACTGGGCTCACCAACATTCCATCATGCCTCCCCCCCCATTCCTGGCCCCCTTGCTATCTGGGAGAGATTTTTGCAATTCTCTTACAATTTTGGTTAACAGGTTAAATGGAAGTGACACATGTCAACATAAACTAATACATGGAATAGCAAGTGCAGAAACCCTCTAGATATCTCTTTCACTGTTTTTGCCACATTTAAGATGGTATTCCAGATGGTGAAGCCTCCACTATCTTGGATCCTCGGGTAAGTATGTGAAGAATTTCCCCTTTCTCTTCCTTTCCTACCATAGACCTGAATAGATCAGGTGGTATGAGTGAGAAATAAATTTCTGCAATGTTAAGTAAAAGATAAACCTTTGTTGGCTTGAGATTCTGTTAGAGTATTATGGCCTAGCATACTCTGACTAATATACTGCCTACTGGGCACCAATCGCTATCCAAATTGATACTTGCCAAAGCACTGTGACATTAGTAAGCTGTCATAGGATTCTATTATTTCAATTCGACAAGCATTCATTGAGTACCTACTAAGTTCCAGGCATTGTGGTAGGCCCCGTGACTACTGAGATGTGGAAGACCCAGGGTTTTTCCATTTGCCTGGGGAGACAAACTCATGGGCACATAATTATGATGTAGTGGGTGAAGTTTTACTGCATTGTGTTCAAAAGTACCATGAGGAAACCAGCAAGTGAAGTCCCAGAAGCTGAGGTGGGATTAGGGTGTCAGGAATATCCTACAGAGGTGGTGTCTGAGCTGAGCTTTGGAGGAAGCAAATGGATGTATCAGGTAAAGAAGGCTCAAAGAACACTCAAGTCAGAGAATTTAAGAAGATTAGAACACTTTCCTTTTGCTTCTCTTTTGGACCAACTTACCTTTAAAATCTTCTCAGGCATTTCTCCTTCTTGACAGCCTTTCTCACCTCTGCTCCCCCTCCCTCATCACCCACCACCACACACAGAACCTCAACCCTAGGCTAGGTTGCATAGCCCTTCTCTCTGTTTCACTAACATTCCAGCTCCTGGAATTACAAAACAGCATTTTGTAATACACCACCATCTTGTCTTCTTCTCCAGTGTGTTGGAACCTTGATGTCAGGTTCTGTCACTGTATTCCCAGAGCCCAACAGAGAGCTTACTCATCATACTCAAAAAAGGTTTTTTTTTTTTTTGAAAAGTAAATAAAAACCGGAAAAGTGAACAATCCAATTAGAAACAACTCAAGGTTTCATCACAGGCCTAAGGAAATCTGGCTTCTCTCTGGCTACAAGCTCTAGGTATAATGAGGAGAAGGAGATTGGAAGGGAGGGGCTGCACAAGACAGGAGTCTAGGGACCCAGAGAAAGTATGGTCCAGCTGGGAAAAATCATCTGGGCCAGGAAAGGACGGACCTGGGAAAAATCATCTGGGCCAGGAAAGGGCCAACCTTTAAAAGCAAAAGGTGGGGGCAGCAATTCAGTGAGGTGAGGTCATGGAGGTGTCATGAGCTATTGACTTTGTTCAGTCATCAGTATGCATTGACTGTTGACCAAACAATAGCATCTCTGTTTCCTACGATTTCTAATTTCTACAGGAGCCTCTCTGGCTTTCTGGAGTTTCTGTTAGCACATGTAAGCATCTCAATGGTAAATTCCAAGTGTCACAGATGTTATTGGCAGGCTGAGGTCTAAAGATAATCCTGCATCTGGGAATCAACAGATATTTGATAAGCCCTTGCTCTGGATGAGGTGCAGGGATAGGAGTGGGGAAGACACCATGACACACTGGACCTGAGTTCTGGAGTAGTTACAGTCTTCTGGGGAAAGAGACATGTTCTACCCTGTCAATTGACTCCTCAGGGTGAGGGTGGGGTGAAGAACACCCCCAGCTAACATCAGACATCATAGTGGTCCAGGGACTAGAGCCAGGCTGGGCTGGTGCTCATGCTGGAGGCTTAGGATAGGAGAGAGCCAGAAGGGGGAAAAAGCTGTTTCCTATGGATAGCAATAATCAATACCAGGGAAGTCAACTTCTGTGCTCAAGTTCAAGAAAGAAAGACGTGGCCAAAAATGGAAGAATTATTGAAAGTCAGAAGTCAAGAAAAGACTAAACAGTAAAAGACTAGAGGAACAGGATGAGAGGAGAAAGAAGATCCAAGACACTTAGCTGTGAACTAGGCTGAAGATCCCAATGTCCATTTTTATTGGTCTTTAGCCATAACTTTTGTGGGTGGATGGATTTATTTGTAGACTCAGTGTCTGGATGTACATCTATGTAGTGCTTTAAGCCAGGACCCACAAAACCCAGTCCCAGGGTGAGTTAGAGGTCAAGAGAAACCACAATTAAGAGTAATTTTCAGGGACACCTGCATGGCTCAGTTGGTTGGGCATCTGAGTCTTGATTTCAGCTCAGGTCATGGTCGCAGGGTCATAGGATTGAGCCCCGCATCAGGCTCTGCTCTGAGCTTGGAGCCTGCTTAAGATTTTTTCTCTCTCTCTCTGTCCTTCACCTCCTGTTCAGACTCTCTCTCTCTCTCTTTCTCACTCTTTCTCTCTCCCCCCAAAATTAAAATTAAAATAAAAAAGAGTAATTTCAAAGCAAGTACTCCCATCTTTGATTTATAATTTTTCAGATGCAAAGGAGGGCATTGTTGACCTTTAACACATTTCTGTTTTTTTTTCTCTAATCCACTTTGCTCATGTGCTATAGCACTCCAAAGTTATTATTTTCCAAACCACCCTGAAAATTTTCAGCCTCAGTCCTGCCTCCCCAAGACCTCTTGTATTTCCCTTCTTCTCCCTTTCTACAAATTCTGCACTACTGAGTCTAAAGACCTGGACTGCTGAGAGGTGCCCTTCTCAGATGATAGAGAGTGGGCTCAGCCAGAATGCTCGTTAGTAGGTAGAGGGTCAGGGAAGACTGGGAACATTCATCTTTTAAATGTTATAGCCCATCGTATATGTAACAGACCACCAAATGCCAAATGTGAAGCAATGCTTGGTGGAGGCCTAAGGATCTATGTGCAGGCTCAGACAGCATTCCTAAGTCTTCTGTGGAACATCGTGGAGATTTCCTGGGAGAGCACTGTGAAGTGTCCCAGGGAGAACATTCCAGTCCTTCTAGGGAAAAATTAGATCTCCCAGTTCATGCTAAAATTTAGAGGAAGTCTCCCTGTGCCTCTGTGATGGTCCAGATTCTAGATGTAGGTTTGACCCAGCATTTCATGCTTGATTTCCCCCCTCATTGCTTCCACATTCTCAACCAACATTATTAAATGCCTGTGCTTTGATGGTAGGGCACACCTTAGATTTTCCAACTATAAAATGATCCTATTTTATAACACTGCAGGCACCGCATTGCTTGAATGCTTCTCAGTCCTGGAATCAATCCTGCTCAAGCCAAGTTGTTGAAAAAAAAACTCCCCAGCCATTTTCCATTCATCTCAAACGTTGAATTTCCTGACATAATTGCCCAATCCTGGGGTGTCTCTGGCTCTTCGTCTCACAGCTGGAGGAGATTGGTACCATTTCCTTGCAGATAGAAGCAGAGCAGGAGGGTTAGTTCCCTCACAGACAGCGAAAATATAATTTTTTCATGAATAGTGAATTTTCTAGGAATTAGCCTAATCCACAAAATGCACTTAAAGTATGAGAACAGGAATTCAAAGCAGGTCCTGTAACAACAGATGAACCTGTTTAACGACCATGTCAGCCACTTTCCAGCAGACTGGGCCTTTGAGAGGGCTCTGTCCCTGAGGAGTCCTAATCTCAGATATTTCTAGGTAGCCAAATACTATTTCTTAGCCAGCATCTTTCCTGCCTCATGCTTGCATATCAACTTCTCTCCTTGCAACAACACTGTGACAGTTGTGTGTGCTGCCCAGGAATTAGAACAGGGCTTTCCAAAGAGTATTCTCTGGAACCCTGGTCTCTAAGATGAACTGTGCAGAAAGGTTCCTCAATTTAATACATTTGGGAAAGACCTCAGGCTATGGAGATTTACAGTGCAGACTGACTGTGTCTTAGTTTGAGCTCGCCAAGAGCATTTACTAAGATAAAGATTCCCGATTCCTGGAAGATGCAGAACAGAATAGGAAAAGCAGTAAGGGTGAGTTAGAGAGCCAGCTACCACTGTGAACTGAAGTTAATCCCACTGGGGACCTTTGCAGCCAGACAGAACTCGGATCTGTCATCTCACCTGAGGGTGGTGCGGGAGAGCTGGGGTGGCTCCACACCACCTCCATCCCTCTTTATTTGAGGGCTCTTCCTCAGGAGTGTTCATTCCTTGGCATTTCTTATTTGCTTTGGCTGAGGAAAGTGGGCTCCAAGGATTAAACAAGGGCTTCAGGAACAGAAATGTGTGCACTGACCATGGAAGTAGGGCTGGTAAGCACTGAAGGAGGGAGAGGGAAGGATATGGGTGGATGCTGATGGCGTCTGCTGAAGATTGTCAATTCATACACTGTGACAAATTTTTGACAAACCTAGCTCAAACACTTAGCAGGTAGACATATAAAACTGGAGCTGAATGTGGTGCTTCTGTTATGAGAATAGCAAACTTTTCAACCAGGGGGAAAGAAGATACTGGAGAGGTGGGGGTAGGTCTATTTTTTTTCCTGACAAGTGCCTCAGCTCTTTTTTATTATTAATCTTGGATTTTTCTTTCATGTTCTCCACACATCTTTGGAAGCCCTTCTTTTCTGGAAGCCAGTGGACAGATTTGGCTCAGTGAAAGGAAGAAGTGTAGCGGTTGGGCCAGCCACCCAAAGGATGGATGAACAGTGAACTTCCCAGTCCTGGACATAGTCTAACAGTTTAAGGATTCCCTGTGTTTGTGATGGGGAGGAGGGGATATTAAGTGTGGGGACGTTTGTTAGAAGGCCAGACATTCAGACTCTTGAGTTTGTGTTGTTTTAAAGTCTTCATTTTGATTCTTCCTCCAGGATTGAAGGGCAGGGAGAGAGAGAGAGAGAGAGAGAGAGAGAGAAACCAGGACATTTACCCCCTATATCTTTGCTTACTTGGAATCTCTAGCATTAGCTGTGTCTCTCAGTGTCCCTTAGGCAGCCTCAGCCATTATTTGGTTTTTACTGGAAGGCTCTAACTTCTGAACTTCAGACAAAGGATGGAAGACTCAATTCTGCTCCCCATTACACATTTACCTGCTCCCCATTACACATTGTCTGTGGGGAAATCTTCCCTTTTTACAGAACTAGGGTAGGAGGTGGGTCAGGGAGGGTAATGACCTGAAGTCCTAAAGTCATGGCCTGCTGTGGCAAAGGCCATTATCTCTCTTCCCTTACCACCATGTTAGAAGTACCACAAGAAACTCAGCCTGTGCTGAGATTCTTAACCACGTCTCAAGCTTCCAGATTGCTGAGGAGGTGGGGAACTTTTTGCATTCTTAATTCAGAAAGTTGTGCTTGTCTATTGATAAGAAATAATAGTTGTCTTTTGTTCAAAGAGTCAGAAAAATGGATTAGCCCCTTGGGAATATACAGATTTGGTTTAAATTAATCTTCCAAAGATGTATGGAGAACATGAAAGAAAAAAATCCCAGATTAATAATAAAAAAGAGCTGAGGCACTTGTCAGAAAAAAAAAATTAAAGAAAACAAGGAAATCTAATTCCCCAAATCCCAGGAGCGATTGCCTTTCTGCTCTCTGTAGTATTCTGTATTCTAACAGAGCAGTCCTGGGTATACAGTGTGTTTCCAGGACCCTTCTAATTCAGTTTACCCAGTGCCTTCTGATACCTCCCAGGTAAGAGATGCCCTTTTGTATTTTAATTTACCCAATGAAACAAAGTTCTGTGCTGGCCCCAGAGGAAACAAGTGCATTAGGAACTGGGGAAGGAGGCTATGCTTGTTAACTATCTGTTTGCTCCCAGATCCACTTCCTGCATTCTCTATCCCATTTGCTGTCATTGGAAACTACATTTCCCAGACTCCCTTGCTCCCTGTGTGGGGTGAGAGAAAAAGAAAAGCCAGGGTATTTCTTCCCATCTCCCTCTGCTTATTTTGGTGTCTCTGGTAGTGGCTGTGTCACCTCCACTGTTTCAGCTTCCACCAGGCAGTCCCTCCCAGATACTTCCCAGCAGCCCCTGTCAAGGTTTTAATTCCTGCCAGGAGGCCTGGCTTCTGGACTCTGTAGACCCATCTCTTCCCATTGTCCTTCCAGCCCTTAGTTAGGTGATGGTGACTTGCCACTGTTGCTAATTTTGGCTCACCATACTGTCCTCTGCTTGGCATCTTGGTTCTGGCATTATCTGTGCCACAGTTTCCCCAAATCAAATTGCCTCTGGTTTGGAAGACCTGGACTGACTTTCGCTTTTCTGACTAGACCGTCATTATTATAGTGGTCTGTGCTGTGGGTGGGGGACAAAAATTCCCTATTACCCTCCATTGGCCAATGATATGAGAAGATGATTCTCCTAATTGAGGAGTGTGCTAAACAGAAGCTAGGCTACAGAGAACAAGGATGTGGGTCAACATTACTATCACATAATAGTCATAGAGGCCTCTCAATGCTGTAGTTCCCACAATTAGTTCCCTCTGCCCTGACCCAGAACATTCTAGGATTGTTACTATTACTTATTATTATTATCCTATTTTACAAGTATGTAAATTGAAAGCTAACATGAAAGGTCAGCATGGGGTTTGAACACAGGCAGTCTGACTCCGGAGCTTGTACTCCTGATCCCTACTTTGATGCCCTGATGTATTCTCCACATGGTCCCCAAAATAAGCACTGCCCAAGGCCCTCTGTTTCTGATCTTCTCAGACCTGTCTTGGTTTCTTTTGGCTTTAAATGGAAGTTGGGCTGAAGAAGAAATAAAAACATGTCCGATTTTTGCACCTTAGCTTTCATTTGACTTCTAACCGAGACAAGTCTTTAATCAACTCTGCCATAAAATGGTAGAAACAGCCCCTAGGTCCTGATGCTAAGGCTGTAACTATGGGAACCACTTCATAGATACCCACACTCTTTCCAATACAGCAGTAACAAGCCATCCTCCACACTCTCTTACCATCTATAGGAACATCTGAGGGCATTTTCAAGTTGCTGAGTGAAGTTAGGGGTAGGCTCCACTCACAGAATGGACAAAGCTCATTACTCTATGAGGGGGCGGAACCATGACACCAGCCTCATTAGCAAATTTCTGTAAACTGGTGACAACCATTGATGTAAACTTCTTTTTCTTCCAAGAGTGTTTCAGGCCATACACTAAAAGTCTGTGCACCTACCCATTCCCTGGGAGCCAGGCCTCATTAAGAAACGAACTTGTGTCCAAAAGTTCTTCAGAAAGACAAATTAACTAAGCTTTTTATAAACTGTGGCCTTGGGGATGAGGAGGAACTGGGTTATTCCCAGAGAGTCTGCTCCACTGATGCAGGAAGCCTGTTGTCTTGCAAAGAGCCCTTGAATGGAGTGACTGTGAAGGAACAAGGCACCTATTAGGGGAGAAAAGAATTTTCAGAGACTGAACCGGGGCTGACCTGGTTTCTTGTTGGGGAGCTGTTTGTCTGGTGCTGCAAGTAGAATGCAAGAGGGAATGTGTTTCAGGTTTGTGTCATCATCACTATCATCATTGTCCCCGTCAATGACATTATCATCCTCAACCCCAAACATTACTTATTGAGTCAGTTATTACTGCAGCCAAATAAACTTGGGATAATTATGAAATTTGTGTCCACATCTAGTCTCAAGCCACTCAGTCAAATATCTGTCAACCATTTTCCTACTATTTGTGTTGTGCTGGACCACTTGTTCCCCAGCCTGTCTGCACATTAGAATCACCTGAGCCTGGGCCTCCCAATAGACCAATAAAATCTAAATCTCTGGTTGTGGGACCTAGCATTTGTATTTTTTTTTTAACATTTACTTATTTATTTTGAGAGAGAGAGAGAGGGAGAGAAAGAGAGAATCCCAAACTAAAAGTGCAGAGCCTGATGTGGAACTTGAACTCATGAACCATGAGATCATGACCTGAGCCAAAATTAAGTTGGACGCTTAACCAACTGAGCCACCCAGGCACCCCTGGATTTTTTAAAAAGTGCCCCTGGAGACTCTAATGTGCAACTAAAGTTGAGAAGAATTGTGCTAGGAACTATGAAAAGATAAAACAAAACAAAGAAACAAAACAAAACACCTGACCTCTGGGTACTTACTGCCCAGTTAGGGAAATGTATGCAGCTAAATAACAATGTATGTGTTAACTAATGAAATAAGACAACAACTCAAAGGGACAAACAAGTTAGGAAGATGTGGAGGGAAGAGTGGTTTTGAGAATTTGTGAGAGCTTTGTGGAAGAATTGGAAATTGAGAAGGGACTTAAGGACAGTCAGATAGCGGTTGGGTTATTCCAAGCTGAAGTGGCCCAATAGTCCTAGAAAAGGAGATTAAATGTGTTATATTCTGGAAGCAGTGGCTAGATCAAGAATACATTAAATGGTGGGTTACTACGAGAGAAGATTAAAAAGGTAGGTCACCAGCTGGATTGAAGTCAGCCTTGACTAAGCTGCACAGCAGATTTCTAGAACTTCTTCATCATGCATAACTGACATTTTGTATGAATTGAACATAGTACCTACAGTTAACAATACAGTTTGTGCACTTAAAAATGTTAAGAAGGTAGATCTCATGCTAAACATTTTTACCACACACACAAAAAGAACACAAGGAAACAATTAGAAGTGATGGGTACATCTATTACCTTGATTGTGGTGATGGTTTCTTGTGTGTATGCATATGTTCAAACTCATCAAATTGTACACATCATATATATGCATTTTTTATGTATCAATTATATCACAATAAAGCTGTTTTTTAAAAAGTTTATTTTTGAGAGAGAGAGCATGCAGAAGGAGCAGAGAGAGAGAGAGAGAGAGAGAGAGAGAATTCCAAGCAGGCTCTGCATTGTCAGCATAGAGCCTGACACAGGGCTTGAACTCATGAACTGTGAGATCATGACCTGAGCCAAAACCAAGAGTCAGATGTTCAACTGACTGAGCCACCCAGAAGTCCCGATAAAGTTGTTTTTAAAAAGAGAAAGGAAAGAAAATGGCCTTGACTTTAAGCTAAGGTGCTTGCTTGGGTAATGGAGGAATTATTGACTTCTGTGTAAGGGAGTTCAAGACACAGAGATTTTAAATTTCTGTTCATTGGGGGTTTGCATTAATAATGTAATGAAATGTAATATGGACTGGAGTGGAACAGAACGACCTGCAAAGCTATTGCATTATCTCAGGAATGAGAAATTTGACCAAGACAAAGGCTATATATAGAGAGAAAGCTAGAGAAGAATCTCTGGAAGAAGAGTCACTGGGTCCTAGTGACCAATGGGATATTAGAGTTCCTGGCTTGGGTGACTGATTGTGTGGTGGTGATATTAACCAAACAGGAAGGCAGCCAGCCTGGTGTAGTAGAGGCTCAAACTTTGGGACAGCTGGCCTGAAGTTCAGCTGCAGCTCAGTCACTCACTGAACAAATGAGCTTAGACTCTGAGATTTACTTTCCTCATCCATATAGAGGGTTTACAATATCTGCCTTTATGTTAGCTGGGAAGGTTAAAAATAGTGTATATGTAATGCCTACCATAAGGCCTTTCACAGAGTAGCAATGCAGTTGGTGTTATTATTTTTAGTATCATTTCAAAACATAGGGGAAGATGTTAGGATAAGTGGACATTCTATTGAGTTAAGCTTTAGACATGTTATACTTGCAGGATATCTCAGCAGAAAAGTCCAATAGGCAGTAGGTAATATGGGCCTTGTGCTAAAGGGAGGGTCATCTACTTAGACGTGACAGCAGAAATTCATGGAGGTGGATGAGATTTCCCAAGGAAAGTATATACAGAAAGGGGGGTAAAGAGTGGGTTTGGGTTGTATATCAGTCAGGACTCATTACAAGTGATAGAACCCTAACTCAAGTGGCTCAAGGAAAAGAATGGAGAAAGGAGGCAATTTATCGACTCTAGTTACTGAAGTTACAGGAGAAGTTTCACACATGGTTGCATGTTGAATGCAGGTGCTTGGAAGATGTCATGGATGTCGTGAGGATTCTTTTTTCTACTCTCCTGGATGGAATCATTCTCAAATTTGTTTTTGCTGTCTTAGGGCAAAAATGGCCCCAAGGCTTTATTCTATATCTTAGAAATACCAACAGAAAAAAGGCATGTCTTTCTTAGCAGTTCCAGCAAAGGAGCCAAGACTGATTCTCTTTAGCTCATTTCTCTTGTGCCCATTCCTGAGACAATCCCCCTGACTTTATCTGACTTTACCTGAGTCTGGGTTACATGACCCCTTCGAGCGGAGGAATGGGCTCAGGACCACCAAAACAACATGAACTGAGAGTAGAGAAGGTGTGTCTGCACAAAGGAAAACTGGAGGTGCTGTTAATCCACTAGAACAGGAGTCCACAAGTCAAATCCTCCCTCTTACAGTCCTTTTTTATAAATAAAGTTTATTTGGAACAGAGCCACATCCACATGTTTATGCATTATCTACAGTGGATTTTGAGCTATAGCAACAGAGCTGTGTCATTACTACTGAGACCATCTGTCCTGCAAAGCCTAGAATATATACTATCCTACTGTCCTTATAGACTAACTCACATTTTCCTCCACTATCTAGAGCTCTGAGCTTCTCTCTGTGGGTATAACCTCTTCCGAGTCTTTGTAATAATGCCTGGGGGGAATTGTCTTGATTATGCTATTAAAATTTAAAGGATATCCTGGCCCTTTACAGAAAAGTTTACCAACCCCTGCACTAGAACCTAAGTCCATAAGAACCAGAACATTGTCTGTTAAATGTACTGCTGTATACCCAGTGCTGGCAGAATGCCTGATAGACGGTAGGTACTTAATGAGTATTTGTGGAATGAAAAGGGAAGTGGATGCTGGGTTCAAATAAAGATTGTATATCTACTACCAAACAATAGAGAGAATCAACACTTAATGCGGGTCAGCCTGAGGGACAGGAGGGAGAACAGAAGAGAGGGCATTCTAGCAGGAGCCATGTCTCTGGAGCTACATGAGGAGAATAGCTCAGAGAATCAGGCCAACTGCAGGAATGGGAGAGGAGGCTCATCGGTCTGAATGGTAAGAGGGCTCTCAACATGCTGAGTTTCCCCAAAGCTGGGTCAGTGGATGCAGCATGTTGAAGGGTGGGTTGAAGAGGTGGAAACGGTTCAGGTTTGGGGACTTGAACAGATGCTGAGCAATGAAGGGTCATGTGGGAAGGAGACAATCTTTCACATTTAGGTTGATAGGAGGGGAGGCCAGCATTCTTAAAATGCCTGGGTCCCTCAGGAAGGTCTTTCTCTCCTGATCATGGCTTGGAAGTGAACTTCTGAGAACCCATCCTGTCTGCTCTGATATCCATCCTTCAAACAGCTAGGAAGCATGCCACACAAGTCCAATATCATACATGGTTAAAAGGATCTGCTGTCCCTTTACTGACTAAGGGACATTATCCTCCAAGATCTAAAGCTCTAGGCTTTTCCCTGTTGGTTTAACATCTTCTGAGTCTTTGTAATAAGCCCTGGGGGAATTGCCCTGTATACAGTGTTAAAATGTAAAGCAGGAAGTATAAAGGCTGGGCTTTCTTCTTTTTTTCTTGACTTTAATTCAAAGACCCCTTCTACTAACTTTATTGGAGTCTATTAATCCATGTCAAAATCACCCATCTCAGAGGTACAAACTTCCAGTTACAAAATAAATAAGTCACAGAGATGAAAAGTACAGCAGAGGGAATATAGTCAATAATATTGTAATAATGTTGCACGGTGACAGATGGTGACCACACTTAACATGGTGAGCAATGACTAATGTATAGAATTATTGAATCACTATGTTGCACACTTGAAACCAATACAACACTGTATGTCAACTATACTTCAATAATAAATTTTAAAAAATCATCTATCTCAGTTTCAGTTGTATTTAAATCAATTCAAACATTTGCAGAGTCCACTGAAGGCAGGATTCCCTCCCGAGGAATTCTTCATATGCTGGTTTCCTCTGTGTGAGTCTGAAGTGAAATAAGGCTAGTGAAAGAAGCATCCAGCAGGGTTTCAGGACTCAGTAGGCATTCACAAATCCATTTCCCCCTTCCAAAGTGAGCCTGGGATGAGGCTGGTGCTTCCCACTGGCCTTTGATCCTAGGAAGGGGAATTTCAGAGGGCTTTGACTATTTAGCCTCCCTTCAGGGAAAGTAGTCTTCACATTAATTCATTACCCAGGGTTAGACATCCAAGGATGCCCTTGGTATGCTGCTTCAAATAAGCTTTTGCATTTAGGTTTTCCTTGAGAAAAGTTGCTTAAGATGTCACCCAAGCTAGGAGTTTCAGGTTTCATTAAGTCATTCCCTGGGAAGAGAGAAGACATTCTGCTGCTAAGGCAGGGCCCTCTCTCAAGAGTGCCATTATGCCCTTCTTACCCTGGCTGGTGGTGGCCTCTCGTGTGGTTGTGAGGATAAAAACACAGATTGTGAGCCCCTGGGTGAGACCTGGCCTGCCTACCCCTCATTCTTTGACAGCTGATTCTTCTGGACACAAATCAAGTCAGAGATGGGCCCCGGCTTCACAAGACACACTGGGCCAGTGAACATGGGGATTTGCTGAGAGTCACTCCCCGTCCTCACCAATGTCCAGCTCTGCACCCCCACTCCAGGGGCTTGTTGATCTGGATGCCTCCCGGCCCCCTCCCCCGGGACCTCACACAGTGTCAGTGTGAACCTAGGACCAACATAGGCCCTAAGAAATAAAATTAATGAGGGTGAGCAGGGAGGGTGGGGTGAGGATATTTCAGGCTCCTACTAACGTCTGGAGACGTATTTAGAATTTCTTTTGGGGATCCTTTTGCAATCCTGTGTGTTCCAGCTTGCTGCCACTAGGGGCTGCTGTTGTCAGGGAGTAGAAACAAACCGAGAACTGTTTACAAAGGGAAAAAGAAAAAAGACAAAGCAATGATTATTTCAGTTCGTGAATATTTTTGTGGCTGGGGTGGTGTGCTTGCTCTCTGCCCCCATTTTGCAAGTATGTGACTCCTTTCTTACCGAGTGGCCCTGCCAGGACGGCCCCATTAGAAGGTCCCTTCCATTTGATCTGTAGGCTTTGTGTTGACAGGTGCAGGCTGCTATGGCTGATGCAGGGCCAGGCTGGACTCCGTGCTTCATCCAACAGAGTACCTAGAGAGAAAAAGCTCTTCTGAAGACATGGAGTGGAGTTGGGTTTTCCATTATAAGTTGGGTAATGAATATGGAAGAGAGCAAACTAGATTGGGAGGCAGGCTGTGATCAGCCTATCTCCACAGATTCTGTAGTTCTCCACAGGGCTAACACCAAGATAAGGAAGAGTCAATGCTTCAATTTAATCCTGCATGACTTTAATGGGCACCTACTATGTACAGGATACCTTACTCTAGTTCAACAGCATTTATTTAAGCCCTCGGAAGAGCCAAGTTAGAAATTTGTAAGGTGGGGTAGGGGAAGAGTTGAGAGGCTTTTGATGACAGCTCACAGGAGCAAGGAAAGTAAGGAAAACCTGTAAATTGTATTTATTTAATTTACCAGGAAACAGAAACTAGAAGAGGCAAACAGTGAATTAAAGGGTAGGGTGTATGCTTTCTTTATTTCTTATGGCTAAAAAGCATGAAAGCTGGAAAAATGAATCCCTGCTGAAGAATGATTTCCTCCATATTGCTAAAAGGTCATGGTGGAATTGTTTTATTATTATTATTGTTATTGTTGTTGTTGTTATTCTTATCTTGGACATTTTTTGCCAGTGTGAGCAATTGTCTGCAAAGGACATGCATTGTTACTTGTCAATTTAGCCTCAAAAGAAAACAAAACAAATAAAAATCCATTCCTCCCTTATTGGAAATAGACCTGAAATTGACAGCATTAATAATGGGATCTTCCTGCTGCAGAATTTTGGTCTGGGCTTGAGCACTCTTATGGTTTGGCACTTTAGGCCCCAGGAAAGGATTTTTTATGAGGGCAGAATCCAGGCAGGACTTCTGCATTTGCTCTCTGCAGCCCTCCGCCGGGAGCAGACAGCACTGGAGGGAAACAATGACAGCCTACAGCCATCTGTACTAGATTTTCCTCATGCATCCAGGCAGCCACAATCCAGGCATGCTTTGGTGTCTGCCCTGGCCCTCCAGACACAGTGGGAGATTTCTGGACATAGAGTCAGGACCTGTGTGTAGAGGGACAGGGGAGCAGTCAGGGAAATGTGTGCCTACTCCTGAAACCCATGAATATATGGAAACTTCTTTACCCTCTATTGCCTTATAACAGTGTACAATGAGTATGTGGGAAAATGTGTGGAATGAGTCTGGTCCATTGTCTTGCATGTAGTAGGTGCTCACAAATGTCATTCCCTCTTCTTTTCCCTTCCCTATGGACTTGCTCCCCTGCATCAACCATTCCAAGGATTCTGTTGAGATTTCTGTTGGTGTTTCAGGAATGTCCAGTGTGGTCAGCTCAAGGGGGGAGGGCAATTTCCCCAGACTCTCCAGGGCCAAATAGGAGAACAGCATCCAGGTGGAGATCTGGATGGAAAACTAGTAAGTCAAAAACACACCTAATGGAGAGGCTGTTGGAGAGCGAAAGACCTCATTTTGCTGAGAATAACAGCAAGGGGCTTTAAGTGTCTATGGATTCTGCGTGAGTTGTGTATTTTCTGCTTGTAAAGCATTTGACAGGTTTTTAAATGCATCAAACTGAGCAGATTTGTTGTGAAATGCAGCACACATGTGCTGAGCATTTTAGTAGAATCATAGCTACCAGGAATGCTTTTCTTCTGGTGTGAAAATACAAAGACAAATGCCTCCTCCTTCCTTTGATCACAGTTCCCAGCGCAGAGATCTCTGGATTTACATAAATAGAAAGATTAATTTGTATGTCTGAAAATCACACTCTACCAGATTTCTCAACTTTGTCTTTTTTTGTTGAAGGCTCAGCACTCAGGGACTCTTAGAGATGGAAGTGACCTACAGTCATTGATACTAACCTGTCTGAGAAGTTTCATCTATATCCTCTCTGTCTAAAGGGTGGTCCAGGAACAGCAAGCATCAGCATCACCTGGAAGCTCACTGACAATGGAGAATCTCAGCTGCACCTCAGACCTAAAGAACCAGAATCTGCATTTTAACAAGACTTCCACGTGATTCACCAACAACTGGAGTTTGTGAAGCGTTGTTCTCCTTCAGCTCTGACAGTTGCCACCCACTTCCCTGGAAGAGAGCCAGCTCTTCAAAATTTTTCTACTCATTAGCCATCATGAGCTTTCTGAAGCATGAGCTATCTGAAGCAGCATGTAGTATGTCAGCCCCCTCTTCTCCACACAAAACACTTAATTGACTCACCCAACAAATATTTATGGTCTGCCGACTCTGTGCTAAGTGTTCGTGGGGGAGGAAAGAAACGTATGTGAAGAGAGTGGCTCTGCACCCCATTGCCCTTCCTTCTCCAGACTCCTGATGTATTCAGGTGGTTCTCAGATGATATGGCTCTCTGACCTCGTTGTTATTCTTCTTCAGTTCATCCCAGGTGTCAAAGTAATTCTTTTAGCATCAATTCATCAAAAAATATTTATTGAATCCCTCTTAAAATCAGACACATAAACAAGATCATGTATTTCTTTTTTTTTCTTCTTTTTTCTAACCATATGATCCAGCAGTCCCACTTCTGGGTATTTATCTAAAATAACTGAAATCAGGATCTTGAAGAGATACGAGCACTCCCAAGTTCATTTCAGCATTATTCACAGTAGCCAAGATGTGGATACAACCACAATAGCTATCAGTGGATGCATGGATAAAGAAAATGAGGAAACGTTAGAAAATGGAACCTTAGAAAAGAGGGAAGTTCTACAATACGCAATGACAGAGATAAACCTCGAGGACATTATGCTGGGAGGAATAAGACAATCACAGAAGGACAAATACTGCATGATTTCACTTACATGAAGCATCTCAGATATTTAAATCCAAAGATTCAGAGTGGTATGGTGGTTTCCCGGGGTTGGGGAAAAAAGGAAATAGGGAGTTACTAATCCACAAGTACAAAGTTTCAGTTAAGAAAGATAAAGAAGTTCTAGAGATCTGCTGTAGAAGATTGTACTTGTCATTAACAATACTGTATTTATACTTAAAAATTTGTTAGGGGTGTAGATCTCATGTTGAGTGTTATTCACCATAAAATTAAACTTAAAAATCACATATTTCCAGTATAACAAATTAATAATTTAGGGGGACTTCTGTAGTCTGTACAGAATTGTCTGGAGTCTCTAGTGTGAGTTCCATATCTACTACTAATTAGCTGTGTGACTCAGGGGCAAATTCTTTTATTTCTCTGGGCATCTTCATCCTCAAGTGTGGTTACTGGAATACATCACTAAGGTCCCTTCACATTCTACATTTTTTCAAGATACTGTGAAAAAGAAGAAAAAGAGACACTCTGTCACATCGCATTGCTTGGTGAGCACCACTTCCTATCCGCCATATTTGTTGAGCTCATCCCTCCCTCAGTGCCAGCACATTCCTAGGCCCTGGAGAGGTAGCAATGACTAGAGCAAACAGTCTCAGCCCTCATGAAGCTTCCATCCTAGGAGGGAGAGACCAATGAGAGAGGGCCCATGAATGAGCCTCTTGTCTAGCAGCTCTAACCCACGTACTGCAGCTCAGGCAGAGTGCTGCTGGAAAGGCAACAGGAGGAGAGTCAGGAGAGGATTTGCTTCTTCTATCACTATAGCCCTCTCAGTTTTTCATCTGTTTTGCAAGCAGACTTCTTAAGACAGAGGGAATGAATAAAGTAAAATAGAAACCCTTTGTTTTTTTGCCAAACTGACTCTTCCATTTAACACTGACTCCCACCACAAAAACTATGTTGCCTTTCCTGTGCAGCAAGAAGAGGGAAAGAGGAGAGAAGCAGAAACCTATAGCATTAGAGAAGCAGTAATCTTTCACTTCACCGGCCACATTTTTCACTTCTTGGGCCGCAGGAAAGAGCCCATGAAGTGGGCTCTGAGGTGTGATTTACAGAGGCTTGCTTGTCAGGCCACTCCACTGGGCGCTCTGGAAGCAAAGATCTGTTATAAAATGGAAAATGCATGTTTACAGGCTGCCCTGGTGCAGATCTGGGGGTGAATGCTTAAGAGCTGACTCACTGACATTTCCCGGGAAGGTTCTTTCAAGCATCTCTGCTGCAAACAGTGAGAAACAGAGGATGGCCTTTCTATAGGATGCCTGCCATTCTGCTGGTGCAGGGAATCGTTTGCAGGAGGAAATGATGCCTTGAACAAGCTTGGTGATGGAGAGGCATTTCCAGAATGTTCCCATACAAAGACTGTGTCCTTTCCCTCAGGCAACTCCAGCTGAATGCAGACTTCAGTCCTAAAGTCTCCCAGAAGCTCCTCTGTTTGGCCATGAACCCACCATTCTGGAGGCTCCAGGAGCTTCTCACTGATTAGACAAAGACTGTTGGGTATCTGCCATACTCAGGATCTGCTCATCCTTAGCTGCATGGCCCAAAAAAGACCTAGTCCTCTTTGCTCCCTTCCCAATTCCTTGACTGACCGTCCAGGGTCTCAGTGACCAAGTAGGGTACTGGAGCTTTGAAAAGATTATAAGCCCTGCTAACCCCTTTGCATCAGTTAGGGTTCTGGGATGCATATAACAGAAAGCAAATGGGAAAGATATAACAGGTCAGAGTTGTTCTGTCTCAAGTATGGATGCCAGGGCCACTACTACTTCCACCATTGCCATGATAAATGGCTTCATCGTGGGTCGTTTACTTTTAAATGGTTTTACTTTTCCTTTCAGCACTTTTTGAAGACTCAAGTTTTGAAGAGAGAGCATCTGCTCTAGCTATCCTGAGGTGGATCTGGCTCCTTTAGTTTTATAATGAAAGGTGATCATCTGGAATTGTTTTTCACCAAGACTATCCCCAATGGGGAGGAAAGGAAATAATTTCCCAATGGAAAAGCGGTGGGCCATTAGGGAAAAAAATGGATGGCAGGTAACCAAAGCTGATGGATATCCATGACACAGTTGGTCCAGTGTCCATTTTGCAAAAGACAACGAAAAGAAAATCCAGAGGAAGATGTCTAAACCTCTTCCAGTCTTATCCTCTTTGTCTTTTGAATATATCAGAGGTATCACATATGAACCCCCATCTGGATTGGCATGTAGGGACCTGGTCCCAGCCCCACGATGTCCCAGCTTGATGTCTTTGTCTGTAAAATGGGGCTAGTCTTGTCAGCTCTGCAGTGTTGCAGTGAACTGAATGAGGAAACGAGTGTAAATGTTTTTGAAGAGCAGAGCTCATCCTGTAATTGAGAGATATTAAGCTTGCTCTGAATAGGCCAGCTGTGCCTGATCACCAGCTTTTCATTTCCTCCTGTCCTCACTGCCCCTTTTAATTTGCGTTTGCTCTGATTTATTTAGTTGGTTAGTTTTACTCTGCTTTATTCCTCAGAGGGTTTGGCTTTCAGGTAGCAGAATTTCCTCCTTCATTCCCTGGCAGGCTGGTTTTTGCTCACATCTCTGCTTCTGTGATTTCATGAGGGTGTTTTTTCTCCTCCTTTGGGTATCACCTGCAGCCTAGGAAGAGCTGGAACAAGTGTGGAGCTTACCCTTCGATGGACAGCCTCTCCTCGGCACCCAAAAAGGACCAGGGTACATTTTTCTCATGCAGGCTCCCACAGAATTATTCCCAATCTCCTGCCCCAACACATTTTCCTATTCCTCCTCTTCTTCCTCCTTTACTTTTTTCTTCTGTTACTGCATTGGGACCACTTGGACCCAACAGGTTGAGTAAGATACTGTCAGGATCTGTCAGGTTTTTGGGGTCTTGGTATAACTAAAAATTGATATACATAGCTAAAAAAAAGCTTACACATTTTTCAAATTTTAATTATCACTTTATTGTAATCCAAGGGGCTCTTTTAGGAATGAATATCTCTGATGGTACATTAACTTTTACTTGAAATTTATAAATTCTTTTAGTTTAATGCCATTTTTTCCTCTAAATTCGAGTACAAGGAGGACACTCATTGGAATGAGCAATGGATGTTATATGTAAGTGATGAATCACTAAATTCTACTCCTGAAACAATCATTGCACTATGTTAACTAACTTGGATTTAAGTAAAATTAAAGAAAAAGAAATAGTACATGTAAGGTAAAATATCTGTATGCTGAAAACTATAGAAACCATATGAAATAAATTAAAGAAGACACAAAGAAATGGAAAAACATTCCATGCTCATGATTGGTAGAACAAATATTGTTAAAATGTCTATACTACCCAATGTAATCTACACATTCAATGCAATCCCTATCAAAATAACATCAGCATTATTCACAGACCTAGAACAAACAATTCTGAAATTTTTATGAAACCAGAAATGATCCCAAATAGCCAAAGTAATGTTGAAAAAGAAAACCAAAGTTGGAGGCATCACAATTCCAGACATCAAGCTGTATTACAAAGATGTAATCATCAAGACAGTACGGTACCAGCACAAAAACAGACACATAGATCAATGGAACAGAATAGAGAATCCAGAAATTGACCCACAAACATATGGCCAACTAATCTTTGAATATCCAATGGAATAAAGACAGTCTCTTCAACAAATGGTGTTGGGAAAACTGGACAATGACATGAAGAATGAAACTGGACCACCTTCTTACACCATATACAAAAATAAACTCAAAATGGATGAAAGACCTAAAGGTAACACAGAAAACCATCAAAATCCTAGAGGAGAAAACAAGCAACAACTTCTTTGAACTTGGCTGCAGCAACTTCTTCCTAGACATGTCTCTGGAGGCAAGGGAAACAAAAGCAAAAATGAACTATTGGGACCTCATCAAGATAAAAAGCTTCTGCACAGCAAAGGAAACAATCAACAAAACTAAAAGGCAACTGATGAAATGGGAGAAAATATTTGTAAATTACATATTGGATAAATGGTTGGTATCCAAAATCTATAAAGAACTTACCAAACTCAACACCCCAAAAACAAATAATCCAGTGAAGGAATGGGAAAAAGACATAAACAAACACTTTTCCAAAAAAGACATCCAGATGACTAACAGACATGTGAAAAGATGCGCAACATCACTCATCATCAAAGAAATACAAATCAAGACCACACTGAGATACCACCTCACACCTGTCAGAATGGCTAACATTAACAACTCAGGCAACAACAGATGTTGGTGAGGACATGGAAAAAGGGGAACCCTTTGCCCTGTTGGTGGGAATGCAAACTCGTGCAGCTACTATGGAGAACAGTATGGAGGTTCCTCAGAAATTTAAAAATAGAACTGCCTTACAATCCAGCAATTGCACTACCAGGTATTTATCCAAAGGATACAAAAATGCTAATTCAAAGGGGCACATGCATCCCAAAGTTTACAGAAGCACTGTCAACAATAGCCAAATTATGGAAAGAGACCAAATGTCCATCAACACCAAATGGATAAAGAATATGTGGTGTGTATATACGTTCATACAATGGACTATTACTCGGTGATCAAAAAGAATGAAATTTTGCCATTTGCAACAACATGGGTGGAACTAGAATGTATTATGCTAAGTGAAATAAGTCAGTCAGAAAAAGACAAATGCCATATGATTTCACTAATATGTGAATTTAAGAAACAAGATGAACATAAGGGAAGGGAAGGAAAAATAATATAAAAACAGAGGGGGAGGCAAGCCATAAGAGACTCTTAAATACAGAGAACAAACTGAGGGTTGCCGGAGGGGTGCTGGGTGGGGGATGGGCCAGATTGTTGATGAGCATTAAGGAGGGTACTTGTTGGGATGAGAACTGGGTGTTATATGTAAGTAATGAATCACTAAATTCTACTCCTGAAATCATTATTACACTATATGTTAACTAACTTGGATTTAAGTAATATAAGATAAATTAAAAAAAAAAAGGAAATAGCATGTATTGGATCATTCACTTCGTAGAAATGTATTTTACTTGATTTATCTGTCTTCCCATCAGCATACATGCAAAAGAAAAAGAGGTATTTGGAATGATAATGTTATAATTTCAAAAATATTCACATTATTTTAATAATATCTATTTCTAGGGGTTAGATTTGGTATAATTTTTTTATACCAAAATTTTTTATACCAAATTTCTTCTTTGTAGATTCGGCATTGCTTAAAATCTTTAGAATAAACACAAACTATTTTTTTTTAGCCAAATGCAATCATTACCCTCAAAAAAAAAAGCATCTTAAAGGAAAGGACTCTGTGTTCACTGAAAAATCTGCTGTATAGATGAATAATTTAAGATTAGATTCTTAGGATAGCATACATAGGTTACTTATGTTTACATAAACTTAGTATATCTTTAAATCTCCCTAATTTATAGCTCAGATACATATTTGTTAAGCTTAAAGTCTTCCCATTTAGACATTTTTCTGTATGTTAATATATGGCCATGACATTGTTGAAGTGTGACACACCTTGCTGCACATGTTGGGGTGCACAGCTGGAGATAAACCTGGGGCAGAGGGTGAAGAACTAGCTCCTGTTCTAAAGGCAAATAAATTTATTATGATAAGTACTACCAGAGCAAAGCAAAAAGTGAATATACGATGAATTAATGGTGTGAGGGAAGAGCTGAAAGGAAAGACTCCTGTCAGAGTGACAGCAAGCTTAACATTGTGATTTAAGGCCCTCTTTTTATGCCTCCAGTTTGGGCTTGATATAGAGACAGTCCCATGCTTTAAGATTCTCTCTTGTTCAAGTTATTTTTCTCTGGGTGGCAATTTTTCTGCTCTCAATTCAGGGCGAGTGAGCTAAGAGCAAGTGTGTTGCTAGGAGAAGCCTAGCCTGTGGAAATCGGTGAGGATAGGCTGTTTTTCCTAATCTCTAGCCCCTACTAAGGAAAAGCCCTGGGGAGAGTGGATCATAGTGCCCTCTGTAAAAGTGGGTGGCTTTAAATTTGAACTGGTCTGGGAAAATTACATTTCTCCAAATTTATGCCAACATTTGGACCCAAGCTCAGATATTGCTGCCACCCAAAGCATTGATGTTTATCTAGGACCATCCAAATTTTACCAAAAAGCAAGGAATAAATGATCCAAGTACTACTGAAACTGTGGGAAATCGTTGAAATTGCTTGCTATAAAAAGAAGAAATCAGACAATACATGCATATATTTTTACTCATGGAGAAATATGTGGCTTTCTTTCATATGTATTTTAATATACACTGCATCATATTGAATATTTATATAAATTCATCTAAAAAGGTCTGCAAATCTCATAACAATGGTGGCCTTTAAGGGGAAGGGAGGAGACCAAGTTTGGGCATGGGGAGCAGAGACCTTAGCCATGGGACATCTGTGATATTCTCACATCCCTCTTCTCTCTTCCTCTCTTTCTTTTCCTTCCTTTTGTTTATCTTTTTGAGAAATAGAGTCGTACTTTACTTTCACAACTAAAAATTACTTTTAAAGATTTGGGAATATTATTTTCCAGAAAAGTCTGGTTGTACATTTAATAACTTTCTAGTCAAATTGTTTGTTTTGTTGTTTTAAAAACCAATTTCTGCATAATAGCTATGTTTTGTGATGCAGCTGATTCCATATGGTCACTGGGATGAATAAATATATCAAAAATATGTTTTTGTCTTGTTTTTTATCTGAATAAAAATTCTTGTTGGATGGATGGATGGTTGGATGGATGGATGAATTGGGAGTTGGATGGATGGGTAGATAGGTAGATGATTGGATAAATGGTTGGTTGGATGAATGGGTGGATGGAAAGATGGATAGATGAATGATAAATCTGGTATGAGAGATAATTACTTGTTAGATTAGGGATGACCTTGTGCACAGGTTATAAATTTGAAAAAAAAATGAGTTAAAATACATTCTTATTTACTTCTGGCCATAACTAAATTTGATAAAGGCAGTATTTCTTGTCTTTAAAAAACTCAGCAAAATAAGGGATTGGATGATGATGTAAGTCTAATACTAAGCTGAAGCTGAGACTTTGTCGAGATGCAGTAGGGAGTAATAAACTGTTTCTTCTCTCTCAGTGAAATGAGAAGAAAACATACAAATGAACACTGAAATCGTTTAGGAACATAGCAGGGTGATTACAGAAGTTATAGGGAGGATAGTAGTGCCCAGAGGTGTAGCAAAGCAGTCAGGAAAACTGAATCTGCCACACAAAGATGGGTTTTATTCCAAAAGAGAGAACAGAAGGAGACAGTCCCTGGCAGCCAAGTTTGCTCTCCACCCCAAATATGATACTGGCACTAATAATCTCATAGAAGGAAGCAAAAGACTCATCCTCTCATGGACCTTCAGTGAGAGGAGACTAGAAAAGTCCATTTTTGTTTGACCAGAGTGAGAATTATGCTTTTTTCTAAATGATCACCACCTATTCACTTTTCACTTCCCAGCTCAGGGTCACTGTCCACTCCCCCCACCCCCCAGCAGGGTCTCTATATTTTTGCAGATATGGATATGGAGAATAATGAAGACTGAATGTGAAGCATAAAACTTTATCCTGTTTCCATTACTAGCCTATTCTGCCCCAGCCTATCAGGGAAAACGAAATCTTTTCTCGAAGCTCTAGAAGGCTTTCAGCAGACATCTAGCCAGAAAATGCCTCCTGGCTCACACAGCAAAGAATATACAGGGCCACAGCTTGAAAAGCTCAGTGTTGTACAATGGCCTGAGGCTGGTGGGTTTTCCTGGAGCTGCAGACATTTTCAAAAAGGGAATGCCAAGGCAGAGAAACTGACCTGGAAATTAGAGGGAACAAGAAAGAAATGTTTGCCTATTTCATACAACCATCTAAAGAGGGCAGACTGAGGCTCTGGGTGCAAAGAAGAAGAAAAGAGAGAGAGAAAAAGTCCTCCTCCCTCCCTACTCCTACCCCACACAAAGGCTGGCAATGATTGACTTTGAAAGTGCCATATACACATCTCTGCTTAAAACACATGCTGTCAAACTTGTTTTTCTGCGTCTTGAAAAATTCTGTCAAATGCCATAAGCCATTCTGTCAAGAAATCTCTTGTTTTTAACTGCCAGATCCTTTGCCTTGCCTCTTTCTTCTTCAAAGCATTAACCTTCTTCTTGGGCTTTTGGCCAAATATCATGGAAGAAATGGATGCTCTAGTTGGTCGTCCCAATGATGGAATGTACTATTTCACAATACACTAAGCCACAGACCTCAAACTCAAATACCTACAGGAGCTGGGCAGGTAACATAAATGAACAAAGCAGGCCTGATGGTAAAGTAGACTGTCTTCATCCCACCAAAAAGGGGAACCTTGTCCTGAGCTCTAGCTAACAGTTGACCTGCAAGTCTGATGTTGCCAGATCTGCAGATCCATTTCATCTGTTTTAGGAGCAATTATCTTACCTTTTCTATTTCTCTGATTTTTATGTTTCTTTGGGGGCTGCTGTTCAGCTTGCAGTAATGCTCCAGTGGCAAAGCTGTGCTACCTCCTTCCCACACCCCATCTTTTAAGGAATTGTTTTGTTTTCCTCTTATTCCATGACTCTAAAATGTGATTTACCAGAAGTTACTTCTGGTAGCTGCACAATAGCTGCACAATAACTACACAGTTATCTTCTCCAAAACTTTTCCAGGAATGGGCACCTAGCCCAAGCTAAAATGATTCTAGTTCCTCACCCTCCTGGCCACAGTGATTGGTCCAGGAGGCCTGGTCATGTGACCCAAGTTGGCCAGTTAGTATTTTTTCTCTCTTTCTCCCTATCCCCATTTCTTTCTTTCTTTTGTTGGATCTTGGGTGAAAGAGTATTCTTTTCATCGTGAATCTGGGAGGGTATCAGCTAGGAAATCTTTGGTGGCCCTCACTTCAACCTTGTGGAAGAATCTAGCCTTAGGCAATTATGCAAATACCAGAAATCAGATTGAAAATCCTGAGGGCAGCCAGGTTCCCAGCCTCTGTTGTCTCAGAGAGCAGCTCCCTTCCTATTATTTTCCAGGATTGATTCATAGAAGTAAATAAACTCTTTTTGCCTAGCCAGTTTGAGTTGAGCTTCTGTCACTGGTAAGTCAAAAAACCCTGACAGTTATGTGGACTCTGTGGCTGGACTCCTTGGGTTCAGTCTGCATCTGAGACTTGCTCTGTGATCTTGAGGAAGTTTGTTAAACTCTTCATCTCAGTTTCCACAGCTGTAAAATGGTATCAAAAATAGAACTTACATTGTAATGTTACTGTAAAGATTAAGAGAATCAATACATATAAAGCATCCAGAACATAAATGTTGTCATCAAAGTGTGATCAAATGGCAAAAAATTATTTTGAGAAAGAGAGGGACTCAATGAGTCTGTTTGCAACTGTACCCAAACTGTCTGCACTTCTGCTCAAAGAAAAATTTGAAACCTAAAAAGGTGATTCCTCTTCTATCAGGTTCTCACCCTTCAAAGAAATGGCCGAAGAAAGATGTTTCTCTTTTCCCTTCCCAAAGAGAAGGAAAAAAAAAAGAGCTTTATAAAATCACATTTATGTTATATCAAGAAATTAGAAAACAAAGTAGACAAGAACTCTAGAACAAGGTGGAACTCATTAATATTCTGAGAGGGACAGAAAGTTGAAGAGAGAGTAGAGTCATTATAACACATTTAAACACCCACTACAAAGAGAAGTTACTAATGGGTGAGTGTAGGTATAATTTAATGCTTGCATTTATGAGAAAATCCAGGAAATGACAGGCCTGTAATTTTGACTTCAGAGAAGAGGTAATGGAAATGCTGCTCAGACTTAGAGCAGCAGAGTGCTGTGCAAGCTATTATTTAATTAGAAATTGTAAGCACAGATTCAAACAAGGGAAGTACTCTCATTTTGCATGCATTAGGTTCCTTGGCACCCTGAAGAAATGAAGAGGCAGCAGAGAAGGGAGCTACTAACTTCTTCAAGAGGACCTATCTGAAATGCAGTCGAGGGTGAGAATCTGAGGTCATGAGTCCAAGAATACCTTGCAACCTGCCTTTACCCTCAAGGCCCTTGGTGTTTGTCTCAAAAGGAACAATGTCATCTTCAAGAACAGGAAAGAGAAAAATAAAGTTGGGTAGCAATTTCCATGTTTTAGGAGCTGAACTGAGAAATGAAGGGATTAAATGGCAAAGGAATTTCAGTTTTGATAGGAGAATCAGCTTTCTGAAGTCTAATGATAAAACATTAGGTTGAGGCTATGGAGTCAGAGTGTGGCGTCTCCCCTTTTGGAGATGGTCAGAAAGGGATGTCATAGCCATCTGAAGACAAGAAAAGTGAGTGAGACAGGTCCATTTAGGGTGACTTTATGGCTATTTTACTCACTTCCACTGTCTGCTCAACACAACATATCACCATGAGTTATACTGACATTAACAGATTGTCATGGAAAGTTTCAGCACTAAATCTTTTTTAAATATAAACAAAGATTTCATGAAAATTTCATGTTACCTGGGAAGCCCTCACTGTTAAAATGGTGGGAGAAGGCAGTTAGAGCACTGAAGAAACTCATGGCTCTGTTTGACATCACTGTTTTTTTCAAGGTTGAAGAGCAACCTTTAAAAAAATTGGTTATTTCCCCCTAAATGGCCATCAGTGGACAAAAGGATAGAAAAGATGTGGTCCATATACACTGGAAAATGATTCAGCCATAAGAAAGAGTATATCCTGCCATTTGTGACAACAACATGGATGACCCTTGAGCACCTTAAACTAAGTGAGGTAAGTGAGACAGAGAAAGGCAAGTACTGTATGATATCACTTATATGTGGCACTCAAAAAGTCATGAAGAAAAACGGAGAGTAAAATGGTAGCTACCAAGGGATGGAGAGGAGGATAAGAGTGATGTTACTTAAGGGCACAAACTTGCCATGAGTAGTAAACAGGTACAGTATAATGAATACAGATAGTACTGTATTATAATTATGTAAGGTGATTGATATTGCTACAATGGCAATCCCATCATAATATATAAATGTATCGAAGTAACACACAATGTTATATGTCAAAATTATCCAATAATTTCACCCACTATGTCAAATTTTTCCAATAAAAATGATTATTTGTAGGTCAGACATTTCCTTCTAGAGGATCAGAAAAAGGGTGGATCATCATCCCCAACATTTATTTCATTCAGTCTTATTTAAAAAGGTTGAAAAAAGAAAGTAAATGAGAGATTGACCTGGAGAATCCATGGAGAATGCATTTTATGGGTCAGTTTAATTGGTCCTAAAACAACTTAGCCTGGTCACAAAGCCAAGGGCCCCATTACTAAAAGTATTTTTAAATTGTCTCAGAGGACACCACTCTTAATTCAGAGAATAGTTTTGTGTCTCTTAGGGTCTGAAGGCTCATCCCATCGCATAGTTGTCAGTTTAATCTCCAGGCTATACCCACAGGAGGCAGCCAAGTGCAGAGAAGCAATATTATTTCAACCAGATGACACAGATTCTTTTCTCAACTCTGGTTCTGATTCTGGTGACTTTAGGCAAGTCACTTTTCCTATTTAAGACATTTTTCTTTACTATAAACTTGAAGAAATAAAGAGTGGTTGACTTCTAATTTCCCTTTCAGCATTAAAGATCTATAGAATAAGTCCTTTCTTTTTTTTTTTAACGTTTATTTATTTTGAGACAGAGAGAGGCAGAGCATGAACAGGGGAGGGGCAGAGAGAGAGGGAGACACAGAATCTGAAACAGGGTCCAGGCTCCGAGCTGTCAGCACAGAGCCTGACGCGAGGCTTGAACCCACGGACTGTGAGATCATGACCTGAGCCGAAGTCAGATGCTTAACGGACGGAGCCACCCAGGAGCCCCTAGAATAAGTCCTTTCTAGAAAGAGAAACTGTAGTGTGAATTCTATGAAAATGTATTTTGGGAGAAGCAAATTTAATAATGAATAAAATGCTGACTGAGAAGGCTGGACAGAGCAAAGCCAGCACCAGGATTGCTTCAGACCAGGAAAGAAGAGTAGAGCATGTTATGGGGAACATGATGGCAGGGAAAGGACATTACAAGCCTGGAAAGGTAAAGGCAAGAAAGAATTAAGGAAAACAGGGAGCAGAGTCAATGCAAATGGCATTGGGTTCTACCCCAATCTCTGCTCTGAGGTTCATCCTTCAGGCAAGTTTTAGATTTATCTCCTTGAAGCCTTCCCAGGCCAGTTTCATTTATAGTACTCTGGACAGGTCAGGTTTCTCTCAGAAACCATCAAGTAGCTCCTCATGGCCTGGAGAATAAAGTCTCCATATCCTGTCTCTAAAATTTGTCTTCTACCTATCTTTCTAGACCTCTCTTTAACCTGCCCCTGGCAAATGCTAAATACTTTATCCTTTCTGGACTGTTCCTGAATGTCCTTCCATTGTTTCCACTTTCTGGAAGGCCCTTCAGCTCCATCACTACTGGTGGAAATACACTCATATTTCAAGATTTATGGTACCATTCCTGACTTCAGGAGTATTTTATCCATCAGGTCCTCAGAGTTTTCAGGAGCCTGTTACAATGTTTGAGACCTGCAGTGGAGGTGAAAAAAATAATGAACCTCAAAATATGAAAAACAAAAAATTAAAATAATATTTTTAAAACAAATGTTGACAACAAAATATTGCATTTAATCTGAGAACTGGGTGCATTTTAATATGATTACCATGTCTTGGAGTGGAGTTTTCAAAGGAAAAAGTACTTGGGGCTTACAGATGCTTCACAAGAGAAGATTCCTGTTTAAACTAACACCTAGAGGGCTGTCCCCCACTCCTTCCTGCTTCTATAGTGCTTTGGAGATGTATCCATCACACCACTAATTCACTCTGCTGTATGTCCATGTGACCTGTGTTCAGCTGATGCTTCTTGAAGGCAGAAATCTCCACCTGGGGTCCCATGGGCCTATAGGTCAATAGATAAGTTTTTCAGATCAGGAGATTTCACCAAATGCCTGGGTTTTTTTGTTTTTTGTTTTTTTTTTGTTTTTTGGCTTCTTTAAAAAATTTAGATGCCGAAGCCACACCAGTCTCACCTTTGTGCCAAGTTATAGGTGACCAGAGCAGAGTAGGCAGGGCATGCTATCTCTTGTTTGCCAAGCTCTCCTGTGCCCACTTCGGCAACTTACATCAGAACCTGGCAACTGTAGGCACTGAATCTAGGACCCCTTGTTTTATTCCTTTCTGGGTAACTCCTCTTAGCCCTCATCATACCCAGCACAATGTCTTGCATAGTTCAGGGGGTTAATATGTATTTGTTGAACGAATAAGTGATTACAGGGTTTGGGGCTTGATGTCCTCAGCTTTCACTGTCAGAATCAGACTTTAAGATGCACAAAGCAAACTTTAGCCATATACTAATAACATGAAACTATTTTCCCTTTTCCAGCTGGTTGAGGAGGGAAACTAATAACAAGCTATGTGGAGTATAATTGGATCATTTTACTGAAAATGATCACAGCAGTAGCAAATTATATCTGTATGATGGATCTCCAGCATTACTGATTTTTTTTTGTCAAATTTTCAGGCAAATTATTGTCTTAATTCCAAAATGATGTATCCAAAGATTTGTTAATGCAAGAGTGTCAGATGCAATGGAAATTTATAATGAAATATCAACCGAAAGCAAGATAAATGCGTGCCATCTAGTGCTTCTATTTTTCTTTTATTAAACAAAATTAGCCTTCTCCCCTAAATTGAAAAATACCCTTTACAAGATGAGAAATTCAGCTGAAAAGAATGCTAGAGAAGCTTAAGCATTTAAAGAGATTTAAAGCCATCATTTCAGAAAACTGAATTTTTTTTTTCAAAATTTCAAGTTTGCTTCTGAGATCCAAACTACAGATGTCAGGCTTGAGAAACATGTTTAAAAACAGGCTATTCCATAGTCTCAGCTGGGGAATTTAAGGTGGTATTTTCAGTGGCAGTTTGACCTGACCCATATGTATACTCTAGTACTGACACAACTGGTCTATGTCAATATGAAAGAGCATCTCAAATTTCCAAACAGACACTAAGCTCCTTGAGTGTACGGACTGTCTCTCACCACTCTGCCTGTCTTCACTTCCCTGCTGCAATGCTCTGTGCATAACTAGTGCCTAAATATTTATGATTACTTGGCTAATAAACACGGCCAACCCATTTGCCATAAAATGCAACAAACCTTTATTCAATTCTCTTGGAAAAGTAGCAAGTTCTAAAACATGGGAGAGCTATAGAAAGTGAGTGGATCTATAAGGAGAGCTTTTGTATTAATAACTCATGCAGGGAGAAAACTGCAATTGAAGAACAGAACACTGCCAGGGCTCTGGGTAAGCTTCTATAGCACTGTAGTGGAAATGTTACCACCTTGGTAATAAGAAATGAGATTTATATGTTGGCCAGTTGCACCAAATCAGATGTAGTTGTTCAGTTTCAGATAGAATGTGACCTACAAAACACTCCAGTCAAGGAAGCAATGAGCTATTCAAGTAGTAGAAATCTATTGTAACATTAATTCACATATCAAGAATATACCTGGTATTATCCTTTAAACATGATATGTGTTTCCATTCCTTGACCAAATGGTCATCGAAACCAATAGTAATTGAGGCCCAGATAGATAAAAGGACATGGTAGATTCTATTATTCTTAAAAGAGATATTTTATCCCATCCACCTCGTCCAATCTCCACAGGGGGAGTAAGCTCTTCAGCTTCTTTTCTTTTTTAAAGTTTATTTATTTTTGAGAGAGAGAGCATGCACATAAGAGGGGGAGAGGTGCTGGGAGAGAATCCCAAGCAGACTCCAAGCTGTCAGCATCAACTCAACATGGGGCTTGAACTCACAAACCATGAGATCATGCTCTGAGCTGAAATCAGGAGTCAGATGCTTAGCCAACTGAGCCACCCAGGCACCTCCTTCTTCCTGACTTTGAGCTAGGCCATGTGACTTGTTTCGGCCAATGAGATGTTAGTAGATGGGACTGCAAGCAGAGGCTTGAGGTATTCTTGAGTGCTTGGTATACCTGCTTGTGCTTCTGCTATTGACTGGAGAAGATCATGCCTGTGTGGCTAATGCCTCCTTAGTCTATGCCCTGAACTGAGATCTGTGAAGCAGCAGCACCCCATATGTCTGTGAACATATAAGTGAGTGGCCATTTGGGTGAAGCAATAACTGTGCTGTGGTGCAGCAAAAACTAATCAATACAGGTGTTCTACCTGTCCAAGGTCAAACAATTAGTGGGTGGTATTTTATGTAATTGTACCAGGAAACTTGAAGATACACGCATCTCACTTTTCCATCTTACAGAAAAAGAGAAAGAGCATACACTGCTGGGAAATATCATCTTGGGGACTCAGAAAGCCAGTGGTAGGACAGAGAGATAGAGGCAGGTATCGATGTCGATTCTAGAATTCTAGATCTAGGCACCTTTCACACAGATGTGCTCTGAAGGAGAGTCTACATACACTGCTTTGAAAAATTCTATCATTGAAGGGTTACATGAGGAAAACAATGAATTACAGACCCCAAAACTCTGTCTCCCCCACTCTACCTCTTTCTCTCTCTTTCTCTCTTACCCTTTCTTTTCTCCTACTCTTTCTCTTTCTCTTTCTTTCAACTTGGGGATGGAGACAGTGTGGTACAGGTGACAGTACACTGGATAAAGAGTGAATAAAATTACCTTCTGAGGCTGTCTATGCCACTGTATCTTTGAGACTTTGGCTAAGTTACTTCACCTCTTGGAGCTTTGTTTTCCTCATCAGTAAAGCACAGTTGGTAATACTACCTGCTTCTCAGAGGCATGGATGGGATTTATGAAATAACAATTCTAAAGTGCTCACGACAGTGTTTGGCTCAAGTTCTGCCTCTAGAGAGAGGCAGATATCTTTTCCTTTTATAACCTCCTGCAGCAAAAAAGGTTACATACTTCCCCCTTCTGTCAGGTAAAAATGTGCAGAGCCAGCAGATGCTAGCATCTTCCTGTCAAGAAAATTGGCACAGAACAACTTCCCTGGCTGAGCTAAACAGGTCAGCAGGGTCCTGTGCTTCTTCTTCTATAAGAATCCTGTGTTCTAAAACCCTCAAGTGAGTTATTCTTCATAGAAAAGTGATGCCACTCATTCTCTAATCTGGTCTTTTGACATTACTTCCTGATACACACATCGGGCCCCACTGTTTCATTCCTACAGCCTCAGTTATATTTGGACCTCCCTAATCACCTTTATTCAGCAAACATGTGCCAGAGGCAACTCTCACCTGTAAGGCAGACAGAAAAATCCTTTCCTTGTCCTCGAGTAGCTCATGATTCTTCTGGGGAAAGGACTTCAAGTAGGAAGTGTTCATTTATTCAGCAGGTGTTTACTGAGCCTGTACTACATACCAGGCTCTGGGCCAGGCCCTGGGAATGCCGTAGTGAATAAAACAATGTTCCTGGAGACATGTAGTATGGGGCAGCTTTGTCCAACAGAAATGGAATGTGAGCCATATATATAATTTTAAGTTTTCGAGTTGCTATATTAAAAAAGTGAAAACAAATAGGTGAAGTTAATTTTAATAATATATTTTATTTAACCTAGTACCCCCAAAATGTTACAATTTTGACACATAATCAAGATTTTTACTTTCTTACTGGATTATATGGTAATTCTGTTTTTAATTTTGTGAGAAACTCCCATACTGTTTTCCACCCAAAGAAAATGAAAACACTAATTTGAAAAGATATATGCACCCCTGTGTTTATTGTAGCATTATTTACAATAGCAAAGATATAGAAATAATGCAAGTACCCATCCATAGATGAATGGCTAAAGAAGATGTGGCATACACACACACATACACACACACACATGCACACACACACACACACACACACAGGAATATTACTCAACTATAAAAATAATGAAAACTTGCCATTTGCATCTACACGGATGGATCTAGAGGGTATTATGCTAAGTGGAATAAGTCAGTTAGAGAAAGACAAATACTGTATGATTTCACTCATATGTGGAATTTAAGAAACAAAAAAAGTGAACAAATGATGAAAAAAAGAGACAAAATCCACTGTTAAATACAGAGAACAAACTGATGGTTATCAGAAGGGAGGTTGGATGGATGGGTGAGATAGATAAAGGGGATCAAGAGTACACTTATCTTGATGAGCACTGAGTAATATACAGAAATGTTGAATAATTATATTGTTATCTGAAACTAATATAGCACTGGATGTTTATGACACTTCAATAAAAAAATAAAGAAGTTAAAAAAAGATTTTTACCTTCTTTATTCATACTCACTGTTTGAAATCTGGTGTATGCTTTATACTTACAGCACATCTGGATTTGAACTGCCACATTTCAAGTGCTGGGTGGCCTTATGTGGCTGTTGGCTACTATATGTAGGACAGTGAGGGTATAAAGAAATAGGTGAGCAACGGGAGGACATGGGCACTGGACTGGGAAGAGGAGTGAGGAGGGCAGGAAGGACTCAGAGAGCAAAGGTGCTTTCTGAGGAGGCAGGTGGAGTCAGGCTGCAGAGGTGGGAAGTAGAGACAGAGATGTCCAAAGCAACAGCAGATGAGACATCACTGCTGTGCCAGGAGTCAGCTCAGCCAGGCTGATGGGGGAATATTGGAGAAGAGAGTGAATGAAAAGTGCTGGAGGAATTCCAACTCTGGAGTGGCAGAAATCATCCCAATCACAAGAAGCATTCTGAAGGGAGAAAAACTAGCTGGGAGTACAAAGAGCTTAAACATGTGTTTGGTCTCTGAACATTGACTCATTCTTTTCATTCATGAACAAATATTTATTGAATACCTACTATGTGCCAGCGACTATGAATTAGTGTTGAATAAGATGGTCCCTTCCCCATGGAAATCACATTTTGCTAGAGAGGTAGACAATAAACAAGTGATAAATACATAATACAGTTTCAGGTAATGGTAAATTCATGATGGGGTGGGGAAGAAACACGTGAAATACCCACTGATAATGGACACAGTGTTATTTGGTGGTGAGCTGGATAGTCTCCATTTGCCCTGCAGATCCATTTTCCACCTTCTCTGCCTATCCCTGTGTCCTAGGAGGCTGACCTCTGTGGAGTGCAGCAGCAGACTTGTCTTCTGGTTCCCTGTTGGGTCTGGCCAATAAGGAACATTGACAGGAGCTACAAGAAGGGGAGGGAAAGGTTAATGTCTCCCAGGATCCACCTCTGTTGCAGCTGGGACCACAGTTTGGGCAGTGGCTGAGTGCCTTTATCTATGACTCCAACTCTTGCTGGAACTGTTTACACCACTTTCTCCTCTCACCCATCCAAGCAAGGGATTGGTAATGGCTCTTGTCTGGCTCATTCTTGGGTGCTTCACTCTTCCATCTTGATTCCCATAACCCATCTGCACCTCTGCAAAACACACCTGAGTTAAAAAGTCTCTTCAATACACACTCTGAGTGCTGCCACTTCATTCTTGACCAGGGAGGTTTAAGCTTTGGCTTGAAGGACAAAGGTCAGCCGAGGTGATAACTATGCAAGAGTGCTCCAGGCATAGTGTGTGCAGGAGCAAAGGGTGTGCAGAGAGCAAACTAGGTGTGTCATAGGAACAGGAAGAAAGCCAGAGGGACTGACTCAGCAAGAGGCAAGAGAGGTAGGAGTGGGGATGGAGAGTGAGGTCAGAGGTACACAGGGTCTCTTGTGTGGGGCAGGGGATAAGGGAGGAACTCTGGGACTTACTCAAAGTACAGCGGAAATGTGAGGGAGGGTTGTGGACAGTAACATAATCTAATTGAGGCTTTTAAAAGACACAGCCTGTGCCAAGAAAAAGCAAACCAAACCAAAATTAAACCTCAAAAAGGCTGGGGACACATCAAAAAGTTACAGAAGCCAACCTGAAAAATCTCCCAATGGCCAATTGGAACCAAATAAATAATAATAGTGTTGGATTATCACCCAAAGATGAAAATATATATACATAAGTCTACACTGACACAAATAAATGATTGAATAAGTAAATAAATGGAGAAAATCTGACTCTTCCTTCCAGAAGAATTTTAATTAATAAGTGGAAAGGAGTGAGGGAAATAGAAAATCACCATTAGAGCATCACAGCAATCACTGCTGCAGGCAAGATCCACCAATAAATGCTAAAATTAATGAGGGAAAGTTTAAGGAGAAACAGGATATTTGCATAGCCTCAAAGTATCTCCCTTCAGATACATATTAATTACTGTGGTGGCTTTAATATATATCTACATGTTCTTTGACACTCCTTCCTCCAGCAGGCAGAGCTTAATTCCCTTCCCATTGAATGTGAGTTGATTCTCTGACTCACTTCTAATGTGGAGAGTACAGAAAGGGAAAATAGTAACTTTACAATGGACACCACTCTGTGTGTGCTAGTGATGCAAGTTAGCATCACCAGCAAAAAGACACGTTGCTCTCCCCTAGCCCCTGATGTCTCTGTGGTATACTTTCCCAAATCTACAACATCAAAGTCTAATCATGAGAAATCATCAGCCAAGTTCAAATTGAGGGACAGTCTGCAAACCACCTGACCAACTTTTGATAAGTTCCAAGGTCATACAGGACAAGACTGAGGAACTAATCACAGATTAGAGATTAAGGAAACATAATGACTAAGTGCCAAGTGGTGTCCCGGATTAGATCCAGGAACAGTAAAGGAAGTCTGAATAAAGTCTGCAGTTTAGTCACTATTATTGCATCAATATTAATTTCTTAGTTTTGATAATTGTACTATGTTCATGGAAGATATTAACATTTGGGGGAGGCTGGATGAAAGATATATGGAAACTCTATTCTCCTTGCAACTTTTCTATAGAAAAAAAGTCTAAGCTTATTTCCAAATAAGCAGTTAAAAAAAATACATGGTTGTATTAGTTGTGGTTCTCCAGAGAAACAGAACCACTAGGATATATAGCTTTATGATCTATAACTATATCTATAGCTATTTCACCTCTATCACCTACATCCATATCATCTAAATTTATATCTGTCATTTATATCTTCTGTATCTATGTCTATATAGACAAGGTATTATGAGGCACTGGCTCACAGAAGAATGGAGACTAAGCAGTCCCACGATCTGCTGTCTGTATGCTGGAAAACCAAGGAAAGCTATTGGTATAATTCAGTCTGAGTCTGGAGGTCCCAGAGTCAGGCAAGCTGATGATATAGTTCTTAGTCCAAAGGCAGAAGACTGCTGTCTCAGCTCAAGCAGCCAGGCAGAGATGGACAAATTCTCCTTTCCTTCTCCTTTTGTTGTGTTCAGGCCCAGGACATCAGAGAATGCCCACCCACATTGTGGAGGGCAATCTACTTTACTGAATCCACTGATTCAAATGCTAATCTCATCTGGAAACTGCTCTCACAGACACACCCAGAAATAACAGTTAGCCAAATAGCTAGATACTCTGTAATCCACTCAAATTGGCACATAAAATTAACTGTGACAATGGTCCAAGATGAAAATTCATGTATCAGCAAGGAATTTATATTTAGTCATATCCACCAGAGGATCACCTGAGAAATGTTAGTAGCATCATTTTTACCCTGCAGACCCAACTTCCCTAGCACGTATGCTTCAATTAAGAGATCATCCTCAGAGCTCTTTAACACAGGGACAGAGGGATGAATCCATCCCCATGCACCTTCCTCACTCTCCATAATCCCATTGAATTCAGGAGCTCAGGTTGTGCCCCTTTGGGCCTTGGTGGTTCCATCTATACAGTTTGGGCTGTAGGATCTCTAAGGCCTTCTGGGTTTAGGGGTTCAACTCTGAGAGCAGATTTGCTGTGTGGTAATCACATCTCAAGTCACTGCAGCCAGGTAAAAAGAATCAGAGAACATGTTCTCCTTCTTGAATAGTGGGTTTACCATGGTAGGAGGCAGTTGTAACAACTCTAAAAATAACTAACACTTGGGGTGCCTGGGTGCCTCAGCTGGTTTGGCTCAGGTCATGATCTCACAGTTCATGAGTTCAAGCCCTGCATCGGGTCCGAGGTGACAGTGAGGAGCCTGCTTGGAATTCTTTCTCTCCTTATCTCTCTGCCTCTCTCTTTCTCAAAATAAATGAAAACGTTTAAAAATAACTAACACTAGCTAAACTCTTACTGTGTGCTGGGTACTATTCTAAGTACTTTGCATGTATTTACATACTAAATCCTCAGCACAGCCACCACCACCACCATCACCATCATCATCATCATCATCTCCACTTTATAAGTAAGAAAGTGGAGGCATAGGGAGGCAAAGGCTTAGCTAGACTTGAACTCTATAAGGGCATGAGCTGTTCTGTGTTGCACAGAGCAGGGATGGGGGCCCTAGGGGAAATGATGAAGTCCTGGTGAATGCAGGGACAGAGCCTGTCTCCTATCCCAAAATGGGGACGGCACCTGCCAGCTGGTGTCCACCTCCACTCTTTACCCAGGACTCTGAGGAGCTATGTTTACAGGCCTGGCCTGGATCCTAGCACAGAAACACAAGGGAAGAACACTTCAGCAACTTGCTGTCTCTAGAAGCAGCTTCCTTTCAGCTGTCTCCCCAGGCACCTGGGAAATATCTGTCTCTCACATGCACTACCCCTGCCTCCTCCTTATCTCCTCCCAGCCTGGCTTTTTATGGATGGTGTGTACTCATGCATGCACACAGTTCATTTATTTTCTTTCCTCTGTTGGTTTTATAAAAATTACAACTTGATAAATACTAATTGTGAAATATTCAAATAGCACAGACATACATAATGGAAGAAGTTAAAATGCCGTCCTCCTTCCCCCATGCCTCTGTGCCCATTTCCAAATCCCACTCTCTGGGGGTAGCCATGTAGTTGCTATGAGCAGGCATTTCTTAGGCACATTTTTTTTTTTTTTGGCCAAAAATAGGGCCCATGAGAACCGGACTGTTTGTCTTGTTCACTGTTGCAATCCCAGGTCAGGGTCCAGGTAGGTGGCCAATCATGTTTGTTGAATTCTGGGTGAATGAATGATTTATTCGGCAACTTACTTGTTTTTCTCTCCAAGAAACATAGCTATCTCCCTACGTCACTTTTCAGGGACTGTTGAGAATTCCACAATCCAGATGTACCTTAATGTATTTAGCCATGTCCTTTTGATAAACTGTTGGGTATTTTGCAGCGTTTCTACTACAAACATGGTGCAGTGAGCCCCTTTTTACAGGTTTCTTAGTATGCGTGAATGAATGCTTCAGTAAGGGAGAATCTCTGTAATGTAACTGCTTGGTAAAAGGGTATGTAGGGTTCAAATTATTCCCCAGAGATGTGGCAGGGGTGCAGAAGGTCCACAAGGGCTGCAGGCGCTGTGAGGCCACTGCTGCTTCCTGACAATGGGTTAAATCAACATCTCTCTGCTCAGGAGTGGGTTGCAGCTTAGGAGGAGAGCAAATTCCTCTTTCAGAGCCCTAGCCAAGGAAACTGGCAATCTGCAGGTGGCTGTGGGGCAGACAGGAGTCTCTCTACCTGGGCATTTAGGATTCTTTCTTATAACTCACAAGGTTTTATAAGTGCTTGCTGTTTTCAAAATACCCTCGCTTGATTAGCTTCTTTGGAACTTATAATCCCCATGATGCATGCTGGATAGCCAACATCATCCTCATTTTATAGAAGAGGTGAATGATAGCCCAAGGTCACACACAGGTCAGCAGGAGTAAAAACAACTGCGTGCAGGGACCAGTAGGGCATTTGGAACATATTATCTTCCTAAAGCAACTTTTTAAAGATGAAAATGTCCTCAGGTTATTTGATAATCACCTTGTCTTGGGAGGAATAGAAAGCGAAGCCTATATGATATCAAATCTGCAATAAACCCTGTTGGCCCATGAATGAGGGTCTACAAACAGCTCCACTGAAGGGACTCCACAGTTAGAGAAAAGTCTTCACAAAATAGAAATAAGGTCACAGAGACATCAATAAGAAATGAATGTCCTTTGGATTTTCTCAGTTTGAGTCTTAGGGAAGTTGAAGTATTGCTTCATATAAAGATACTTAAAAGGCTTAAAAATTATTTAATTTTGCCAGGGTTGACTCTCAATTCAATTCAATCAATTTATTTAATTTCCTTATCAGAGGGTTTAAGAACAAGATCAATAGCAACCACAAGAAAACATGGCCTAAAATGGACACCATTTTTGACTGAAATCTCTGAGGCATCCTCCCTCGTTCTTCATCCAAGAGAAACCCCAGAGTCAACCCCAGGGCTTCTGTAGGAGTAATTAGCCAAAAGGTCAGCCCCTTATGCTCAGGGTCTCCCTATTGGTAGTTGATAAGTGTGGAGCTGCTGAAGCCCTCTCAGGGATAGGCTCCCTGAGAATGAAGTTGGTGTGGTAGGCAGGAGGCTGAGAGAAGAAGAGACATAGCCCCTGAATCTAGCTGTTCCTGAAGTCAAACTGCTCCTAAACTTTCCAGCCAAGACAGTCAATAAATGCCATTTTTGTTTAATCTAGTTTTGTCCCCATCACTAAAAGACTCCTCATTAATATTTACAAAATGTTAAGCACAAGTAGAATAATAATTGTGATTTTTACCAGTAACTTTTTAATGAGGGTATAATTTATACACAGTTAAATCCAGATCTTAAATATTCAGTTCAGTGAGTCTTGACAAATGCATGTATACTCCTATCAGACATGGAACAATGTCATCACCCTTGGAAAATAAATCCCTTGTGGTCCTTCCCTCTGTCCCCAACTCTCACCTCAGGGGAAACTACTCAGTAAAATCATACAGCATGTGCTCTTTTGTCTGTCTTCTTTCATGCAAGAAAACAATTTAAGGTTCATCTACACTCTTGCAAATAACATCCAACATTTTCAAACCCTTCTGGTTCATCAGGCACTGTGTATGGCACTTCATATTCTTACAATCCTTGTAATAATCCCACGGTGTGTTATTATTTCCATTTTACAGCTGAGGAAACTAAGCTTAGAGAGGTTAAGTAACATGCTCAGAGCACATTGCTCTTCAATGGGGCCATCAGAATTTAAGCTGCTGTGTCTGACTCCAGAGCTTGAGGCCTGAAGCACATGGCACTCTTTCCCCCGTGCTGGGGAGGTCAAATGCCAGGGCTCTGTCCCCCATGCTGTGCAGGTCAGAGGCCTGGACTCTGCCCCCAGTACTGGGCAGGTCAAAGACAAGGGCTCTGTTTCCCACATTGGGCAGTCAAAGGCCCAGGCTCTGTTCCCCCATGCTGAGCAGGTCATCACAGGTCATTAACCACCTTACACATGCCCCTTTAGGCCTCTGGACTGCTGCTTCATCCTGTTTTCAATCTCCTTGCTGCTGGCCTGGAATCTCAGCTCTCTTCCACTCCAGAGGGGGTCACCTTCACCAACCCTCCATGGGAGTGAACTTCAGGAAGAGAGAACCAGGTGAGTGAAGGTGGCACGGCTGTTCCAGTGAGTTACTGCTCCATCTCCGTCCTCTGAGTGATGATTGTGTGCAAAGCCTGACCCATAAATACAGTTACATTTCTGGGCCTGTCTACAAAAAGAAAGATTATCTATAGCTATAAAAAGGGTAAGGTGCAGTTAAAAAAAAAAACAAGTGCCACCCAGATAACCCAAATTAAACAAAAGCCTTTTCTGTCTAAGATGACACCTGATCAAAATGGAATTTGGGGGCAGGTGGGGAGCGATTAGTCCTGACTCACAGATAAATTCTAGTGTGAGCCCATCAGACCCAGGGGGGCACACCCCAGCCCAGGGGCTGGGAGCTGATTGGGTGACTAGACATTCAGCGTGATGAGGAAAGGGAGCAGCCAGGCTGCTGGGGAAGCTCTCTGTTCAGAAGAGCAAAACCCCTGCTCTAGGTCCCATAGACTTCCTTCCCCACCTTTTCTAGACTCTTCAGCCTAACTTCCTTGAGATCAAGGCCAGGAAAAGATCATTTGGGTTCTCAGGGAAGGGTGGGGTAGAGAGAAGAGCAAGCAGCTGTGGGCACATGAAATTGGGAGGAAATCAGGCCAATTAAATTGAGAAAATGAAACAAGATGGGCAACGACCCTTTTTCCAGGTCTTAAAGGACAGAGTATTTCCTTGCTGTGTGATCTTGAGCAAGTTGCTTAACCTCTCTGTGTCACTGTTTCCTTAGCTGTGGCTTGTGGATAATAGTAGTACATACCCTATCAGGTTGTTGTGAGGCACAACTGAGTTAATCCATATAACATACAGAACATGGTTTTTGATGGAATAGTAGGCACTCGATATATGTGCATGGTATTGCTATTACTTCTGTTACTGGGACTGTGAAAAGAACATTCTGGACTGGGAGTTCATCAATGCAGATTCTCTCATAACTTGCTGTGTGGCATTGAGCAAGTCACTTCACGTTTCCGGGTCTCAATTTCACCATCTGTAAAGCCAAAGGCCCATTCCAGCTCACATATTTTAGAGTTTACACTCCTTGGAAGGACAGCTTTCAAGCAAAGCCTTCCAGTTCTCCTTCCTGTCCCCCAAACCCCTATTCATCCCCAATATCTGAACCTGTCTGGAGATGTCAGCAGACCCCCTGTATCTCAAGATGGAAAGCCAGGACAGCTACAAACCTAGTATTGAACACTACCTTTTCCCAGAGGGCAAATGCATCTGTTGGCTGCTTCCCTAAGGATAATGCTTTAAGTCAAACTGCCCAAGTCCTTGCTTGGCCACTGACCAGCTGCTTGACATTCCTGATCCCCAGATTCCTCTTCTGTAAAGTGGGGGTAATAGTAACAGCAGTCTCACACACCTATTTTGAAGAGTAAATGTAACTTTACAATTGAAGAGCTTAGTACCATACCTATTGCAAAGTAAGTATTCAACAAATATCAGCCACTTTTCTAATACCATGCTCATCACCGACTCCTCCTTTCCTATCCCGGTTCTCAGGTGCAGGGATCAAATAATCTGGGAACATAGCTTCCTCCTTCACTGCTCTTGGGAGCTGTCTGTTTTGGTACCCTCCATGTAGACACATGCCCACATACGTTCACACAAGCACACTCACATGTACACCCACCCACCCATCCCTCCCTTGGTCACCTGGCTCTAGGGGCACCTGGATTTGGCTGTCCTATAGGTGAGGGCAAAGGCAAGGAGCTGGCATGCAGCTTCTGGCCTGAGCACAATGACTTGTAGGCTAAACTGGGGTATTTCTGCAGGTTCACCAACAGTTTAGACTGCTTAATAAACACAGCCTGCAAATCTGGAGTCGGGTAAACTGTGTGCCCAGACCCATATTTAAGATCATCCTTGGACGGCAGTTGGCAGTCAGAAAGCCAAGTGCATAATTTTCATTAGCGCACTGCAAGCTTCCAGGTTTGCCCAGGCTACAACCTTCTGGAATGTGTTTTGTGACTGTTCATGGCCTAAAAACAAATGAGCCCTGGACTTTTGCAAGGAAGGAAAAATATTTCATATGTGAGGATCTCTGAGCACCCCACTCTGTGTTCTCAACATACATGGCCTCATTGTGGGAATAATACCCTGGTCCAATCCACACTGGGGGTTACTCACCCTGTTTCTCTCTGACTAGGGTGCCCCCTCTTGCTTCACTAGGGCACACCCTCATATTCCTTCAGACCTGGTTTTATTTACAACTCTATTTTGTCTTGCTTTGAACTCCCAAATGACCATCCTTTTGTACACATACTGATTTCTACATTCTTTAAAAGCAACAAACGCCACAATGGCAACAGCAATAATGATGATCCTTATCAGTAAGAGGTCACTTTCCATACACCAAGCACTGTGCTAGATGCCTTATGAGCATTTAATTCATGAGCAGTCCTTGGGGGCCAGGTACTACAAACAGTCCCACCGTGTTACTGAGGAAATGAGGATTAGAGAAATGAACTAACTTGGCTGAAATCTCCCCAGCAGTGACTGGTAATCTTGAACTTGAACCATGTGAGTCTGATGCCAGAATCCAAGTTCTTAACTTCCATGCATCACTGCCTTAAAGAGTAACGTGTGGTCTTCAGCAGTAATCTTCAAATCTTGGCTCATGACCCATGAAGTCGTTTTAGTGAATCACGCACCCTTTAAAACAGACTACACTAGGCTACACCAAGGAATATCAAAGTGTATCATCCACATGACAGACAAGTATTATTTCACGACATTTTTATTTTAATTTGATGTGCACAGGTGTACTTGTACCTGTTTGCCATGTGAAGTGTGTGTCCTAAGTTAAGTCACAACCAAAACCAGTTTGGAAGTCTCTGGTCTGTGGAGTTCCTCCGGGAAAATGCTGGATGTTTTGAGTTGAGGTCCTGCCCTCTCTCCTCCCTACCTTTCCTGATTATAATAATATTAACAACAATGATTTCTTGTGGCTCTGATGGATGTGAAATTGCTCAGCAAATCATAAAATCATAGGAAAGTTCCAGGTTGATTTTGACTGTTGCGGAGTGGTTTTGTTCACATCTCTGGCGGTGGATGGAGATGGATAGGTGTTCCGGGACCATCTTCATGGGCTCCAGGGAATCTCCCATTTCACTGCCCTGTGGCTGCTGCAGCCTGCCGGCCCTCCAGGTACCATTCCTTCCAATTAGAAGCTCAATGCCCAGAGGTTAGCTGCGTAGGCGGCAGGGATGGAAAAGCTTCCAGTCCTTTGGGAAGTGTTTCTATGAGGATTTAGTTTTTCAACCTTTTCCCAGACATTGGAGGGCTAGCCAGGGCCTAAGCTCACCCACCTGAAGCTGGCTGTCAGCTTCCCAGGGAGAGCTGGGCCAGGAATCTGCTAGTCCCACCCCCAAGGCCTTTGCTGGCTGTCCTTTCACAGGTTGATTGATTCCTAAGCAATCTCAGACTTCACCATCAGCGCCAAGAATCACACCAGTCCTATGGGTTTACACAGGGCCTTTCTTCTAACAAGTTCAAAGTAATTTCTTGGATGTTGGGCTCATTTTTTCCAAGGTCACTGTGGAAGGTGTGGTTTCACTGAGAGTTCTTAATACTGGGGTGGGGAAAAAGGCCTTGATTACCTGTGCAGACTGTGGGCTGGGGTTGGATTTGCCTGCAGCATAGCTTCCCAAATCTTCCCATCCGACTTTTGCTTTCTTAAATCCTGTTTTTATTAGCACATCCCTAAAGAGCCTTTTTAGACATTTTTCCCTACTTGTCTTCCACTCTCCCCAACACATACCATAGATACACTAAGCATCTATTTACACGTGCTGTGTGGATCTCTGTGTCCCTTGAGGGTAATTTTGCCCTGTTGGGAATGAATGCTGTAGAGAAATAGTGTTGGTAGTACCTAGCCTCTTTAGATCTCAGCTCCTTGTCTGTATACTAATACAGGATAACAAGAATACCTCCTTGTGGGGTTACTGTAAGGGTTGAAGGCCACTCTGCAAATAAAGTGCTTAGCACTATGCTTGGCACCAAGTAAGCACTCATAAGTGCTATCTCCTAATTATTAGTAATAATCCTAACAGTTAAGGTGTATTGGGGAATTACTGTCTGATAGGCTTTAGAGCTTTTCATAAATTCAGTGACTTAGTTCTCATAGCAACCCTGTGAAGTAGGGACTATTATTGTCATTTTGCAGATAAGAAAATTGAGGTCCAGACAAGTTGATTTACCCAAGGTCACAGAGCCAGTAAGTGACAAAGACAGCATTCGATTCCAGGGAGTCTGGCCCCTAAATTTACACTTTTAATCATGATGCTGTATATATTAGTAAGGTAAGCATAATGTTGGTAGAAACATCAGGATTGATCCTTTAACTTTTTCAACAGTGGCAAGTGGCCTCATTGGTACTATGGCTTCAAATAGGTTCTGGCCCATGTGGTCATCTTAGAACTTTGAAATAAATTTTTCTGATTCTTCCATTCCAGGCAGAGCTGCCTGAATTACTGATAAGGATCAGTTATTTCAGTTGCCACTTCCCAGCCTAGGAAAACTACCCAGGTATCCCATACGATGATTACTCTCTCTTTGGAATCAAGATGGCACCAAGTGTAGGCTGCTGCTGTGGAGATGTGTGTTGCTATGGCAGCAGCTCATGCCTCCTTCCTACCCTCTCAGAGGTGCTCTGACACAGGCAGCAGTTTCTATGGTAACAAGCCAAATGGAGGGTCCATGAAGAAAGGACTGTGTGTGCTCTGACATGTAGGGAATTGAAAATGAATCCTGGGCACTTGGAGGGCTACCCTGCCACGTGTCAAAGGCAAACAGCATCAACACTGCAGAAATGGTCCCAACAAGTGGAGTATTAGAGATATCAGGGTTTCTTAGTTTATTCTCTTTACAATTTCACCTTTTGCCTTTCTATATAAGGACAATTTAAGACTTCAGAAAATAAGATGAAGAGGAGGAAATTGTGGCTCAGAGTGAATTCTCAGGGGTGCATAATTCAATTACTATGCAGGCAACAGACCCACAAATAAACTTTTAAACATAGTTCTAAGCCTGTCAGTGAAGTTTCAAAGGATGAAGGGATCACTGCTCTGTCCTATTTGAAGCTGTTCAATGCCCTGCTGCAGAAAGCACTTCCCACTGATTGACAGCCCCCACCCTGCAGGCTGCCGAGCCCCTTTAGAGCCCACACCTTTCCTGCTGCCAATAAGGCAGGGCTACTCCACTCCCTTCCTGGGCCATGGCTACCTGCACCCTGAGATCAGGCCACATATCAACACTCTGTCCTTTGCATGCTTTCAAGGTAACAGGAGGTGTGGGAGGAAAGCCAAATTTGTGTCAGCCCAGTATTCTAAGAGCACGCTCAGCAAGGAGAGACCATTTGGCAATGGCAACTGTTTTGTATTTCTTCTTGGATCAGCTTATGAGATATGTGATGGGACAAGCTCCCTGATACTTATTAAGAGTCTATTGACTCATTTAATTTTCCCAACAACCTGATGAGATAAATAGTATTGTTATCCCCATTTTACAGATGAGGAAATAAGCACAGAGAGTGTGAGGAACTTACTCAAGTTCTCACACTTAGTAAATAGCAGATCTAGGATTCAAACTACTCATTAGGACCCAGAATTTAGGTGGTAGCCATGGGAAGAAGCCAAGTTAGTATACTCATAGAAAGCTGGGCAGAAAGTGAGCCTGCTGCCAGAAAAGGTGGGAACCAAAGTTGGGCCCTTTCGGTGACAGAAATCCATCTCAGGCAGTCTTAAGGAACAAAATAATTTTAGATGCTCAAAATACAAAGATGCCTGAGGATGCACAAACTGCAAGCATAATGAATCCAGCAGGTGCTCAGTCCCTCAGCCCAGCCCACCCTCCTCTCCATTGGCTCATTCTCAGACTCTCCCCAGGTGGTGGCAAGGATGGCTGTTGGCAGTTTCAGACTGATGTCCTGCCAGCTTAGTAGTCTCTGGATAAAAAGGCGACCTATCCCCCACCATTTCAACCAAGTGTTAGAATTGACATTGTTAATGTGATTGGTCACATGTCAACCCCAAACCAATCATTTGGTTGATACTGTGCTCACATTGATCAAACCTGGGTTATATGTCCAACTCTGTCACAATGTAAAGGTGGAAAGAAATGACATGTTCATAAGGAGAGATCCCAGTTGAAAACCAGGCTGCTGTGAGCAGGAGCAGAAGGGATGGATGCAAGACTGGCAAAAATAGCATCTGTCCTTAACCCTTGCTCTCTGGTATATACATAGACATGGTGAACAGACACCCAGCAACCAAATCCTGCATCCACTGCTTTATAAGGTGCTGATATGAACCAATCTCTCCCCAAGAAGACTGGCCAGACAGGAGCAGCTGTGCCTAGCTGGTCTCTGCCAGGCATTCCCCTTTTGCACTGAGAGGACACCCTGCTCTTCTGATACTCTCCCTCACCTGCACTTGTACTGCCTTATTACCTTTGCTTTCTGGGTCTCTCATCTCCCTCTTTGTACATTCACCTCACTGAGCTCTTTCATCAGAAATGCTTCAAATCTTTCAGCCTCCCCTCTCTTCCCATCCTTCTCCTGGCACTTTCCCACTGTCATTAAAAACCAAAGTCTCAGCTTCTCTACCACCTTCTGAGTTCTCCTTGTGGCCCCAACCCATGCACATAAGATCCAAGAACTTTTCTGGGTGGCTATCTGAAAATTTGGAACATGAGCTTCAAGGAACTGAGATTCTGTCAAATAGAGCATCTCTTGCCGGGGTTTCTGTTCCTGAGGGAGGGCAGTTGCTGTGAAGCCAAGTTTTTCCTCTTACACACAGGCACTTCCTTTAGGTTCAGTCCAAGCCATCCTCCAGTGTATATTTACTTCATCCTACATTGATCCTTTGTTTCTCCAGATTCCCCCACAACCTCATGGTTACCTTGGCTCCTAAGACCTATCTCTTGCTGTGGCTCCTAGGGTCCCAAGGTAATGGAAATTAAGACACATTTGTTTGCCTGCAGAATCTTTGGTGATTTTATTGTCCTTCATTGTAGGGGAATGAGTGTACAGAAATAAAGCTGGCTTTGAAAGACCACATGACAGGAGAGAACTATGATGGACTAAATGTTTGGAACACCCTGCCCCCTGACATGATGGGTATTTAGAGGTGGGTCCTTCAGAAGGTCACTAGGTTTAGATGAGGTCATGAGGTGGTGCTGTCATGATGTGATTAGTGCCTTTTGCAAGAAGACTGAGACACAAGAGCTCTTTCTCTCTCCATAAGTGTGCACTGAGGAAAGGCCATGTGAGTCACAGAGAGAAGGCAGCCATCAGAATCTCGAACTTACCAGCCTCTAGACTGGGAGAGATATGTTTCTGTTGTTTAACCCATCTAGGATATTATATTTATGGCAGCCCATGTAAACTAAGACAAGAGTGTTAGCAACAGAAGCTAGCCTTGCTCCTTTGTTCAGAGAGCTCACTTAGACTATGACCAAACTTCTTGCAACTCAGTAACAAACTTTCACAGCTTAAATTTTTGAGTTCATGTACCAGATAAGGAAGAAATATAAATTCATTACCTTTCCCATATAAGGTAGTCATTAGTGCTATTTACTAGACATTTCTCATTCTCCTGATACAATGTTGGATTCTACTGCATTATCCCCTTCGAGTTAGGTGTGCACATGTGACACCACTTGTTCAATAAAATGTGTATGGTCTCCTCCAGGTAAACACTGTAAGAGCCAGTGTGGGGTTGATCATGCTCTCTCTTTCTCTCTTTCTCTCTACCACAAGAACCAGCATTAAGATGCAGGCTGCTCCTTCAGCTTGGGTCCCGGGATGAGGACCCATGAAGCAGAATGCCCTCCCCTCCAATCTGCCATGGACATGTGCCATGACTGCCAGTAAGCCTGTATCAATATACATCACTGAGATTGGAAGTTGCTTACTATTGTAACATAACCCGGTGTGCCCTGACTGATGGTTATGTCCTATTACAAGGGCTATAAGTGGATCAAGGCCTGAAGGCACAGTTGTTTAGTGGGTATTTCCCAACTCTAAAATATCCTCCTCTCTACCCATCAACTCTTCATATGGCTCTGTTTTTATCTTTTGAGTCTTAGTTCAAATGTCACCTTTTAAGGGCAACTTCCCTGACTAGAACATGTTAAGAGACTCTTCCCAGTAACTTAATACCTTCATCCTTCATGGGACTTGTCAAAAACTGATATAATCTTGCTTATTTGCCTCCTCACCAGAATAAAAGATCCTTAAAGTCAGGAACTTTATCTTGTGCACCACTGCATCCTCAGTCCTTAGAATCATGTCAGGCACCTGGGAATTCCATAAAGTTTGTTAAATGAATGAATAAATAAATGGGAAAGAAAGTGACCAAGAAAAATCTGTATGTATGTAGGTATGTACGTATGTGTATGTCCTTAAGAGTTATTTTGGTTTGGGGCGCCTGCGTGGTTCAGTTGGTTAAGCATCTGACTTCAGCTCAGGTCATGATCTTATGGTTCATGAGTTTGAGCCCTGCGTTGGGCTCTTGCTGAAAGCTCAGAGCCTGGAGGCTGCTTCAGATTCTGTGTCTCCCTCTCTCTCTCTGCCCCTCCCCCACTCATGCTCTGTCTCCGTGTCTCTCTCTCTCAAAAATAAATAAACATTAAAAAACTTTTTTAAAAAGTTATTTTGGCTTAAGATGCATCTTAACAAATGGGGCCTTGACAAAGTTTGAAACTCTTCTCTTTCCTTCAACCTCACTGTTAGTAGTATTTTTATATCAGACCTCAACAGAATTGGAATATCTCATGATTTTTTTTTTTTTTTTTGCTTTTCCCATTGCATGCAGTAACAGGTGTTCACAGAAGGGAATGGTAAGCTTCCTGTATACCCCATGAGCAGGGTTTCTGGGCTTCTTAGAGGAAAGATTAAGATTGGGGAAGGGAGATAGCTACCACAGATGTATAATACAGTGACTTTATTTACAAAATTTCTAAATCCCACATTACAACACTGAATAAAAATTTTTGTGTCGTGTTTAGGTGCATGAGATAATTTTAGAGTTAAAGTTCAGATGCCAGATAAACATTAACCAAATGAGTAAATGAACAAATGGCAAATCCTAAGATGGCATGCAAAATTAAAACCTTCTGTCTCATACACAAGTGACATCAAGAAAATCAATTATACCTAGAAAGGAATATCTTAATTTTCTAAAACTCTTCTGTAACATCAAAATATTCTTCAAACAAAATCTGAAACAAATTGATTATATCCTTTGGTTTGAGATTTTGTTTGAAGTCCTTAGAAGTTCTTATAAGATGCTAGAATGATCCTGGTCACTTCTGTCATGATATTATAGTCAATCACTCAGTGCACACAAATGGTGCCCCACAGATGGTGCCTCAGTCAGTAACCATCCAGTGTTAGTGTTTTCCTCACAGATGAATACCTCCATGCTCTTCACATTGCATCACTTGTCTGATATAATCCCTGCTCTAACTGAGCCAGTGGGAAAGAAAAACATGTAAATGAATACTGATAACCAAAACATCAAGCTTCTGCCCATTTCTTCACTGGATTATTTGTTTTTCAGGTGTTGAGTTTGGTAAGTTCTTCATAGATTTTGGATACTAACCATTTATCTGGTATGTCATTTGCAAATATCTTCTGTCAGTCACCTTTTAGTTTTGTTGATGGTTTCCTTTGCAGTGCAGAAGTTTTTTTTTGTTTTTTTTTTTATCTATATGAGGTCCCAATAGTTCATTTTTGCTTTTATTTCCCTTGCCTTTGGAGATGTGTCAAGTAAGAAGTTGCTGTGGCTGAGGTCAAAGAGGTCATTGCCTGTTTTCTCCTCTAGGGTTTTGATGGTTTTCTGTCTCACATTTAGGTCTTTCATCCATTTTAAGTTTATTATTGTGTATGGTGTAGGAGAGTGGTCCAGTTTCATTCTTCCACATGTTGCTATCCAGTTCTCCCAGCACGTTTGCTAAATAGACTGTCTTTTTTTCCACTGGATACTCTTTCCTGCTTTGTCAAAAATTAGTTGGCCATACATTTGTGGGTCCAATTTTGGGTTCTCTATTCTATTCCATTGGCCTATGTGTCTGTTTTGTGCCAGTACTATTTTGATGATTACAGCTTTGTAGTAGAGGCTAAGGTCTGGGATTGTGACACCTCCCATTTTTTTTTTCAACATTAATTTGGCTATTTGGGGTCTTTTGTGGTTCCACACAAATTTTAGGATTATTTGTTCTAGCTTTGAGAAGAAGGCCAGTGCAATTTTGATTGGGATTGCATTGAATGTGTAGACTGCTTTGGGTAGTATTGACACTTTAACAATATTTATTCTTCCAATCCATGAGCTTGGAATGTTTTTCCATTTCTTTGTGCCTTCTTCAATTTCCTTCATCAATTTTCTAGTTTTCAGCATACAGATCTTTTACATCTTTGGTTAGGTTTATCCCTAGGTATTTTATGGTTCTTGGTTCAATTGTAAATGAGATTGATTTCTTGATTTTTCTTTCTGTTGCTTCATTATTGGCTTATAGAAATGCAAACGATTTCTGTACATTGATTTTGTATCCTGTGACTTTGCTGAATTCATGTATCAGTTCTAGCAGCTTTTTGGTATAGTTTTTTCTTTTTTTTTTTTTTTTTTTTTTAGTTTTTAGTCCATTTTATTTATTTTTTTTTATATGAAGTTTATTGACAAATTGGTTTCCATACAACACCCAGTGCTCATCCCAAAAGGTGCCCTCCTCAATACCCATCACCCACCCGCCCCTCCCTCCCACCCCCCATCAACCCTCAGTTTGTTCTCAGTTTTTAACAGTCTCTTATGCTTTGGCTCTCTCCCACTCTAACGTCCTTTTTTTTTTTTTTTACCTTCCCCTCCCCCATGGGTTCCTGTTAAGTTTCTCAGGATCCACATAAGAGTGAAACCATATGGTATCTGTCTTTCTCTGTATGGCTTATTTCACTTAGCATCACACTCTCCAGTTCCATCCACGTTGCTACAAAAGGCCATATTTCATTTTTTCTCATTGCCACGTAGTATTCCATTGTGTATATAAACCACAATTTCTTTATCCATTCATCAGTTGATGGACATTTAGGCTCTTTCCATAATTTGGCTATTGTTGAGAGTGCTGCTATGAACATTGGGGTACAAGTGCCCCTATGCATCAGTACTCCTGTATCCCTTGGGTAGATTCCTAGCAGTGCTATTGCTGGGTCATAGGGTAGGTCTATTTTTAATTTTCTGAGGAACCTCCACACTGCTTTCCAGAGCGGCTGCACCAATTTGCATTCCCACCAACAGTGCAAGAGGGTTCCCGTTTCTCCACATCCTCTCCAGCATCTATAGTCTCCTGATTTGTTCATTTTGGCCACTCTGACTGGCGTGAGGTGATACCTGAGTGTGGTTTTGATTTGTATTTCCCTGATAAGGAGCGACGCTGAACATCTTTTCATGTGCCTGTTGGCCATCTGGATGTCTTCTTTAGAGAAGTGTCTATTCATGTTTTCTGCTCATTTCTTCACTGGGTTATTTGTTTTTCGGGTGTGGAGTTTGGTGAGCTCTTTATAGATTTTAGATACTAGCCCTTTGTCTGATATGTCATTTGCAAATATCTTTTCCCATTCCGTTGGTTGCCTTTTAGTTTTGTTGGTTGTTTCCTTTGCTGTGCAGAAGCTTTTTATCTTCATAAGGTCCCAGTAATTCACTTTTGCTTTTAATTCCCTTGCCTTTGGGGATGTGTCGAGTAAGAGATTGCTACGGCTGAGGTCAGAGAGGTCTTTTCCTGCTTTCTCCTCTAAGGTTCTGATGGTTTCCTGTCTCACATTTAGGTCCTTTATCCATTTTGAGTTTATTTTTGTGAATGGTGTGAGAAAGTGGTCTAGTTTCAACCTTCTGCATGTTGCTGTCCAGTTCTCCCAGCACCATTTGTTAAAGAGGCTGTCTTTTTTCCATTGGATGTTCTTTCCTGCTTTGTCAAAGATGAGTTGGCCATATGTTTGTGGGTCTAGTTCTGGGGTTTCTATTCTATTCCATTGGTCTGTGTGTCTGTTTTTGTGCCAATACCATGCTGTCTTGATGATGACAGCTTTGTAGTAGAGGCTGAAGTCTGGGATTGTGATGCCTCCTGCTTTGGTCTTCTTCTTCAAAATTCCTTTGGCTATTCGGGGCCTTTTGTGGTTCCATATGAATTTTAGGATTGCTTGTTCTAGTTTCGAGAAGAATGCTGGTGCAATTTTGATTGGGATTGCATTGAATGTGTAGATAGCTTTGGGTAGTATTGACATTTTGACAATATTTATTTTTCCAATCCATGAGCAGGGAATGTCTTTCCATTTCTTTAAATCTTCTTCAATTACCTTCATAAGCTTTCTATAGTTTTCAGCATACAGATCCTTTACATCTTTGGTTAGATTTATTCCTAGGTATTTTATGCTTCTTGGTGCAATTGTGAATGGGATCAGTTTCTTTATTTGTCTTTCTGTTGCTTCATTGTTGGTGTATAAGAATGCAACTGATTTCTGTACATTGATTTTGTATCCTGCAACTTTGCTGAATTCATGTATCAGTTCTAGCAGACTTTTGGTGGAGTCTATCGGATTTTCCATGTATAATATCATGTCATCTGCAAAAAGCGAAAGCTTGACTTCATCTTTGCCAATTTTGATGCCTTTGATTTCCTTTTGTTGTCTGATTGCTGATGCTAGAACTTCCAGCACTATGTTAAACAACAACGGTGAGAGTGGGCATCCCTGTCGTGTTCCTGATCTCAGGGAAAAAGCTCTCAGTTTTTCCCCGTTGAGGATGATGTTAGCTGTGGGCTTTTCATAAATGGCTTTTATGATCTTTAAGTATGTTCCTTCTATCCCGACTTTCTCAAGGGTTTTTATTAAGAAAGGGTGCTGGATTTTGTCAAAGGCCTTTTCTGCATCGATTGACAGGATCATATGGTTCTTCTCTTTTTTTTTGTTAATGTGATGTATCACGTTGATTGATTTGCGAATGTTGAACCAGCCCTGCATCCCAGGAATGAATCCCACTTGATCATGGTGAATAATTCTTTTTATATGCTGTTGAATTCGATTTGCTAGTATCTTATTGAGAATTTTTGCATCCATATTCATCAGGGATATTGGCCTGTAGTTCTCTTTTTTTACTGGGTCTCTGTCTGGTTTAGGAATCAAAGTAATACTGGCTTCATAGAATGAGTCTGGAAGTTTTCCTTCCCTTTCTATTTCTTGGAATAGCTTGAGAAGGATAGGTATTATCTCTGCTTTAAACGTCTGGTAGAACTCCCCTGGGAAGCCATCTGGTCCTGGACTCTTATTTGTTGGGAGATTTTTGATAACCGATTCAATTTCTTCGCTGGTTATGGGTCTGTTCAAGCTTTCTATTTCCTCCTGATTGAGTTTTGGAAGAGTGTGGGTGTTCAGGAATTTGTCCATTTCTTCCAGGTTGTCCAATTTGTTGGCATATAATTTTTCATAGTATTCCCTGATAATTGTTTGTATCTCTGAGGGATTGGTTGTAATCATTCCATTTTCATTCATGATTTTATCTATTTGGGTCATCTCCCTTTTCTTTTTGAGAAGCCTGGCTAGAGGTTTGTCAATTTTGTTTATTTTTTCAAAAAACCAACTCTTGGTTTCGTTGATCTGCTCTACAGTTTTTTTAGATTCTATATTGTTTATTTCTGCTCCGATCTTTATTATTTCTCTTCTTCTGCTGGGTTTAGGCTGCCTTTGCTGTTCTTCTATTTCCTTTAGGTGTGCTGTTAGATTTTGTATTTGGGATTTTTCTTGTTTCTGGAGATAGGCCTGGATTGCAATGTATTTTCCTCTCAGGACTGCCTTCGCTGCGTCCCAAAGCGTTTGGATTGTTGTATTTTCATTTTCGTTTGTTTCCATATATTTTTTGATTTCTTCTCTAATTGCCTGGTTGACCCACTCATTCGTTAGTAGGGTGTTCTTTAACCTCCATGCTTTTGGAGGTTTTCCAGACTTTTTCCTGTGGTTGATTTCAAGCTTCATAGCATTGTGGTCTGAAAGTATGCATGGTATAATTTCAATTCTTGTAAACTTATGAAGGGCTGTTTTGTGACCCAGTATATGATCTATCTTGGAGAATGTTCCATGTGCACTCGAGAAGAAAGTATATTCTGTTGCTTTGGGATGCAGAGTTCTAAATATATCTGTCAAGTCCATCTGATCCAGTGTCTCATTCAGGGCCCTTGTTTCTTTATTGACCGTGTGTCTAGATGATCTATCCATTTCTGTAAGTGGGGTGTTAAAGTCCCCAGCAATTACCACATTCTTATCAATAAGGTTGCTTCTGTTTATGAGTAATTGTTTTATATATTTGGGGGCTCCGGTATTCGGCGCATAGACATTTATAATTGTTAGCTCTTCCTGATGGATAGACCCTGTAACTATTATATAATGTCCTTCTTCATCTCTTGTTACAGCCTTTAATTTAAAGTCTAGTTTGTCTGATATAAGTATGGCTACTCCAGCTTTCTTTTGACTTCCAGTAGCATGATAAATAGTTCTCCATCCCCTCACTCTCAATCTAAAGGTGTCCTCAGGTCTAAAATGAGTCTCTTGTAGACAGCAAATAGATGGGTCTTGTTTTTTTATCCATTCTGATACCCTATGTCTTTTGGTTGGCGCATTTAATCCATTTACATTCAGTGTTATTATAGAAAGATACGGGTTTAGAGTCATTGTGATGTCTGTATGTTTTATGCTTGTAGTGATGTCTCTGGTACTTTGTCTCACAGGGTCCCCCTTAGGATCTCTTGTAGGGCTGGTTTAGTGGTGACAAATTCCTTCAGTTTTTGTTTGTTTGGGAAGACCTTTATCTCTCCTTCTATTCTAAATGACAGACTTGCTGGATAAAGGATTCTTGGCTGCATATTTTTGCTGTCTAGCACCCTGAAAATCTCGTGCCAATTCTTTCTGGCCTGCCAAGTTTCAAAAGAGAGATCAGTCACGAGTCTTATAGGTCTCCCTTTATATGTGAGGGCACGTTTACCCCTTGCTGCTTTCAGAATTTTCTCTTTATCCTTGTATTTTGCCAGTTTCACTATGATATGTCGTGCAGAAGATCGATTCAAGTTACGTCTGAAGGGAGTTCTCTGTGCCTCTTGGATTTCAATGCCTTTTTCCTTCCCCATTTCAGGGAAGTTCTCAGCTATTATTTCTTCAAGTACCCCTTCAGCACCTTTCCCTCTCTCTTCCTCCTCTGGGATACCAATTATGCGTATATTATTTCTTTTTAGTGTATCACTTAGTTCTCTAATTTTCCCCTCATACTCCTGGATTTTTTTATCTCTCTTTTTCTCAGCTTCCTCTTTTTCCATAACTTTATCTTCTAGTTCACCTATTCTCTCCTCTGCCTCTTCCATCCGAGCCGTGGTGGTTTGCATTTTGTTTTCCATTTCCTTTAAAGCGTTTTTCAGCTCCTCGTGACTGTTCCTTAGTCCCCTGACGTCTGTAGCAAGAGATTCTCTGCTGTCCTGTATGCTGTTTTCCAGCCCAGCGATTAATTTTATGACTATTATTCTAAATTCACTTTCTGTTATATTATTTAAATCCTTTTTGATCAGCTCATTAGCTGTTGTTATTTCCTGGAGATTCTTCTGAGGGGAATTCTTCCGCTTGGTCATTTTGGATAGTCCCTGGTGTGGTGAGGGCCTGCAGGGCACTTCCCCTGTGCTGTGGTGTATAACTGGAGTTGGTGGGCGGGGCCGCAGTCCGACCTGATGTCTGCCCCCAGCCCACCGCTGGGGCCACAGTCAGACTGGTGTGTGCCTTCTCTTCCCCTCTCCTAGGGGCGGGATTCACTGTGGGGTGGCGTGGCCCGTCTGGGCTACTTGCACACTGCCAGGCTTGTGATGCTGGGGATCTGGCGTATTAGCTGGGGTGGGAAGGCAAGGTGCACGGCAGCAGGGGGGGCAGGCTTAGCTCGCTTCTCCTTAGGTGATCCACTTCAGGAGGGGCCCTGTGGCAGCCGGAGGGAGTCAGATCACTGCCGGAGGTTTGGCTCCGCAGAAGCACAGAGTTGGGTGTTCGCGCGGAGCGAGCAAGTTCCCTGGCAGGAACCGGTTCCCTTTGGGATTTTGGCTGGGGGATGGGCGGGGGAGATGGCGCTGGCGAGCGCCTTTGTTCCCCGCCAAACTGAGCTCTGTCGTCCGGGGGCTCCGCAGCTCACCCTCCCTTTGTCCTCCAGCCTTCCTGCTTTCCGAGCAGAGCTGTTAACTTATGACCTCCCAGACGCTAAGTCGCGCTTGCTGTCGGAACACAGTCCGTCAGGCCCCTCCGCTTTTGCAAGCCGGACTCGGGGGCTCTGCTTGGCCGGCGAGCCGCCCCTCCGCCCCGGCTCCCTCCCGCCAGTCCGTGGAGCGCGCACCGCCTCGCCGCCCTTCCTACCCTCTTCCGTGGGCCTCTCGTCTGCACTTGGGTCCGGTGACTCTGTTCTGCTAATCCTCTGGCGGTTTTCTGGGTTATTTAGGCAGGTGTAGGTGGAATCTAAGTGATCAGCAGGACGCGCGGTGAGCCCAGCGTCCTTCTACACCGCCATCTTCCCAGAATCCTTGGTATAGTTTTTTCAGCAGAAGACATGAATAGACACTTTTCCAAAGAAGGCATCCAGATGTCTAACAGACACATGAAAAGATGCTAAACATCACTCATCATCAGGTAAATACAAATCAAAACCAGACTGAGATACCACCTCACAGTGGTCAGAGTGGCTAAAATTAACAACTCAGGAAACAACAGATGTTGGCAAGGATGTGGAGAAATAGGAATCCTCTTGCACTATTGGTGGGAATACAAACTTGTGTAGCCGCTCTGGAAAACAGTGTGGAGGTTCCTCAAAAAGTTAAAAATAGAACTACTCTACAACCCAGCAATAGCACTACTAAGAATTTATCCAGAGGATACAGAAGTGCTGATTCGTAGGGGCACATGTACTCCAATGTTTATAGCAGCACCTTCAACATAGCTAAATTATGGAAAGAGCCCAAATGTCCATCAACTGATGAATGGATAAAGAAGATGTGGTTTATATATACAATAGAATACTACTTGGCAATGAGGAAGATTGAAATCCTGCCATTTGCAAGAACATGGATGGAACTGGAGGGTATTATGCTAAGTGAAATAAGTCAGGCAGAGTAAGACACGTACCATATGTTTTCACTTATATGTGGAACTTGAGAAACTTAACAGAAGACCATGGGGGAAGGGAAGGGGAAAAATAGTTTCAAACAGAGAGGGATGCAAACCATAAGAGACTCTTAAATACAGAGAACAAACTGAGGATTGATGGTGGGGGGGCAGGGGAGAGGGGAAGATGGGTGATGGGCATTGAGGAGGGCACTGGTTGAGATGAGCTCTTGGTGTCGTATGTAAGTGATGAATCACAGTAATCTATTCCAGAAGCCAAGAACACACTGTACACACTGTATGTTAGCTAACTTGACAATAAATTATATTAAAAAAAAACAATAACATCAAGCTTGATGTTCTCCTCCAATCAGAGGAGGCTACAAGGTTCAGTGGGCACCAATGAAAAAATGGTTAATTGCCTTCTTATAGTTCAGGAAGGTTTTGAGAGATGATTAAGCTGAACCTTGAAAGACCAATAGGAGAGGACATTCTAGCTCATGAAGATGATTGCAAAAACAGAAGTGTATGGAACAGCATGATGCCTTGGAGCCTTTCTGGGAACAGCAGAATGTTCAGCATTCCTGGGGAACAGAGCATTTCCTTGCTGCCTTCAATCTGCTTTCTTCAAGTTTTTATAGTCTTGCCAGCATATAGCATCAAGAACACACACTCACATATGTGCACACACACACACCATCATGCACATACAAACACGCTTGATGACATTGACCTAAAATACACGTTGTGTGCTTCTTGTGGTCATGAAGTCTGTTTCAAAGGCTTAAGATAAATATAGCAGTCATAGAATTCCTTGAATAATCTTTTTGGTTTGGTTGTTGTTGTTGTTGTTGTTGTTGTTAAATTAACACTCTGCCCTCCTCCACATCTTTTTGTTCAATCAAGTAATGTAGCAATGTCAGTTGCTAGTATCAGAACTTCCCAGCTGCCTGAAGTCCAGACAAGAGCTAACTCCATCACCCTCTTCTTGGAAATAATGATTGCAAGAGCTATCATAGCACACACTTCACCTGACCGATGATCAGGGGTCATTTTGAATGACAGTTTTATGTTTCTTCATATAAACTCATACGCTTTAAAAAGATAACAACTGTCAGGACCAGTGATACAGATCTCTATGTCATCTCAGCATCCAAACAACAAGTTCTTAACTCCTTTTTCTCAGCTTTGTACTGGTAGGCTAGTGCCACAGAAGTCTAGAGATGTAAAATGGGAATATGGCAGTGAAACCCCACATGTTGAAAGCCATCTCTTGATGGGCATAATGTCCCTGCTACAGTACTATCATTTTGGTTATAGGTAATAATTCTTGCCTTGTTTATTTTTTTTTAATTTTTTTAACGTTTATTTATTTTTGAGACAGAGAGAGACAGAGCATGAGCGGGGGAGGGGCAGGGAGAGAGGAAGACACAGAATCCAAAGCAGGCTCCAGGCTCTGAGCTGTCAGCCCAGGGCCCGATGGGGGGCTCCAACTCACGGACCGCGAGATCGTGACCTGAGCTGAAGTCGGATGCTTAACCGACTGAGCCACCCAGGTGCCCCTTCTTGCCTTGTTTAAATACCAGGCACTTAATTTTGTTTTCAGCAAACCCATGAGCAGAAAGTGAACTGGCATGGTCGGGAGAGAAGGAAATTTGTCAAATACCAAGATTTAAAGCTTGTTGCAGGCAAAGGTCAAAAAGAATACCTTGACACAAACAGCCTCCCAATATCTCCATCTCACTGGATGCCTGTTGTGTTTTAAAGACCCTCCAATATGACCAACTGAACTACAAGGACTTCTTAAAAATATATACTCTATGGGGCGCCTGGGTGGCGCAGTCGGTTAAGCGTCCGACTTCAGCCAGGTCACGATCTCGCGGTCCATGAGTTCGAGCCCCGCGTCAGGCTCTGGGCTGATGGCTCAGAGCCTGGAGCCTGTTTCCGATTCTGTGTCTCCCTCTCTCTCTGCCCCTCCCCCGTTCATGCTCTGTCTCTCTCTGTCCCAAAAATAAATAAACGTTGAAAAAATTAAAAAAAATATTAAAAAAAATACATATATATACTCTAACTTCAGGCTCCTGGGTGGCTCAGTCGTTTGAGCCTCCTACTTCAGCTCAGGTCATTACCTTGCTGTTTGTGGGTTCAAGCGCAGCATCGGGCTCTGTGCTGACAGCTCAGAGCCTGGAGCCTGCTTAGGGTTCTCTGCCTCCCTCTCTCTCTGCCCCTACCCCACTCACACTCTGTCCCTCCCTCTCTCTCTCTCAAAAGTAAATAAATATTAAAAAATGTATACTGTCATTAAATTACAGATTTATTCCCTTGAAAGTTAACTGAGTAGGGTTCATAGTCTGGTGACTAAACCATGGCATCAGTTATTCCCTAGAAAAGACAAGGATCTGAGGAATGGAATGCATGTTTGGGGGAACACCTAAAAGTCAAAGGGTGCCAGAATGGGCTTTGGGAAAACACACCAAGGTGGTTATAGGAGGGTAATGCCAAAGGAAGTTATGGGCTCATGAATGAGACATACCTCATCTATTTTATAACTGTCCAAGTCCATTTCTAAGAATTTTGTGAAAAGCAGAATATATATTTCTATCATTTTTTCCCAAGCCTTCAAAAACTTCTTCCAGAGCAATTGGCCTTCTTGAAAAGGTGAATCACATTTTTCTAGAAGTGCTTACAGATGAAATCCAGTGTACATACGTGTCCTTTGAAATAGAAAAAAAGAGAAAAAAGAAAAAAGAAAAAGAAAGGAACACAAGGCCAGAATAAGAGTTTGTCCAGACCTGTACAGCCCTGAGAGGAATGCTCAGCAAGTTGACATCAGCAGGGCAGTTCCTTCCAGCAGAGAGAGCTGGCGGTTTTACTATAGCACCCAGTCAGAACACTTTAATTGTTTTTCATGCTGTACAGTCTCACGAATCTTGCCTTCCCTCAAAGTCCAGCAGCCAGCATCCACACGATAGTGATTTATTTCAATTCTGCTTTTATTAATAGCTTCTCATATTTGGTAAAATCAAGTAATTTTGCTGCCATCCAGAATGTTAATGCACTGCATGGGCAGCACAGCTAGCTTGTCAGGATGTTCTCATGGATACACACACGCACTTATTTAAAGCCAAAGGATTTTATAAAATTTCACTTTGCACTCTTAAAACACCTTCAACATTTAACTCTGAAAAATAAATGTGTTTCCATATGCAGATCTATTACTCCCCTGCCTTTGTTTCTTTTGCATCTTTCAAAGCTCAAATCACCTTCTCCACAGTATTTTACATATTCTTTTTTTCTATTTTCACCTCTTTGGGGGGATTTTCATTTCAACAAGTCAATTCCCTTTAAGTGGGTTTTGATGATTTTTATATTTTAATAGCATATTTTGAAAAGAAAGGGATTTCTCAGCTTGTGGATAAGAATATTAGACACACAAATACAAAATATTTGGGGATCTGAAGGACAAAGCTATCATTTGTGCTTCATAGGTTTTTTCTACATGGCAAAGAGAAATAGGCTCTTGAGTTTTCGTTATTGAAATCCTGTCTTTGTTGATTACTTTGCCTCTGCCTGAGCCCTTGATGAAAAGCTCCCCAAAGTGGGAAAATGTGCAGCCTTATCTCCATTATCATCCTCCTTCAGCTGACTTGCTCAGGAGCCTGAAGCTAGGAGAGAGTGTGTTGCGTGGATTGGGGACCACACTATGTCCGTTAGAAGCCACTTCCCCCAATTTCAGCCACACAAAGGGATTTTAAGATACACCTGTGATCAAAGCCTTTTTCTCTTGTTCTTCATGAGACCTACATCTAGACAAAAGACCTCCCTCTCATACTTGTGCATCTGCTCAGGCTGCTCTGAGTTATCTGTGCCGATGGAGGGTGGCAGCAAGGCTGAGGGTCCCACATCATTTCTACAAGGCTTTGGAAGAAATTGAAGAAACTTGGTTCAGAGGATGCCAATGTATTTTCTGGATTACTTGGCCTAATAGACTCCATGTTATTAAATTAAGGTCACACAAAGCAGGAGTGGTCAGTGATGGGATCTGGAAGGGGCAGGGAAGAGTCAGCCTGGGGTTAAAAGAGTTTCAAGCTCAGTTGCAAAGCTGATATCCAGAAAATAATTGGTAGTCTGAATCCACAGCAGCGTTGACCTTTCACTCTGAGATTTTGCGGAGTTGTTTTTGTTTTGTACTTCTCAAGACCATTTTTAAAATTGTGGTAAGATATACATAACAAAATTTGCCTTTCTAAAGTTTTTTAAGTGTAAAGTTCAGTCGTGTTAAGTACATTCATAATGTTGTACAACCAATCTCCAGAATTCTTTTATTCTTGCAAAATTGAAACTGTGCACACTGAACTACTACCCATTCTGCCTTCCCCAAACCCTGGCAACCACACTTCTACCTTCTGTCTTCTTGGGACCTTTTTAAGTGCCTATGCTGTTAGAGCTCTTTTAGCCATAAGTAACAGAAGCCACTGGAAACTGCTAAAGCAATAAAAGAAATTTATAAGCTCAAGAGAGTCCAAGAAAGTGTTGGGCAGTCGGTCACAGAAAGTTAGACATAGCCCTCAGGAGCAGATGGAGTGCAGCCCTCAAATGCCACAAAACTTCTGCATCCCTGCTTCCTTCTACACATCAGCTCCATCACCCCCTCTCTGCAGAAGGGCTTTCTCTACATGTCAGAGAACATGGTTCCATGTTAACTACAACTACTAGAGATGCATTGGATTGACAACCTCTGTGTTTCCAATATAAATTCCCAGAAAAGAGGATTATTGAATCAAGTGAATCAGAGGCCCAATCTTGGACTGATCAGCCATGGCTAGGATGATTGGTCCAGATTAGGTCAGGTGCCCACCTTTTACCAATCAACTATCACTAAGGGAGGAGCACATAAGATCATGACAGAACCCATGGGTAAAAGGAGGCATTGAAGGAGTTCCCAGCAGAAAGTGCCAGTGGTGCTGGGCAGATAAAGCAGAAGGTATCCACTAGCATGCCATTCACTTCTTTCTCCACCAAATGTCCATGTATGTCAAAGCCATTTATGCAATGTTTTCTCTGTCCCACTATGACAAGCCTTTCCTAGGATGTACCCCCTTCTCTACATCTTACTTCTTACTAGCAATAAGAGATAATGAGGTTATCATCTGCATCCCTGGCACATATGCAGAAATATTCTGTCTCTCTTTCCAACAAAGATTACATGTTAGGGTCTTAAAATGTGATCCTTCCCAATGTATTCTTGTACTTTAAAAAGAATCTAAAGATCAAAATCTTCTAAAGACCCATTGCTCCAAATTCACACCTCATGGTGGAATCAAGGCATCTGGTCACCTAATCTCCCTTCCCTAAGCCCACCCAGTACTACTCCCTAGTTGGAACAGCCTCAAAGCTGTTGGCAAGAAGACAGAGAGGCTTTCTCCTCATTCTTGTTATTATCCTAATTCCTTTGTTTTGTGACATTTAACCAAGCATTCTCCATCTGTGTTTTATGTTGGACAGAATATCCTTGCCTGTAAAGAATTGTCTCTGCATTTGTTTTGAGCAGATTTACAGGAGGGCAAACATTTCCTCTTCATACATATTAGCTGAAAAGCAAAACCTACTATGTCCTGGGAAACCTTCTTCCCAGCTGAGCAGGGCCATAAATCTGACACAGCAGTGTCCCCACAGGGATCACCAGAGAAACTGCTCACTGTCCTCTCAAGGGAGATCACAGACCCTGCACAGCGTCCACATGAAGGACTATTTAAAGTAACACCACTGAGCATGGTCAGGGTATTTAAAAGACCATTAGCGGGGCATCTGGGTGGTTCAGTCAGTTAAGCATCCGACTTCGGATCAGGTCATGATCTTGCAGGTTTTTGAGTTCGAGCCCCACGTCAGGCTTTGTGCTGACAGCTCGGAGCCTGGAGCCTGCTTAGAATTCTGTGTCTCCTTCTCTCTCTGCCCCTCCCCCCGCTTGTGCTCTCTCTCTATCAAAAAATAAATAAATGTAAAACAATTTTTTTAAAAACCATTAGCCCCACCTGAGAGTCTTCAGAGACACTTCTGAGGTCTGCTGCTCAGTCCGAGGCTGTTCACAAATTTGAACAAAATCAGAGAAATGTTTTAAAAGTGTTTATTCTATATTTCTGGCCACAAGTATTGCCCCCAGGCCTTTCTGCCTAAAAAGCAAGATGGAATCATAGCATTAAGAGTCCAGTTTTCAATAGGAATCATACTTGATGATAGCCAGGGTAAAGGGGAAATTATTTATTGATCACATGCAATGTACTCGCAGGGCCTGAGATTGTGCTCAGAAAGGCATAAGTTGTGATCTCTGCCCTCAGAAGGCTTGCAGTCCATTTCCCTTTATGCCACCCAAAGAAATCTGATTTTCTTTGAGGAACCATCCCTATTCCACTCTCAGATTGTATGACTTTTTAGTACCTTCCTTCTCAAATTCATAGATAGTCACATGACTCAGGATTAACCATAAGGCTTTTCCATCCCTCTGATTGGTACATAATGGGACATATCACCCAAGGCTGGCTCATCAGACTCATTTTTGAGACTTTTACTGGAATTATTGGGAAAAAGATTAGGACTTTCTGTTTTTTCTTAAGATGATAAGATGGTGGTCTGGAGTGTCTGCTGGTTATATCCTTCCTCATTTTATGGATGAGATAACTACAACACAGAAAAAGTAAGTAATTTGTCTAAGGTTGTAGATTCAGCTTGAGGAAAAGCTGGGATTCAAATCCAGATAGAATGGTTCTAGAATCCATACTCTAATAGAGTGCCTTTCATGCAATCCACGTACCTGTCATTACCAGCCAACAAGGAACTCTTCACACTTTCCATAGCTCTTTCTTCCAGGAAGATATCCTTTAAGGAAAATTTTCCCAGGTCTGCCAGAAGCGATGATCTCTGGCTTTGGAGCACACCATGGGATAGTAAGGCTGATATCTGGATGAAGAAATCAAGGACTATGAATGTAGTATACAGAAGACAAATATTTCACTAGAAAGCCTAGAATAAAGATTCTTGATCTTCTATGGGTCCTTGATCTCTTTGAGACTTTGATTTCCCAAAAAAAGCTTGTATGCACTTGAAAGGTTGATTATGACAAGGTTCTTCCTTTTGCAAGTGACAGAAACCCAGTTTGAATCAACTTGGTTAAAAAGGCTCACATGACTGTGATAAGAGCAAAGATGCAACCAGGCTCAAGGGACAACTAGAACCAGGCTCAAGGCTTGTAAGTTTTTCCCCCCACTGCTTCTATGTCAGTTTTATTCTCTCTGACCCATAGTAAACAACACGGTTGAAATTGAGTCTCATTTCACGTTGACAAGCCACATCTTTGCCCCAGCTTTAGTTCAAAAATATCCTAGGAAACTATTCTAATTGGCCACGGGTTATGGAAGCAAAGAACTGGGAACAGCAGCAGTTATCACCCAAAGAAAAAGAGTAGTATCTTCAGAAGAAGAGAGGATATGGGCAGACAAAGCAAAGATAACCTCAGGAAAGAACCCAGTGGGACATTGAAACTAGAGCCCAAAACTGTGTCTAAAAAATAAAGTGGAAAACTGAGAATATATATGAATAATTCAGGGAAACACTCATCTCAGGCTGTTATCTTAATGGTGCAAGAGAAATGTTTTGACCAAGATTAATCAGTATGTGGTCTCCAAATTTCCTTTTTTTGGTAAAGAATTCATAGCATAACCCATATTACTGTGCCTCATCAAAGGGAAAATTACTTTAGAAAAAAAATATAGTTTCTTTTTTTTTTTTTTTAAATTTTTTTTTTCAACGTTTATTTATTTTGGGACAGAGAGAGACAGAGCATGAACGGGGGAGGGGCAGAGAGAGAGGGAGACACAGAATCAGAAACAGGCTCCAGGCTCTGAGCCATCAGCCCAGAGCCCGACGCGGGGCTCGAACTCACGGACCGCGAGATTGTGACCTGGCTGAAGTCGGACGCTTAACCGACTGCGCCACCCAGGCGCCCCAAGTTTCTTAGTGCTCTGTTAGCATGAAGTTTCTTCTGTTTCCACATTTTATTTATTCTTTTAAGTTTATATTGAGACAGAGAGAGAGAGCATATGCAAAACTGGGGGAGGGGCAGAGGGAGAGAGAGAATCCCAAGCAAGTTCCATCAGTGCAGAGCTGATGTGAGGCTGATTCCCACAAACCATGAGATCATGATCTGAGTTGAAATCAGGAATCGGATGCTTAATTGATGGAGCCACCCAGGAACCCATGTTTCCACATTTTAAAAGAGAAATAAGAGATGTTAAATCAGATTGGTCTTGTCCAGGCTGTCTATACCCAATATTAATTGTGCAGAATATTTAGGAAACACTCAAGTAGGCTTTTAAACTCCAGTCTAAGCCCCTTTCAGTCTGTCCTCTGCACAGATGGGCAATGTTTTAGTGTTTAGTGTCTTAAAACATGAGTTTGTCATGATTCTCCATAAATTCCTAGTGCTCAAAACTACATACAGTGGGGATCCAATCTCCTAAAGCAATCTCATCTCCAAGTACTGTATCTGGGGTTGCTTCCTCAGTCCCCCAAAGCTTCATGATTATTTTTACCTCTGACATCCATATCCTTCTTTCAACTTATCCCAAATCTCATCCATTGTTTAAAGTTTGGTTTGATTCCCACATTTGTGGAGAACTACCAAGTGTCACTTACCTTTCATTCTTCAATTCATTGCCACATTTTGCCTGTTCTGCTCTGTATGTAGGGAACTAATCCATGGAAACTCTGCTTCCTAGGCTCCCTTGCTAACTGTGCTAACTGGTTTCCAGGTACATTCATCCAATAGGAGGTAAGAAGCCAGAGGACATCTTTGAGGAGTGGCATCTCTGATAGTGACTCAGCTCCTCCATGGTCAACTCTAGCCTCTGCAGTTGCTAATCTCTGGGCTGCCTCACTAACCCCGTTTGTCTTCTCATATCTTCCAAGCAACTTTATATCCTGGTAATGAGTCCTCCATATTAAATTCTCTTTATTTGGATGCCTGGAATAGATTCATTTTTCTTGGCTAGAAATTTTTTTTTCAAACAGAAAACCACCTCACAATCTCTCTCTTCTCTGCTTACCCATAATAAGCACTGCCATATCAATTGTTCAATAATGTTACTTAACTTTTAAATAGTAGTATAGCTTGAATTATTTAAAATAGTACAAAATAATAGACCATAAAGAGGTCATCCTAGATGCCCAGTCTTCTGTTTAAGTATACACTAGTTAGAGCATGTTGCCAGACTAGGAAAATCCTGGTCCCCTGTCTTCCACAGAAACAATAAATTAACAACAATATATGGACCATGATACCCCTGTGAAAACTCTGGATACAGCTGAAGAGCTATGGCACTCAAGCCAATGTAAATTCAAGAAAGAATTCCAGAGTAAGAGGTAGAAAAATTTATGAGATTTTGCAAAACTATAACCTCTCTCTACCCAGCATAGCAAGTCACAACATTCATCCATACCAATACCAGAGATCTTTCCTAGGGTCTGAAACAAAATGGTGGACTGTGCATCCAACTTTCTGGGTTGTCTGGGGGATGACTGAGGTATTGGTTTCTGTATTGTCTGACTTACAACATTGATGGTACTGGTGCCAGAGTTTGGAAGCTGCTGAAAACAAAGGCAAGCATTTCAGGACATTACAGCTACAGTTCTGCATGCATACATAAAGGGTTACAAGACATCAGAAAAGGTTTGAACGGTCTTAGAACTTCTACTCAGGTTAATTATGAAATTCTTCCTCTGCACAAAGCCAGTACTTAAAGATTTGGAGAGGTAGCTGCTTATTCAAATGCACAAATCTCAAAAAAAAAAATCACAAGGCATACAAAGACACAGGGAAACAGGGCCCAAAGGAACAAAATAAAACTTCAGACCTTAAATGAATGTAGATCTCTAAGCTGCTTGACAAAGAACTTAACTGTCATAAAGATGCTCATTGAGCTAAAAGAGAACACTGATAGAAAACTAAATGAAATTAGGAAAAAATTGCACTAACAAAATGAGAATATCAACAAAGAGAAACTATCAAGAAGACCCAAACAAATTATGGAGCTGAAAATTACAATAACTAAACTAAAAAAAATTTTCTAGTGAGGCTCAATATCAAACTTGATCATGCAGAAGAAGGAACTAGTGAACTTGAAGATATGTCACTGGAGATCAGCTAGAGAAGCAAAAAGAAAAAAAGAATGGAGAGAAGTGAAGAAAGCCTAAAGGACTTATAGGATGCTAGAGAGTAGATCAATAGCTGTTTGATGGGAATCTCAGAAGAAGAAAAAAAAGAAAGGGACAGGACAGAAAGTTTATTTGAAAAAATAATGGCTGAAAACTCCCAAATGTTGGGAAAGAAATTTTCATTCATATTCATGAGCTCATACATATTCAAGAAGCTCAAAAATTCCAAATAAGATAAACCCAAAGAAACAAAGAGAGAATCTTGAAAGCAGCAAGACAAAATTGACTCGTCATGTACAAGGGAGCCTCTGTAAGATTATCAGCAGACAACTTACAGGCAAGAAGGGATAATATATTCAGAGTGCTGAAAGGAAAAAAAAATGTCAATCAAGGATGCTGTATCTGACAAAACTGTCTTTCAAAATGGAGAAATTAAGATTTTCCCAGAAAAGCAAAAGCTGAGAGAGTTCTTTACCACTAGACCTGACCTGTCCTATAAGAAATGCTAAAGGGAGTCCTTCAAGTTAAAAAAAAAAAAAGATGGTAGAAAGCAGCTTGAAGCTATATGAAAATATAAGGTTCTCCAATAAAGGTAAATATATGGACAATTATAGTAAACTGTACTGTTGTGATTTTTGGTGCATAAAATTAGAGGTGAAAATCCAGCAAAAAAGATATAAATCGATGTTAATAGGTATACAACAAATAAGACATAATTTTTGACATTAATGACATGAAGTGGGGGGATGGAGCTGTAGAGGATAGAATTTTTGTACATGATTGAAATTATCAGTTTAAAATAGAATGTTATGAGAACTTTCTAGAACGTTCAGTGAAAAACGGACAAGCGGTGGCTGCCTGAGCTGCGCCCAGCAATGTGCTCCTTCCCGCTCCCCCACACTGACCTCAGCCCCCTCACCGGCTGTAGAAAATGGTGAAAGAAACTACTTACTACATTTTGGGGGTCAAACCCAATGCCACCCAGGAAGAATTGAAAAAGGCTTACAGGAAATTGTCTTTGAAGTACCACCCTGACAAGAATCCAAATGAAGGAGAGAAGTTTAAACAGATTTCTCAAGCTTATGAAGTGCTCTCTGATGCGAAGAAAAGGAAATTATATGACAAAGGAGGAGAACAGGCAATTAAAGAAGGTGGAGAAGGTGGTGGTTTTGGCTCCCCCATGGATATCTTTGATATGTTTTTTGGAGGAGGAGGAAGGATTCAGAGAGAAAGGAGAGGTAAAAATGCTGTGCACCAGCTCTTTGTAACTTTAGCAGATTTGTATAATGGTACAACAAAAAAACTAGCTCTGCAAAAGAATGTGATTTGCGATGAATATGAAGGCCAGGGTGGTAAGAAAGGAGTGGTAGAATGTTGTTCCAATTGCTGAGGTACTGGAATGAAAATAAGAATTCATCAGATAGGACCTGGAATGGTTCAGCAAATTCAATCTGTGTGCATGGAGTGCCAGGGCCATGGGGAATGGATCAGTCCTAAAGATAGATGTAAAAGCTGCAATGGAAGGAAAATAGTTTGAGAAAAGAAAATTCTAGAAGTTCATATTGACAAAGTCATGAAAGATGGCCAGAAGATAACATTCCATGGTGAAGGAGACCAAGAACCTGGATTGGAACCAGGAGATATTATCATTGTTTTAGATCAGAAGGACCATGCTGTTTTTACTAGGCGAGGAGAGGATCTTTTCATGTGTATGGACATACAGCTGGTTGAAGCACTGTGCAGCTTTCAAAACCAATGTCTACTCTTGACAACAGAACAATTGTCATTACCTCTCATCCAGGTCAGATTGTCAAACATGGAGATATCAAGTGTGTGCTGAATGAAGGCATGCCAATTAATTGTAGACCATATGAAAAGGGTTGCCTAATCATCAAATTTAAGGTAAACTTTCCTGAGAATGGCTTTCTCTCTCCTGATAAACTCTCTTTGCTGGAAAAACTCCTACCTGAGAGGAAGGAAGTAGAAAAGACTGATGAAATGGACCAGGTAGAACTGGTGGACTTTGATCCAAATCAGGAAAGATGGCACCATTACAATGGAGAAGTGTATGAGGATGATGAACATCACCCTAGGGGAGGTGTTCAGTGTCAAACCTCTTAATGGGGCCAGTGAATAACACTGCTGGCATTTTATATGCAGTGATGAATGAGTGAAGGACTATAATCATAGCTCACTACTTGCTGTTGTTGTTGTTTTAATATTCAACTATAGAAGTGTTTTAAAAGTTAAATGAAGAGTAAAAAATATAAAAGCTCTGACTTTGCCCTGTATGTATGATGACTTCAGTGTGCAAGATACGTTTAATACTTGTAAAAACTACTTTTAAAAAAAATCTCCCCATGAGGTCCCAATAGTTCATTTTTGCTTTTAATTCCCTTGCTTTTGGGGATGTGTCAAGTAAGAAATTTCTGCGGCTGAGGTCAGAGAGGTATTTTCCTGCTTTCTCCTCTAGAGTTTTGATGGTTTCCTGTCTCCCATTCAGGTCCTTTATCCATTTTGAGTTTGCTTTTGTGAATGGTGTAAGAAAGTGGTCTAGTTTCATCCTTCTGCATGTTGCTGTCCAGTTCTCCCAGCACCATTTGTTAGAGACTGTCTTTTTTCCATTGGATATTCTTTCCTGCTTTGTCAAAGATTATTTGGCCATACTTTTGTGGTCTAATTCTGGGGTCTCTATTCTATTTCATTGGTCTATGTGTCTGTTTTTGTGCCAATATCATGCTGTCTTGATGATGACAGCTTTGTAGTAGAGGCTAAAGTCTGGGATTGTGATGCCTCCTGCTTTGGTCTTCTTCAAAATTACCTTGGCTATTTGGGGTCTTTTGTGGTTCCATACAAGTTTTAGGATTGCTTGTTCTAGCCTCAAGAAGAATGCTGGTGCAATTTTGATTGGGATTGCATTGAATGTGTAGATAGCTTTGGGTAGTATTGACATTTTAACAATATTTATTCTTCCAATCCATGAGCATGGAATGTTTTTCCATTTCTTTATATCCTCTTCAATTTCCTTCATAAGCTTTCTATAGTTCTCAGCATACAGATGTTTTACATCTTTGGTTAGCTTTATTCCTAGGTATTTTATGATCCTTGGTGCAATAGTGAATGGGATCAGTTTCTTTATGTGTCTTTCTGATGCTTCATTATGAGTGTATAAGAATGCAACTGATTTCTGTACATTGATTTTGTATCCTGCAACTTTGCTGAATTCATCAGTTCTAGCAGACTTCTGGTGGAGTCTATCGGGTTTTCCAAGTATAATATCATGTCATCTGCAAAAAGTGAAAGTTTGACTTCATCTTTGCCAATTTTGATGCCTTTGATTTCCTTTTTGTTGTCTGATTGCTGATGCTAGCTAGCACTTCCAACACTATGTGAAACAACAGCGGTGAGAGTGGACATCCCTGTCGTGTTCCTGATCTCAGGGGGGAAGCTCTCAGTTTTTCCCCATTGAGGATGATATTAGCTGTGGGCTTTTCATAAATGGCTTTGATGATGTTTAAGTATGTTCCTTCTATCCCGACTTTCTCGAGGGTTTTTATTAAGAAAGGATGCTGAATTTTGTCAAATGCTTTTTCTGCATCGATGGACAGGATCATATGGTTCTTATCTTTTCTTTTATTAATGTGATGTATCACATTGATTTGCGAATGTTGAGCCAGCCCTGTAGCCCAGGAATGAATCCAACTGAATGGGAAAAGATATTTGCAAATGACATATCAGACAAAGGGCTAGTATCCAAAATCTATAAAGAGCTCACCAAACTCCACACCCGAAAAACAAATAACCCAGTGAAGAAATGGGCAGAAGACATGAATAGACACTTCTCTAAAGAAGACATCCAGATGGCCAACAGGCACATGAAAAGATGCTCAACATCGCTCCTCATCAGAGAAATACAAATCAAAACCACACTCAGATACCACCTCATGCCAGTCAGAGTGGCCAAAATGAACAAATCAGGAGACTATAGATGCTGGCGAGGATGTGAAGAAACAGGAACCCTCTTGAACTGTTGGTGAGAATGCAAACTGGTGCAGCTGCTCTGGAAAATAGTGTGGAGGTTCCTCAAAAAATTAAAAATAGATCTACCCTATGACTACCCCTAGCACTGCTAGGAATTTACCCAAGGGATACAGGAGTGCTGATGAACAGGGGCACTTGTACCCCAATGTTTATAGTAGCACTTCAACAATAGCCAAACTATGGAAAGAGCCTAAATGTCCATTAACTGATGAATGGATAAAGAAAGTGTGGTTTATATACACAATGGAATACTACATGGCAATGAGAAAGAATGAAATATGGCTTTTTGTAGAAATGTGGATGGAACTGGAGAGTGTTATGCTAAGTGAAATAAGTCGTACAGAGAAAGACAGATACCATATGTTTTCACTCTTATGTGGATCCTGAGAAACTTAACAGAAGACCATTGGGGAGGGGAAGAAAAAAAAAGAGGTTAGAGAGGGAGGGAGCCAAAACATAAGAGACTCTTAAAAACTGAGAACAAAGTGAGGGTTGATGGGGGGTGGGTAGGAGGGAGAGAAGGGTGGGTGATGGGTATTGAGGAGGGCACCTGTTGGGATGAGCACTGGGTGTTGTATGGAAACCAGTTTGACAATAAATTTCATATTTAAAAAAATTTAAAAAAATAAAAATAAAAAACTCTCCCCTGGCATTTCTTAGAGGGCCTACCTTGTAATTGAATTCAGCTCTATGTACATGAAATAGTTTAGACTGAAAATGCTAGGTATATGTATTGACTTCAGTGTATGATCCTTAATTGTTAAGCTATGAAGTTAAAACTTGTGTTTAATTGGCAACCAGAAAAAGAAATTGTAGAGAAGTGTTGGCCTGTAGTTCTATTGAGATTCATTGTGATGCTTCTGCATTTATTCCATTGCCTCAACTGTTACTTGAAGATGGCATGCTGTGTAATTTGACCTGTGGTATCAATGGTGGAAAGGCTAACTTTCTAAAGAAGGGGTTTATCATAATCTGCTGTTTGAGGGCTTGTACTTGTAGAATTGCATTCCCTTCTGCTGTGCCATCTTTTTTTTTAATATATATATATCCTGGTTACACTTTTATTCCCTCTCTTTGGACCATGATAAGCTTTAGAGTAGTGACTTCGGGAGCAGGGTAACTTAGAGTAAAGAGATATTTACACAGAAAAGTGAATTTGCATGTATGAGCTAAGAAGGTGTTTTTTAGGTATGTTACAGGCTTACTTTAAACCATTTAACTTACACTCCAAAGTAACTGTAATTCAATGTTGGTAGTATAGCAAATTATGATGTATAGCTTTAATTGTATGTTTAAAAGTCATGCTCACAATCTTAAATCTGGATATCAGAATTAAGCAATTCTTAAAATGTATGAATGTCTCCTTAATATACTGATTACAAAGCAAAAAAAGAGTAGAATGTTACAACTTTAAGATGTCTTATGTGATTGCAATAATCACAATGAAAATATCTACAGAATATTTCTACAGAAATAGCTACAGAACATATCTGCAGAATATAAACAAAAGGAAATGAGAAGGAAATCAAATCATGTCACTACAAAAAATAAATAAAACACAAAGGCAGGGAATAAGAGAGGAGAGGAGGGACAAAAAAGTTAAAAGATATACAAAAAAACCCAACAAAGTGGCAATAGTAAGTCCTTCCCTATCAGTACTTTAAATATAAATGGATAAACTTACCAATGAAAAGATATAGATTGGCTGAATGAATTAAAAAACAATATCCAACAATATGATGCCTACAGGAGATTCATTTTAGATATAAGTACCCATAGGTTGAAAATCAAAGCATGAAAAAAGATATTCCAGGCAAATACTAACCAAAAGAGAGTAGACAGACAAAATACACTTTAAGTAAAAAATTGTTATATGAGACAAAGAAGGATATTATATAATAATAAAGTGGTCAATTCACCAAGAAGGTATAGCAATTATAAATATATATGCCCTAAACCTCAGAGCTCTTGTAATAGAAAGCAAACTTTGAGAGAATTGAAGGGGGAACTAGACAGTGACACAATAAAAGTATGAGACTTCAATACCACACTTTCAATAATGGATAGAAAAAAAGACAGAAATATCAATAAGGAAAAGAGGATGTGTACAACACTATAGGCCAATTGGATATAAGAGACATGCAGAACACTCAACCAAACAATAGCAGAATATACATTCTTGCCAATGCACATGGAATATCCTCCAAGATAGATCACCTGTTAGAACACACAATCATTCAAGAAGTTTAAAATCATACAAAGTATCTTTTCTGATCCCAGTGGAATAGATTAGAAATCAATGGCAAAAAGAAAGCTTAAAAATCCACAAATATGCAGGGGCACCTAGGTGGCTCAGTCAGTTAAGCATCTGACTTCAGCTTAGGTCATGACCTCATGGTTCATGGGTTAGAGCCCCACGTAGGGCTCTGTGCTGACAGCTCAGAGCCTGGAGCCTGCTTCGGATTCTGTGTCTCCCTCTTTCTCTGCCCCTACTCCACTCTCTCTCTCTCTCTCTCTCTCTCTCTCTCTCTAAAAAATAAACAGTAAAAAATTTTTTTTAATTAAAAAATCCACAAATATGTGGAAAATACAACACATTCTTAAATAATCAAGGAGTCAAAAAAAAGTAACAAGGGAAGTTAAAAAATATTTTGAGACAAATAATAACAAAACAACATACTAAAACTTATGGAATAAGGTGAAAACATAAATAAATTTCATATTATTTACACCCTTTTTGTGTTTTGTTTAATTAATCTGTCAAATTTCAAAAGATCTTGATCAAAGACTCCCAATACTAATATGGTTTTATCAAATTCTTTGTTACATTTCTAAATATATACATTATACTTATTTCCCTGTTCATTTGTTTGTTGTATAAAATACACATCTCTTACTTTCTTCTTTCTGTAATATAATTTTTATTAACAAAAATTATTATCCATTTTAATACTTTTGGCCCTCTGAATTCTCTGTAATGACTATATATTCATAGCATAGACTACTATATTTGTTTAATGAATATTCTATAGATAGACATTTGAATTGTTTCCAATAGTTTCTGTCTTCAATAATGCTCTTCATCCTCAACCTGTTTAGTCATACTACTTCCAACTATGTTCTGGGGAAGGAGATTAAGAAAAATATACATCAATGCAATTTAAAACATTATAAGATGTTTTTATTAGTCAGTATCTTAGGGATGTGTGTGATGCTTTTTAAGATCAAGCTTTCTCCCCAGTTGATCTACCTCTATAGTTCTAGACACTTGGGAATCAATTTTACTACAATATTATTAAAACTAGAGGCAGCAAAGTAAATTATGTTGAAAATCTTCCTTTAAGTTAGAAATTTAATACTAGTGATAAATGTACAGAATGGTTCACCAGATAATTGAGAGCAAACTAAGAGTATTCAAAACAGAAGAAATCTTGCAGATGGTACAAAGACAACTTTGACATTTAATTCAATAGCATAAAACTGAATGAGATCAGAGGGACTTTGAAATTACAGTTCCATATGGCTGCTGTTATAGAAAATCACCAGGGAATGTTACTGAATTTGTTGAACACTACTATAATAAAAAATTATTATCATCCCAGGAAAGAGGAAAAATCATTGGTTACAAAGGTAGACACTCCATTGCTGTAATTCAGATGAAATCACTGGCATATTTGTCACACTGCAGAGAACATCACCTCTAGCCTTTTCCCATCGAATTATTAATGGAGGATTGGAAATTATTTGATAAAAGGCTGAAAGGGAGCTACACTGAGCAAAACAAGTGCCAGTGACACTCAGAGAAGCAGGTGTTGATGAATAAAACATCGAGGTCATGGAATACGAGGTGTGTAGATGATTTGGACATACAGCTTGTGTGGACTGATTTGAGTGACACAGAGCATTCTGTGTAAATGTAAAGTAAAATAAACATAGGCTTCACAAAGGATATTTCCTGCCAGGGAATCTATAAATGATTTTTAAAAATATGACATTTCTTTTATAGTGATTCCTGTCTTTGAGGTGCAACTTGGGTCAATAAAGGATTCAAAATGTGAATAGAAATAATCCTGGAGGAAGTGTCTTCCATTCTTATATTCTAGAATAAAATTCAATTAGATCCTCCCCTTGAATCAGAGACCCCCCCATGGGTCTCCATACTGAAAAGCTATCATGCCTGTAGCACATCTATCAGGTGGGAAGAACAGTCTTAAAGAGCTATTAGGACAACACGCTAAAACTCTCCTGCCAACCAAATTATTCAATGTTCAATGCCTTTGGTGGAAAGACATCTCTGATCTAGTGAAATCCATGACATTTTCTCTTTAATGTCTCTTTTTCTTGGAGGGTTGTGTTAGCAGTAGTTTATTTGCAAGGCTTATGTGGTTGTGGTACCCCTTTAAATTGTGGACTATCATCGTGTAGGTACCAGCTCAATGCTAAGGCAGTCCCACCATCCCCTGAGGCCAAAGTTCCCCAAGTACAAAGAATGGGTGAACTGGATGGACTGTAAGGGCTCTTGTGGCTTTTACAGTCAACATAAATAAGAGGCTCCACCCTGTATAAACATCCAATTCTTATTAAACTGAACATGTGAATAACAAGCTTTCTCCTCTATCCATTATCAATGTTGAAAACTCTTGAGATGCTTTGGTCAAAGGCTTTAGATTTAGTACAAATGTCCAGGTAACTAGTTCTTTTCAGCAATGTTAGCATTGCTGCATTTCTGAGCAAAAATAAAAACAGCATGGACAGTAGTTGACCATTCACTTTCCTGTGTGTAGTATCTCATTTAATTCCTACCAACTCCTATTACTCCCATTTTTTTGGTATTGACAACTTAAAGCACTTATTGATCGGTTGAATCATTGTGATAAAAGAACTTAACATGAGATCTACTCTTTTAGCATATTTTTAAGGGTATAATACAGTATTGTTACTTATGGGCACAAGGTCATGCAGTAGAGATTTAGAACTTATATATCTTGTATAACTGAAATTTTTTACCCATTGATTAGCAATTTTCCTTCTCTCCCTGCCCACAGTCCCTGAAAACCACCAATTCAATCCTTTGCTTCCACTCATGGCACTTCATTTTATATATGAAGAAACCAAGGTTCTAAGTTGTAAGTAATTGTCCAGATCATATATAACCAACAGGTGGAGAAGCCACATTGACTCCAAAGACCAATATTTCCATGATGTCTCACTACTTATGAAAGGAGGTGGACTGTTTCTATGTGTCAGAAACTGTACTAATGGCTGTAATGCATCACTTCCTTACCAAAAACTTGTTAAGAAAGTAGTGTCATTGGCTACAGTTTACAGAGAACAAAGCACACTTGGAGAGCCAGAAACTCAGAGCTGGGGATCAAATCAAGGCAAGCTTTTCAATCATGAAATCACTGAGCATTCTGCCTCCTTCCCAAGGTGAAGAGAAAGGAGACAGTGCTACCTGTTCCCAAAGCCCCTGCAGGCATAGTATTTACATAACATTATCCCCCAAAGAAAATTGGTGTTCTCTCTGACAGTGTCCTAAAGCAATGCTACTTTGGTACCCACCCTGAGGACACAAGGCTCCACTGAGGCTGAAATGCCTACCTTAAAAAATTTTTTTTTATCTTTATTTTTTAGAGAGAGAGAGACAGACAGAGTGCAAGTGGGAGAGAAGCAGAAAGAGAGGGAGACACAGAATCCAAAGCAGACAACAGGATCTCAGCTGTCAGCACAGAGACCGACACGAGGCTCGAACTCAGGAACTGTGAGATTATGACCTGAGCCAAAGTTGGACGCTTAACCGACTAAACCACCCAGGTGCCCCTGAAATGCCCACCTTATAGCACTATGCCTATAGCTTTCCCTTCTGAATATAACAAATAGTCTATCATACCTCAAGGGGAAAAAACACAACAGAGTTTGAGAACTTGTAGGGAACAATAGAAATGGAAACACAAATGATCAAAGCTTATTGAAGAAGCCTGGTGTGTAAGAGGACTGTTCAGTCAGGAACAATGAAGACTGAGCTGGATGGTGGAGGTTGCCTTGGTAACCAAATCCTGCTACAAGATTTAGGGGGCTCCCCAAAGCCTTGACAGAAAGCCTCATTGTACAGTCTCTTTACTTTTGAGGAGTGTGCCTTCCAGTTGCAACACTCTCTGTATCAGTTTGCTACACTCTCTATTTTTCAGTCATTTCCAGCCTCATTCATTGATGACTCTCAAATCAGCTATCATTTTGCCATAATCCACGCTGTCAAGATCCAAGGTCCAAATATATCTTTCCATCTATGAAATTTTAAAATTTAAGTAGGGTCACTGAATAACCCCCCACCAGAACTGTTTTCCAACCTCATGGAAACCTCCAACCATTGACTCTTACTTTCTTTCTCCCTCTCCAGTCTCCTCCTCCTCTCCTTATGCCAGCTAGAATCTAAGGACCATAACTGGTACCTAAATTTCCCTTATCTTTTGTCCTTTCAAAGCACCTACTTGACTCTAGCCCTCAGTGAATTTGACTATCACTTTCTCCATGGCTGCCTCTGCCCATGGCATTTTCTCTATGGTTAACTACTGCTGGGCACTAATGGAGAAAATTATATGAGTGGGCTCATTGTACCACTGAAAATTCATAGTCACAAATCTCAACTGTCCAGAAAGTCTACTACTATGTTTTCCTGTCAGTTCACACTCTTATTATTTTCAATATTGTTATTTATTTAATTTATTTTTTAAATTTACATCCAAGTTAGTTAGCATATAGTGCAACAATGATTTCAGGAGTAGATTCCTTAGTGCCCCTTACCTATTTAGCCTATCCCTCCTCCCCCACAACCCCTCCAGTAACCCTCTGTTCTCTGTATTTAAGAGTCTCTTATGTTTTGTCCCCTCCTTATTTCTACATTATTTTTGCTTCCGTTCTCTTATGTTCATCTGTTTTGTATCTTAAAGTCCTCATATGAGTGAAGTCATATGATATTTGTCTTTCTCTGACTAATTTGACTTAGAATAATACCCTCTGGTTCTATCCACGCAGTTGCAAATGGCAAGATTTCATTCTTTTTGATTGCCAAATTCAACCTTTCTTTCATTTTCTTAAATCTGAGTCCTTTGCTTCCTCACTTACTGTATATCCTCAAAACCAAATATGCAAGTGTTCCTGCACTAGCACTATAGCACCTGTCCTTGGGGTCCTACTGAGATCTTCTTTACAGGTAGGCACATCCATTCCCCAACTGCTGTGGAAGTTGGCAAACTAATGGCTTATGCCTGCACCCTTCTCTGGAAGATTGCCCTTGGACTGTGGAAGCTGCCTCACCCAGAGATACCTGGGAGGTTATGCACTCCATTCCACTTCCAAGATGGTAACCAAGGCTAATGACTGACTGATGCAGCCCTCAAAGACAAACTCGGTGGAAACAGTTCACATGCCAGAACTTCCTGAGGGATCAGACTGAGGCTGGATTTCTGAATCCATACCTCTGTCTAGCTTTGGCCTTGCAAAATGCTGCTTCCCATACTCCCTTACACATTTTTCTTGAGAAAACTCCTTCAGTAAATCACTTGCACAGAAACCCCCATCTTGGGATCTGCTTCTAAGGAACTTGACCTAAGATACCCATCAACTTTTTTTCTCCTTTCCTCCTACTGGAACTGAGTGATCCCTGCTCTTGTTCAAGGCCAATGCTTCCTCCTGTGTTCTGGACCCCATGCTGTTCTGTCTTAGCAGGAAATTTCAGCAATCAATAATCCTTTTTCTTTTTCTTGGCTCCTTTCTATTAGGACAAAAACAAACTCAAGCCTCTCCCATCTTAAAAAATAAATCTTCCCTCAACCCCATCTCCTTTCCAGCTACTGCATCCCTCTCTTTTCTCTTTCATAGCCAAACTACAGCATTAAGTTGTTGGAGTTTTTAAATATTTTTTTCATAGTTACATTTCTTCCTCAAGTGTAGAAGATAAAGGGTCCACATTATGGAAAGATTAGAGATTTTGAAGGACTCAAGATATGGCCAGAAGGAAGCCCTTTAAGGATGCGCCTGCCATTCTACTTGTTATTTTGAGATTTTCTGGCATATGAGCTGGTGAATGCCCCATGGTGTTGTGTTTACATGTATGTCCTCCATTCCCTTACCTCCTACTCTTTTTGCAACCCACTCCAATCTGGTTTCTTCCCCCTGCCACTTTCCTTCTGACCTCCTTGTTGCTAAATCTAATGGACACCTTTCAGTTTCCATCTTACTTGATTTCTGTCCCTCATTCTTTTTCTCTCTCTTTGTATTGCTCCTGCCTGTCTGGCTGCTCCTTTGGTTCCTTTTTCAGGTCCTCTTTCCCTCAACACCCATTCAGTGATGGTATCTCTCAGAAATCTGTCTGGATCTTTTTATTTTTTCACTCTCCATGAGACCTAGGCGACGCTATGCAGTCCCAAAGTTTTAATCACCATCTCCATGCAATGCATATCCAAATTTCCAGCCCAGGTCGTTCCTCTGAACTCCAGACATATATATTCAACAGACCTTCCACATCTCCGTGTGGATACTTGAAATATGCCTTAAACAGAATATGTCCAGAATTAAATGCACAGTTTTTCTACCCAAACTTCTCCATTGCAAGCTTGATAGCCTTAAGAAATGGCACCACCACCCACATAATTTCTCTAGTCAATAATTTATGAGTCAGTTGTTAGTCCTCTCCAACCTCATTTAAATCAATGAAATGAGTCCTATTAATTCACTATATTCAACCTCTCTCAAATGTATCCCCTTTATGCATTCTCCCATGACAGTGTGTTACTTTAGCTATCATTTCTTGTCTGAAGTATTGCAATAATCTCTGTATCAATATCTATAATCTCTATATCAATTGGAGGTTAGTTGCAGGAAGTAGAAATCACTTTAGCTTTTAAGTATAAAAGGATTTAATGTAGAAAACAAGGAGCTTTCACAATCCTCAATGGACTGGAAGACTCTGGGTTAGGCTTCCAGAAATAACATCCATAACAACACAACAGAATGAACCCATCAGGGGAACTACTTCCCTACCAGTCAGGAAGGTGGAGAACTAGGGAACCATCACTGGCACTGTTGACCTTAGACGTGACCTAGGAATCACAAACCCAGTGAAGCTGCCTCTTGTCACCACTTTGCTAGTTTTTGACACTGGACTGCTGCTTCAGAGAAAGTCAATGTCCACAACTAATCTTGCCAGATGAGAGCACTTTCTGATGTATGTACATATAAGATGTATGTAATTGATGGAATCTTATTTGCTCCAGAACCTGAGCTATAACCTGGTCTTCTGCAGCCTCTGCAGTACAGGAAAGCATGTTTCATGGAAACTGAATTGTCTGGCTTAAGACAACTCCTGTATAGCTTCCACAATCTTCCCATTGCACCCCTCATATCTTATCTTCCCCTCCAGCCCCTTTTTCTCTCTGCTGCTATAACAGTGCTTTAAAGGCAAAAGACAGATCATGAAATACTTTTGAAAACTCACTGATGAAGGGGGAGGGCACCAGGGTGGCTCAGTCGGTTAAGTATCTGACTCTTGATTTAAGCTCAGGTCATGATCTCACTGTTCGTCAGATCGAGCCTCACATCAGGCTCTGCACTGTCAGTACAGATTCTCTCCCTCTTTCTATGCTCCACCCCTGCTCTCTCCCTTTCTCTCTCTCTCTCTCAAAATAAATAAATAAACTTTAAAAAAAACCTCATTAATGGTTTCCCATTGCTTGCAAAATATAATCCAAATTCCTCATTGTGGCCTACAAAGCCATATATAGTGTTTATCCTGTTTATGTGCCAGGCTTAGCACTTAGGAGCTAAGTGATTTTTGTGGATTATCTCATTTAATACTCAAAATAAGTCTATGACTCAGATGCATTAACCTTAGAGAGGTTAAGTAAATCCTCAAGGCCACACATTTGGGAATCAGACTTTCTGTGTAGTATTGTCTCCATCAACATAGGCTCTGGCAAAGTCTATGGCCTCATCATTGCTTACCACTTGTGGGAAATCAAATAGTTATGTCCTGAATTAGGAGATTATAGGGAATGCATTGCAAAGCAGAACACTGCTTTCTGGCCTTGAAGGGAAGGCTGAGAAAAACCACCATTTTTAGCCCATGGAAAACACTGGAAAAGTCTTACAAGGGGGAATTACCCAATTTTTTAATTTAGGTAGTTGGCAGAGGACATTGATAGAAAACAGTAGAGACAGAAATCTATCATGATCTAAGTAATATTCCAACACGTATAGTCTTTACAGCCAACTTCTTAGGAAATCATCCCCAGGTGGGTTTTAATTCAATTGGGTACTGGTTTCTGCTGGCTTCCAGTGGAGATCCTGTGGCCAGAAATGGCTAGACCAGGGATTTGGAGGGCATCACATTAGACCAATGAGGAGGAAACCTCACACAGAAGCCTTAAGATTGGCAGCCGTGCTAGTCACTTAGGTGGCTGTCCCATGCCCAAGATAGACAGCTTTGTTTAAGGACAGGAATAAAGAGAGAGCATCAAGTTTCTGCATCCTATTGCCATTCTGGCCAGCATATTGCCTTTCAGCCAAAAGGCAGGCTTTCTCTTCCCCATAGAGTAGCCACAGGCTAGAGGATTGCAGCCTGAGCAATCAACATGAAAGTGTTCCAATAAGACCATACTTCTCAAACAGCCCCTGAAATGAGAGTAAAGGAAGAAAAGAGAAAGTATTTACCAAGTTTGCACTGGGCCAGAGTCCAGATGAAAAAGACTTGAAACCTCGTAGCAGTTTTACTCCTATCGGAATACCCCAAAATAGATTACAAATTGTCTGTGTAGCGCAACCCTCTTGATTTCTGAAGTCCACACAACATGATGAGTGGGGGAAAGTATTGTTTTTTTTAATGGCTTCCAATCCCAAGGGGTCTTTTCATATCCATTTCCTATTGCTTCCATTATCCCTTAGTAAAGGAGCTTTGGATACCATTCTCAGCAACACTTCATTTCGATTCCTTAAAGACAGTAAAAGGGAGGGACTCATGCCTAGGTTGATGTCCAGCAGTGGTAATGACAGGGATGTATGAAACTCCCCAGTAGCATATCCCTCTTGTAAACATTGCTGCATAATCAATGGTTTATGTCCCTCCCATATAGGTATTGGCTTTAAGCAATCGGAAGGAATAGGGACAAGAGGAGGTGGTGGAGGGAAGTCGTCCATTGTAGGAGGTGCTGTAGGAGAGGTGGGTGTTAAGCTTTCTTTTTTAATTTGTTCCTTCTCTGGAGATATATGTAACTGACATAATACCATACAGACTAAACTCCAGGTCACTAAGATGGAAGCGGGAATTTTCTCTCCCTTTTCATGTTTTCTTTTAAGATGTCTTCCTATTTGTTCCCATAGATCTAAATCAACTGTACCATGGTCAGGAAACCAGGGGCTGATGTCTTGCATTGTTTGTAACAATTTACTTAATTGATCTTTTGTAACAGTACAACAGTACAACAGCCTTTAAAAGCTGCTGTAAGGTTTTTAAATATAATAGCTGTTCCTTTGTCATTTGTTGGCCCATAGTAAAGAAAGAGAAAAGAAATACTCTCATTGAATACTAGACACATTGGCAGCTATCCCAAGTAGGTACTGATGTCCCTTACTGGGATGTGTTCTGTTTGAAGTCCCAATGGTTTCATTTTCTTTTCCTGAATGTGGTAATTCTGCCACCTGAAAATCTTCATATGGAAGTGATCACTATCACGTCGGGGTCACCATTTGTGGGTTTGGCTTTTGGCTTTGTCCAGCAAAGCGGAGGGTGGCAGAAAGGATTACTCAAGACTTTATGCAAGTCAAGAGAGGTGAGAGGGAGGCTAAGGGAAGTCTCCCTAAGCTGCTCTCAAGCTCGCATATTTATTAAGTATACATTTAGGAAAACAATGCACAGTTCGTCAGAGGCCTATGTATCAGTAAGAACGTATTGAAAGCTTGCCAAAAAACAAGTTAAGGTATTCCCAAGACTACAAAAGAGCAGATATAGAAAACAGGGTGGAAAACAAGATACGATAACATGGTCTAAGGAATTTATGAGCACAGGCAGGACCCAACCCCTAGATATACATTAACTAGATAAGCGAAGTGAAGCCTGCTGTTTTCAGCAAGGCCAGAAAGCAGTGTTCTGCTTTGCAATGCATTTCCTATAATCTCCTAACCCAGGAGATAGCTATTTGATTTCCCATAACCACTGCCTTCCTCACTCCCTAAGATCAGCCCAGGCTGGCCATTTCCAGTCCTAGATGTTGCCTCCAAAATTTTGAACTTATTGGTCCTCTTTCTGGAACATTCTAGGTCTTCTTTTTCTCTAATTCATGTCTGCTCATCCTTCAGGACACAACTCAACCAAATGCCCCTTCCTCTGAGGAGCTGCTCCCGAACCCTTGGAGGATACTGAGTCTGATGAGAGGTACCCCCTCACATTTCCTCTGTTGTAGCACTTCACACACATGGAATTATCCACTAAATTATCTAATATTCCTTTATTTAATGTTTGTCTTCCTCACAAAACTGCATGGTGTGCCATATGCCTGTTATTATAACTCTTTCCTGGGTACCTAGAACTTTGCCTCCCATAAAGTGGGTACTCAATAAATATTTACAAACTGACTGACTTATTAGTAAAGGGAAATAATATTTTTAATGCTTATTTATTTTCAGAGAGAGAGGAAGAGAGCATGAATGGGGGAGAGAGAGAGAGGGAGGGAGGGAGAATCCAAAGCAGGCTCTGCACTGACATGGGGCTTGAGCTCACAAACTATGATATCATGACCTGAGCTGAAATCAAGAGTTAGACATTCAACCGACTAAGCTGCGCCCCATGGGAAAGAATTAATTTTTTTCAACCCAAAACTTTCTTTCTTTCTTTCTTTCTTTCTTTCTTTCTTTCTTTCTTCTTTCTTTTTATTTATTGTTTCAAGTTTTTATTTACATTCCAGTTAGTTAACATATAATGAAATGTTAATTTTAGGAGAATTTAGTGATTCATCACTTACATACAACACCCAGTGCTCATCACAAGTGCCCTCCTTAATACCTATCACTCATTTAACCCATCCCCCACCCAAATCCCCTCAGCAACTGTCAGTTTATTCTTTATGGTTAAGAGTCTGTTTTATGGTTTACCTCTCTCTCTATCTCTCTTTTTTTTTACCCCTATGTTCATCTGTCTTGTTTCTTAAATTCCACATATGGGTGAAGTCATATGGTATTTGTCTTTCTCTGACTTATTTTGCTTAGCATAATACACTCTAGTTCCATTCATGTTATTGCAAATGGCAAGATATATAGATATATAGTTGTAGATATACACACACACACATACACACACACACACACCACATCTTCTTTATCCATTGATTAATCAATGGACATTTGGGCTATTTCCATAATTTGGTTATTGTTGATAATGTTACTATAAACATTAGGGTGCATGTATCCCTTTGAATCAGTATTTTTGTATACTTTGGGTAAATACCTAGTAGTGCAATTGCTGAATCATAGGGCAGCTCTATTTTTAACTTTTTTTTTTTTTTTTTTTATTTATTTTTGGGACAGAGAGAGACAGAGCATGAACGGGGGAGGGGCAGAGAGAGAGGGAGACACAGCATCGGAAACAGGCTCCAGGCTCCGAGCCATCAGCCCAGAGCCTGACGCGGGGCTCGAACTCACGGACCGCGAGATCGTGACCTGGCTGAAGTCGGACGCTTAACCGACTGCGCCACACAGGCGCCCCTATTTTTAACTTTTTAAGGAACATCCATATTATTTACCAGAGTGGCTGCACCACCCTGGAATTTGCATTCCAGAAATTTTTAAATTTTTAAAACTCATTATCTGAAATAAGGGTGACAAAAATAAAAACAAACAGCTCAACAAAAAGTATGGACAAACTCCCCTGTAAAAAATGAAGAGTGACTAAGGGAATTAAGAGATATCTGCAGACACCATTGATTTCCTGAGTCCATGTAGGTGCAGAATGCAGGAGAGATAGAAATGGGGCTACAATGTGATTGGGTCCTTGTATGCAGCCCTGGTTCTCACTCCATGCCTACCTTGAAGCAGTGCTCTGCTGTCACACATTCCAGAATTAGATCTCAATGAAGGAGTATTATATTTCCAAGAGGTTGGGATGAGGAAAAGGCAGGTTAGATTTCACACCATGTGGCCAAACTTCATGAATATTTCTTTTAAACATTTCTTATCCGTCCCCAAAGTCCTCTCCAGCTACTAGCCTACTGATATACTCTTTCTTCTCCAGAATGGTCCTTCCCACAGCTTTCTCAACAATGCTAGTCCCTTTCTATCAGAGACTACCCATATTTTGTGTGTCCTTGTCATCCCTTCTTTGGGCAGGGCAGTAAGATTCACTCTCTCAGCTTCTCCTGGGAGCATCCTTACACTCAACCCCTGCTCAATAAGAAAGCCTACTCCTTGGGATCCACTTTCTCTAGAAAGCAGGGTGGATTGTAAATACAGTGAGGACATTTGGAGGGACAATAAAATAGTATAACTTTGTCCCCAATAATTCTTTGTTCCTAGTCATCGTGAGCACACACATCAAGAACCATGCCTGATAGGTTCAGATCATAGTTTCTTTTGTGGTGTAGCAAGAATGCTCCCTCTTCTGCTATTAAGTCTGAGCCATGAGACTCAATACCCTGGAGAATAGGGTAAGTGCTTTCCAAAGAGAAAGTGTGAAATAAAACACCCTTTTCACCATAGTGAAGTATGGGAAGAAGTAGGGAGAAGATGTTAGACACATGCCCCCACTACTCTCCTCATTGGGTAGAAGTTTTGCTGGAGTTGTATAAATAACCTGATAGGCAAGGGAGAGCCAATATTATCATGAAGCTGTGGTTGGAAGGTAGCATACTTCAGTGGGCATTGCCTGGAGGAAAACTACACATACATGGCCACACCCAATGTGGCACAGGAAGATACAGCATCTCAGTTTGAGAGGGTCAGATAGAACAGGTTCTCTCAAGCTTGTCTATGGGCTGCAGGGGACCCAGAGTTCCTACATATTCTTGTGAAGGAGACAAAGTTACAGAGAAGACTATTGGTATAGCAAAAGCTTGGGTCAGGAAAAGGAAACTGTCAAGGGAGGGATTTCAGTGAGGCACAGTGATACCCAAGCAAACACCAGTTCAGCCATCAGACCAGCTCAGCCATCCTACAGCAAAGATCAGAGAAAGAGGACAGCATTGGACCAGGTGTTACAACCTTCATGCCGGGAGTTCTCAACACTTTCTCCATACCCAGAAGTAAGGAAGGAGAGAGAAAGAAGAAATGGCCCTGAATTAACCAAATATTTACCCAATAGAGACTGTTCTAAACTAAAAGAGATTCTTTAAATAACTCAAGTTGGAGAAACCATTATTTGGCAAGTTTAAAGTTTGTTATCTGCTTCCTACTCTTTCCCCACCTACCCTCAGCAAGGAAGTCTGGAGACCTAGGGGTTAGGCAGCACCAAGGGCAGCTGACAATACTTAGAGGGACCTCATCCTTCCGGACTGAGACATAAGTCATTGGGATAAATCCCAGAATCCACATGGTCTCCATAGGGATTGTGGGGGAAGCTATTACAGAGCACACCTCCTGACTTTACCTGAATAGTCTGGTTATTAATGAAATAGCATGCTCAGATTTCTTAGTGTAGTTGCTGTAGTAGCTGAAAGGTTGTAAAAAACAAAAACAAAAACAAAAACAAAGTCCAATTACATTTTGAAACCCACTTTATTTCTAGAAGTGAGCCCCTGTCTCAGGAGAGGATGAGGGAGGTAGCTGGATACTATTTCACATGGAGAACACAGTCTGCCAAAGACACCCAACAGAAAAGGACAAACAGGTTGGAAAACCATCAGGCTACAGCCTGTCTGCACAGCAATGAGTGAGGACAAGTAAAGCAAGAATGAAGATCCCAGATATGGGCTCAATTTGAATGCTATTGCTGTGGTCTTTTGTTGTGGTCTTTAAAAAATGGTGAGTGATGGGGCACCTGGGTGGCTCATTCAGTTGAGCATCAGTCCCTTGATTTTGGCTCAGGTCATGATCTCACAGTTGTGAGATGGAGTCCCACATTGAGACTGTCAGCACAGAGCCTGCTTGGGATTCTTTCTCTCTCTCCTTCTCTCTGCTGCTCTCCTGCTGGTGTGCGCTTTCTCTCTCCCTCTCTCAAAATAAATAAATAAATATTAAAAAAAATTTTAAGCGGTGAGTGATGGTCAGGAAGGGAGAGAGGGTACAGTTATGAAGGCCTGAGCTGTTGGAAGGACAAAAGTGCCAGGAGCGGCAGCTTTGGAAGTGCCACTTCAGCTGTTTAAATGCTATGGTTGGTTGTACAGAATGATTGTTATCTTGAGGCCTAAATTCTGCTGATTCAATTGCTCTTATTTGGATTTTCGAATTATTCCTGACAAGATAATAAGTCTCTTTCAAAACATTAAATCGGATAAATCTCCCGGCTGGAGATCTCTAGTTCGATTTAATTTTCTGCAGATATTCTAAGGGTCTAATGAGAAATCAAAACGAAAGGGCTTAATTAGAATTCCTCTAATTCCCCAACACGAGGTTCTGAGTTAAAGAACTTGGAAGCAACGGCCACAGCCATGTGTTTCCTTTCTCTTGCTCTCTCTCTCTCTCTCTCTCTCTGGGTCTAGCTGAGTAAGTCCCACTCTTGACCTTTAGACCATCTTGTTAAACTTCACAGTCTATGGATGGCTGAACATTAATTACAGAGCTTGATTTTTGCTTGTTTTTGTGGCCAATTTTAATATACTCCCAGTTTTCTCTAGATCTATTTAAGGCTGCATGTTATGTCTTTTGCTGAGCTGCATGGACATAGCAAATCAGATGTGAATTTTCAGAGCTGTTATTCTGCAGAACTTGGAGATCTGTGAACTGAGCCTTAAAAGTCTTTTGAAAAATAGTTTGCCAACGTTTATTTCTTTGATTCTCAGGAGCTTCCCTGGATAAGTGTCTTTGGAGGTTGCTACCCTCTATACTAAGTAGTGACCACCCCCTTTATTGAGCACTTGCTGTGTGCCAGGCACTTTGCTAGGCATGTCCATGTGTGTTTCACTTAATACATCTCCACACAACATCCCCATGAGGTAGATGCTATGATTATCTTCATTTTATATATGAGTAAGTAGGCTTTGTGAGAAGTCATTTATCCTAGGCCACACACTTAGCAAGGAGAATGTATGTGGAGAGTGGGACACAGATAGGAATCTAGATCTGTGTGTTTCCCAAATTTATGCTCTCATTACCCCAAGAATAGACCAGCCAAGTTATAAAAAAAATCATTTTTAATGAAGTTTCAGGAGACCATGGTATGGCTTTAGATAACAGAGCACAATCCTTGTCCACCATCCGTGCATAGAGAATAATTCTTCAATTGCTTTTAGGTCCCTTTACATAGACAATGAGGCAGGAGGAAGGAAAATGGGGTATAATTTCCTTACCAAAAAGTTGCTGTTACCCAGACTGGGAGAGAGATTGATGTGACAGTACCTATTTTCATGTTCCTAGGATTGCGAGAAAAGACAGAGAAGTCACATTAGTTGCTCTTGGCAACGTTCTTACTTCATTAAAGATGATATTGGCCATTTTAATAGTCCTGGGACAAATATATATAGAGAGTGCTTCATAGAAAATCAAGTCAACAGACAAAAGAACACCTTTCCACTGGCTTTATTTTCTCCCCTGCTGCTACCTGGGCTGACAACTCCACCTCCCCAGATGGCAGATACTTCTGTAGCCTGATATTAATGGCCATCCCAGATTAATAGAACCAGGAAGGTAAAGACCATCCAGCAACTGCTTTGACTGGTAATTTGAAGTGTGGAGCTTGCTCTCGCCCTATTACTTCTTGACTTTTATCACCAGCCATGGTGATACTGCAAAAAAAGAATGCTTTGGTCTGGACACTCTTTCAGACTGGGCTTGCTCACAAGACTTCACTATAAATATAAAATGGCCTGTGCCCCTTGCTCTTAAATCCACAGGCAGGGAGCACATTGTGAATGGGTGGAAGGAGCTTACTTTGACTTAATCAGCACAAACACTTCCAAAATAAAGAAATCTGTCAGGAAATTTCATTTTAGGGGACAGTGGCTTTCTCATAAATGGGTGGCTAAGACCTTGAAGGACTCAGCACGAGTGTCCGGAGCTGTAAGAGCAGACTTTTCCCAGTACCTCTAGTCATCTATGCTCCTTCCCCTCCACCATCTACCTTACAACCCAGTTTTCATCCTTAACTTGCTTTGAAGGAATTTGAGATGCAGTGAGTAAGTTAAGGAAAGTCACCTTTGAAAAGTTTGACCAAAAGGCCTAGAATTTAAGCTCTTTGGTGGAAAGAATAGCTTCCCCTTGTCTCCTGTATCTATCCAAGGAGCAGAGAATGAATACTTCAAATAGTAACATCACAGCAAGCAAGCAAGGACCTCTGAGGGAAGGCACTGTCATTTATGCAGGTGCCATGATGCTGTGAGTTGTGGTGTGATATTGTTGGCATTCAGATCATGGCTGGGTTAAACTCCTTATGAGCCATTTATTATTTATACTCCTGACTACTTTCCAAAAGATGTGAGGTAGCTTACAGCAAAAGACACATATCCTGTAAAAACAAGACTCAAATGATAAGACACTGATAAATATTAAAAGAGACAAAACAGAAAATATTATTATATAAGCCTAGAACTGTGACACTGTAACCTGTACCTAGAACTGTACACTGTACCTAGAACCGCAACACTGAAAGCTTCACTTTCGCATCTGTACCATGAGAGGGTTGAAATAGTTCAGAGGTTCTCAACTCCGGCTGCACAGTAGCATCACCTGAGGGAGCTTTAAAACATGCATATGCATGGCTCCCTCTATATGTAAATTAATAACTTTTAATTTCCTAGTGGTAGATCCCAGGCACAAGTTGTTAAAAACACCTCAGGAGATTCCCACGTGCAGCCAGTACTGAGATCCCTAGATGAGATGATCTCTAAAAGACCTCTTCAGAGCCATGCTTCTGTAAAGACTTTCTTATTTTGAGGGATACCTCACTTAATGATTCCCTAGAGCATGAAGCTCTTTCTTGCAGTCAGCTAGGTTAAAAAGAACAAGCCAGAAAGGTCCTTATAAATCATGCAAAATGAGCTGCCTGCTTATGCAGCTGCACGACAAAAATACCTCAGTGCACAACGTCTATTTCTCCCATCTTGTTGATGATAAACAGCACCCCTCTAATGCAGAGCATGAGCTGCATCATCTATGACCTCAGTCTACCTTTCTGGCTTCTTCCTCTTTCTACTGGTCCCTCTTACCTCACTTACACTCCAGATCCTTCCCTCAGTATATACTGAGAAGGAGCTGACAGCAGGTCTTAACCCATAAGTGTTGGCTGACTGAACATAGATAAAACACCAAATTGTTACTTCAGCTTGCATTTTGAGTAAACATTAGTGGAGCATGTATGTGGCAAAGGGTGGGTTAGGCATGTCCACTTCTTCATTTTAAATATTTTACTGGCATTTGTAGAAAAGAGAGGATATTACCGTTAAAAGAATGGCAAACATCAGCCCAGCAATAGGTTTGGGAGTAGACTAGGTAATGATACCCCAGGGGGCCCACTCAACTAGCCTCTTCCAAGTGGCTTGGGGGAGGGGGTTGAAGATGAAGTCTAACAGATTGTCTTGTCCAGAGAATTTGCAGCCAATGGCTTCTCCCAGGACGTGGAGCCCAACTTCTCACAAGCTGTGGTTGACCAGTAGGCTTGTGCTCCAGCCCTTTGCCTACATTCCTCAAATAATTTGGTCAGATTACATCTTACCCTTCTGTCCATTGGCCCACAGATTTGTGTCAACATTTTGCATCTCTTGGACCACTTGAAAATAACATTATAATATCTATATCCTGACACTTCCATCCCAAACTGACTTCCAGTGAAATGGGATAAGTGCTATAAAATACTTCTGGGAAGGATAGAATAAACATTAAGTGATAGGGGATTGTGGTTTCAGTATGGAATGTAAGCATATAATGCCTGATAAACTAAAAATAATATAACCAACAAAAATTGTGTTGTGAAGAGAGGAAGGAGACAAAAATATAAGCAGGTTAATCAGTTCATCTACCACAGTAAAGACCAAAAGTCACTTCAAACAGTAGAATTAACAACAGAGTGAACTCTTAAAGTTTTTATATTTTCTTGACCATAGAGAATCTTTTGGGAATAAATGGTGCTTGTAATAAAAAAGTGTTTAATAGAAGTTGGGAAATTCTTTTAATTTGCATCAGTTTCTTTGCCTTGTATTAAATTCATACAAAATAAAATGCAAATGTTTTTATTTTTTTTAAAAAGCATGTATCTTCACAGATTTCTCTCTCTTGCTCCATATGTACATTCATACAGGGATTTCTGGAAACATGTTCACCAAGTGTTAATATTAGTCATTTCTAGGCAGTAGGAGTTTAGTTAATTTGTTGCTTCAATATTTGTTCTTTTCTGTCTTGTTTGCATTTTTTTTTCTTTTTACCTTTTGACCCCCTTCATCCATTTATCCCATCTCCTACACTTCACTTCTGACACCATCAATCTGTTCCTTTTATCTATGAGCTTGGGTGGGCTTGTTTTGTTTTGTTTTGTTTTGTTTAGATTCCACATATAAAAGAGATCATAGGGAATTTGTCTTTATTTCATTTAGCATGATGTTTACATTTTTGCCATGATCATGTACTATGTTTAAAAACAAAATCATGACTAGGGGAGCCTGGGTGGATCTGTAGGTTAAGTGTTGGACTCTTGATTTTGGCTCAGGTCATGATCTCATAGTTTGTGAGTTCGAGCCTTGTGTCAGGCTCTGCACTGGCAGTGTGGAGCCTGCTTGGGATTCTCTCTTTGCCCCTCCCTTGCTTGTGCTCTCTCTCTCTCTCTCTCAAAATAAAAAAATAAACTTTTTAAAAAGTTAAAAAATCATGATTCAAGGGGCGCCTGGGTGGCGCAGTCGGTTAAGCGTCCGACATCAGCCAGGTCACGATCTCGCGGTCCGTGAGTTCGAGCCCTGCGTCAGGCTCTGGGCTGATGGCTCGGAGCCTGGAGCCTGTTTCCGATTCTGTGTCTCCCTCTCTCTCTGCCCCTCCCCCGTTCATGCTCTGTCTCTCTCTGTCCCAAAAATAAATAAACGTTGAAAAAAAAAATTTTTTAAAAAAAATCATGATTCAAAAAAAGGTCAATCACTATGCGTCCATGATGACTTCAAGATAATTCTGCAATTATATGCAATACTTTATGTATAATATGTATTTGAATTTTTTTCTGAAAAGTGTGGTTATCAGAAGTGCTTATGACTCTAGAATGTAATTCTGTGCCTTCTAAATTCTTATACCTTCAGTTTTTAAGCTTCTGGCCGATAATACAGTTGCCTTCGACTATCAACTAAATGCCGGGTACTGTACCAAATACTTTATATATACTGTCTAACTTTATATAGTGGGCATTATCAATTCCATGTTGATAAATGAGGATCAGGGATGCTCAGTAATTCGCCCAAGGTCACACAACAATCAGAGATAGGACTTATTAATCTGAACTGAGTTCTATCTCGGTCTAAAGTCTATGCTTGCTTTACAGCATTCATCTACTTCATCAGATAAGTTACCAGAAGTCATTCATCTGCCATTATTTGAGAGTCTACAATGAGCTGGCAATGCCTCAGGTGCTGGGGACACAGCAGTGAACACTGGACAAAAATTTTCACTTTCTTGGAGCTGATATTTTAGATATAGCTCAACACAGTTTTAAAAATATGTTTTTATTGTTTCATTTGGTCATTAGAAGAATCCTGTAATTCAGGCAAAGGATTTCCAATTTTATAGGCAAACTAACAAAATCTAAGAGAAATTAAAGAGTTAACCAAGTTAGGTAGCTATTGGGTGATGGACTCAAAATATCAAATCTGACAAGATACTAAGTTTCATCTTTAAGTTTAAAATATACATGTATTTTATAATTTGACCATATCCTAATAGCAAATAGTGGTAGTGATAGAATACAAAAATTAGAGGTAAAGTTTGTCCTCATTAGTGGCCAGTCTCACCTGATAAAGGTTATTGGAATTGCAAAACAGATTTTTTTCTTATTTCACTCCCACTTTCCCTTTCAGGGTCCTTCTCTTGACTCCCATGTTCCTAATTTGTCACCCATGGTCCTCAGCTTATTCTCAATTGTTTAAATCCAACTATCTGTCCTAAGTGCTCTGCTCCAACCCCTAAAGTTAGGAGTCAGCTGATAATACTTAGCATGTCTTTTATATGCAGTCACTGAATACTAGGGGATGCTGAGCATGAGCAAGGATGGGAAAGTATGTATGTAAAGATATGAGACAGGTTCTCTCCCAACAGGGAGCGATGCCTGTACATGCATTTTAAACTTGGATTTGTTAAGCCTAAAGGACTTTAAGGCCTAAAAAATAGATCTCAAAGGGTGAATTTTTAGCTTTAGTTAAACTATAACTGACATACAAATAGTTTCAGGTGTATGCTATAGTGATTTGACATGTTTACACATTACAAAATGATCCCCACAATAGTATAGTCACCATCTGTCACCATTTAAAGTTATTACAATATTGTTGACTATATTCTCTATGCTGTACATTACATCCTCATGACTTACTGTTTTTTTATAACTGGCAGTTTGTATCACTTTATCCCCTTCACCTATTTCACCTGCCCCCAACTCCTCCCACTCTGAGAATCAATACTTTTTTTCTGTATTTACAAGTTTATTTCTGTTTTGTTTGTTTGTTTTTTAGATTCCACATGAAAGGGAAATTATACAGATTTTTTCTTTCTCTGTAGGATTTACTTCACTTACCATAATACCTACTAGGTCCATCCATGTTGTCACAAATGGCAAGATTTCATTCTTTTTTATGGCTGAGTGATACTCCTATATATATATATATATATATATATATATATATATATATATACCACGTCTTCTTTATCCATTCATGTATCGATGGATGCTTGGATTGCTTCCATATCTTGGCTATTGTAAATGATGCTGCAATAAACATAGGGGTACATACATCTCTTTGAATTGGTGTTTTCATTTTCTTCATATATACTCCCAGAAGTGGAATTGCTGGAGTATATGGTAGTTCGGTTTTTAATTTCTTGAGGACCCTTTATAATGTTTTCCACAGTGGTTACACCAATTTACATTCCCACCAACAGTGAATGAAGTTTCCCTTTTTCCACATACTCACCAAATCTTTTTCTCTTTTATCTTTTTGATAATAGCCAATCTGACCATGTGAGGTGATACCTCACTGTAGTTTTGATTTGCATTCCATGATGATTAGTAATATTGAGGATCTTTTCATGTGCCTGTTGGCCATTTGTATGTATTTCTTGAGAAAAAGTCTATTCAAGTCTTCTGCTCATTGTTTAATTGATTTGTTGTTTGTTTGATATTAAGTCATATAAGGTCTTTACGTATCTGGGGTATTAACTCCTTATTAGATGTACGATTTGCAAATATCTCCTCCTATTTAGTAGGTTGCCTTTTCATTTTCCCAATCGTTTTGGCAGAAGCTTTCTGATTTCATGTAGTCCCATTTGTTTATGCTTGCTTTTGTTGCCTTTGCCTGAGGAGACTGGTCCAAAAAAATATTGTTAAGACAAATGTAATAGAGCTTACTGCCTATCTTTTCTTATAGGATTTTTATGGTTGTAGGTAGTATATCCATGTCTTTAATTATTTTTAATTTAGTTTTGTATTTGGTATAATATAGTGGTCCCATTTCATTCTTTTGCAATGTAGCTGTCCAGTTTTCCTAACACCAATTATTGAAAAGACTGTCTTTTTCTCATTACATATTCTTACCCCCTTTGCCATAGATTAATTGACCATATGTGGTGGGTTTATTTCTGAGCTCTCTATTCTATTCCATTGATCTATGTGTCTTTTCATGACAATACCATACTGTTTTGATTACTATAGATTTGTAGTACAGGTTGAAATCTGGGCAGTTTTGTTATTCTTTCTCAAGATTGCTTTGGCTATTCAGGGTCTTTCTTATGATTCTTTGTTCTGTTTCTTTGAAAAAATTCCATTGGTATTTTGATGGGAATTGCATTGAATCTGTAGGTTGCTTTGAGTAGTATGGATAATTTAACACTATCAATTCTCCCAATCTATGAACCATGGTATATCTTTGTATTTATTTGTGTCATATTCAATTTCTTTCATCAGTGTCTTATAGTTTTCAGAGTACAAGTTGTTCACCTCCTTAGTTCAGTTTATTCCTAGGTATTTTATTCTGTTTGATGCCATTACATTTGGGATTGTTTTCTCAGTTTTTCTTTCTGAGAGTTTGTTATTAGTGTATAGAAATGCAACTGACTTCTGTATGTTAATTTTGTATCCTATTTTCAGATAGTTTAAATGCTATATTCCACTGAATCACTTATAAATTATCTGGGACCTTGCTATAAATTGTATATTCCCAGGTTCTACCTTTGATAACTCCACAGTTCTGGGGTTGTGGCTGGGAATCTACACATTCTCCAAGCTTCTCAGGGTTCATGCACCACATTTAAAAAAATCGTTGGTAATGGGAAGAGAGTGCCTTAAGCACCCACTCCAGAAATCTCTGCATCATAGCTTACCTATCGTATTTCTGTCAAAGCACCTATCACATTCTATTGTGATTGTCTGTGTCTGCCACCAGAGCATGGAGCTCATCCCTATTCATTTTTGCATCCCAAGTTCTTGGCTCATAGTACCCTACCTAGAGATACTCAGTAAATATTTACCAAAATGTGGCAATGGGCCCAATTCCACATTAGTCATGCACACACACACACACCCACTGTATTCCCATGTAAAAAGCTGGTCCTAAGTCTGCACCACTACAGGGTGTCTGGGATGAGCACCTGCTTTTGCAATATGCTAAGAAGGAAGATTTAAAAAAAAAAAAGAAGGAAGATTTCATAAACCCATAGTTGACCTGGCAGCTGAAGAAAAGCAACAAGGCACATTACAAGAAGGTAGCTAAACTTGTGACACATTCCCATGCCTAACTATCAAATAAAGGCACAAAACCTCTAATAAATCAAGTATCTTGGTGAAGATCACATAGAAAGTTGCTTAGATTCAGGACTAAAACCATTACTGTTTTTCATTCCATATCAAGTCCTTACTGCTCTGATCAAACCAAGAAATCCAAACATCTTTTATCTTTTACCACTATCAGTAAACACATAATGATATATTAGTAAAACCCAATTTATCATATTGTAGATACAATAAATAGAACTAGAATTTCTACTTCTGCATAACAAAGGATACTCTTGCAATTAATCCAGAACTTCTAGAATGTATCAGCACTCTTAATTAAAACAGAAAAATCTAGGGGCACCTGGGTGGCTCAGTCGGTTAAGCGGCAGACTTTGGCTCAGGTCATGATCTCGCGGTCCTGAGTTCGAGCCCCGCGTCGTGCTCTGTGCTGACAGCTCAGAGCCTGGAGCCTGTTTCAGATTCTGTGTCTCCCTCTCTCTGACCCTCCCCCGTTCATGCTCTGTCTCTCTCTGTCTCAAAAATAAATACACGTAAAAAAAAACACCCCAAAAAAATCTAGTTAGGGGGATAAAGGTGAAGGAAGCCAAGAATAATATGCAGAAAGAAAAAAAGAAAGAGAGGAAAGAGAGAGGAATGGGGGGAGGGAGAGGGAGAGGACAGAGGTAAGGGAAGATGTATGGATGAAGGGAGGGAAACAAGGAAGAAAGAAAAGAAGGAGAGGAGGAGAGTGAAAGGGAGAGAATTCTAAAGCCACACAGATTTTTTTTTTTTTTGGAAACCAACTGCATTATACACAGGATCATTTTATGATATTGTTATTTTAACTTGCAAGCAACAAGCTTGGCTTAGTCAAGGGAACATCAAGCTATTTCCCACATTTTCCTCATTCCAATTTACAATTTATTGACTTTGGTAAGACAGAGAGTAACAGTATCCCTCATTCATGGCTTCCCTGATTCTTGTGAGAGCCTATGAATGTTTTTATGGTCAATACCTCTCCATTCTGGAAAGCAGTCTAGCAGCACTGTTTATTTGTTTTTCGCCATTCAGTTTCCAGGCTTTTGACTGAGATTCCGGCACAATGCAGCCCTGATAATAGAACAGTTAAGGTACTTATTATGTCTCAACTGAGACAATCCATTTGTGAACATGCCAGAATTTGTTTTAATAGAACTAAATAAGGTCAATGCTATTGTGAGCCCAGAGAATCCCTACAAGTGCTGAAACTCTCTAAAATACTTTGCTCTGTATTTCACATATTTGGAAAGAATTTTAAAGGTCATCTAGTCCAATCTCCAAACTATGAATTAAGTACTAAAAAACAAAATCACTTTATCTTTTAGGGGACCTTGGTTTCTTCATCTGTGAAATGAGAGGACAGGACAAGTTGAAGTCTAAGATTCATTCTGGTTCTAACATCTTGTAAATCAACAAGAATATCTAGCAGCAGTAAGCAGTCACAGACATCCTCAAACACGGAATATGGCAGATGATAGAGCATCATCAAACAAATTGAATAAGAAAGGAGAACTATGGCTCTCTTCTTAGCTTCCAAATATCAACTTATAAGTGCTAACTTTGAAGTGTTTAAAGGAAAAATTCTAGATCCTGAATTAGTACCACAATGAAATTTATGCTTGAATGTTTTTTTGGGTGCCTGGTTGGCTCAGTCAGTAGAGCATGCAACTCTTGATCTCAGGGTTGTGAGTCCAAGCCTCATATTGGACATAGAGCTTACTTTTTTAAAAAATCTAAAAATTTTAAAGGAAGTGTGGTCTAGCCCGGAAGATACATCTAGATACCTCTAGAAAAGTAAACCTTTTCACTTCTTTCAGTATGGTGAAGAGTTAATTATAGGCATTGAAGGATAACCTTTTATTCCCATGATTTTATCTAACCCCTTACCAAATGAGCAACCTCAATAGAAGTGTCAAAAGGGTAGTAAAGTTTCCAAAGCTAAGGAAAAAAAAAAAAAAGGGCATGTCTTCTGAGACTTCCACAAATGCTAATTACTCATAATGACAAGTCATTACCCAAATCCATTTCTGGAAAGTCACAAGGACTCTACAGGTCAAAACAAAAGTGTCATTTCAGGCTCCAGCAAGATACTCTGCCAAATTAACCCTCAGTATACTTATATGTGCTACCCTCTTTTTCCAAGGAGGGAGAAACAAATATAAAGGGAGGTTCAGTACCTTGGAGAGAGGAAACCAATTCGAGGTATACACATGGGAAAGCAAAGGCAGCTACTGTGTGCCAGGGGGATAGGAGCTTATATCAAGGATGTCCTGCAGCACAACTATAACTACAGGCACAACTGTGGGGTTCTATAGGGGACAGGACTCACACAACAGACAGAAACATAGCTATGTGGAATTCAGAGGTAAGGATCTGGGAAGGTCAGAGCTCTTTGGAAAAGGACAGGGAGGGGCTGAGAGACTTGGCTACCTATAGCAATGGATATTGTAAACAAGTGCTGGTTCCATCCAGATTCCTATTAATAAATTTATTCATTATCTAATTTATGTATTCAAGCATGTATTTGATCAACAGATATTTCCTGAGGATCTATTTCTTGTCAATCATTGTTCCAGGTTCTAGGGATACAGTGGTGAATAAGATGGATAGTGCTTGACCTCCTTGAGTTTCCAGAAATAAGATCAACAGTAACTAAATAAACACACAAATAGGTATATATAGTTGAGGCTCACACTTTATTGAGTATAAGGAAGAGAACAAATAGGGCAGGATGAGAGATTTGAACAGGATTACTTAATCTAGTCAGCAGAAGGTTATGGATAAGAAGGCAGGGTCATCCTAGCAAATAGGAGCTAACAAGATCAAGAATATGGAATAGTAGCATTCCAAATGGAAGGTACATTTTGTTCAAAGCCTTGATGATAATATAGAAAATAGAAAGAAGTGACAGTGTGGTTGGAACCCAAGACAAGTGTGAGAGTGGGGAGAGCAGAGCCTGGAGAGGTGGGCTGGGGGAGCCTCTGAATTATAGGCTAGTTATGGACAGGAGATGGGGAGCAGAAGAAGATAGGAGATAGCATGTTTCAAAATTCACAGGCAACAATATTCAGCCATTCAAGACTCGCTGTACTCTCTTGCTAGAAATTCCCTAAAGTCTAAACCCTGACACCTGACACACAGTAGTTGATAAATAAATTTTCCTCTGCATTCCGGGACAGCAATTTCCAATTCATCTGATGTTAAGACACCTGATTTCTTCCTACAAGGGCCCTCAATCCCTTTCATAATCTTGTTAATTATAAATCAGGATACAGTGTATCATCAAGAATATCAGAAATTTATGGCCAAGCAAGGGTGCAACTAAAATTCAGGATCTAGTTCTGATTCCAGAAGCAGAACCACAGAAATTATAATGCAGAAGGTTGCAGTGGGTGTATGTAAGGATTAAGCAGGGTCAGAAGTTTGACACATCAAGCCGAATTACCAAATCCATGTACAAGTCTGGAAGAAAAGCTGCCAGAAGAGTTGGGAAATGCCACATTACAAAGTTCACATGCTGAAACCAGCTAAGACTTAAGAAAGAAGCCAGTCCTTAAGGAAAATGAATCTTTCTGACAACCTTGAACACCTACTGGGTTCCTTTTTGCAAGAATAAAAATGGTAATCTCTGCCAAGCATCATGTGCCTTGTACCACTGTAAACTCTGTGTGTACAGTCTCGTTTAACCTGTACAAAAAATGATTTAACTTTATTTCCCCCTTTTGCAGATGAGGAAACTGAGGCTTAAGAAGATGAAGTGACTTGCCCAATATCACATAGCTTTTAGGAGAGAAAAGAACTAGGAGAGGAGAGACAGAAAGAAACAGAGAGAGGTTGGGCTGGATCAAATCTATTCAGTGTTGCTCACGAGCCACCATCTTAGCAATCAATACGACTCTCAGATGAGTCTTTGCCTTCAAGTCCCTCTAAGATTTCCTGACAACATACATATACATTATAAAAATTAAAAGCAAGTTTATATTCATTTGGCTTTAAACTGAGTTGAGTATTTTTGATGCCCTTTGAGATGACTTGAGAGAACTCAGGATCGAGAACCAGAGCTAGGGGCTTAAAAGACCCCACAGATGGGGATGTCAGGATGCTTCACCCTTGAGCTCTCCTTGGAAAATTCAGTGTCTCCATTATAGCTCTGCATGGGGTCTTCAGCCTGCTGTCATGCCTTGGAGTGACAAAGGGAGGAGAGCAGGGCAAATTAGAATATACACAAGGACAAGTCTGACTTTTAATTCTGATAAAAAATCAAGACACCATAAAAATTCTATTTCTGAAGATTTATACTCCACTTAATGCTGTGAAGACTTGAGGTGGCTAAAAAAAATCTACTTAGAAAGCAAATAGAATTATTGGATTGTGAAATTGAGAGCTATAAAATTTAAAACAATTTTATATGAAACTTTAATATTTTTTGTATTTCAAAGTAAAAGAGTCAGATAGTATCAAGTGAATTTGAATCTCATAGGTTTACGGACACAAGGAAGAAGAGGAGCACAAGGTTTACCTTTGCTGGGTAGCAGAAAGCCTGCCATCAGCAAGAGGTGACTGAGGTTAAACACCTGCTCTGGGCTGGGGCCTACACTTGACCCTGATTCTTGCTGTGTAAGATTTGTCCCCTGGAACTCTCCTAGTGTCTAGAGGATCCTCCCCTTTCTTTTTCCCTATGGAAAGTCTGTTATGAGTTCTGTGCCTACTTCAGCTTCTTGGTGAACACAGTACCTGAACTTCACATTTAATCACACCCTGTGAGGTATTATCTTCTCATATTTTTGCTTTGTGTTAAGTTTCTTTTCCCATTTGAAGAGTAAGCTCTTTTGGTTCAAGAACACTCTCTGATGCTTCTCATGTTTTTCCCCAATCTCAAGTGAGTGGCAGCTTAGTTCAGTGACTAAGATTTGAGTTTAAATTCTGAATCTGTGTGATACTGAATAGATTACTTACTCTTTTCTTCTTCCGTAAAATAGGGATTAAGTGGGCATAAATTGCTCAACCCAGCACCTAGCACATATTCATTACCCAGTAAGCTTTATTTATGATCATTATTCTTTATTGATTGGGAGGAATGGCCTCAGGCCCTGACACACAGCTGAGGCCCTCTTGCAAATGATCTCTGAGTTCTTAGATACCATTCCTTCACTTTTCAAGATTAGGAGCTGAGCCCTCTTTTCACCATAATAAGGAACCGCCACCACCCCCACCACTACAGCTCCTCTTCCTCTGATTTGAGTGTCTATTATCATTTCATTGAGATGCCACTTAGACAAAGCCTTAAAATGTGGAGCTGTAGAGGGGGTCTGGGTGTAGTCTGGGGTAGAGTCCTGCTCCATTAACATTCAATCCACAATAGAGGCCATTATCTTGGCAGCAAAATACCCCAGCAGTAGTGATGTGAGGAAATGGGGGTGGGTTACCAAAGCAACAGAGAGACTTGCGCTGCTCTGTTTCTATGGCAACAGAGAGCAGGCATGAGCACTTTCCTAGTTGGAATGATGGTTAGTTAGACTCTCACCAACAGCATGGGTGACTTATCAGATGAATTGCATTGCAAAGGGTGGGTTAGTAAAATGTTTCTCTTAGAATTTGGGCCAGAATGAAGCCCACAGCAGAAATCTTACCCTTCAAGTGGAGCCCAGACATCTCTCTCATCAGACTCAGTGTTCTCTCCTTGGCTACTGACCAATTAATTAATTACCTCCCAATATCATCAATTCTTATTTATGGCCTGCAATCTCCATGAGTGGCTTTCTTGAATAAAATCTATTTATGGAAATCCAACTCATCAGGCACATAAATTAAATAGTAGACATCTAAGTGCCCAAGCAATTTTCCCTTTTTCCCCTCAATTTTAATTTATCAAGAAATACACTTACATCATTAAAAAGTAATTAGTACTTAAAAGCTATGAGAAAAAATAGCAGTCCCCACACGTATAATATCTCCTCTCTCACCCCAGTTTATAGAGGCAAGCACTTTTAACAATTTTAGCTGTATGCTCTTTATTTACCTTAATATTTGCAAATATTTTCATGTTGAATACAATTTCCTATTAAAGTAAATAGATATAGCTCTCTAACATCCTACCTCTCTTAAATTCAACCTCCAATATGATTATCATAACTTTTGAATAAATCCATATGAAGTGTTTTCAACATCAAGGACACATTGGTTCCCTGCTGAGTCAGTCAGGTGACCACACAGCACCTGGGTAAGGGGCTAGAGGCCTCCATATTTGAGGTGCAGACCTCCACCCAATCCCCTGGGTCTGGTCTGGCCCATCTGCCCTCCACTGTGCCTGTAGCTGGAGGCTTTCTATTTAATTTCTCTAGGGAATTAGCTCCTGCTTCTTGGCAACATGAGTGGAGATCTGGGGGCTCTGCCTGTCCCTTATAGATTTTTACATAGTTCCCAGTTTGCAGCTGCTTTTTGCTCACCTCTTGCAGTAAGCTGGTGCCTTAGATTCCTGAGCTTTCCTTCTTTCTTTTCTTAAATTTATTTTTGAGAGGGAGAGAGGGAGCGGGGGAAGGACAGAAGAGAGGAGACAGAGGATCTGAAGCGGGCTCTGTGCTGACAGCAGAGAGCCCAATGAGGATTTTGAACTCATGAACCTTGAGATCATGACCTGAGCCAAAGTCAGATGCTTAACCAAATGAACCATTCAGGCACCCCTCATGAGCCTTTCTTTAGGCACTTATGTTTCACCTTCCTCCCACACCTACTTACACAATGGGAGTTCTGAATTACAGATGTCTTCTGCAATTGTCCCAGATGCAGTTGTGTTTCTAGTTCTTATTTCCTTGTTGTTTAGGGGTGACTGTAATAGAAGAGGGCAGAAACACCTTTTTGCCATCAGAAATCTGGAAGTTTTGTCAAAGCACTTGGGTGCTTGGGAGGTAGCACTTGGAGTGATTTGGGGATGAGGCTGGATTATATGAAATACCTTCTAAATCTTATAGTACCATTATTTTAAATGTATGACCATCTAAACCCATCCAGAGAATGATTTGGTTTGAAAATATTTTGGTTAAAAAAAAAAAAAAACATTTTCTGTTCTGGTACATTGTAACCAAAGCCAGGCAATTTTACTTTTTGACCAATTGAGTCTCTATCCTAAGAAAATAATTTAAGATGAGCACTAAATGAAATCGATTATTGCTGTCTTAACTATAATGGTAAAAGATGGAAATTACCTAAATGTCCAATGAGAAAAAAACTGATATGTGACTGCAATGGAATAATACATACAGCATAGAAAATATGTCATTGTATCAAGAAGCTGATTTTATGCTCTGGATACAAGTGTGTAAAATACCCATTATAATTTCTTTGTGTCACAAATTTCCCATCTGTAAAATGGGATAGTAAGGTGGCTACTTCATAGGGGTTTCATGGGGTTAGAAGGAAAGAATGCCCATCAAGTTTGAGTTCACACCTTGGAAATAATAAACTTGTAATAGATGCTATCTCTGACAGCTGCTGCTGTTGTTTCACAATACAGTGGTCTGTGTGTAAAGGTTCTGGGATCTTGTGGGTTCCATTTCCATTTTTTTTCTAATATTACTCATTAAATCAAAAATCAAGACACCCAAAATTACCTCCGTAATAATAAAGAAACACTTATATCATAATGAAATTGTTGCAAGCATTGAGATTCTCTGACTAAAGAAGTGTGGTCATGGGACCAGCAACATCAGTGTCACCTACAAAGTTGTTAGAAATGCAAATTCTCAGACCCCACCCTACACCTTCTGGATAAATAACTGGGGTGGGGCTCAGCAATCTATGTTTTAACAAGCCCTGCAGGGGATTTGTATGTATTTTAAGTGGTTCTAAACATTGGCTGCACGCTAGAATCATTTTAGAAGCTTTAAAAATGAATGACTGGCCCCATCCAGATCAGTTAAATTAGATGCTTTACTCATGGTGCTCAGGCATTGGTAATTTTTAAAAGCTACCAGGTGATTCTGATGTGCAGCCAAGACTAAGAACCACAGCTGTAGAGAGGTTACTACACAGGCTGGCCAAGATAGATGGAAGGGGCAAGTAGCCTTACTCAAAACATTTTAAAATTATTCCACTATCTTTTGTTTCCACAAGACCCTACCTATTCTTAATGGATTCTAAGTCCAGAGAGACTGGGGTGATTAAGAAGGCTCTTCCAAGCCTTCCAGACATATTGATAGATCTTGGAGATGAAATAGACATAGAATTGAGAAAGGTTTGATGTGGTAATGTGAGCCAGTAGAACATAAGTCTCTTTACCTCTGAGAAAACTACCTCTTTATAAAGTCAGGTCTGGGTGCATTGGTCTCAAGGTAAAACTGATATTTTCCTAGGAGCCATACCAGAGACAGCCCCACATTTCCTGAATTTGCCCACCCACACTCCCCCTTTGAGATTCAAGTTGTGTCCCAACAGAATCCAAGCAAACACCCTCCAGGAATAAATTCCAATTCTTGGTTAAGTTTCTGGGTTTAATCTTGGAGATATACTGAAAAATTTCTATCAAGAAATGACAAAGAAATAAACATCCTTGATTATGTTTTCTTTTACCTTTACCCCAATTTTCTCACTTGTTTGTTATTATCCTGTTGAATCTTTCATATTTTTATAATTCTCCTCAAATTCTTTTTTAGAATTTGGTGGGGTATAATAAATAGAAGCTATAAAAGCCAATCAATCATATTTTGCATTTTCTTTTTACTGAATACTGCATTTATTCAACCAGTAAGCATTTATTCTGCACATTTTAAGAAATTTCTACTGAGAACCTCTAGATACACCATGAAAGCTGCCAAAGAACCACAAGTTTTAATACCTTCCTTTAAGAAATTTACTTACTATTGTTATTGGATGAAAAGAAAAACACCTGAACTAAATAAGAAATAGTATTGATAAATTACTGAGCTAAATACAATCAAATGTGAGAGAACTAACTTGTATTGAGTGTTTAATACAAACCAGGCAGTGGGCTACATGTTTTCCATGTTCCAAATGCAACCCTATGAAGTGGTAATTAGGATGGTCCAGCCTCAGGGGTCAGAGAGCTCTGGAGTCTGCCAAAGCAATTTACTTAACCATTCTGTGCCTCCCAGGTAGAATGGGGATAGTAATAATCCTACCTCAATGGGTTGTCATGAGTTTCAAATTATGTAAAGCATGCAGAGCAGTGTTCAATGAATGTGTCTTAATTACTTAACAAATTTCAAAGCCTGACATATAGAAGCTATTTACCATTGTTAGATGGCATTTTAATTCCATTTAAAAGATGAGAAAACTGAGGTTGAGAGAGGTTAATGACATCATGTTATTGTTATATAGCTGGATATGAAAACCTGTGTGTATTCTTCTTTTTGCTTGTAAAATCAAGTGCCAAAATATTTACCCTAGATCCCAAGCGATTTACTATTCTGTTTGCATTACAAAAATACTTAACAAAGCCAAAACCAAACTCTACATGGTCAGCTTTATTTATTTATTCTTGATTTTTAATAAAGGGATATGTTGTAAGAAAGAGTAAGTGCTTCCTCTGGTAACAGAGCTACCCAGGCTCACCACAGCATGACATCTAACCCTCTGTGGGTCTGTTCACCTCCCACCCAAGGCAAGCTCACTTCCTTACTTCACTTTTCTCTCACTGAAACCTGCTTCTCTCTTCTCCCTCCTTTTCCTCTTCTTTCCTATCCTACATCTCCACATATTTCAAGGCCCTGCCCAGGTCCCTTCCTCTGTGACCCCATCTCCCCTCTGTTCCCTCCTTCCCCATTCTCAGAACCCATGTAGTCATGATCAGTTCTTATAACTATAGCAAGACTTTGCTCACAGCACAGAGCACCCCACCCATATTATCTCAATGAATTTTCAACCCCACCTTGATTTGGTGACCCTCACTCTACAGATGAAGAAACTGGGCTTAGAGGGATGGGTAAGAAACATGTTGGAGGTCTCACATCTAGAAAATGGAAGAGGTAACTCTAAACCCAATTCTCTCACCTTATGCTGCAATACTCACATTTCATGTTCATTTACCCTGGCCCTTCCACCAGACTGTGAGCTCTTTGAATTCAGTGAGCACAACAATGGGACACAGTAGAATTAAGCATTAGCAACTAACTGAGAAGTCAGATGGAACACTATGCTCTGATAGAGCATTCCTTCCCATCACACTCCCAGCTTGTGTCAGTGAAGAAGCCCCAGTGGACACTTACTGACACCAAGGACACTAAAAAAACCTTCATGATAAAGGGCAGAAGCCACAGAATCCCCCAGCCACAAACCATACTTTGAGTAACTCTTCCCTTTCCTCTCCATTTTTATCCAGAATCTGGACTTCTATTAGTCATTTATTAATTTGAAAATATTTATTTACTGAGCAGTTAGTATGTGTATGGTCACTGTGCTGGGTACTGCAACATAATGAGCAAAAAGAAATACAATCCTTATTACAGTCCTTAAAGGAATAGAGCCAAGTAATCACAAAGAATCCCACAAATCCATTTGTAAGTACTGTGACTGCTCTGAGAGCACTCCCTAGGGAGACCTGACCTGTCTGTGAGGTAAGGGGAAGCCTTTCTTGAGGGAATAATAATTGAACAGAGATATGAACAAGAGTAAGAGTAAGTGATCTAAAATAAGGGAAGGGGTGCAGAATGCAGGACAAACAGCATATACAAAGCCTAGATATGGTGACCTCATAAACAGGCAAAGGGAAGACAAAGCAGGAGGTGTGGGGAGAGGGGTCAGACCAAGAATGACCTTATGGATATACTAAGGTTTTAAGTTCTTATCTTAACATCAACTGGAAAACCCTGAAGCTTTTTAAGCAGAGGGTTAACATGATTTAATTTATGTTTTGGAAAGCTTACAACATGGAAGTGCCTTTGGGGCCAGGCACAATGTAGAGCAGTAGGCCAGAAAGATGGTGTAGGACAGAGTGATGGTGGTTCGGTGCAAACAAATGGACTGATGTGTGATATTAAAAAGATAGAATTGCAGTGATTAATGATAGAGTGGATAGGAGAGAGTGGTAAAAGACATGTCAAGGAAGATACTTTCGTTTTTTGTTGAAGATTGGTGGATGGAGCTGCCATTCATGAAGATGGGAATCGTGGAAAAAGACAAACTTCTGAGGGGAATTACTGACTTTAGGTTTTAACAGGCCGAGTTTGAGAGGCCCTTGACACATCTATGTGAAGATGTCAGGAAGGTGGTAAGGCATGTGGTCTGAGATTCACAGGACGTGTTTAAGCTCTTCAAACTAGAGTTTGTGAGTCATCAGCCCATTGGAGATAATTGAAGTCGTGTGCAAAGACAAAATTTATAAGAAGAGATTCAAGAATAAGGGAGCTTCCTCAATATTTCATGAGCCAAAATAAACTTGTAAAAAGACAGACATAAGGCTCAGAGTGATAGGAATAAAATCAGGATAAGGAAGGGAGCATTTTAAGCATAATTTCACAATGTAGAGGTCATTGGAGCCTTAACCTGAACTTTGCAGTGGAGTGATACCAAGAGCAATAGAAATGGAATCTGTTGTCATCAGTGATTTTCATGGATGTGAATGCCAGAAACCCCATGTTGCAGTCCCTGCCAAACACTAATAACCTTGGTCTTGGTATTTGAGTCCAAGCCAAGGTGTATGAAAGAAGGCTGGTTTCATCCAACCTATTTCTAGCATTCCAATCCAGCAGAAAAGAAAAAGACAGGAGAATTTGAATTTGCTGATAATCTTTGAACTAAAGGTCAGGACAAGAAAAGAAGTAATTATCTGCAGCTGAAATCAAATCTCTCAACTAAAGGTGGTGAATTCCCAGGTGAATGCAATGTGCACACCTAATGAAGAGTCCATCTGTTACAAGATGAATTGTGGCAAAGCTCTGGGAGCATCGCAGCATCCTATGACAAGACCACTTTGTCCCTTCAAGCATGTTGTAAAGATTTGGGAAAAGCTTCATTTTGCACCTGACATTAAAGCACCATTAAAGGATTGTGAATACAATCTCAAAGACAGGCAATTCTGAGGATGTCAGGAGTCATGAACTCATCCTATTACTTTTAGAGGGACAGGAAACATAAAAAAAAAAAAAAGAACAAAGCTCTGTTTAAAGAACAGAGAAGCCTAGGAATAAAAGAGGGGAAATTTAAGTGCATGTGGAATCACAGCTTAAAAATAGCACATAGTGTGTCTGGTGTCCTGTGAAGGAGCAAAAACCATGAGAGCATCTGTGCTCAAACATGCTGGCACATGATGTGAGAGTTGAGCCCTCTTTCCAAAATTCTGGGTGCTGGCAACTGCCACTATACTGAAGTGGGCAGAGGGCTCTCTGGCAGCCATGCTCCCTTCCTAGTGTGTTCTGAAGCTCCACACTTCACACCCAATTCATACAATGATTAGGCCTAAGAGTGCCTCTCCCCTTTAGATACCTGGTGAGTTCATCACCCAACATGGAGGAAGAACAGATGTCCCATGGTGGTGGTGGGAGGGAGACAAGGTTTGTTGCTGCTTCACAATGAAGAATGACACAATGGCTGCCATTTATTTTTTACTATTACTGTGGGCCAGAGGCTGTGAAAAGTACTTTGTGTAGGTTATCTCTAATCCTCACATGAACCCTGAAAATTAGGCACTATTCACCTCCATGTTACAGATAAGAAAACTGAGTCCAGGAAAGATTAAGTGATTGTCCATGCCTGTCTCCAAGGTCTATCCACCTTGGACTTTACCTCAGATTTCTATCTGATTGTGGATACAGTGTGTAACATCTGTGTATCCATCCAGGAGGAGGCATTAGAAAGTAAACCCAGTGAAGGAGATAGCCATTACTGTCTGTTAATCCAGTATCCACGGTCCCTTTTGGGATATTGTCTTTCCCCTACTTGGATAGAGATCCAGACACCTGTCTTCCACCATAGAATCTGTAGGACTACACTACAGATAGGTCCTTCTGCCAGATCTCTCTTCCATTCCTCACAGACAAGGGTTTGGCTCATGACCTAAGCTTGTCCAACCAGTGTCTCTCTTCTGGGATAGTGACTCCTGAGCTGAGGAGCAAGGACAGACTCAGTCATAGAATTCTTTCATTCCAGCAACAGAACTCAAGAGAGACTGCTAAACACTTCCTTCTTGTTCCAAGCTGATTCCTTAACCACTTCTTATTCAATAAATTCTCTACTCCTTGCAACCAATTTTTGTTTCTTACAGTCAAAGAACCCTAACTGAAAAAACTTAGCATATAAAAGAGTTCTAATATTTTATAAACAAGAAGGATAAAGAATTTGGGAAAACATTTCAAAGAACATATTAAGAGAGCATGGGGCTCATGGGCCTTTGGTAGGAGGTTAGACTCAGTGTCTGCTATGACCAATAAAATATGGCAGAAGTGATGCTGTGCCAATTCTAGACATTGCCCTTAACTGGCCTGGAATCTTCCATTATTTACTTTTTGGAAAACTTACTGATAAGATAAGCCACCATGCTATGAAAGTCCAATTCACATGGAGAAGCCCTGTGAAATAATCCAGTCAATAGCCCCATTGGAGCTCTCATCTGCCAGCCAGAACCAACTGCCATCTTGGATGTCTAGTGCAGTTAAGCCTTCAGATGACCACAGCCCCAGTCTCCATCTGATTGCAACCATGTAAGAGATCCTAAGTGAGATTCACCTGGTCAACCTGAAGAAGTGTGAGCAATAATAATAAATTGTTGTTTTAAGCTACTAAGTTTTGGGTTAGTTTGTTATGCAACAATATAACCAGAAAAGAATGCTTAGAATTAGGATTGCTGGATGGAAGGAAAGGTGCTCTTATGATTTTGAGAGATACTGTCAAATCTCCTCCTTGAAGGCAGTACCAGTTAACATATATCCAACAGGGGTAGATGATAATAAAGATGGGATTCTGTAGCCAAGCTCCTTCTGCTTTTCTTTTCATAGCTATAAGAAATCAAGAGCACTCATGTATCACCTACTAGCACTCATTATTTCAAAATTCTTGTCAAGAAAAATGAATGGAAGAAAAGTTATTTGAAAAGAAGGGCAGGCTGTTCCAAATTCCTTTTAACACCTTGCAATATATTTTTGGTCCATCACTCAATTTACCTTGGGTCCTGACAGTAAATCATAGTATCATTTGTGAGTAGGGTAACTAAGCAGTGGCTTTTAATTAAATTTTATTTGATATGACAAATGCTTACTGAAGCACTCCTCTGTGTAATGCACTGAGGGGCTGTAGAGATGGCTGCAATAGGAATGGAACAGAGTCTGCGGCATCTCACATAAATAAATCAGGCCTCCTTCCTCTTTGCTGCAAAACTATAAGCCCAACATTGATTCTGCACCTTGATCCAAAAGCTGGGTGGTTCCTACATGTGGTTTTCCTTATTTACCAGCCTTTGTCTACTACAGGAGACCACCTCCAGTCCTGTCTCCTTTCCTGTTAGCTTCAATTCTTACTCCTTTATGACTGCAGGAAGTAGGGTTTTTCCTCTTCCTCTTTTGCATCTCAATACATGTCCAAGATGGTTCCATTATCATTGTGTGTGTGTGTGTGTGTGTGTGTGTGTATGTGCATGTGTGTATGAGAGAGAGAGAGAGAGAGACAGACAGACAGACAGACAGAGAGGAGTTTCCAGATGCTCAGATTCCTGGATCTCTAAAAGGAAACTGGAAATTGAAATAGTTGAGACAAGGAAGAAGATGAAGTCAGTGGGAGGAATGAAGAGAAGAGAGCTGGTCCCTGTATCAGAGAGCAGATGGTTCCTTCACCCTACACCAATGACTGGGACAGAGAAGGAGAGAAGTCTGTTTTACACATAACAATTAAACAATGTTTCAGGACCTGGATTATAACAGGCTCTCTCCTTGACCAAATATTTGGCAGACTCCTCTGATCCCACTTTTCCATGAGAATTGCACCTTGGCCTCTGTCCTATCTTTGGCCTGCTCGACCTAGCTGAACAAAAAATCCTGCTCTGTCATTCTTGACCTTTGATATCTGATCAAGTCCTTCATCTTCCACTTTTGATGCCTGCTTTTAGCAAGAATCCTAGGAAGTCAGTTTAGCAAGATCCACCCATCCCTTAATGTCTCCTCTTATTAATTTTCCATCCATTGACCCTCTCACCTTGATCCTTGGCTATAAATGCCCACTTGTCCTTGCAGTATTTGGAGCTGAGCCCAATCTCTCATCTCTATTGCAATACTCTTATTGCAAAAGTCTTGAACAGTCTTCCTTACCATTTTAATAAGTGTCAGAATAACCTTTTCTTTAACTACACATTAAGACTGTGGAAGGTCTTATGCCCCCTAATGTACCTGGCAAAGTTTCATTTATCCTTGAATTCCAGTGTCACCTTGTTTTCCATTTTTCTCTGAGGACCCCATACCTCCTCCAACAGAATGAAATGTTCCTGCAGTTTTAACATGTGTCACATGGCATTATGGTTGATTTTTTTTTACATTTCTGTCTCCACTGCCATGAGCACCTAGAGAGAATACTGTATCTCTATGTTTTTGTGTCCCCAGAGTCCATCACAAGCCTCACCCAGAGAGGAACATCACTTCAAGATTGTTAACTGAATTGCTTCACTGTAGAGTCAAATCCTTAAAATTTGCTGTTGGCTGAATGTTTGCATCCGCATAAATTTATATATTGAAACCTAATCCCCAGTGTGATGGCATTTGCAGGTGGGGACCTTGGGAGACAGTTAGGTCACAAGGATGGAGCCCTTTTGAATGGGATTAATGCCCTTACAAAAAGAGATACTAACTAGAGAAATTACCTCTTTCTCTGCCTTGTGAAGTCAGAGCAAGAAGGAAGCCATCTTGCAAACCAGAAAGAGAGCTCATCAAGAACAAAATTGGCCAGCACCTTAATCTTGGACTTCCCAGCCTTCAAAACTACATGGATTTCTGTTGTTTAAGCCATGTAGTCTATGGTATTTCTGCTATAGTAGCCTGAACTAAAACAGGCTCACAGTACTAGGAGATTTTTCTGGGCTTAGAGAGGAATAAGTGCGGTTCAAGGAGGATGGAAAATATTCACTTAAGCACAGAGCAGTGAGAGGACACCACTGAAGCAGAGGCAGCATAAACAAATGCAGGACAGTGAAATAGTCATCATGTGGGGTAAATGGCATAATGTGGCATCTAGAAACAACAACTCACTCAAGATTTGAACAGTTTACTGTATATAAATTATAACTCAACCAAAAAGAGTATTTATTATAAGTTTATTTCCTGATAACAAGTTGAAGAAACATGGCCAGTTGTCAAGATGGACAGCAACAAGGACGTGGAATGCTGGCAAGATCACAGATCAAAGACATCTTACCTCTCCACACCTCACTTCCCTTGGATCAGCTTTATTCATTCCATCTGTACATGGTCCAGACTGGTCATCCCAACTCACCACCACAAATCCCTCTCCATGTCCATAAGACCTTCCAATCTAGCTCTACATCTAAGTAGAGTCTCCATGAGAGTCCCCAGACCCCCTCCAGGTCCAGTCAGGTGTGGTATGGGAAGGGGGACATCTAGGGCTGCAGGAATCTGCTCCCATGGTGGTGGAAGGGCAATTTTCAGAGAAGGGAGTCTAGGCAAAACAGGAACTCCACAAGTGTATCAACTATAGGGCAGCTGGACCAGAATAGAGGGTTTGTGTTGAAAAGAATTTGGGATGGGGTTGGATTACAGAAGTTGAGCAGCGAAGAGGCCATAGGGTTATGTACAGTATCTTTTAGGCAACGGCAAGCCTGTACTGTAGAAATACTTTAGTATTGGGCTCCAGTCTCCCTGGGGGGGGGCTGGGGTGGTGTATCCTACAACCCCTCCTAGAAATGCCTTCCCAGGGAAGACGACCAGAGAGAGCAAGCCTTTGAGATCCAGGGCTCAGTTGCGGAACTCCATTCTATGCAAAGAAGAGCTATTGTGAGCAGTTTAATGACCTGCCTCCTCTCATTATAGAGGCTGCTCTTCCTCACCTGCCAGAGAAGTGGAGACCTCCACATTCCTGACTGCAGTGGCAGCTGCACATCAAGATTTTGGACCTCCAGATTGACCTGTGCCAACTAGTCCTAATTGTCATTTTGAGAAGTGGAACAGACCTGTCTCATATTGAAGGCCCCATGCTGGGAGGTGGGGTGTATACCCCAGCTACCTCTCTTGGCAGAAGGGTATTAAAGCAATACCCAGAGGAGGGCACGAAGCTGGTGTAGGGAGCTGACAAAGACTAATCTGAGTACCTTTGTACAGGTTACAACTCTTCTGGTTACAATTACTGATCCTCCCTGGAGCTGGCATTGGCCAAGAGGAGAAAAAACAAGAATACAAAAGTGTCTTATGGAACCCACTGGGTTTCAGGGACTCAGTAATTGGGTCCCTGTAGGGAGCTCAGGGTGTCCTATCTATTTTTTCAGCATGCCCACTTTATTCTTTTTCACCCTACTGAATAGCTAACTCCCCTTTCCTATCCACAAGGCAGAACAGCAGTCACCAACAGTCCCAAATTCACATGGCCTACTTTCAACAGAGCAATCAACTGAACCTGCTGTCTCTTAATTTCAGTCTGTGTTTATTGGGGAGGACCTGACTGGCCAGATAGAACTGGCCATTGTAGATCAACCACCAATGGTAGCCTTCAGTGTGTGGCCATGCTATATGAACATGATTTCTCTCACTGGAAAAAAAACTGGGGTGCAGAGCAGACAGTTATCAGAGAAAGGGTAATTGCATGGCAAACTAGGAGGCACCCCAAGTTTGTTCCCTATGCCCTCACTGTGTAGGGACCTAGTACACAAAATCCTATTCTTTAATGTCACCTGATGATTATTCTGTGTTTCCCAAGCTTCAATCACTCACAAACCATCTTGATAACTCTTGCCATCTTTAGTACCACCGCTCCTATTATCTACATAATTATTTATTTATTTATTAAAGTTCATTTATTTTTGAGAGAGAGAGAGGAAGAAAGCATGGGTGCACATATATGTGTGTGAGTGGGGAAGGGGAAGGGGCAGGGAAAGAGGGAGAGAGAGATTCCCAAGCAGGTTCTGCACTGTCAGCACAGCCTGATGTGTAGCTCAAACTTACACCATGAGATCATGACCACAGCCGAAGTTGGATTTTTTTAAAATCAACTCACTTCTTTTATTTACTTAAGTAAATTTTGGCCTTGGCCTGAGCAATAATAGTCATAAAACTGGGTTTGGTGTGTTTCTAAAATATTTTTTCCTGCACATATCATAGTAAGTGCATACCATTAAAATAAAAAAGGTTTGACCATAAAATTCTTGAAGTGATTTCACAACCCCCCGGTGATAAATGAACCTTACTTTGGGACTCTTGACCCAGAAGGTCCTAGAAAAGGGAATAGCAAAGGACGGTGGTTCTTGGAGCCAGACAGGCCTGAGTTCAATTCCCTTTCTAGGTTATTCAATCTTTGGCAAGTCACAAAAACTCTGTAAGACTCAGCTTTTGCATTTAAATTTTTTCAGCTGATTTATAATTGACATATGACGTTGTGTAAGTCTAAGGTGTACAACATGTTGATTTGTTAGCTACCACCTCTATCACATTACATGATTATCTCATATGTCATGAAAAAATTTAAGTTCTAGGCTCTTAGCAACTTTGAAGCATAACAGATGGATGGATAAAGAAGATGTTGTGGGGGATGCCTGGGTGGCTCATTCAGTTGATACCCGACTCTTGGTTTCAGCTTAGGTCATCATTGAACCCCCGAGTTGGGCTCTGTGCTGACAGTGTGGAGCCTGCTTGGGATTCTCTCTCTTCTTCTCTCTCTGCCCCTCCCTCACACATGCTCTCTCTCTCTCAAAAATAAATAAATATTTTTTTAAAGATGTTGTATACATATGCAATGGAATATTATTCAGCCATGAATAACCTTGCCATTTGTGACAACATGAATGGACCTTGAGGGCCTTATTCTAAGTGAGATAAGTCAGATAGAGAAAGATAAGTACTTTCACTTATATGTTGAACTTAAAAGAGCTAAACTCATAGAATCAGAGAAAAGAGTGGTGGTTACCAGGGGCAGGGATTGGGGAGGTGATATTTGAGGTTACAAACTTGCAACCAGAAGATGAACAAATTCTAGAGGTCTAATTCACGTTCTGGAATCTCTATGCTGGAGATACTCAACATAGTGAGTATACATTTTTGCATTTGTAAAGCGGGGATAAACAATACCCACCTCAACCAAGTGCTAGAAGGCTTAACAGTAGTGAGGTTTAGGAAGTGCTCCAGTGCTCCGTGCATGCTGCAGGAGCTCAAATCCACTAATGCTTTCAGGGGTCTGCATGGCTCCTGAAAGACCACCATGGCTAGTTCTTCTTGGCACCATCTTGTACCCATACACCTCAGAAATAATCTCTCATCCCGCAAGGTAAACCAGGCTCCTGGATGAAATCCCCCCAAGAGAACACAGGAATGGTAGCCCGGTGTAGTGGTTAAAGTGCTGGAAGTCTTCAATGCCAGATTTCAATACCAGTTCTGCCATTTATTAGCTGGGTGACCTTGGAAAAGTGACTTAACTTCTCTGAGCTCCTGTTTCTTTGTCTATAAAAATGATGATAATAATACCTCCTCTGAAAAGATTTTTGTGAGGATCAAGGGAGAGAGAGCAGGCCTTTCATCTCCCTTTATTCTGTGTAACCACAGCAATCACCTGCCATTAGCCACCATGACTGTGACATTCCTATACATGCCTTGACAAGAGCTACTATTTCAGGGACGTGACAAGCTGAGCTGTCTGCTGGAGAGGGACTCCGTGGGAAAACAGGCCTGACCATCAGCTTCATGAGTTTTGACAGTAATGTGTCTAGCAATGAAAACAGTCATCATTTTCCACAGCAAAAAAAAGAGAAAAAAAAGCATCTCCCAAACCTTTGTAAATGAGAAATAATTCATGCATGAAGAAAGTCATTCCAGGGAGATATTATTAAAATTCTACCCTTTCTTGCTATTAGAAGAACAAAATAGGCAGAAATAACTAGGGGAAAGGTGTGGGGGGGGATTATTTTCCCATATCTGCAACTTCAAAATAAATATAAAATGGCTTCTCTTTCAATTTTGAAGTGATGTCCCTTCCACTTGGGACCAGATAGAAAGGGAAAGGAATGGGAAGACTCTGATGTACTCATGGGGGCCCTTTCAAAAATGTTATTCTTTATAAAGCCACAGGGGAGGTGGGATTCTTTTTCTGTTCACATGCAAAGCTGACCCTCAAGGGCTTGCCTGGGTGAGGTTGGGGGTAGAAAATGCAACAGGAAGGGGTCATGGTGGGGGGGTACCTTTAAAGAATTTGGGACTGGGACCCTACATTTAAATCAGGACTGCAAACGTGTATGCCAGCAGGGCTAGGCAGGTAATTTAGATAAATAAGTGAAGAACATAACCAACTGGAGAGTCCATTCTCTATCTAAAAGGGGACAGCTGTTGCTCAACTCAGCCAACTCCTTATGCTAGAAAATGGGCCCAGAATTGCCAGATCTTCTGTTTCCAGAAAAGCCAAAATTCTGGGTTTTTATTTTCAATTTCTTTTTAGTTCACAATTTAAATATTTTGTTTAAATACTAAATTGGCCCAATAAAAACTTCACCCCACACATTTGTGGGCCACATTTGATCTAGGGGGAAATGGGTTATGACCTCTGATTTAAATATGTTTTCCTTAGCCTACTCTCTCGATCACAAGGGTGTTTCTAGACTGTTTTGCTAGTGAACAGTCACAGGTGTCTTTTGAGAAGCCCTGTCTTGTGACCAACATGCACAGTTTTGAAGATGTCTGCCCCATGTCATTAATGGAGGAAAATTTACATCCACACCTGCCTACCAATCTTCTCCAGAACATTTGTTCCTCAAACTACTCCATCTTTTGAGTAGGATGTGTTTTCAGCCAGGATGTTCTCTTTGACACCAGCATAATCTACTGTGACATCGCCTGCTTGCTTGACAAACGACATGACAGGGACTTGACTATTGGGATGGATTCCCAGCCACAGGCCAGGCCCATTGCTACCTGCACATCCTCTGGGGACCCCGGAGGGTGCTGGCCACCCCTCATGCCCCTCCCAGGTTGCCTGATACACGGCTCTGCCAGGATGTCATAAATACAAGAGCTATATTTTTCTGTTTTAGTCATTTAAACATGCAGTCTTGAGATGGCTGCAGCCTCCTCAGAGGGTGATATGTTTTGACATCCATATTTGGAGCTGACATTAAAAAGCTCCTGGAGGAATAGACCCGATGTGAAAACCCTTCTGAATGGAAGGTACATGGTGTGCAAACTGCTTCCTGGCTCAGCTTTTCATAAAGACTATCTCACTGAGTGTGAGACACAGGCATCATACAGAATACAAGCTATTTGAGGGCCCCATGTGCATCCACAACTGTAACAGTAAAGGGGGTGGGGGGTAGGAATGCTTATTCTTAGGGTCCTTACTAGTGTTAACTGAGAAAATCTATGTAATATGTATGGTTTTACAAAAGTAGATCAAACATCAGCTCCATTCAGTTTCTTATTTAGGAAACTAGATCCCCAAATCATTAGACAAATGGGGAGGGAAGAATTATATTGATTATATTTTAAATATCTTAAATATTTAAATATGAACACTTCAAAATTTATTAGATTTTACATAAGTATCTTTTCATAAAATCAGAATATCTTGGACTTGTCTAGCCTTATTCATTAGGAAGTTATCATGGTGTTATTTCAGTTGTTCTCACATAGTAACAGCTAAGCATACACCCTTGGGGGTGTCACTCACCTTGTCCAGGTTTCAGTTTGCTTATCTGTGAAGTGGGATAACTTAATGCTCCAATACGTGGGATCGGCCTAGAAAGAAATCTCTGGTAAACTATGTGAAAGCACTTTAGAGAATATGGAAGGCAATATATACAGTCAAGGTACCAGAGTGTGATCCCCCTAGTCCATCTGAGAGCCCCCCAGTACCCTGTCCTCTTACACCACTGGTGTGATTCCAGCCCTGCTCCTCACAAGCTAAGGTTGAATCCTTCCTGCTAACAAAGCAGATGGTGAGGCAGAGGGTGTAAGCCCTGTACCTCAGGGCTATAACAGGCCTGGCAAGGTGAGCACTCAGTGCCCCTCCGTTCCCTAACCCCTCTGGGCCCCTCTCTGTCTGTCACATCCCCATCCAGCCTCTCAGTGAACCCTCTCGGCTTCCCCTTCCAAATGAGTCCTACCATGGCCTTCTCACTAGTGTGAGTGAGAAGGCCATCCTTCACAAGTGTCTCCTCAGTGGTCCCTGATTCCACCTTTGCCCCTACAGTCTACTCCCCACACAACAGTAAGACACATTTAAAAAAATTTAGTGGCATAAAGCAACCATTTTATTTTTTCTTTATTTAATTTTTAAAGTTTATTTATTTTGGAAGAGACAGAGACAGCATAAGTGGGGGAGGAGCAGAGAAATAGGGAGAGAATCTTAAGCAGGCTCTATGCTGACAGAGGCTTGAACCCATGAAACCATAAGATCATGACCTGAGCTGAAACCAAGAGTCAGATGCTTAACAACTGAGCCACCCATGCATCCCAGACACATCTTTTACAATGTCAGTCAGACCAAGGCCCCCTCTGTGTTCTACTGGCAATCTTCCAGTGGTCCCTTTCCTCCCTGAAGACAAAGTGGGTCCTACTTGGACCTCATGGGTTTGCCTGAGCTGACCTCTGCTCACACCAGGTGCATAGACCACCCAGCACCTTACATTGCACCTTCACACCAGCTGCACGAGGAGCAGACTCTGACATCATTTTACAGAGGAGGAAACTGAGGCTCAGAAAAGCAAAGTCATGGGGCACCTGGATGGCCCAGTCAGTTGAGTATCAGACTCTTGATTTCAGCTCAGGTCATGACCCCACAGTCTTGAGATGGAGCCCTTGCATCAGGTTCCACACTGGGTGTGGAGCCTGCTTAAGATTCTGTCTCTCCTTCCTTCCCTCTTCCTCTCACCAGCTATGCGCTCTCTCTCTCTCTTTATCTCTCTCTCTCTTTCTGTCTCTCAAAAATAAAAATAAAAATAAAAAAAGAAAAGAAAGGTCACTTGTCTAAGGTCACACAATGAAGAAGTGATGGGGTCAGAATTTGAATTCAAGCATCCCTTTATGCTGATCTTACTTATTTTTACCCTATTGTGTATGTTTTATAAATCACTTCAAATCCATATTGGAATAATCAGGGAAGGAAGGAAGGAAGGAAGGAAAAATTTGAGGTCTAGGACCAGCCATGTCTCTAAAGCAAGATCCTTTGGACGCTTGGAGGCTAAAAAAACTATTAACTTGGTAAAAATCATTCCAAATATTATAACTTGGGTTTTTCCTCTGCTTCAGGAATTTCTGTAGACATACAGAAAGAGGGCATATTTCAACCAGCAGAAAAGTCCTGACTAACCAGGCTAGCATTTGAGTTAACTGCACAGAAAATGTAGTTGAGCCATCAGAAAATTGTTTTAATGTCTGGAGTTTCTTCTATTGTGCTGCCGTTAACATGATGCTAATGAAATGTAATAAAATGTGGCTTGAAAAGGAAACCCATCTGCTCTGAAACTTCAATTAATATGATTAAGATACAGCTTTTATGCAATAAACTTGCATCTGATGCACATTCTGCTCTTTATGGATTATTACAGCAGCACTATTGCAGTCATATAAAGTTAAGCTGTGCCCAATTAACATTTGCAGCCAGCTCTATAGCCCAGAGCCTTGCAGCGGGTTGGGGGAGGGGGAGAGGCAGTGCCTTGGACTTGACCACTTCCCAGAATGGTACACTACCTCTATTCTCAGTTCCTCTGGACAGAGCAGCACCTGCTCTTCTCTGTCTCCTGCTACTCTCCCTTCATGGTATCTGACAACATGGGTTGGGCAGGGAAAGTGGCCATGACAATAGTCTTGTCCTGGAACTCAGAGAGGTGACTACCCTGTTTCAACTACAAGGGGCTGGAAGTTGCTTGGTAGGGACTGCCCCCTTTGCTTTCTTCTCTCAATATTCTACCATCAAAGTCAACAAGTTTTTCTACTTTTCTACACATCTTTTCTAGTTTTTCTATACATCTATTATGTGTAAGTCACAGGGGGCAAAGAGAAGAGATACAAAAAAAAAAAAAAAAAAAAAAAAGGACAGACCTGAGCCTCAGAACACATGGAGAGGTTTCTGGAGTGAAAAATGAGCCACTGCGCGCAATGACATGGGTGGGGCTAGAGTATAATGCTAAGTGAAATAAGTCAGTTAAAGAAAGACAGATACTGCATGACTTCACCCATATAGGGAATTTAAGAAACAAAGCAAGCAAACAAAGAAAAAAAAAGACAAACAAAAAACCCCCAGACTCTTAAATATGGAGAGCAAACTGATGATTACCAGAAGGGAGGTGGGGGTAGTTTAAATAGGTGATGGGAATTAAGGAGGACACTTCTTGTGATGAGCACCTGGTGTTGTTAGGAAGTGTTGAATCACTATATTGTACACTCAGAACTAATATTACACTGTATGTTAACTAAAATTAAAATTTAAAAAGATATTTCTGAGGAAATAAAGCCTCTGCACGGAGAAGAAAATTCCTCAGAGAAGAGAGAGAATAACACATCCATAAAACAAGAATAGTATGTCATTAATAAACAAATTAATAAAGGAGTATTTAGAGGGGGGAAAAACCCCTTTGGGGGTGGAAGGGATCAAAAGGTACAAACTTACAGATGGAAAATAAATAAGTCATAAAGATATAATGTACAGCATGGTGACAATGGTTAATAATACTGTATTGCATATTTGAAAGTTGCTAAGAGAATAAATCTTAGAAGTTCTCATTACACACACACAAATTCCACAACTATATATGGTGATGGATGTTAACTAGATTTATTGTGATCATTTTGCAATGTATACAATATTGAATCATTATGTTGTATCTCTGAAACTAATATAATGTTTTATGTCAATTATAACTCAACTTAAAAAACAAGAAAAAAAATGGGCCACTGTGTAAAATCTTATATGGATCCTCTGCTCACCTCTGTCCCTCCAAATTCCAGCAGACTTCAGATAGAGGAAGTGGAGAGAAGCCCAGTCCTCTTTTTCCTTCAGTGGCAGAAAGGTTCTGCTAGAAATAGTAATGGACATCTACCTCAGGTGGAGTTCCCACAGTCTAGGCAGGACTGACCCCACCCTGCTCCTCTCTTTCCCAGGAATGGACAACCAGGGCAGTCCATGCCACTTACCACAGTAGTCAGCTGTACTTGATCAAATCAGACTTGTAAGAATCAAGCCCAGGACTTTCTTTGGTGATGATAGGAAAAGTACTTTCCTTCACTGTGACTGCTAAGCTGGAGAAAGTGGGCCAGAAGCTGCTGGGGGCTATGTTTGCCATTAAGGGGAATTGAGGGGAAAGAAGGCCCTCAGAGGAAGGCAAAGCCAAACTATAGGGAAAAGCAGTCTTGATGACACAACTTGAGCATTTACATCCAGTTGTGACTAATGGCAGCTGATCTCTTGTCCTGCCTAGTTGTCGGGAGCGTGAATTCATCTTTTATAATGTAGTTTTTAAAAGATTTTCTTAATGTTTATTATTTTTTAGAGAGAGCAAGTCAGGGAGGGGCAGAGAGAGAGGAGACAGAGAATCCTAAGCAGGCTCCACACTGTCAGCACAAAGCCTGATGTAGAGCTCTAACTCACGAACCATGAAATCATGACCTGACTTAAAATCAAGAGTTGGATACTTAACCTCCTGAGCCAACCAGGCACCACTTAAAAGGTAGTTTTAAGTTGTCTGTTGCAGCTGAAGGAGTTCTAGCCAGTACAAAGGCAGATACCACAAAAGTACTAGAATTTCCAGGGCCCTGGTACTGCTGGAGGGATCCTAGGGATGTTGCAGAACTGAGCTGGGATATCTCAGAGGCCAGCTGACTTCTGTGGTTAGTGAGGTCTGCAGAGGCTGCAGACTCACAGAGCCCACCCTCTTCTTTATTCCCTCCCTTCCCCACTCCTTCCTCTTCCCCAGCTCTCTCCCATGGAAATGTCCCATCAACCCTCAAAACTGTTGCAGGGAACTTGCTCCAGTTGATCTACACTTTGTGAATCACTGTGACCTGTGCGCTCTCACCTGAGTTACATTTTCAAGAAGTTCATAACCTGTGAACCCAAAGTAGAATTGGCTGCCTTCCTGGGCTGAGTTTTGCCCCAGGAGATATTTCAAGGAAGGACAATGAGGAATGCACTATTCAGTGTATCAGAGGTGTTACTCTCCAAATTAATAGAGGTGGTGCCTGTGGGACCTTACGCTGAGGGCTGTGTCCTGGATTCATGGTTCCTACAACTACCTTAGATTTTACTTCCAAGCACACATTGATAGGCCTCAAAGCTGCGTTGGACAGGAGGATGTAGAAATGAGGAAGGAGAGTGGATACACATTTCTAATACTAGATAGACCTGGAAACAAATCCCAGTTTTGCATCTTATAACAGGGTGGCCTTAAAAAGTTACCTAACTTTCTCATGTCTCAGTTTCCACCTTGGCAAAACAGTAGTGTCTTCATGGGTTTGTTTTGAGGATGCTATGAGCTATATTGCTTCTCTCAGGGCTTAATAATACTAAGCTTTTTGTAAACTTAGCTTTTATATTCCAGGCACCAAGCTAGGAGTGTTGGCATACTTCCTCATTTAATCATCACAAAACCCTTGTTAGGTAGATATTATTTTTCTTGTTTTTCAGGCAGAGGCTGTGCCAATTGGACAGTTAGTTGCAAAAAAAAAAAAAGATTGGCTTTCTTAGACAAAAATGGAACTTAACGAAAACATATTGGGGATTCAAAGAATCACTGGGAAGTCACAGAACCAGGCTTGGGGGTGACTGGGAACCAAGGTCATGCAGGCCCACACTCCTAATTGCATGGGCAAGGATAACACCTCCAGATGGTCCCTCTAGTTTTTACCAATTGGCAAGGTCATATAGAAAGGAGCAGCTGACTGACTGAGCTTACATCAGTAAGCTGCCTGTCCCCTGGCTAGGATTGGAGGTAGAGGGAAATTAGAGAAAGGACTGGACACCTCTCTTTCCATGGCAGGAGGTGGGCAGAGGAACTATACTTCATCAAAAGTACACAATGGGATATTAGCCAAATAAGGCTATTAACAGGTTAAAGAGTGTTTGTTTCAGGACTACCTACAATTCTAGAGGATCACTGGAGAATATAGTTTTGGGACTATTAATGTCTTGGTCAAGTATTCTCTCTGTCTTTCTCTATTTCTCCCTCCCTCACCCCCCGCCCCCGCACACACACATGTACACACACACAGACACACACATTTTTAGTAGAGACTGAGGATTTGCACCCGTGTCTTTTGACTCATGGTCCTCTTTTTCTACTCTTCTAGAACAGAATCTCGTAAGTGTGAGGGGAGATATGGTGGGCAGAAGCACCAAAAAGAAGTGGATATTGAATATGGAACTTAGATAAACCTCACAATTGTAGAGGGAGAACCAAGGTTCGTCATACTGGACTAGCTAAGAGGAGGTAGGGAAGCTGTGTGAGATGGGCTGGGAGGGGATGGTGTCTTCTCCAAAGAAGGGAGGAAAAAAGAGGAAATGCTGGGGATGAAGTAGGCAAGCATGAGAAGAAGATCACTCTTGGGGTTCCAGGTCTGGACAGTAATATACCCTCACGTGCTCCCCAGGAGAGGCTAGGATGCCAGGACAGGTTGCCCTTGGGGTGCTGAGTCAGCACGGCCTGGCTGAGCAGCTCCTCCAAACACAGGAGCTCATAAATCACAGCTGACAAGGCGGGGGCTCTCTGCTGTGCACACATTTTGTTTCAGGGACAGATGGTCACTGGAGCATGCATGTGTATTTTTTGTAGTTGGGGAAGTGCATGTGTATCCTGGAGTGGTTATTAGTCTAGAGAGCTAAAGTAAACAAGGAGATTGTTTCTGCCCCCACCCACCATGGACCACAAAGCGTTTCCCAAACTAAAGCTATTAGAATATTAATTGTACTATTATTTAATAATGTTGTCATTTTACTTGAAGTCAATTTTTTTAATCCTAATAAATATATTTTTAAAAGAACTTTTAGACTTTCATTTCTGGTCTAGTATGTAGACAGCTTGAAAACTGTTACTATGCTCCAGTAACAAGTAAAAAGCTAAACAGATTTAAAAAGCAATAGCTCCTTAGATCTGTCAGAAAAGTGAGGTCACATGGCAAACTGAAGTCCCTAAAGTTAGAGAGACGGACAGCGAATACAGAAAATCATAGTTTACTAGAGCAGAAACTTCCTTGGGAACCAGGACCCAGTCAGGAAAACCTGAACTATAACTGACATGTTGCTGGGAGCTCAGTGTGAAAAGTTCTTAAAAACTCCAGGAAGACCCAGTCATGGGGGCCTCCACACTTTTGTGAGTTTTACCTCTAAGAGCTCAACCAAGTTCTCACAGTAAATATTGGAAAAAAAATGTCCTCATGCTCCCAGAAGAGGGAGAAGGAAAAGAACCATTTTGAAATATGCCGGAGCACTTTGTTTTGTTTTGTTTTGTTTTGTTTTGTTTTTTTTAATTTTTTTTTTCAACGTTTATTTATTTTTGGGACAGAGAGAGACAGAGCATGAACGGGGGAGGGGCAGAGAGAGAGGGAGACACAGAATCGGAAACAGGCTCCAGGCTCTGAGCCATCAGCCCAGAGCCCGACGCGGGGCTCGAACTCAGGGACCGCGAGATCGTGACCTGGCTGAAGTCGGACGCTTAACCGACTGCGCCACCCAGGCGCCCCTGTTTTGTTTTGTTTTTAACAAGGTCTACCCTAAAAACAAAAACAAAAAAACAATAACAAAATTTTAACAAAGCCTAAACTATTGGGGTTTTATCAGAGCCCAATCAACCTGGGGGAAAGGAAATACTCAACTCCAGCCCGCTCTAGCCATCTTGTCCCACCTAAGGAGGAAGAAGGGACTGAGAAGCATTTATAAAGTTTCAAGTTCAAAGGCACAAGCTCATCAAAAGACTGAAACCAAATCAGAAGAGTACAGAACACTTACTTGCTCTCCCCCCCACAATATTAAAGACCTATTTACAACTGCTCCTTTACAATGGACAGAGATTGTCAGAATGAACCAAAAAACAATACCCAATTATACGTTGTCTATAAGAATCCCACTTCAAATATAAAGACACATATAAATGAAAAGTAAATGGAAAAAGATATACCATGCTAACACTAATCGAAAGAAGGCTGGAATATCTATATTAATTTTAGACACAGCAGACCTCACAATAAAGAAAGTTATCAAGCATAAAGAGGGGAATTGCACAATAATAAAGGATCAATTCTCCAAGATTACATAACAATTCTTAATGTGCATGCATCTAACAACAGAGCATCAAAATGCATGAGGCAAAAACTGATAGAACTGAAAAAATAAGATGAATCCATAATTAGAGGTGGAGACTTTAACACCCCTCTATCAGAAACAGACAGATCCAGCAAGTAGAAAATCAGTAAGGGGATAGTAGGACTCAACAACACCATCAATCAACCAGATATAATTGACATCTATAGACTACTTCATTCAACAAGAGCAGAATACATATTCTTCTCCAGTTCAAATGGAACATTAACCAAACTACACCACATTCTGGGCATAAAGAACAGCTTAACAAATTTAAAAGAAGATAAATCATACCATGTCTGCTCTCAGTCCTCAACAGAATTAAACTAGAAACCAATAACAAAGAGATATCTGGAAAAATGAAAAGTACTTGGAGGTTAAGCAATACAATTCTAAATAACACATAAGAAATTAACACATAATAAATAACACAAAAAATTAAACATATTTGAACTACATGAAAATGAAAATATAACTTATTAAAATTTGTGAGATGCAGCAAAAGCAGCACCTGGAGGGAAATTATAGCATTGAATGTATAAAAAGAAAAGAAGAAAGATAAAAAATCAATAATCTAAGTTTCTTCTGTAGGAAATTAGAAAAAGGAGAGCAAATTAAGGCTCTTAACCAAGAAGAATAAAAGAAATAATAAAAATTAGAACAGAAATCAAAGACATTGAAAACAAGAAGTCAATAGAAAATAATCAACAAAACTAAAGCTGGTTTTTGGAAATATTAATAAAATCAATCTAACTAAAAATAAGAAAGAGAAGATACAAATTATGTATACCAGAAATTAAAGAGGAGGCATCAGTACAGATCTCATGGACATTAAAAGAATAATAAAAGAATATTATGAACAATTCTATGCCCACACATTCAATACCCTAGATGAAATGGACCACTTCCTTGAAAGACACAATCTTCCAAAACTGATATGAGAATAAATATACAATCTGAATAGCCTATATCTATTAAAGAAGTGGAAACAATAATTATTAATATTCCAACACAAAATACACCAGGCCCAGAAGAGTTCATTGGTGAATTCTATCAAAGATTTAAGGAAGAAATTATAGCAATTCTCTACAATCTCTTCCAGAAGATAGAAACAAAGGAAAGACTTCCTAATTTATTTGGTAATACCAAAACCAGACAAAGATATTACAAAAAAGAAAACTAGAGACCAATATCTCTCATGAACATAGATGCAAAAATCCTAGACAAAATATTACCAAGTGGATTCAACAATGTTAAAAAGAATTATATACCACAACCAAGTGGAATTTATCCTGGATATGCAAGCCTCGTTCAACATTGGAAATCAATTAATGTAACCCATCACATCAACAGCGTAAAGAAGAAATAGCACATTATATTATGTATAAAAAGCATGACAAGGGGCGCCTGGGTGGCTCAGTCTGTTGAGCAGCCGACTTCAGCTCAGGTCATGATCTCGCAGTCGGTGAGTTCGAGACCCGCGTCGGGCTCTGTGCTGACAGCTCAGAGCCTGGAGCCTGTTTCAGATTCTGTGTCTCCCTCTCTCTGACCCTCCCCTGTTCATGCTCTGTCTCTCCCTGTCTCAAAAATAAATAAAATGTTAAAAATATATATTAAAAAAAAGGCATGACAAAATTCAGCACCTATTCATCATTTGAAAAATAACTCTTGGTAAATTAGGAATAGAGAGAAACTTCCTCAACTTGATAAAGGTCATCTACAAAACCTATAGCTAACATTATATTTAATGATGAGAAATAGAAGCTTTCCCACTAAAATCAAGAATAAGGCAAGGATGTCCCATCTTGCCACATGTTTTCAAGATCATATTGGAAGCCCTAACACAGTAAAACAAGAAAACAAGATAAAAGGTATGCTGATTAGGAAGAGAGAAATAAAATTCTTTGCTCACAGATGACATGATCAGAAAATCCAAACTAATTGACAAAAAAGAAACTCTCCCAGAAGTAATGAGTAATTATAGCAAGGTTGCAAAATAGAAAGTTAATATTGAAAAATATATTTAAAGATTGAAAAATGTTGAAAGTCAATTACTTTTCTATGTACGATTAATGAACAAGAGAAATTTACACATTACCATTTATATTAACACTCCCTCAAATAACTTATTTATTTATTTATTTATTTATTTATTTATTTAAAAAAAAATTTTTTTTTTAACGTTTATTTTATTTTTGGGACAGAGAGAGACAGAGCATGAATGGGGGAGGGGCAGAGAGAGAGGGAGACACAGAATCGGAAACAGGCTCCAGGCTCCGAGCCATCAGCCCAGAGCCTGACGCGGGGCTCGAACTCACGGACCGCGAGATTGTGACCTGGCTGAAGTCGGACGCTTAACCGACTGCGCCACCCAGGCGCCCCTATTTATTTATTTTAGAAAAATGAAAGCTGATTTTTATTTTATCATCAGTAGCTATTCTTTAAATATGAACATACATATCTAGTATTCTACACATCACAGTTTTTAACATTAGTTAATGAAGGTTAAACATACAACATATATCCTTACAAAAAAAGTCAAATGCAAACTTAAAAATTTAAACAAAAGTCTTACTAATTTAAAAAAAATTTGTGTTGGGTACCATTTGTACAACACAATTAATTTAAACATTTTCATTTTGGCTGCACATGAAAAAAGCGGCAGTAGAAAATAAAATGACTGAGGATTTTCAAATAGCAGAATAAGCAATTTTGCCTTGAAGGAGAAGCAATATTAAATACCAGTTTTCAAAAAAAAATCCACATTTAAAAATATGTAGTTCAAGTCACAATATTTTTCTCAGTAGAGACCCCTGAGATGCATAATTAACTGCCTTAGATGGCCCATTTGAAAGGACAATGTCCCTTCAGAGTATAACGTTACTGATTTGGGCACAGAAAAGAAGTCTTGAGAATGAGAACATGATTAAAAAAGAGGGAAGAGGAATAGAAGAAATAAAAAGCAGGAGTAAAGTACATGAGATCAAAATTGCAATCACTAAAAACTGCATTCTCAGCCACTGCAGAATACTGTCTTCTATCCACAGCAGGCGCCTGCCCCAGAGCTGCTATTGCAGCATGGATCCGATTTGCTTGGAGATAGCCTCGTCATTCAAATGTTTTGTTGTTTACCTGAGAGCATTTAGAAGACTTTCTACACTATTGGGATATTGGTCCTTAAGAACTTTGATACAACCTTTCATATCAATTTTTGAAGTTTTGGCAAATGCTCCCACTAAATTGTATGTGTCATAGAGTATTATGACACCCAACATTACCCTCAAGGCAGAATGACACCGTCTCTTCGTTTGTAAATCTGCTTCTGTATTCCAGTGTTTCGAGCGTGACTCTGCATACACTAGCCGTGGTGCTTAGACAATCTGTGGTATTTTCTTTGGTAAATTTTTATTTTCTGATACAAATTTTGTTGTGGCATCACTTAAGGTTTTCAGCATTGAGACTGCCCCAGCATAAAACAAAGACAGTCGATTTGCCAATTTATTATTTACTTCATTTTCTCCTTTTGCTGCAACATTATTAATCCTCATAAGACTCAATGTTCTTCCATAATACAGAAATCATTCTGTATGGAGGGATTTGTCATCTTGAGTTTGTCCAACCGGAGTGTGAAGAGTCTCTGCAAACTGTTTAGCAAGAGCCTGCTCTCGCTCTAGATGCTGGGTGGAAGAGTATGGGGTACTTGTCAAGGCTCCCAGAAGATCTCTTAGTGCTTCTTCTAACCTCTAAGAAAATTCGTAAAATTTCTTTAAAAAATTTTTTTAATGTTTATTTTTGACAGAGAGAGACACAGAGCATGAGCGGGGGAGGGGCAAGAGAGAGCAGGAGACACAGAATCTGAAACAGGCCCCAGGCTCTGAACTGTCAGCACAGAGCCCGATGCAGGGCTCGAACTCACAGACCACGAGATCATGACCTGAGCCGAAGTTGGATGCTCAACCGACTGAGCCACCCAGGGGCCCCCAAATTTCTTTAATTTGCGTACTAGTGGAACAACTGCACCTCAAGCCTTCTCATCTGCTGGATGCTGGATTGCATCTCGTATTTCATGGCCACCTCCTCTATGTTATTGCAAATCTTCCAAGATACCTTCTGCATCTTTTAATACTACATTCACCTGATTACAAATTTCCTTCTCAAACTCTTTAGGCTGGGCATTTTAAAACTCAAGGAAAAAATTTGACCCCTGCTCAACATCTGTGCATGTCAAAACTTTAAGATTCCTCATGTTAAGGTTCCTCTTCTACTGAAAGAAATCTTCAGCCAGTGCTGGTGATTCTGTTTTTGTCATTCTATCAACTTGGTAACCTTGAATGAATTATTCAAACTCCAGGCCTCAGTTTCTTGCCAAGCCACCAGCACTCGCATAAAAGGAGGACACTTGCCCACACCACCTCCCGCTGTGTCCCATCCCCCTCAAATAACATATTTAAAGATAAATCTAACAAAATATGTGCAAGATATATACAAAGAAACTACAAACTCTGATAGAAGAACTCAAAGAACTAAATAAATGGAGAGATATTCCATGTTCATGGATAAGAAGATATTGCCAAGGTGTCAGTTCTTCCCAACTTGAACCATAGAGTCAATACAATCCCGATAAAAACCCCACCAGTTTTTGGATATCAACAAACTGATTCTTTCTATATGGAAAGACAAAAACAAAATCAAAGAAAAATATCCAACTCAATATTGAAGGAGAAGAACAAAGTCAGAAAACTGATACTACTTGACCTCAAGACTTACTATAAGGCTACATAATCAAGACAGTGTGGTATTAGTGAAAAAATAGACAAATAGATCAATGGAACAGAATGGAGAGTCCAGAAATAGACTCATATACATATTGTTAACTAATCTTTGACAAAAGTATAAAGGCATTGGAGAAAAGATGGTCTTTTCAACAAATGGTGCTGGAACAACTGGACCTTCACATACAAAGAACTGAATCTAAACACAGACCTTACATCCTTCACAAAAATTAATTCGAAATGGATCATATACCTAAATGCAAGATTCAAAACTATAAAACTTCTAGAGGATAACATAGTTTTCTCCTAATCTAGATGACTTTGGCTTTGGCAATGACTTTTTAGTATAATACCAATGCACAATCTGTGAAAGAAACAAATAATAAGCTGGATTTCATTATAATTAAAAACTTCTGCTCTGCAAAAGACAATGTCAAGGAGAATGAGAATATAAGCCACAGAATGGAAGAAAATATTTGCAAAAGGATTATAAATACCTGTTAGTCAAAATATAAAGAATTCTTCAAAACTCAATGATAAGAAAATGTGCTCAATTAAATAATGGGAAACAGACCCAAAGAAATACCTCACCAAAGAAAATACACAGATGCAGGTAAGCATAGGAAAAGATGCCCCACATCATATGTCATTAGGGAAATTCAAATTAAAACAATGAAATTCCACTATACACCTGTCAGAATAGCCAAATCTAGAACACTGATGACAACAAATACTGGTGAAGATGTGGATCAACAGGAACTCTCATTCTTTGTTGGTAGGAAAGCAAAATGGTACAGCCACTTTGGAAGACATTTTGGAAGTCTCCTATACTACTAAACATACACTTTCCATAAGATCCAGCAATCAAGTTCTTTGGTATTTACACAAATTACTTGAAAATGTATGTTTACATAACAACCTGCACATGGATGTTTATAGCAGATTTATTCATGATTGCCTATATTTGCAAGCAAGAAAGATGTCCTTTAGTAGGTGAATGAATAAATAAACTGGTACATTCAAAAAATTGAATATTATGCAGTGCTAAAAAGAAGTGATCTTATGAAGCCATGAAAAGATATTGAGGAAACTTCAATTCATATTATTAAGTGAAAGAAACCAATCTGGAAAGCTACATAGTGTATGATTCCAACTATATGGTACCCTGAAAAAGGCAAAACTATAGAGACACTAAAGATCAGTGGTTGCCAGGGGTTGGGGGAAAGGGAGGGATGAGCAAGTGGAACACAGAGGATTTCTAGGGAAGCAAAATTATTCTGGATGATACTATAGTGGTGAATACATGTCATTTAACTTTTGTCAAAGCCCAAGGAATGTACAACACCAATAAAAAGCTCTCACATAAACTATGAACTTTGGGTGATAATGCGCTAATGTAGGTTCATTGATTATATCAAATATACTATTACATCAAAGGGTTTTAATATTAGGGGTGGTTATGTGTAGTGGGGCAGGGTATATATGGGAAATCTGTGTACCTTCCACTTAATTTTGCTGTGAGTCTAAAACTGCTCTTAATAAAGTCATTTAAAAAGAGAAAATTTATTATATATATTCTGTAAATGAAAAATCATTATTAGCTATGAACAGAAAATAACTCTAGCTTCCTTTATTCTTTGCTTCCTTTCCTGAAAAATTCAGTCCAAAAGTCAGCAGGTGGTTCCAAGCAGAGTAAGTCTGTGTGGATTGTGGAGCAGCCCACTGTGAAGTGTCACAAATATCAAGAGGATAACATCCCTGCAACATGGGATGGGATACCAGAGTCTATGCATGGAGGCAGTGGTGGTAATGACCCAATGCAATGTGTCAAAGCCTGGGAAGAGTGAAGAATTTATCCATACATGGTAAAGAGGTGCATGTAAGGTAAGATGGATAGGGTGTAGGGCAGCAAGTGGGATGAAGAAGACAACTGTGTAAGACAGTATGGAGTTTTAGAACTCTAGCTGGGTAAAGATGGCAACCATGGGGTAGGGTGTCAGGTCCAGGAAAGATGAAGAAGAAAACTGTGTATTGAGGGGTGATGGTAGCAGCAGCCAATGCAGGATGTTGGAGCCTGAGCAGGGTCAGAAGGATACATGTAATGGAGATACAAGAGGTATTAGTCAGTGTAAGATGCCAAAGCCCAAGTAGGGTGAAAGGGCATCTGTGCATGGGACAGTCATGATGATTGGAAACTGGCTATATATAAGAGGGTTGCTCCAAGAATTAAATAGATTGAAATAGATGGATGGTAATGGGAGCCAGTTTTCTCATTGTTGGAGAAGGGAGTTATAAATATAAAAGGGAAGAAAGTGGAATGAAACCTGAGGTGTTGGATTGAATTTAGTATGAACTTATGATAGTAGTGAGATAGAGAGATAGAAGAGTTAAAAATAAACAAGTAAACAAACAAACAAACAGAGAGGGCTTGGGAACAATGACATCCCAATACCAATGAGCACACATAATACCCAGACCTTGGTTTCTAAATACCATTCTCCACTAAAAGTAACCAGAACTCCTTAGGGAAATGGCTGATTCTAGGGCTATGGCTGAAGATCCTAGAGAACCTTGTGGAGGGAAGCAAGGAAGTGCTCAGAGAATGATTGGACATGTCAAAAGGAGAAAGGACATACTGGAGAGCTTCTTACTGACCAAACCTGAGACAATTTGAATACCAAAATAAATAATGATCTATAAGAGATTAGAGCCAATAGAATAAGATAGGATTTTATTAGTATACACAGACATAAATAATTTCATGGATAGAAAAAAAGTTTTTTTTCTCTCAGCAGAAATGTTCATAGAATAACAGAATGAGAAATTCACTGTTTGATAACCATCAGAGTAATGATTAATTCATCCAAGAAACATCAATGGATGCTAAAATTAGTCCTGGGGCGCCTGGGTGGCGCAGTCGGTTAAGCGTCCGACTTCAGCCAGGTCACGATCTTGCGGTCTGTGAGTTCGAGCCCCGCATCGGGCTCTGGGCTGATTGCTCAGAGCCTGGAGCCTGTTTCCGATTCTGTGTCTCCCTCTCTCTCTGCCCCTCGCCCGTTCATGCTCTGTCTCTCTCTGTCCCAAAAATAAAAAATAAACGTTGAAAAAAAAAAAAAAAAAAAGAAAAAAAAAAAAAATAAAATTAGTCCTTAAAATGTAACAAGGAACAAGATATTTACATAATATCAATGTATCTCCCTACAAAATACATTTATACAAAGTGTATAAATTACAAAAGATAAAAGAGTAGCTTTCTTTACAGTGGAAAAACTGGCAGACATCACCTTAATTAAGTAATCAGAGTTAACATTAGCAGTAATGGGACAAATCAACACATGTGCTCTCTGAGAGGATGCAGAGAGGAACGATATATCACCTCTGTGATATTTTGCCAAAGATGCATAATCTGGATCTAATCATGAAGAAATGTCAGACAAATGCAAATTGAAGGACACTTTACAAAATAACTCACCTGGGATCTTTGAAAGTGTTGAGATCATGAAAGTCAAGGAAAGACTGACAAACTGTTTCAGACTGAAAAAAAAAAAAAAACTAAAGAGATATGACAACTAAATACAGTGAACTTAAACTGGATTATTTTGCTAGAAAAGATGTCTATTTTTGGTGCAATTGGTGAAATCTAATTGAGGGCTGTGACTTATAGGATAATTGCATCTCGGCATTAGCTTCCCAATTTTAAGGGTTATATTTGTGGTCATGAAGAGAATGTGCTTGTTTGTAGGAATTATAGTCAAATATTCAGGGGTGATGAGCTTCATGTCAACAACTTACTCTTCAATAGGGAAAAATATTATGTAAATTTCTTAAACTTATCTGTACATTTGAGGTTGGTTCATATTAAAGATTATTTTAGTTTAAAAAGAAAGTGACTATAAAATAAGTACAATGAAAACAAAATGTTAAATACTACATTGGGTTGCCTGCTAAGGGCTGGGAGCCTGAAGTCTCCACTCTCTTTTTTAAATGGAGATTAACAAGTGTTTGGTATTAAGGACATGCTTGTTAGGGGTGCCTTAATAAGAGCATAGGACTCTTCATTCCAGCTCAGGTGAGATCTCACGTGAGATCGAGCAGCCTGCTTGGGTTCTCTCCCTCTCTCTCTGCCCCTCCCCTGCTCACTCATGCATGTGTGCACTGTCTCTCAAAATAAATATTTTAAAAAGGACATAATTATAAACAGATACTTTATTCTGCCATAAAAGAGTGAAAGAAATTAGAAAGGAAAATAACTTTCTCTTGATAGGTTTGAATGTTATATAACCTTCTGTGTTTACTTAAAATAATTTCCTATGTCACTGTAAGTGTTTGGTCTATTCTTTAGGAAACACTGGAATGCAGTGACCCAAATATATACTTAATAAATGCTGAGTAGATGTATAAGGGTAACCTGCTTCTTTTTTTTTTTTAAAGAAGCACTATTTCTTTAAAATAGAGGAATGTGGGCAGAAGAATATTGTTAAGAGAAAGCCCCAAATTATCTCTAGACTTCACCCTATTTGTCTCATATTCTTTCACACCCAACCAAGGTAATGTTTAGTCTCCTTTTGTTAATACTCAATCTCTGAAACCCAGAGTGTCCATAGAATGTTTTACAGAGCCCCAGTCCCCAGTATTCAGCAGCCTATTGACATGTTCACTTATATATCCTACCCATATCACAATGCTTAAATATTCAAAACTAAGCATTTCTTTTTCCTATCTCTATCCCAAGTCTCAAATATGTCCCCCTTCCCCTCATGTCTGCCTTAGTGAGTAACACTCTCATACAACAGTTTTTCAAACTAGGACACAGGGCATCGTTCTTGACACCTCTTTACTTCTTTTCACTACCCAGTAGACACTCTCCATAACTGAGTCCTATGAGTCTACCCTAGAATATATCATAGATGCACCCATGTTTCCCCAGAGTCACTGCCTCCATTCCAACCCAAACTCCTGACTGGCCATTCGACTTCCATTCCTGCCCTCTCCAATTTATTCTCCAGACTGCAGCCAGAGCTAATCTTTTTAAAAGATAAAACTGATCTTATAACTCTCTTCCATAAAATCTTTCAAAGCTGCTCTAATGTAATAGCCAGCAGCCACATGTGATTATTAAATTTAAATTAATTAAAATTAAATAAAAGTAAACATTCAGTTCTGTGTTGCACCAACCACATTTTGTGTGTTCAATAGTCACCTGTGGCAAGTGACTGCCATATTGAACAGCATAGACTATAAAACATAGGAACATTCAATTGGATAGTGCTGCTTCAAAGGTTTCCCACTGCTTTTGGACAAAGTTCAAACTTTTGTGAATATCTACAAGGCCTCTCTTGACTGGATTTTAGCTCCTTCTCCAACTTTTTAAAATGCTTTTCCCCCAACCAGCCACCATACTCCAGTCATGTGGGATTTCTTCTCATTTCCTCAAATGGACAAATGGCTTGAGAGGGAGAGATGAGCAGGGGAGAGGCGGAGAGAGAGGGAGAGAGAGAATCCCAAGCAGGCTCTGCACTGTCAGCACAAAGCCTACTGTGGGGCTCGAACTCATGAACCGTGAGATTATGACCTCAGCCGAAACCAAGAGACAGACACTTACCTGACTGAGCCACCCAGGTGCCCCCCCCACACATCAAGAAACATTTTTAAAGCAGTTTTAGGTTTACAACAAAATTTAAGAAGAAGGAACAGAGATTTCCCATATATCCATGCCTCCATATATGCATAGCCTCTCCCATTCTTAACATCACATGGTACAATTTTTTTTACCAAGGATAAAGCTACAGTGACATGTCACAATCACCTAAAGTCCATAGTTTACCTTGGGATTCACTTTTGGTGATGTACATTCTATTGGTTTAAACAAATGTAAAATGTATAACGACATATCCACCATGATAATATCATACAGAGTATATTCACTGCCCTAAAACTCCTCTGTGCTCTATCTATTCATCTAACTCCCACTCCCTGGCACTGATCTTTTTACTGTCTCCATAGTTTTGCCTTTTCCAGAATGTCATATAATTGAAATCATACAGCATGTAGCCATTTCAGTTTGGCTTCTTCCACTTACTAAGATGCACTGAAGTTTCCTCCATGTCTGTTCATAGCTTGATAGCTCAGTTCTTTTCAGTGCTGAATAAGATTCACTGTCTGGATGTGCCACAGTTTATGTATCCATTCACCTACTGAAGGACATCTTGGTTGCTTCCAAGTTTTGGCAAATACAAATAAAGCTGCTGTAAAAACATCCATATGCAGGTTTTTGTGTGGACATAAGTTTTCAACTCCTTTGCATAAATACCAAGAAGCATGATTGTGGAATGTATGGCAAGAGTATATTTACTTTTGTGAGAAACTGCCAAACAGTCCTCTAACGTGACTGTATACCTGCTTTTCTTTCTCTATGTCATTACCATATTCACAATGGTGATACGTTTAACTCTGTGTTTATGTAATGTCTACTTCCCTAATTCTGTAAAGAAAGACACCCTAATTTTTGCTTACCACTCTATTTCCATTGCACAACAGTGCCTGGCACATAAAATTTACTCATTATTTTCTGAACAAGAAGAAAGTAATTTTATAGCAATGTAATGCTATAATCTACAGGTCTCTTTGGGGAATTAGGCTAGGTATAGGGTAGGTAGTAGAAATCAGGAAAACCATTTTCCACACATTTTCCTACCTTACTACTTCTTAACCATGAGTTCTTGTTTCCAAGACTAGTTTTTTTCTACTGAGGCAGTCCAAGAAAAGACTTTCTCTATTCTCTTGTCTTCATAATTCAGCATTAGTTCCTCATCTGTGAAATGGGGATACATTTTCTCTGCCTGATATCTGGGGCCACACTAGTAGATCTCTTTAGAGACATTTCTGCCCCAGCCTATAATTGTGTAATCTCTGTCTAGAAGGCTGGTTTCCCCCATAGGCAAATTTGTGACTAAGTAGCTTACTGCAGAGGTTAATTGCACAGAAAATGTGGTTTGCGGACCATCAACTTTTTTCCCTCCCATGTTTCTGCTATTAGGCTGCAATAAATGCTTGACTTAAATAAACCCTAAAAATATCAAGAAGGAAAAGAAAACAAGGAGAAATCTAATACCTGAAACACCCATAATCTGGACCATTTGCTGTGTAAAAGGGAGAGTTGATATTGCCCTAGAGAGAGAGCATGCGCTAATTGGAGGCATTCCTACACAGCATGATGAGTGAAACAAACCATCTCTCTTATAGAAGTATCCACCCCCTGGCAGGAGAGAGATGGGAGATAGGTCTCCTTAACATCACAAAACAGCAGAGCTTGAGGGAATTTAGCAGACCTCAGGTTCAAGCACAAATGTTCACATTTGCAGAAGCAAGCCCTGAGGACTTGAACTCAGGTGTTTACACTTGCAATCCAGAGTCACTAAAAGGCAGCATTGTCACAGCACCAGATAATAGGGGGTTAAAGCTGATTGTGCATAAAGTCTCTTCACTGGCTCCTACACCAAGTTTTCTGCATTAGGAGTGACAGGAAAGATATATATGATCATGATGCTGTCATCAGGATGTCAGGAGAAAGGTTCAATCCACACCCGCCCTGAGGCCTAACATCTGAATCTTGCTTTGGATGAAATCAGTGTCAGACGTGCTCCATTTTTAAACTATACACCTACATCATGTCCTGAGTCAGCAAGACCTTTCTCTTACTCCTTTCCAAATGAGTGAGGGACTTAGGATCCTTATTTGGTCACAAATTCCTTCCTCATTACATATTTAATGCAAGGACCAGTTCTTTCCCTCTAAGCCTTCAGGACTCTTAATTTGATGCCGGGGCCCAGGGCAGGAAAGTGACTCTTTCCTATCACCATATCCATCCAACAGAATGATTGCAATTTACCTGATCTCCTACTTAGAAGCAGAGGATAGCCAAAGAAAAGACATTTCCTTCTCTTCCCTTCTCCCCTGGAATAATCAAGTTAGGCACTGGGGCTGGGGAAAGAAGGGGCTTGGGCATGGAGAAATAAATAGCAAAATAACTTTTTTTCTTTTTAAAAAACATTCATCTATTTTTGAAAGAGAGAGGGAATGCATGCATGAGAGGGAGAGGGGCAGAGAGAGAGAGGGACAGAGGATCCAAAATGGGCTCTGTGGTGACAGCAGAGAGCCTGATGCAGGGCTCAAACTCACGAACCGTGAGATCATGACCTGAGTCCAAGTCAGATGCTTAACTGACTGAGATGCTCAGGCACCCCTCAAAATAACTTTTTTTTTTACTGAGATCTCATTCAGTCTGCAAATAATTCCGATACAAAGTGGAAAATTGTCATAGTTTCAAAAATATGGTTTGGGAATCATGGTCAAAAAAGTCCCTGATAAAAGGACCACAGATGAAAAATCACTAATTAAACATCCTCTCTCTCTCTCTCTCTCTCTCTCTCTCTTTCTCTCTCTCTCTCTCTGTCACACACACACACACACACACACACACACACACACACACACACAGAGTTATTCTTACAATACATTGCAACCTAGGAAATGGCTTCTCCATTGAAGAAATCTAATGATTTTTCTCAAAAGAAATATACTAGAATACATGGGCCATGCTGAAGGAATAAAGATATCCTAAATTAAGCACAGTGTGGTCATGAATTCAATTCTACCTGCCAGGGTCACTGGCTATAAACAGACAACTAGTATTCTTTATTTTGCTACATAAACAGTGGCTTTTCATTGGATTTCCTGCTGCTAGTCTCTGAAAACCATTGCCTAGGCCACCAGCAGGGCTGCTAATTGAAGAGCTGAGCAGGTTTTTCCCCAAAAGTCAGGATGACATGGTGAAACTGGGCACATTGCCTCTGCTCCCCAAGCATCCTTTTGGAAAGCATGCTCTTCTAAACAGAAATGAAACTTGCAAGGCACAGCAGACAGAAGGCTGAAGGTCAAGTGATAAATTCCAAGTGTTAAGACATGCTTTACTAACTAATCTTCTATGTTCCACCATGTCTCTGTGTATGTGAGGCAAAGCTGCCGGAGTGAAGAACAGAGATTCACAGGCTCAGGAAGAGCTAAAGAATTTGGGCCAGAACTGGAGGAAGGATGCTCTCTGACTAGGACCTACTTACTACTTGTTGAACACTTGCAATGTGCCAAGTAGATAGATAAATGATAGACAGATGGTACCAGATAGACATGTAATATTTAATTTCACAAAGTAATATATATTTTTATATATGCATATATGTACATATTTGTGTGTGTGTGTGTGTGTGTGTGTGTGTATACTTATAAGAAAATCAGACTTCAGGAAAGTTGACTAAGTATATTGGTTTGTCCCCACATGAGAACTTGAGAAAAGATTTGAGTGTAGTTACTTTATTTTAAGGTGATCCCAGTAAACAGGAGTAAGGGAGTGTAATATGAGGAAGGGAGAAAGAGCCAACAGTGTTATTGAACTAGTTCCTGCTGTGCAATGGGGCTTAATCCCACTACAGAGTCTTTGAAGAACTGTGTAGGAATGTGCCTCAGAATTGTCCCTTCAAAGAATAAGAGGCTGGGCATTAATCTTCTGGAATCTTCTGGCATTAAACTTCTGGAATGTTCCACATTTGAGCTGAAAGAGGTCCCCTAGCTTTGGAGGAGACCTTTGAGGCAGGAAAGCTGATAGGCTGATTCAGCTGGCCTTTGAGAGAAATGTGTTCTGTATGTGTGTGGATCTGTATGTATGGCCATAATTACAGCTGAAATCAAAGCTGAGTGGAAATGATGCCAGTCACAAAAACCTGTTAGAGTTTCCAACCCGCCTGACTTCAAGACCCATGATCTTCGCACTCTATCATGGTATTTCTTAGGACTGGGCATCAGCAGTGTCAGGACACCTTGTCTGTTCTAGGTATTCATCCTGTAGCCCATTCCTACAGTTCTTACTCTTAGGTAGAAGTCAAGCCTTAGTTGAAGACAATACATTTTCCCCATGCCAGGAGTTCTTAAGGTTTGAGAGAGGATGCTAGAACAGCTCTTTTGAGGTATGCTAAATACACAGGTAATGAACTCTCCATCAATAAGATGTTCCATAAGCCCAGGGTGAATGACAGAAAGTCATAATGTGAATGTCTGCACCAGATGGTGAATTAGATGTTAAAGGAAATTTCAGGATTAAATTCCAGTTCCAGGATTCTACTCCACTTTTTCATGGGGAGATTCATATCTATGCTTATATGTGCACATATGAATTATGTAAAATCATATAAGGGAGCAAATTACAGTGTTTCACTTTTTTTTTTTTTTTATCCAACAATATACCTTATGGATTGTTTTAGTCAGTTTGGGCTTCTATAACAAAATGACATGGACTGGCAAGCTTAAAAAACAAACATTTATTTCTCACAGTTCTGGAGTTTGGGAAGTCCAAGAGCAAAGTGCCAGCAGATTTGGTGTCTAGTGAGAACCCACTTCCTGGTTTGAATATGGCTGTCTTCTCATTGTATCTTCACACAGCAGAGTGCAGAGAGAGAGGAAGCAAACTCTCTTCTGTCTTTTCTTATCAGGGCATTAATCTCATCATGTGGGCTCCATCCTCATGACCTAATTACCTCCCAAAGTCTCCACTTCCAAATACTATCACATTGGGGATTAGGCTCAATATATGAATTCAGGGGGGGGGGGGTGGGCACATTCAGTCCATAACACAGCTTAATCACTCTATATCAGCTTGTATCTATCTTAATATTTGGATATTGGCTCACTGTATAAGTAGTGGATGACTTATTTAACCAGGTCCTTCTTACATTTACATGGTTTCCAGTGTTTTGCTTCAGTGAACATCTTTACACATATATCTTTTGTGAGGTATATCTTAGGATAAATTCCTAGTAATTTCTGGGAAAATTGGTATATGCATTTAAATTGATGGATATTGCCAAAATTATCCTCCAAAGGGTGTCATACCAATTGATAATGATGTAAATATATGGCAGTGTGATATGAGGAAGGAAATATGTCACCAAAAATATGTCTCATCAATCTTTTGAACTCTAGGGAGACTTCCTTTTATTCTGATTATTTTTTACTAAGTGAAAAATGTTAGGAATTGGCATGAAATCATTGCTAGTCTTGGCACTGAAAATCACACATATGACCTTCATTTAGTGTCTGAACACTATTTCAGTTGTCTCTATATCCACCATCGTACCAGTTCTCTTTCAGTGTGTAACAAACCACTCCTTAGTGGCTGGAAACAATAACTATTTATTTAACCCACAGTTCTGCAGGCTGACCATTTAAATATGGGCTCAACTGTTTGTTTCTTTTATCCTGGATGAGCTCACTCATGTAGGTCATGCTAGGTCAGCTCATCTCTGCTCCACATTGTCTCTCATCTTCCTGGAGCCTAGTTCGAGCTTGTTCGCATGGAAGCTAGCAGGATTTTTAAAGTGAGAGTGGAAACATGCAAGATGTCTTGAGGCTTAGCCTTAGAACTGGAACAATGTCTCTTCCATCACATTCTCTTGGTAAAAGCAAATCCCAAGGCCAGCCCAGACTTTTCCCATTGACTTTTTTGATGGAAGAAGCTACAAATTCTTAACTCTAGAATGAAGCCATGCATGATTATCTCGGGAACTTCTTTTGTTTTATAAATGAAGAAATGAGATTCACAGTGGATAAGTGACTTTTTCAAGGTCACACAGCTTTTAGAGGATATACCCCATTACCTGTAGTGGGTGAATACAAGTAGACAACACAGTAAAGGAATAAAATCGGTGAGTCAATCCAATGAGGGGGGCAAGATGAGTTATTGGTGCTGAGAATAATGAAAATTTCTGTTTCATTTCCTTGCCCAGGGAAAGTCATGAAAAACTGCCCAGTCCATACTTCAAGCCACATTACTGCAGCTTTCCCTCAATAAGCCTATTCTTTATTAAGAATTAAATGATTTATAGCACAAAACCTGTAATTATAGGCATATTTTAAAGACCTCTTCAAGACAAATGGGGCAGGTATTGAAATTCTCTGCTATGAGCCAATTTGGGTTTTTCAAAACAGAAAAAGGACACAAGGGATAGCAATTTTCAGTAAAGTTGTCATTTTTCATTAATATACCAAGAAGAATGTGGCAGTTCACTGCATGTAATTCGTCTTTGTTCTTTTGTATACATTTTGATGAGCTTTCTTAAATTCCCTTGGTAAATAGCAGATATTATGGGATCTTTATTAAAACTTGGGAGCAGCTAAGCATAAAATGAAATATGACTAGTTTCCAACAAGCCCAACATTACCATTAATAGAAATGTTTCACCAACTCAGGTTGCACTTGTAGATTTTGCTGAGTTATATTTTTATACTTTACAGTTCTGATTTGAGATTAAGAAAAACAAGCTACCCCCCATTAGACAGAGTACATAATTCATAACAAGAAACAACAAAGATCTTTTATATTAACTATTCTGCAGAAACTACAGCCTTCAGCCACTTTTGCATCTAACCTCAGTGTTGAAAAGGTGTGCGTGCCCAGTGTGGGCATGTTTTGCCTTTTTTTAATTTAAAATTGTATCTGACACCTGAATTCTCATGGTAAAACTTAATACAACATACAAGTAAGAATAAATATTCAAAGTGACCTTCACCCCTACATTTCCAGCCCCATGCACTTCAAATACAACTCACCTCCTAAAAGGTAACCATGATTTGCAATTTATTTTTTTATTTTATTTTTTTTGTTTTTTTTTATTTGCAATTTAGTATATAACTTTCTAGATATTTTTCTATCTATACCTTCACATTTGTAACATAAACATGCTTTTTTGTTTTACATAACAACACTCTTCTTGAAACTTTTGTACTTAAATTCACTTTTTCACATTTAATCATATGACATAGAGATCTTTTCATGCTATTATATATAATTGTACATTTCTTTTACTGCTACATAGTATTTCATAGCATGACAGGATCATAATTTGACCATCCTGCTATTGAGGACCCTATAGATAATTTCTGATCATTTTTTTACTACTATAAGTAGTGCTACAGTGAAAATTCATGTGCGTGTATGCACATGCACCAACGCTTGAGTGTTTCTGTAGTATAACTCCTTGAAATGGGATTGCCTGGTAGAGGCATTAGGCATGTTAACGTCAATAGATTTTTGTCAAATTGCATTCTGAAAAGGCTGTACAAATTCTGTTCTGAGTTCAGTGCAGACAAGATTGGGCTCAGAAATCCCTGGAGTCAGATAGGCAGATTCACATCCAGCCACCGCCACTTTCTAGGTGGATTCTTTGTGCCTCAGGTTCTTCGTGCCTCCATTTACCCACTGCAAACATAAGACTTATGCACATCTTTAAAGGGTATTTGGGAGTTTTATTTTTTTTTTTTTTTTTTTTAAATTTTTTTTTTTTTCAACGTTTTTTATTTATTTTTGGGACAGAGAGAGACAGAGCATGAACGGGGGAGGGGCAGAGAGAGAGGGAGACACAGAATCGGAAACAGGCTCCAGGCTCCGAGCCGTCAGCCCAGAGCCTGACATGGGGCTCGAACTCACGGACCGCGAGATCGTGACCTGGCTGAAGTCGGACGCTTAACCGACTGCGCCACCCAGGCGCCCCTGGGAGTTTTAAATCATAACGAATTGAAATGGAAGTTGTGGTCTAGGATGGGTACTCAGCTTTCCAAAAAACTAGTAATGTAGTTTTGAATAAAATATGCTCCAGAAAGCCAAACTTTATAGTAAGCCTGCCAGGGGATTTTGATGTAGTCTTTGGACCGCATTTTAAGAATCAACTCATTACTAGGTACGTCCCAATTACGCTGATGAACCATTCCTGCTGAAAAGAATCCACTTCATATATTTAAATAGACAATTTTCCCTCCTAATTCCCAGCTGTTTGTCTTTATGCTTTACAGTAAGAGAGAGTGAGTAAGTCAGAAGCAGGGATTGGCATATCTGTATGTGTAATTTCTTAACCAGGCCTAGGAACCCCATAGACTTTGAGATATTTTTTGTTTTGAGACAGAGAAAATTTTATACCATAAGTTTATAATAATGATAATTGGTCTTGGAGAGAAATAGCCCTGCATTAAGCTGCTGAAAATGCCATATTTAATCAAATCTAAGATGCTAAGAAAGAAAAATGTTGTCATTTGTAATTGTAAGATGTCTTCTATTGTAAATAGCATCCTAATTTCAGAGATGTTAAAATATGAGAAAATCTTGGTCTTAGAATTGATGAAATATAGAGATTTGTATGGGCTATTTTACATGCAAGGAGAGAAACACCAAATTATATACAAGTATAAAAGATGATCACCAAACCGTCTTCTGAAGGAAGGAGTCCAGTGGAGGCCCCTTGTTTGCCCAGCACCCAGGTAAGTCTGGGTATACACACTGGGGAGTAGGCAGAAATGCTTGATGGAAGATAGAGAAGTATAAAATTCTTGGAGGAATACCAGGAGATGGAAGAAAGGTGAGGATTCCGGGCACTGCATGAGGAAGAACAAGAAGCTTTAAACACACAGACACATGCACATGGGTACATACACACACATGCCAGCACACGCATATTCATACATACACTCAGATATATACAGAGTCCCTTTGTAATATTCCTTAGGTGTGGGAAGTTCAATAAAAATCCCTCTCTCATTCCCCTTTCCAGATCTTCAGTAAAGTTAGCTTTGCTCATTTATACTCTTCAGGTGAGTGGGTTCTTTCAGGATATTTAGATTTTGTTTCCATCTTGGTGGTAAGCAAAGACAAAGAAATTGCTGTCGGCTAGTTATCAGCATTGGGTTTTAACTTAATTCATAGGTGAGGAAACTTCATCAGAAGAGCTAAGTGGCTTGTCTGACATCATTTAATGTATCTGAATCCCTGTTAGACAGAGTATGGCACCCCTTGAATCCCCTCTGCTTCCAGATGTTGTCCTCCTTCCAAATTTAGGAAGTTGACCCTTCTGTAGGCTATATCTAATGTTTTGTTCATTAAAAGTGACTGTTCATTAAAAATGGGGCAGAAACTTCTGGACTCCAAGAGACCCAGGACATTCAGTAAGTTATTCTGCTGCTCTTTTTTTTTTTTTTTTTGTGCTCATACAATATTACATAATTTTTAGTCAGTCACAGTGGCTACAGTCCTCTGAGATTTCTCTCTCTTTTCTCCCTATTGTCCATACAGGTATGTCTCCCCTGACCCTGGATTAAAGGTATGGGTAGTGATGGAAACAGAGTTTTGCTCACAACTGACTATCGTGTGTGAAGAAGGAGCAGCATTTTGAGCACTCTTCTGAGCCTCCCTATGCTAGAGGACAAATGACTAGCCCTAGTGAGAGTCAAGTATCAGTCCAGGCATGACTTCTCTGTGAATGGACATGGCACAGTAACTTAGATAGGCTGAAACTCCTGGTGCTTGGGTGCCCTCAGTTTAAGACTCCAACTGTCTTAATAGAGACCAGATCCATTGGTACTGATAGTGTGGTTCTCAGCATTCATCCCAAAGGAGCCAAGCCATCAAGAAAACCTGTTCTACCTTTGCAAATTAGAAGGAATATTTAATAGTTCACATGAGGCAAATACAAAACCTGTAAACAGCGCTTTCAGGTTTAACAAGCTGAAGACTTAGCTGAATGTTTTCTGCAACTTGACTATTAGAAGTGACATCCACACAATAGAGTGTCACTCTTCTTAGCAGATCCTTTGTTTTCTCTGCTAATAAATGCAAGTGTCACATGGAATCCACTTTTTGTTTCATTTTCTGCAGCATAATGTAGAACTAAATCACCAGCACCCCTTTAGACTGCTAACATGCTCTCACAGGATGAATAGGGTCTCTGCAAAAGGACGCATTCCTCTGCATACTGAATCCATTTTCTCACTGGGAAAATGGTGGAAGGAACGAGAAGAGTCATCTATAGACAGTCACACTAGTAGGTCTGTGCTGTTTGTTTTGATCAACATTATTGAGGTATAATGTATATTCAAAGGATTAGATCCATTTTAAGTGTTCAGGTTGGTAACTGACAAATATATGCACCCACATAACCATGCAATCAAAACATAGGGCATTAGCATAACCCTAGAAATTTCCCTTCTATCTCTTTGCAGCTAATCCTCACAAGACAGCCCCAGAAAATCACTGATCTGTTTCTCTTGCTGTAAATTAGATTTCCCTTTTTTTATAGTTTCATGTAAATGAAACCATGTCACACATATTCTTTTGTGTCTGTCTTTTTCCCTCAGCATAATGTCTGTAAAGTTTGTTCCTTTTTTTGCTAGCATTGCATGAATGTATCACAATTTGTTTATCTGTTCATTAGGTAATGGACATTTGGATTCTTTCCAGCTTGGATTATTATTATTAAAGCTGTTATGAGCTTTTGTGTACAACTGTTTGTGAGAAGTACGTTTTCATTTCTCTTGGGTAGTTATCTGAGTGGAATTGTTGGGTCACATTGTAAGAGCATGTTTAGCTTCACAAAATATTACCCACCTCATTTCCAAGATGCTTGCACTACTTTGTGGTTCTATATTAGTACTAACCCTTGGGATTTTCATTCTTTTTAACACCTCCTAGTGGGTGTGAAGAGGTATATCACTGTAGTTTTAATTTGCATTTCCTTGGAGACTAAAGATATTGAACACATTTTCATGTGCTTTTTGGTCATTCTATATAGTATTAATTCAAATATTTTCTTTTTTTTTTTTTGAGTTGTATCTCATTATTGAATTGTAAGAGTTCCTTATATATTCTGGATGCAGCTACTTTGCCAAATACATTTTACATATATTTTAGCCCAATCTGTGACTTGCCTTTTAAAATTCCTAAGGCTTTTTTTTTTGAAAAGCACAGATTTTTAATTTTGATTAAATCCAAAGGTTTTTTAAAAAAAATTGTGTAAAAGCATAGCATGCCTAAGAAATCTTACCCCAGGGTTGTGAAAACTTTCTCCTATGTTTTCTTACAGAATTTTCATAGTTGTAGCTCTCATGTGTAAGTCTGTGATCCATTTGGAAAACACTTTGGAGTTTCTTATAAATTCAAACATATATTTTCCACATAACCCAGCAATTCCACTCCTATTATTCAAGAGCAATAAAAATATACACCACAGAAAGACTTGAATACAAATATTCACAGTAGCTTTATTCATCAGAGCCAAAAGCTATCAACATGCCAAATGTCCAGCAGTAAGTGAATTGATAAATAAATTATTTGTTATATCCTCATGTATATATTCAGCAACAGAAAGGAACAAATTACTTGTAAATACAATACTGAAGAATCTCATAGTTGGACTTAGTGAAAGAAGCCAGACACAAAAGATTAAATACTATACTATTTCATTTATGTGAAATTCTAGAGAAGGTAAAAAAACCTATAGTGATAGAAATCAGATCTGTGGTGGTAGATAGGCAGTTAGGATTTGGGCAGAAGGAGATTAGGAAGAGGTATGAGGAAACTTTTGGGAAGATGGAAATGTTCCAAGTTTTATTTGGCATGATGGCTATATTTGTCAAATCATTGACTTGTATATTTAAAATATATGAATTTTATTACATAAAATTTTATCTCAATAACACTGACTTAAATTTGACACTTACTAAATTTTGTAATTGTATTAGTCAGGGTTCTCCAGAGAAACAGAACCAATAGGATATATACAGAGAGATGTATATATGAGATTTAATACAGGAATTGTCTCATTTGGTTATGGAGACTGACAAGTTCCATTATCTGCCATCTGCAAGCTGGAGAACCAGGAAAGCTCAAATCTGAAGTCTCGAGAATTGGGGAGCAGTTGGTATAAGTCCCAGTTTGAGTCTGAAAGCATAAGAACCATGTGCCCTGAAGTCCAAGGACAGGAGAAGATGAGTATCTCTGCTCAGGCAGAGAGAGCAAACTCACCCTTCCTCTACCTTTTTGTTCAATTCAGGCCATCAGTGGATAAGATAATGCCAACCCACATTGGGAAGGGCCTTCTGCTTTACTAAGTTCACCAATTCAAAAGCTAATGTCTTCTGGAAACACCCTCAGAGAGGTACCCAAAAATAGTGTTTCACCAGCTACATGGACAACTCTTAGACCAGCCAAGTTAACACATAAAATTAACCATCACACCTGTTTATTTGGAAGAATGCTATTTAACACATCTTCCTTTTTAGCCCTCAAGCTCTATTAAAGCCAAGAACCATGTGCATTTTGCTTACCACTGAAACTCCAATACAGTGACTAGCAAATGGAAGGTATTCAACAAAGATTTGTTAAAAGGAGGAAAGAGGAGGACCTTATCATCTTATTCAGGAGAAACAATACAAGTAGTTAAATAACTGAGTGCAGAGTTGAATTCCAGTAAAAGGGAATAGGAGATCTGGGACAAGAGAATAAATCTGTGTGTTCTAGTGCAGTTGAAGAAGACACTTTGAAATAGGTGAGTTTGAAAAATTAATAGAATTTGGAAAATAGGAGTATAGGAGACATGGAATTCCTGGTGGAGAAAACATCATGAATAAAGACGTGGTGGTAAATGAGTGATAAATAAGAAGGGAGCAGAGCTTCATGAATTTTCATTTCTCTCCCAGAATTTGCAGAAGAGACTCATCCTGCTACCCTAGACCCACACTGCAAATCCAGACCACTATCCTTCTCTGTCAACCTGTGCTGTGCGACCCCCCAGGTTGCTGCTGTAACAGAACATCCCACCCATGCTGAGAGTAGGATGACTTTGAACCTTTGTGCTGATAGTATGTGAGGCGCTGGTGCTTAATGGAAGTCCCAGGCCTGGGGCATGCAGTAAATGGGCTTCAGAGGGAGCATCTCGGGTCTTCTCCTCACTACACACACCGGAGACAGCAAATTACAAGCTGAAAATTCATTACATTTGTGAAAAACCTGAATTTATTTAGACAAAAGCAGATGGAGAGGATGGATAATCTCGTTACATTTCAGCACACTACACTTTATTCAGAAGAAATGAAACATAACGCATTATGCGTTCCTTTCTTTCCATCTGCTTTCCCTTCCCTAAGTTCAGGTTTATTATTAATATAATGAATTCATCTTGCCTCCCTCTCAATTCCATTAGCCCGTACTCCTAATTAAGTTTTGTTCACATTGTCCTTTTCAACAGCTCAGAAACTCTCTTTCAATGTAGCTATTTTCCCCAGACCTCAAATCATTTCTACAGATGAACTGCTGCTACCAGACATATGAAATGTCTTAATCAAATTATAATTTCTCTCAAATGTTAAGAAATTACCTAGGGCTTCTGTTTCCCAAAACAGATCTGACTGACTTGAAGGACAGATTCTTCAAAAGACTGGGACCAACTCTTGACTTGGGTTGACTACACTTGACCCAGGGAAGGGGAGAGGGGAGTCATCTTCCTTGGATTTCCAGGGTTTTGACCTTGGTCAGCTCACTATTAGCCAGAGCACTACTTTTCCCACTCTCCCCCAACCAATGCACTTTTTCCTCCAAATTTAATGGGTGCAGAAATTCTCTCAAGGAAAGTTCAAGCTTCAGGGACAGTAATGACAGATGAAAAGATTGTAAACCAGTGCTTAGAGGCACGTAGTGACTCAAAGACAAATCCCAGTTCTGCCACACCTACTAGGGTGAACCTAGTCAAGTTAGTTTGTGGCTCCATTTTCTTAAGTGTCCAACAGGACTAATGATTCAAACCTACTTTCTAGAATTACTGGGAAGAGTAGATGTAAGAAAGTATGAAAAGCACTTATCACAGTGTCTGGTACATGAGTGCTAAATAAATATTAGTTGTCACAACTATGGCAGTCATTAAGACCAGGTTACTATACAGGGAAAAGTTCAGGTCTCTGGCATTTGACCCCAACTTGTGCCTGCACACTCACTTCTGCACCCAAAGATTTAGAAAGTCAACCTATAACTAAAGTCACAGCCACTTACACCAAACATTAAAGAGACCAGCATTTCTCTCTTGGGTTAGTGCCACAGTCCATCCAACTGAGGAGGTCCCTCTGATAGGTTTACTGAGGGAGATTCAAGTATTATGATGATCCTCCTCCCAGAAGCCAAATCCCAGAGGAAGTTACTCTCTTCTACCTTATTTCAACCTCCCTCCAAAACTTTATGGTTTTGCTCAGAATCTCTATCTTGGGGCATTGTATTTCTCAGACTGATAACACTAGGTTAGGCTGGTCTTTCATTTCTTTTTGTATCAAAGCTTCAAACACAGGTCCAGGAAGTCTGCTACTGGCATTGTGAAAATAGGCAAATAAGATCTGTTCACCTCTCTTTATGGAACTAGTATATGGATCACAGAGAAGCCATCCCTGCCTCTGGTCTTTCATTCCAATTGACTCCGGGAGCTCCATCACTGACCTCTGAAGTTGCAACAGCCCCAACATTGCAGCCTTGATTAATGAGCTTTCTTGGAACTCTTTAGTCACTACCTGTCTTGTGCCTCAAGCAAGACACCTCTCTGACCAGGTGCTGTTCTTCCTCAAAGCAGGGGCAGAGCAAGCTGCCCACTGACCTGTGAGGCCAGTCGCCCCTGAAGTCAGGGAACAGGAGAGTCACTCTCAACTTTATTACACCATTGAAAGGTTCCAGAATGAACCCACATAAACCACTGCTTGCTGGACTGGCGAGTGAGTTTTTTATGACTCTGTTCTTGGGCTCCTAGGAGACAGCACATTTTCCCAAACTTAAATCTTCTAAATTGGAGTTGCCACCTTTAAAGGGTGAGCCGACCCAATGTCCTTGGTGGTCAAGGAAACTTCTAAGTGCAGAGGAAAAATTAACACCTTCCTTTTCACTCACTGGATGAAAAAGGCCATGTGTAGGTCAGAACATTGGCTCAAATCAAATTGTTGAAGTTGTTTGAGTTTATTTTTAGAGATAGAAAAATTGCAAAATGTCAGTCCCTTCTACTTCCTCCCGCTGCTGAGGTCTCTCACTCATCCATCAAGTAGCTGTGTGTTGGCCTCAGAAACCTCCAGGATGAGCCTGACTTCACCCCCACCCCCACCCCACCCCCACAGGAATTGTCTGGCCACATTGGTCCAGAAAAGCCATATGCCTGCAAAAACCTTAGCTCCAGAAGGCAGGGAGCATGGACTGACTAAGGCAGGACAAAACATCACAGTCACTTCCCACCAGCACCTGTTCCTCTCTGCCCAGGATGTGCCCTCAGGCAGGCCAGCCCATTGCTCAGCAATAGCAGGCAAGAGCAGCACTGGGTGCTGTGGGAAGTAGAAAAAAGATGTAAGAATGTCTCTGACCTGGAAGAGGTGCTGTCAGGTGAGGATCCAGGGCACAGTCCTATGGAAATGACTTGAAGCTGCAGAAAATGATACAGCATGAGATCTGGGTCTCTGGAGCCAGACTCCCTGGGTTTGGATCCTGTATGTGCATGAAAATTGTGTTACCTTGGGAAGTTGCTTCCCATCTAAAACCTCATGAGGTTCTTATAAGGACTAAAAATTAGAATATGTATAATGTTTGTTACACACTTGGCTAAAAGCTCTTATTGGAAAGCTTAATCATCTCACATCCTTCCTCCACCAGCTTCCTACCACAGAGGGAACAAGATCCAGTCATGCCTTACAAGTGCAGGCCCTGCACAATCTCACTCTGCTATCTCTGTAGCCTCATGTCCCCCACTCTCCTACTCTTCACTCAGCCCCAGGCACACTGACCTTCTTGTTCCAATACAGAGACTTCCTCCCACCTCAGGGCCCTTGCTTGGCTGTTCTTCATCCAGATTGCTCTCACCACCCCACCCATCCCCCATGTTCTCTTGGCTTATTCCTTAACTTCATTCAGCTAAGCCACCTCTTCCATGATCACTTTATCTAAAATAAAAATATGCTGTCCCTGATGCTCTATCCCTTTACCCTCCTTTTACTTTTTTCATAGTACATCCCAACCTGAAATTATACTGTTTATTTATTTTGTACTATTCACTATAGTATCCTTAGAGTTGAGTCTAGAAGAGTATTTGACAAAAAGACTCTTGATGAGTGTTTGTTAATGAATGAGAAATAAATGATATGTAAGTACTCAATAAATGTTAGTTTCTTTTATTACTCCTGCAGCAGGTGCCTTGGCTATCCTGCTTCCCATTGCCCACTACATCTGGTTTCAGCCACAGATGGTGGATGGTCTTATGGCAGCCCTGACTTGTCTCTTGCGGGCTCTCACCTCAAGCACTCACAGATTTTCATTCTCTCCCAGGGTCTTCTCCCATACTCTGGGATTTCACTAGATCAGAACACAAGTGTCAACCCTGGTATGAGATTAGTGCCCCAGGGGCAAAATACAACTAACAGAGGCAGTAGCCTTCACTGCTCCTTTCACCCCACATGTCAAGCAGACATCCCTGGAAGGTGTTCTGCAGGTTATTTGGGAGGTTCTGGTGGAATCCACCCCAGTGCACATAACAATGATCTCAGTCATACATTGTCATACTGTCTTTTCCTTATCTCCTGTCTTGTTCTCCCTAGTGCCTTACATGTGATCCCTGGGATCACCTCCCAAATGAAGCACCCACTCCCAAGTACTTGCCTCAGGCTCTGCTTTGGGGAGAATACCTGACATGGAGTCTAAAAGTGGCTTCAAGTGGGACACACAGAACATGACCAGGCTGTGGTAGATAAGCGGAGAGGGCTTCCTGGAGGAAGTGAGCTCTCAATTTAATTTCAGAGAAGAGGAATATGAATTGTCAAATCAAAACAACAACAATACAACAAGTGAACAAACAAACAAAAGAACCCTTTTGGGCTGTAGAGATTGAACTCCCAAAGACTTAATACCAAAGAGCAGACCACGGATCACGAGGATTTTTCCTCTGGGAAGATAGTAACCATGGCTGCCAGTTTTCATGCTTTTCCATCTTCAGCCCTTCTTCATAGAGACAGAATTTATAAGAATGCTTTTGCCTTCCTAATGAAAATTTAGCCTTTCAAGTCTTATTAACTATAATGGGGAAAAAATACCTCAATCTCTTTTTTTCTGGAGGTAAGAGCAATGATATTAAATGATCCAATTTACCCATTTCTAATACCACTCTGGTCACTAATGAAGATGCATCTGCAGCATAATGTGTGGTTCACACACAGGGCATCACTGCTGAGACAGAGAGCATATTCTATGGAACAAGGAGACCGTGGATGCAAATTAAATTTTTGTGAATCAAATATTGCTTTTCTCTTGACTCACAGGATTGTTTAAGAATCATAGTTTCTAACAAGCAGGGCCTACGTGGAGGGCTTCCCCCCCTACTCCACCTCTCCTCACTGCCAGGTGGCTGACGGCCCATAAAGGAAATGCGTGCACAAGGGGAGAGCACCTTTGTCAAGTTTGATACAGTAATCGAAGCAGTATGGTATTGGCATAAAAACAGACACACTGACCAATGGAAAAGAAGAGAGAGACCATAAACAAACCCACACATATATAGTCAATTCATTTATGACAAAGGAGGCAAGAATATACAGTGGGAAAAGAACAGTGTCTTCAATAATTGTTCTTGGGAAACTGGGACTGCTAGCTACATGCAAAACAACAAATAGTGGTTCACTATCTTACACCATATATAAAAATTAACTCAAATGTATCAAAGATTTGTATATAAGACCTAAACCCATAAAACACCTACAAAAAAAGTACAGGCAGTAAGCTCCTTGACATTGGTCTTAGTGGCATTTTTTTTCTTTTTGGATCTGACTCCAAAAGATAAGAGAAACAAAAGCAAAAATAAATAAGTGGGACTACGTCAAGCTTAAAAGCTCCTGCACAGTGAAGGAAATCATCAATAAAACAAAAAGGCAGCCTACTAAGTGGGAGAAGATATTGTCAAATCATATATCTGACAAGGGGTTAATATCCAAAATATATTTTAAAAACTCATGCAATTCAATGACAAAAAAACCCAGTAATCCTAGTTAAAAAATAGGCAGAGGGTCTGAATGAACATTTCTCCAAAGAAGACCTACAAATGGCCAACAGACACATGGAAAAATGCTCAACATTGCTAATCTTCAGGGAAATGTAAATCAAAAGCACAATGAGATATCACATTATACCCATAATAATGGATATTATCAAAAATACAAGAAATAAGAAATGTTGGTGAGAATGTGGAGAAAAAGGAACTTTTGTGCACTGTGGTAGAAATGCAAACTTGTGTAGCTACTCTGAAAACAGTATGGAGGTTGCTCAAAAAGTTAAAAATAGAACTACCCTATCATCCAGCAAGTTCACTACTGGATATCTATCTGAAGAAAATAAAAACACTAGTTCAAAAAGATATATGCACCTTTATGTTCATTGCAGCATTATTTATAATAGTCAAGATACAGAAAGAACCTCAGTGTCCATCTTTGGATGAATAAATATTTCTCGAACAACTATGCAATGCCAGGTACTGGTATATAATTGTCACCTTTGACTAGCATTCTGCAGTTGCCTCTTAATGTTACATGCCTTATCTCATGTAATCGCCATAACAACCTTATTCCTATCCCCACTTTACAGATGAGGAAACAGATATAAAGAGGTTAAGTTCACAGGCAAAGTCACATAGCTACTAGCTGAGGAGATGAGATTCAGCCACGTAGACCCCAGAGCCACCTTTTTTGCCTAAACTCCAAACTCCCTCCCAAGGAGAGCAACTAAAATTCAAACCTGAGTATTATGATTCCAAAACCTATGTTTTTGCTACTATGTCACCCGGTGACATAAGATTCACAAATGATATTATATACTTAGATCTGTTTATACTAAATATAGAGTTGTGGCTGCATTAGTAGATGCTCGGAACATAACTAAAATGGTAACCATCATTTTCACAATTGAAGTCATCTGCCTGGTCTAAGGCCCATCACAAGTGAGAATTCTGACACCATGGTGTTTATGCCTCCTTGTTCCACTCACCCTAGAGGCATGCTGGATAAAAATTAAGACAAAATTCTGGGAGAAAAGCCCAATACATATGAGTCAAGAGTATATACCAAAACTTTGACCTGCTGGGAGACACTGGCTTGCCAGAGGGAGTCCAGTATCATAAGAGCAAGGCATGAGATATGAGGCAGCTTCTCAAACTCAGGCTGTATGCACTTGTCCCTGCCTCAGATGAATCTTGCTCCCATGAGACGTCCAGCTGCCTTTGTGGTTCTGGCTTTAGTGGGAGCTCTGCATATACTCCTCTTAAAATTAGCATCTATATAACAAACCCCAAATGAGTATCATTTCAAATGCTAATATGTGAGGTGAACAAAATAAAGGAGATGAAAAAATTCATCTGTATATATTTATTTGTAATGATACATGATGTCTGGTGTTTCAGGGAAGCCATTTTCTAAAAGGAAAGCTACCCATTATAACGTGAGTTGTCGGACAGCTGACTCAAAAGCTGAAGAGGCATGGGATTTTTCTGCATATTAAATGCACAATCAAAGAGCCATCTGCCCCAGATGATAGTGATGGAAATTGACAGACAATTCCATTAAGTATAATCTTCAAATTGAGACTTTCAGGAACAGCATGCAAGAAAAGGGTATGTTAAAGATTTATTATGCTTATAAACTATTTTTGTATAATTCTTCAAAACAGACTGAGAGTAAATTATTTCATGAAATGTACTTGAAATGAGTGTGTACATTTAGGCCTTTAAAGTGTATGCATTTATTAAAGAGCTCTTAACATCCTGCTATTTTATTTGGCATGCAGTTTTTGTTTTTAAACATCAGTTAAGTATGTCTTTGTTTAGAGATATTTTTCAAACATTTTTATAGGAAATGGAAAACAAAATATGGCTGCTAATTTGGTAAAATTACATCTGGAAGGACAATGAACTCTGAGTGTGTGCTCTACCTATTTTATAAACGGTGCTATATCAAACAGTGGAGGCAGTCCGTATATTTTAAATATGATGGGAAATAAGTAAGACAGGAACTAGTATCTTTATATATTATTTATAATGTCCTAATCTCATGCTTTCAGGAACTTCTAGTCACATTCCTGTGCCATAATTCAAGCTACACTTCATTCACTTTCATATCTTCTTCTCCAGTGATCTTTCTCGTCCCTTTGTGTCTCCAGGCAGATTCTGACACTTCTCATTACCTCATCCATTCCATCACTTTGATCTTGTAGGACTTGAGGGTACTGGAGCCTATTTCTCCTTCCTCTGAAGAGCCAGCTCTGAAATATTTGGATTTGATATATACAATTATACTCTTGAATCTGGTCCATTGTGTGCCTTCTGAGAGCACGTCCCTTTTCATGGAGGGAAGACCAGTGCCAAGGAAAGAGAAGTGCTGTGTGCTGTTCCTGTTCTATGGCCAAGCAATCCTTAAGAGTCTCTTATACCATAAATTCTTGAGTTTTAATAAAAAAAAAAAAAAAAAAAAGAGTCTCTTATACCCTTCCTGTCTCCAGCTCTTGCATTCTCGAGGAAAGAAGACACAGTTCTCATGAATCTATCTTCTGGCAAACCTTTTGGAGGCTTACCACTAGCTATTAAAATAAATTCTCTTAGAATCAAATATCAGCTTAACTAAGAGAGAATGAAGAGGAAATGCGAATTAGGAGTTGTTGTACCACCAGAGTCAGCCATGAAGAGTGAGCCAGATTATTAATATTTTTTGTTTAATATTTAACAAACCAAGGTTCTCCACTTGCCAAAACTACTCCCTGGGTATAAATCTGGCCCAGATGGAATGAGAAGTTTCTTTTCCCTACTGCAGAATCTGATTTTTATTGTTCTCTTTGCAGTCCTATAAATTGTCCTATGCTCTAAATTTACTCTCTTCTCCATCCCAGTATACCAAACTCAACCTGTCCTTCACTTTGTCCTTGAGTTAAATAAATACCCAGTCATTGAAATAGTTAGGAGCATTTCCTACAGAGCCAGCAAGTCCTTTGCTGTTTTTTCCTCCTCTGTCTCATGGTGACTTCAGAAACAAGGAAAGAATAGGAGCTTGTGACCAAATCAGAAGGTTAGAGCCGATAGAATCTTTGTAGATATCAGCTGGGAAAACTGAAGCCCAGAGGGGAAGTGACTGAGCCAAGGTCACATGGCCAGCATGACCTGGGGCATATCTGCCAATATGGATGCATTAACTCTGGGATCTGGCTACCAGAGATCTAAGCTTGGTACTACCACTTGCTAGTTTAGTGTCTTCTTGGAGTCTCAGTTTCCCTACCCATAATTTAGGGATAATAACTGATACGTACCTGCTATGAGAGTTCTGTGGTATAATATAGGAATATAGGAAGAATCCAATCACAGTCCATGATTATTATTAAATGTAGAGTGACTATCCATTTCATTTAAAAAAAAAACTCTTTACCCAAATGTTGAACTCAATTTTCCTTTTTACCACCATGGGATTTAGCATACCCACTTACTATTCTGCCTATAAAATTTGAGAATAATTGCTAAAGCAGCAATCTGCCATTCCTTCTGCCCCAGGTATTCCCAAATACATTAAATAATGTTCTCTCTTGCCCTTGGCAACTTGACAAACATGCAAAAAAATATGGGGTACAGTCAAGGAAGAAAGGGAAAGGGAAATGAACTTCATAGGAGGGCAGTAGACAGAATGGGGAGGGAAGGAAAAAGAGAGCTCTACAGGAGCAGACAGAATTCCTTTCTGCCTAGAACTTAAGAAATCATCTAATCCATCCACTCACAATACACTTGGGGAAACTGAGGCACAGAAAGGGGATGCATCTCCCTGGGGCAAAGGTAGAATACAAACTCAGGATACAGTTTTCCAAATGCTCTTCCCTCTGCCTACAATGCTTCTCATTCTGCACCACTGTCCCCATACCACCCTCTTGCCTAGTCAATGCCTATAAATTTTAAAATCTCAGCTCAAACATCCCTTCTTCTGGCAAGTGTTCTCTGACTTTCCCCCACCGCTTGATCCAGGCCCCGCTATGCACTCTCATAACACCTGTCAACATGTTTCTTCCCCACCTCCCTATTCTCAACCCACCACACAGGACTGGTAATCTGCACTCTATAAACACATGAGTCAATTAGGGAGCAGGAAACACAGAGCATGTGCTCCACGTAGGATGCTTTTTACTACATCAGAAAAACATCTCCATATAATTCATTCATAAAGCAACAGACAGAAATAGTTTCCATTGATGCATCTTTCAATGGATTCATTAAAGGAGAGTGTTAATTGTGATGTTCCCTCCTGAGAGTCAATGTGACTCTTTTTCTCTACCCAGTTCCTTCTTTCAAGGCAAGCAGTGCTAAAGAGAACAAGAACTAATAAGCAAATCCATCAATTGTTCTAGAGCTTTATTTTTTTTTCTAACACTTGCTCTTATCACCCCAGACATACTTTATGTGGAACAAATTGATTAAAACATAAAAAGAGGATTCACTTTCTGTTAGGCTCTGTGGTATGTAGCTATTGGGATGTAAAAAGATCCAAGTGGCTTAACTAAATCCAAAAAAATCCATCTCCTACTGTCTTATCTTCAGCTGTAAAGTTTAAGCTCCTTGCTGAGAAGAGCAGAGGAAGAGAACTGACATTTATTGAGTTTCTACTACATGCTAAGCACTGGGTAAGACCATGTTCATCATGATTATTCAGCTTGAATATTGCTCAACAAATATTTCAATATAGGCACTGTCATAGGGACTGGGAGTCAGCAATGAAAAAACTAAAGTCCCTGTCATCGCTGAGTTTCCAGTCCAGTAAGGGGAGACAGTAAGCCAAGGAAAACATGATATCATGTCAGATAGGAATGATTTCTATGTAGAGAATTGAACCAGGTTGAAGACACAAGAGTGATGGGAGATATTTTGAGTTGAGGGTGTCAGGAAGGGCTTTCTGAGGAGGAAGCCCTGAAACAGTGGCCTGAATGATGTGAGCAGCAAGTCTCATGACTATTGGGAGGAAGAGCATTCTAGTCAGAGGAAGCAGCTAACACAGAGAGGTCCTGAAGTGAGACTATGTTTGAGTGCTGGAGAAACAGGGAGCAGGGCAATGTATGCCCAAGAAGCAAGACAATAAAGATTTAGAGACGTGGACAAGGGCCAAATCACATTGCCATGTTAAGGACTCTGGACTCTATTCCAAACTTCACAACAGTCTTTGGAGGGTTTTGAGTGAGGGCATGCCATGATCTGATTTACTTTTTACATGGTTGTGTGTCATTTAATCTTTGAAATAACCTTAAGAGAGAAGTAGCATTAACATCACTTTATAGAGGTAGGATTGCGGGATGGGGAGATTAAATATCTTACCCAAGTTGGTACTGTTAGTGGTAGATTTTTTACTCCAACTCACAGTCCTCAACTCAAGGTTTTTCACACCTTCCCATATAATCCGAGGACAGGACCTGTGTCCTGAAGGATTTCGAAACATGGTCACAGCACCCAGCACAAAGCCACTGCCTGGTGGGTATTTCCTAAATGAATGCAGAAGACTCAAACTACCAAATTCCTGAGAAAGCTGGGTGTTTGGGTCATTGAAGAGGTAGATAGGGAGAATAAAGGGATTTTTACGATCAAAAAAGAGAATGAAAAACATTAAGATGTGCTTATCTGTTCTCTATTTCAGGCAATACCGTTCCATGGAAGAACATGATTTTTTTTCAGGGCTTCAGTGTTTACTTCATTTGACATTTAAACTTCTGTCTTCTACATACAGTTCTGTGTATGCACACACACACACACACACACACACACACACCAGCTTTAAACAGACAATTGCTTGCTGTTCAATCCAAAGGTCTACTGGAAATGACATCATTAAGATTTGAGTTTGCTCCTGATGGCTATTCACACACATCTATCACGTCTAAATGAGTAAACCATGACTGGATGGTGTGCCCTCCTTTTTCCATCTAACCCACCATAGAGTGGCTCCTTTTCCATCCTTTTCCCAGGGTAACTGAAAGAGAAAAGACCATTTTCAGGTGAGTACACATTATACATCCCACCTCTGACTCAAACCCACCCTGAATACCCCAAGGCTAGTCCCTCATAGTTGTCCCTGCAATAAAGATGAAGAAAAATAACTCCTGGGGTTAGGAACTGTCCTTGGTGCAATGCTAGTAAGCTAGGCTGGCTGCCCTTGCTCCCAGGAGATCATGGGCTTGTCTGGGGCAGGAGGCCAAACACATTCTCACACAAACATTAAATGGAAATGTGGAAAGGCACCGAAGGAAACAAACCAGAAATTCTAAGAGCTTCCAGCAGGGCCCTCACCCAATCTGGAGTGAAGGCATGGAGTGTTCTCTGATGAATGGCTTACAGAGCATGGGAGGGCATTAAGAAGATGAAGAGAAGAAAGGAGGAACAGTCCAGGCTGGGGGCTTTCTTGGAGCTCTGAAAAGGGCAGCATCAAGGGATGCGGGAGGAAGTGAAGAGGGCTATTGTGACTGGGTACAGAGACAGCACAGGAAGACTTCCAAAAGGAAGCAGGGACTTTCAGGGTTTGATCTCAGCATCACCTTTGCCCAGACTGAGTGTTGACACAGCCTCCACGTGAGACAGCACAATAAACAAGCAAAAACAGGTTCGGGGAAATCCCAAAAGCTCCTGGGGCATCTAGACACATTGGTTCTCCAATCCCGTAAGGAGACAGAGGGTGGAGAGGAATTTGCAAAGAAAGCCATTAATAGCACCTCCCCAGGGAGAGGATCTCCAGGTGAGGCTCCCAGGGAACCTGGCCATGAATAGTCATTTACATCCCAGGGCTCCTGGATGAAATGAGAAGCAGTCATTAGCACAGCAAGCAACCCTCATCCTTCCTTCTCCATAATAACACTGTCACCAGAGGATGGAAAATTACCCTGACGTCTCTATATCTCTAAATTGCACTTTGGAGACAGACTGCGTAAGGCAAACAGACCCCGAGTGAAAACCTCCTGGCTAGACTTCCAAGCCAAAGACTAATAAATAACCCTGAAATATACAATCTGACTGCAGCTTTGCTCTGTAGCTCGTGGCTTCTGCCCTAGGGAGGACCATGAATTGTGGGGCCTGACAGAAGAGTCAGAAATGTGGTGTCTGCCTGGTGGGTGGAGGACCTGCAAATTAACCCCAAGGTGGTGCCTTCAGAACAAATTGGCCCGTTTAGGCCAAGACTAACCTCTACTAGAGGAGCAGGCATGGAGGCAAGGCCCCCCGGGCATGAAAGGATCAACTCCAGCCCACAAAGTGCAGGATGAGACATCCTGCCTGAATGAGGGAGCTCTGTGAATCACAGAATGGAAGATTTTTAGCAGTGATTGAAAATGCTCATTAGGGGAGAGCCTGTGCAGCATTAAGTGAGCCCAATTGAAAGGTGTGAAATTTTCATAGTCTGTGTTTTTCTTTCTCAGTCAAAAACACTCTCAATTTGCCAAAGCACTTTTGCAATCATTTGTAAATTGGTCTGCCAGGGTCTCCGTGAGAATGTTAAATGACAAGAAAAGAATCAATATCTCATCGCTGACTTGAGAGTAGGCATCCGTGTAAAAAACAAGATGCAAAGCACCATAGAAGGATACAAAGATGTCAGTCTTCTGGGATGAAAAATAGTTAAGCAAAAGGTGCCAAATGCCAGGCGAGAGAGAAGGATCTAAATAACTAATGCAAGTAAATCCAGCATAAGGCACCTATAAATGTTGAGGCTTTTTTTTTTAATTTGATTTTGTCAGGCACTACTGAGAAGAATTACATCAAATAAGGATATCAAGAATAAATTGACTCACTGCAAAAAATTGTGATGTAAATTATAGAGAAAACACATGAACAACTTTGGAAACAGGAAATTTACAGAGAGTTAGGACAAAATCTGTTTCCTGGAAGAGGCACTGCTTTTGGGGTGGGGGCTGCTATTTGGGAGTCAACAATTGTTAACATTTGTTGGGTGTTAAGTACATACCCTTGTGGGTTTTTTGTGAACATTCAACAAACCCTATGAAATATGCAGATTATTATCCCTGTTCTGTCAATGAAGAAACTGTGGCACAGACAGGCTAACTATCTTATCCAAGGTCACACAGCAAATCAGGCCTGGGATTCTAGTCTCAGTCCCAGACTTGTTGCTATTCAAATCTACTTTTCATAATTTCCTAACCATTTGGCTCAGAAGAAAGGGAATATTGGAGGGACTAGCCAATATTCCCACAAGAACAAGAAAGGAATAGTTAGATAGCTTTACCCAAGCAAACTGTTTTCTGAGGGGAAAAATGAAATGCCATTGTGAAGAGAAAAGACTGGCATTGTTTCAGGCATGGACATCACTGAGGCTTTTTCCTTCCCCTCCATGCCAGTTAGAGGCTTCAAGATTCTGGCTGGAACTTCAAAGATAATCCTTTGTTTTCTCTAAATGCAGTTATATTTAGCAAAATAAATATAAATTGGAAAGCAAGAGAGAGAGAAGTATTACTTATACATGTTCTTCTCAAGCTCCTTTAGGAAAAGGAAATTCAGCATAGTAATCATTTGAAATATTTTTAAATAATTGCACAATAACAAGGCAAGAAGCCAGAACATCCTCTTCTTTTTCAAGATACTATGACTCCTTCTGCATTTCTACTTCTTGGGATAACAAACCATTGTCTCTTTTTATTTCTTTTCTATTTTAGAAAAGCTATACAAATGCCTCTCAAGTTCATGTCATACTCTTCTAGCAAATTATCAGTGTCTCCTGAAATATTTCCTCAAACACTGTGAAGGCTGGTAATCATATTCTTCAAAAATAAACAGAACTTTTTTTCTTTCTTTTTGGTTTATGGTTTTATAGCACTAGTGTCTTCTTTTTCCTCCAAACAAATTATGAATAAACTTCTCCATGACCATTTTCACGTTTTATATTAGAGGGAAGGTCTGGAGTGATTATTGACACAATTCAAGCCAACAGCCTCTACCAGTAGATGCCAATGATTCTGTTTTTCTATGTAGTTAGCAGCCACATTGCTTTTTTTAATGGCTCTTTTGTTATGCAGACCTGCTTGGCAGTAAAGAAGGGCATTAAGTCAATTAATTGTGTTTGGATGCTGTGGGTCTTGTATTCGGTGAGCCAGCAGAGGATTATAAACTTGGCTGGGAGAAAAGGGTCTCAGAGAGGGGGAAAGAGGATTAGGTGGTTTTCTGGGGAAGGTACTGAAAGACAGCCCACTGCCCAAGTGACCCAGGTGTGAATTGAATGGTGATGGGGAGAAGACAGGCCTGCCAGAAAGAGCAGCCCTGGCTCCATGGGGATTTTCCTTCCAGCCAGCAACTAACTCAGTGCCTCCTTCAGGAGATCATGGGACACTCTCTTTTCTGGGTCTATCTTTCTCTTTTGTTTCCTTAGCCATTCAGAAAACCTTCTCCTTCACTCCCTCCTCTCCTTTTCTCCCCTCCTCACCTCCTCTGTCTCTGTCTTCTTCTCTCTTACCTTTCTTTTATCACTAATGTTTTATAGAATATACTCCAATTGCCTGGCATTCCCCCCCTCCCCTAGGAGTTAATGTGCAATCTTTTGTTCTTCCAAACTGTTTTTGTTTCCAAGAGACAAAATACCTACCTTGTGTCAAGTTCTCTTGTGTGTGACTAATGATAACAGAACAGTTATGAGCTGTATATATTTGTATTCTTGGAAAGTTTAAATTAGTACCATTTTTAATATAACAATTATATTAGCATAAATTGCTTCTAAAACAAAACATTTGAAAGCAAGTTAAATGGCCTAAATTATAGATGTCCAATGACTACTAAACCATTATAAAATAAAGATTTGTAAGTCTCAGTCCAAACTGTGGCACTATTTCTATTACCTAAATGTTTACAAGATGACTTCTTCTGCCTTCTAAGAACTAAAGAATATCTGAGTGGGAAGAAATAACAAATGTCATCAAGGCCAATCTGTGCACCTGTTCTCATTTCTGATATTTATTTTCTGTGTTTTCTCTCTTGATATTTTTGATATAGCAATTAATATTAGTCATAAGATAAAAGGCTTTTTTTTAAGCTATAGATTATTGACATAATTGAACTAACTTTTAATAAACATTTACCTGGTGAATGAATGAATGGACGAGGTAGTTGTGTAGATGAATGGTGGCGGACAGATGGATGTATGGTGAGTAGATGGCTGGCTGGCTGGCTAGTAGATAGATAAAGGAGGATGGATAGGGGGATGGATAGACGGATGATGGATATAAGCAGACTCTTCTAGTCAAATCAGATCAATTGAGGAACACTACCATTAGGTTTGTTCGTTGTTCATCAAATGAGTCCCTGCTTTATGCAAGACAAAAAGATGGTGGGTGTTTTGACACAACATGTAGGAGATATCGTCTAAGCCCTTAAAAAAGCTGCACTCAAATTCAGAAATGAGACAATATATAAGTTACAATACAATTTTAATTAAATGCAAAATTAGGTGGTATAAATTGTTCAGAGAAAACTTAGGTGGAAAAAGCAAAAAAGAATTCCAAGTAAAGAATGAAGTATTCAGGGGAAGCCTTATAGAAGAGACCTAATCTGAGCAAGAGTTTAAAGGACAGATTAGGTTTGGACAAGTGGGGAGGAAAGGCTATTTCTAGGAAGTAACAAATGAAATTTGGTGGCACCAAGTCATTTCTCTTCTACCGATAGTTTTCCTGTTTAAGGGCTTTCAGCAGGAGGCATTATAACCTTGTATTTTCTTTAATTGTACACTCAGTCCCTAGCACAGTATCTTGCACACATTAGGATCTCAGCTGATATGGAGTGAATGAATGATGAAGAGATGAATGAAGAGCTATACCCAAAGTCCCCATCCAGGATATGATCCCTTGTTGGGATTCTTGACATAAAACGAAGTTCAGCTATACCCTAGCTAGCATGGATTATATTTGATTAGACTCTTCCTGCAAAGAAGAGCCCTGAAAGCAAGTTTACAATATGGATTGACAATAGATAGATTAAATAAAATTTGTTCTCAGTAATAATGGAAACAAATATTTTGTTTTACATTTTTCCAAGAGGAAACCTTTCATATTTTAGATGAATAGAAAAAGGCCAAAGGGAAAAATAGAGCCATGCTTTGACACAATCTTAATTAAATAGCCTCACTTCCAGCTTCTTAGAAAAATCAAATCTAGTAATATTTTGCTCACGGATTGTTCTTCAAGAGGATAATAACAAATCACTCCACTGGCTTTAGCCTTGCAACTGGCAATGTGCAGTAATTTAATTAGCTGATGTGCTGTATCAGCAATTTAGAGACCACAATTGACTACTCAGACCTAAACAGGAAGCTTGACAGGGAAGTGGTAGGAAGTAATGTGGAGAATTTGTTAAAGACTTCAAGTGTTCTTAAGTAGTTGAACCTTGGATTCCCTAAAGTTTATCTCTTCTTGAAGTCCCTTTGAGAATCTTTAACTCCAAGACTGGAGAGAAAATTGAAAAAAGGAAAGAATATTATAGTCTCCAAGAAGATCCTGGCTGCCTCAGGTTCTTGGCATTGACCATACCTTCTGTTTAGAAGGTTCTTCCCACAGCAGTCAGACTTCCCTCACTTCTTCACTTCCCTCTGGCCCCTGTTCAAATGTCACCCCAATAGAGAGATTTTACTAGGTTATCCTATTTATTTTAACATTCCCTCTCCTTTCTCTCCTTCCTGACCTCCTTTATTCTGCATACTCCTATACTGCCTTATGTTTTTTTCTACAGCACTTATTACCACATGATATAAAAATTTGTTTGTTGTGAGTTACCTCACATGAGAATACATGGAGTAAAGACCTTGTCAGTTGATGGTTGTATTCAATACTTAACCTTCACTCAAGGCTAGAAGGCACACAGAAAGCACTAATAACTGTTTCAGGATTAAAACGAATAGGTGCCTCATTAGCGCAGTAGGTAGCGCTTCAATCTCATAAGGACTAAAGGAGTGAATTCATTGCATTTTTGCCTTGCATAGTTAATCTCTTTACAGTGCTAAGTTGAAAGCAATGGCTCTAATAGGACTTGAAGTTAACATTTCTTGAATACCTACTGTAAGTGAGGCCCTGGGTTAGTCACCTCACATTCATTAGCTCATCCAATCTTCACAACAAATTTATACCCTTTTATAAGTGAGTTCACTCCTGCCACACAAGGGGAATTATATTTATGATCATCCTCTTAGTAGCCCATGTATGTTGAAAGTAAAGAAACTACTTGGACTGAGTGATGATGATAAGCTGACATATAAAGTACTCACTGTGTCTGGGCACTTTTCTGAGCACACTACATTATACTGTACATCGTTAATTCATTTAATGTTCACCAAAGCCATATGAAGTAGCTCCTGATATTATCTCCATTTTACAGATCAGGAAAATGAGCCAGACAGAAATAACTTGTTCAAGGTCACACATTCAAACACAATGTCAGACTCCAGTACTGGAATCTGAGTCAGCTCCACAGATTCACAAGGACTTAGCAGGTGCTGTCAGAAGGGGTTTACAAAGGATCCAGAGACCAGAGCATTACTTTTCCCTGAATAAGCTTATATGATATTTACAGAAAAGTGTTCATTGAAGAGACCAGTAAAGGTGGAATCTTTTACCAAAGGGGATTTTTATACCTAATAATCACTAGATAAGTGAAAAATTCATGCTCCATGGAGCTAAAAATTCTCTCCCAAGGGGAATGGAAAAAGCAGTCCCTAAAATAAATAAATAAAAACAGACATGTAAGATAATCTTTATGCAAAATAATGTACATGACATAAAACACAAGATCTCCCAGTCCCTTGCATTTAGCTCAAGACTTTTTTTTAAATGAGTTTCTTTTACTTGCATCTAAGAAATTTCTTTTTCCACTTGAACTGCTGCAAAAAGCGCTAGTCAAAAAGAAAAGTTAGTGGGAATGAATTCAATAATATTTAGGGAGAAGTGAAATTAAATATTATTTGATGTCTCAATTCCTGGTTGGCCATACATAAGTTTCTGGCAGGGAGCTTACTTAGCTAAGCCTCAGGAAGCATGTTCAATGGGTTGTGATTTCGCACACACACACACACACACACACGATGAAGGAGGAGAGATAGAAGGGAAAAAATAAAAAGTCTGAGTTCTCTAGTAGCATCAAGCATGTGGCTCAGAGACTATAGCTCAGACTTTGTGTCTATATTCATGTCACTCAGCCTACTAGAATCTTAATAACTTAAATATTAGTAGTTATTTGTTGAGCACTTTCAATGAGCCCAGAACTATGCTAGGTGCTTTCTGATTATTATATCATTTAAATTCTCACAAGCCCATGAAAAAGATGAAGAAATTGGGGTCTAGAAAGGTGAACAAGATTAACCCCACCTTACAGCTGGTAACAGGTGCAGCTGAGATGTGCACTGTGGCAGATCTCACTCAAGAATCTGAGTTATCAGCAATGCCACAGTAGTGGTTAAGAATCCTTTTGGGGTAGCTTTAGCTCTCTTTAAATCCTACTCCCAAACCTCACAGAATGAGGTCAGATGAGAAACAGCTTTTCAAAATGAAGAAGTGGGCTCTTGTACCAGAATAGGTAATACTGGGAGAAGTGACAGATCCTTTCCAGCAGCTGTCAATTATGCAAGTCATAGATTTGTTTAGCAGGTCACTGGCCCTGAAATGATTGAAGAATAGTCAAGGGACACCATCCAGTTGTGATGACCTCCTGATAGTCCTAGGCATGGGTGTTCCATCTCAAGGCACAACAACCCTAAAGACAAGCCTCATGCTGCTCAGTGATGTTCAAGGCCACTTCTGCAGTGAAAGGAATGGCTTGTCACCTGACTTCTTGAGCATCACCAGAGATGTGATCTTGGAGGACACTGGAATAAGAAATAGCTGCTACAGAGTCTTTCTGTCATTTCACTTTTGGGATAATTCAAGCATATTGTCTCAGGTTGAGCTTCTCCAGAAAAAAATCCTGAGATGATTATTTTTTCTAAAGTTCATTTATTTATTTTGAGAGAGAGAGAGAGAGAGAGAGGGAGAGAGAGATTGAGAGAGAAGGAGAGGGACAGAAATAGAGGAAGAGAGAATCCTAAGCAGGCTCTGCACTGTCAGCATGGAGCCCGACATGGGGCTCAATCTCACAAACCATGAGATCATGACCTGAGCTGGAATCAAGAGTCAGATGCTTAATTCACCGAGCCACCCAGGTGCCTTGTGGGATGATTATTTAGTACAGCCACTTATTTGGGAGGTGATCCCAAGAAAACCAGGAGGAAAGCGAAGGGAAGGGAGCCAATGTGGAGTGTTTATGATCAGGTCCCACTGGGGTCAGCTGGGATTCAATCCTGCTGAGGGCCTCAGGCATCGCTTAGATTGTGCCTCAGATTCAGGGTATTTATCCACCAATTCCTGCCCATCATATTTTGAGAGCTGCTCCCAGGGGAAGCCCCCTGACATTTCTGGCCCACCCTGTAGGTATGTGGAGAATGTTCAGGTGGCCAGAGAAACCCCAAGGAAAAGAAGGACAGGTCAGAACAGTCCCAAGTTGTCTGGCTGGGGTGTGTGAAGACAGAACAGGCCCAGAGGAAGCAGGCCAGGTGCCAATGATGCCTGCCATAGGTACGGAATACTAGTTCTCTGCTATGCAAAAGGCAACAGACCGCATGTCAGCGAGAAACCGTAAGAGCTACTTAGCTCCAACCAATTGTTGGCCATGCAAGAATATGGACCTAGTGTTTAAGAGAAACTACACATCTAAGTTTTATTTGAAATCTTTTCATTTTCAAATATATCGCTAATTAAAAAATTTAAAAAACACTATGCAGGCTAAACAAAGCTCATCTGCTGGTCCCAGTTTATAGCTTCTGATACAATAGGTACCTGTCACCTTACAAGGTCTTTATCACATCCCAGGAAAAAGCCCATCTTGAGGGAGGTTCCTGTATAGAGCACATCTCAGAGTTGTCCGATCTATTGATACAAAGTTTTGTCTTTTTCCCCAAGCCAACCAATTGTTTTGTGACACTACCACCTCCTGCAGGTGAGCCCCCTCATCAGAGGGATGGCAGCCTTAGATCAGGAGCTTCTGAAAGAATGAAGTTTTCCTATTCATTTTTCACCCACCACACAAAGATGGGAATTCTCAAGGGCAGTGACACCATCAATTGGTTTCTTCTAGCTCACATGCCAGGACATCTGCTTTCATAGCCTTTCAACACTGTTATTTTATTTAAGTAGGTGCCACTCCCAGTGTGGAGCCCAATGCGGGGCTCAAACTCATGACCCTGAGATGTGATCTAAGCTGAGATCAAGAGTCAGACACTTGACTGACTGAGCCACCCAGACTTCCCAACACCATTCCAAAAAGAAGGGTTCAACAATCATCATGTGAATAATAAACATGACAGTGGTAATAAAAATTATTTTCCAGGCACCTACATACCACCATGCACCTCTTTAAATTTTCAGAGAGGCCATGGTCAGGGAATGAAGGCCAGACTTATTCACTCATTCAACAGATAATTATTAGTGCCCACTGTGCTTCAACACTGTTCCGGGTGCAAGGCTGAACAAGATGGTTGAGCTCTCTTCTCTCATAACACTTACATCTTATTCAGAGGAACACACACCTACATTGGAGAAGTTGAGAAAGCATCCCCATTAACTACCTATGGGACCTCCTTGATCAGGAGAAAGTAACACCCCCTGACCTGTTCACCCTACATATCTGTGTCTAGTTCAGGTAAGGTCATGGGTGTGGAAGGAGTTGGGAAACTGAGGACAATGGAAGTATGTTCATCACTTGCCTGGTCTATCTCCTCAGCCTCTCCCAGGTATACCTTCTGATCACACAGGAAGAAGCCTCTCCCAGGTATACCTTCTGATCACACACATTGGGTAATGTCTCCAGGGTTTACCCAGAAGTTACACCTGGGTTAGACAGCTGCTGTATCAGTGTTTAACATTCACAAGACAACTGACTCCCCTCCATAAAGATTCACTGTTTGACAGCAAATAAAGGTATTTTACCCTAAAAATTAGTTTTGGGGAAACTTCAGGCTTGGGTTTAGATTCTTATAAAAGTGGGTTTAGGAAATTTTAAAGGTATTCAAAGATGAGAGTCTGGAAGTGTCATCTTGGCCAATCCCCATTTTACACCTGGGAACATTGAGGTCTGGAGAGAGGACCTGACTTGTCAGAGGTTGCCCAGCTGGTGAGAGCAGAGAAGAATAGGACCAGGACTTAGTCCAAAGCACTCTTCCCCGCAAATGGAAAAAATGACCTTCTATGTGAATCATCTCACTCATTTAGTACATTCCTACTGAGCACCTTTTGATACACAGTCCTTAGGTAAGCACTCAGGACAAGAGATTTCTTAAAATAAGTTTCTCTGGTGCTTTTGCAGGGATTCTGATTCAGGAGCTCCAAAATGGGGCATGACAACCTGTATTTATAAAAAAATGCCCCTGAATTATTCTGGGAGCCAGGCAAGCTGCAATACCAGCCTATCTTAGGATGTGGTTCTTATCCAAGCTAAACATGACCATCTTAAAGCACACATCCCTGGGACCCTCTCAAGTGACACTTCATAATAATTTCATTTTATCTAGATTTTCTGGGTGAGCCTGATGCACACCATGTGCCCAGGAACTCCTGACATCATAGGTAAGACCACTGCTACAGAGGCCATACATCTGGATTCAAATCCCAGCTTCCCAATTACTGGCTGTATCACCTGGGGTAAATGCACTTTTCCGCTGCAAACCACAAGGAGAAAGGCAATGGAAACTGTCTCTGAGTACTCTTGTGAGGATTAAATGAAATGATTCACATTGAGCCCTTAGAGCAGTGTCTAGCACGTGGCACACAATGAATGTTAGCTATTATTTTATTTTATGTAGTCTGACAAACCTACACTTAACCAATAGCTAAAAACTCCATGTGAAGCTACAGTTCCATGGCCAAATGAAGACAAGTAAGGTTGGAAGAGAGCATGTAACCAAATGTTTAGTACTAAGCCAGAAAACAAAAGAGCTCTATACATGTGGACTTTCAACATTGAACAAAGAGAACCTATTCTGCATTGCGAAGACTTCCCTTCTCCACATCTAACTGCCAGTCTTTCTGTGTGTCCCCCCAACTTAAGGATATGACCTACTACAAGCATTCCAGTAAAGGAAATGTTTGGAGTAACCTTTGCACTCAAGGCAAGGCACACATTATGGACTTCTCAGAAAATCCTCAAATCTTTCAAGGTTACCCACGAACACTGTTGAAGTGACAGGGATGCTCTGAATCAGGCCATTTTTTTTTTTTTTTTTTTTAGCAACTGTCCTGATCAGGGGTTACTGAGAACCATCCATTTGGTGTTCTGCAAAGAGACTATTCCATTTCAGGGAATAAAATTATTTCAAAGGAGCTAAGAAAATAAACACAATTTTCCTGTGTTAAAGCCTCTGCCTTCTTTGAACTTCTCATTTTTAGAATATCTCCACTGATAAGGACAAATGCAATTTTCACCATCAGTGGATCTGAACAGACAATTACATTAAGGCAAATAAGACAGGGTGAGGCCAATGATGTAAATCACATTGTGTGCATCTAATGTGCAAACAAACCCTCAGATAAAAATGAACCCTCAAAAAGCAGTCAACAATTATTATTCTTTTCTTCATCTAATCAGGATGCAATTTGCATAAACATTCCTCTACCTACCACCTCCAGAAAATCATTTGCTGGCATTGGAGGTCTGGGGAGAAGGTAGAATTCAGCCAATTTGCAAAAGATTTTTTTCTAAGGAAACTGCTCAACCCCCTGGGAAGGTCTTACACACAGCTAACAAAGAGAATGTTCTCGCTATTACAGCACATTTCAGGCCCACAAGTCTTCCCCTTCGGTCCACCCCACAACCCAGTGAGCTTTATAAGAAAGATCTCTTATCTTTATAATGGAAATAAAGCCAAGGTCAGGAGTGGTCTCACAGTAAGTGGCAGGACCAGAATTAGAGTCTTACTTTCCACTGGACCAGGCTAGGGCTGTCTCTAAGTCCATGCCCAGGGGATGAGCATTAGCTCATCTAGTAGATTCTCCCAGGCCTGATGCTGCTCTGACCCCTCAGCACAGAACCAAACAATGCTATAGAGTTAAGCAAGGAACTTGGAAAGGGGCAGCAAAAACTGCACTCAGCGTCGCTAAGATTTACATTTTTGCAAGTGGCGTTTGAGCGAGCCAAGCGGGGGAAGCAAAAGGTCAAGCTCACAGAATAAACTCGTGTTGAGCTTTTGTGTTGCCAGAGAAAGGGAAAGAAATGATATTCAGGAAAAAGAGTGTCAGGGAAACCACGGGGAGGATAAGATGGAGCAAAGCATGAATGCACAGGCAGAGAAAGGCAACTGCCTGCTCTTTAAAACTCCCCAGTGCCTGGCATGAGAGAACAGAGACCCAGGCTGATATGCTTCTGAAAGGAAGCTGGAAGCTCATGGGGTATTTTTTGCAGGGCTTGCAGGCATGGAAGTCAGTGTTTGATGAAGTTCTGAGGTGCCTAGCAAATGCTGGGGTGCACCAGTGTCACACAGAGTGTAGGCTCTCCACAGCCCATCCCACTGCTTGGCCTCCAACATGCTTCTGCATCTGCTTGGCTGCTGAGGACACTTTTGCTGCTTGTCTGTGGAAGGGCCAAACATGAGGGTGCGCATGGGACAGAGGGAGGAAGGAATTGGGGGAGAAGGTTCCAGCTTCTTGGGAGATTTGGCTTTCCCAGAGAATCCATGAAAGGGTTCAGCCAGAGCAACCATGCTTTCTGCGGCTTTATGTATCATCCCCAGCTTTAAAAAAGAAGAAGAAGAAGAAGAAGAAGAAGAAGAAGAAGAAGGATAAGGGGATGACAAAATGGTATCTATCATTTGTGGGGGAAAACAATAGCTTACAAACAACTGCCTATATTCTTACTAATGCCCTTTCCAGCTGTAAGATTCTCCCCTTTCCAGCAAAAATAGGTCTGCTTCATTCTTCAGGAGAAGTGGGAATTAACATATTATCTGGGATTTTACACGATACTTGGAAAACATTGTTTAAAAATTATGCATTTATTTTAAAGTGCTATCTCATGTTTATAGCAACTGATGCTGGTTCTGCATTTATGATAGTGATATGAAATGCCATTTAAAAGTGAGTCACTTTCATTATTCAGTAATTATTAAGTAACAGTATGCATTGGACATGGAGTTGGCAAAAAAGCATGCAGTCTGATTCCCAGCAGCTGGGGACTTGCTGTGCTCACCCTATCCATGGAGTGCGCTCAGCACTGGCATGGAAGCTAGCAGAGTGTCAGGCAGTCCACCCAGACCCACTGAGAGTCCTAGATCAAGTCACTGTGAAACAGTGGCTACCATGTGAGAATTCACAACTGGCCACTGCACACCTCCCATCCCAAGGACAGGGACAGGTTAAGACATGAGTCACAGGATGAGATAGCAAAGTCAAAGATCCTGCCCACAAAGGGTGGAGTAGGGGACATTGTGAGAGAAAAGAACAGATACCAACCTTTTGTGAGCTTACGTCTAACATATATTCTGCCTTCTAGCCAGGCTGGTCTAGCACTGTCCCATAACCATGCTGTTTATTTGCATCCCCATACTTTCATGTTTTCCTGCCAGAAATGACCTCTGCTCTCCACTCTGTCTTTCAGAACTCACATTCTACATTCTCCCTGAAACCTTCCATGACCATTCTAATACTACAAATATTCTGGTGCCTCCCTTTGGCATTTTCCATGCACTTATGTGTATTGCTCAACCTGCTTTCCCCCAGCAAGAAATGCACACTATTAATGATATGTTACATGACTTAAGGGTAAACTGACTCAACCTCAAATAACATTAAATCACAGAGTGAGAAAGTTGATTCCTTTTTGCTTCTATGTCAGTGCATCTGATTAAGTCAAAAAGAAAGTCTTGGTGTTACTAATATGCTTTTAACAACACTTGCTAATCTTCCTTTTTAATAGAGAGGGAGCTCTGGATGAGAACCTTCATCTTGCATTAATATCCATCTAGAACTTAGTAGCATTATTTTGTTTTTATTGTATCTGTTTTTGTTTTGTTTTTTACATTATGTCTGTGTTTAATTAAAGCAAAGTTATTCTGCTTTTTTTGCTTGGAATCATGATTTCTAAATCAATGTACTTAAATAAAATCTAATCAATTTGAAGAAAATATTGTGGTAGCACATAACAATGCATTTATACATAAGGTGCCATGTGGACATGGCAAATATTTGGGAGTGCTATATCAAAGACTGAAATTTGGAAAACACTGTCAAATTTTTCCTGTGAACATCTGTTAATCTTCACATGGCAGGGGTCAACCAGAATGAGCATAAGTTAGAACTTGGCACCAGCCTGTCCTGGCCTCTTGATCCATTCCTTCATCACCTAGACACCATGGTCCACAGAATGTTCTCTTTCCAGTTCCAAAAACACCTCACTCATTCTTCTGTTAGGAATAATTAGGGTGCAGGTGACAGAAACAACCACCACCAACAAAACACAAACTGAGAGACAACAAATATACTGGAAGGAGAATAGGGACTTATAGAAACAAGAGATAGTTTCTAATTAAGGCAGCCCCTGAAGACCAAAAAGAGGAAGCACAAGAATTTCTGGAAGAATGAAGCCATCACTACCATGAAAGAGTCTTAATGGACCACACATCAGTGTGTCCCTCCCTCAAGATTCATAGCCTGGTGGTGGGTTCTAACTGGCTGAGCACAAGTCACAAGCAAGCCAGTGCACCATCTGCCAGAGGGAGGGAAGAAGAAAAACATTTCCCTCAGCTTCCACAGCCAGAGGCAGGGCACTGCCTCCTCCAAGACCATACTCAGTGGGGGAATTTCTCCAGCACAGGAGGATGGCTAGAAGCTGAACACCCCAAACATGGCAAATGTTCATTAAGACACACACACACCCTTGCCTATGCTCTGCATCTCATCCCTGTCCCACTTTGTAAAGTTCCTCTCTCTCTCAACCACCCTTTCTCTTGCAAGTATATTTAATTTCTCCCTCTGGTGGCCCTTATCCTTTAGCCTATAAACATGTTTGAATCTCTCCCATCATTAAAAAAAACTCCTTTACCAATTAACTGCCTATAATCTATTATCACCTAATCTTTCCCTACCAAGAGTTGAAAAGCCATTCACTCACCACCTACACTTCATCACTACCCACTCACTGCTCATGCCCTTGTAGTCTGACTTCTGCCTCTTTCACCCTGGAACTTCCCTGAAACTACTTTCTAGAGTCCATGATGAACTTCTAATTATTCAATCTAAAGAGCCATTTCCAGTCTTGATGTCTCCCAGGCATTGATCACTCTCTGCTTTCCTGAAACACTCTCCCACCTTGGCTCGGGGGCACCTTCATCCATTTCTGCATGGAGTAACTGTGCATTAGTCATCACTACACACCAGAACAGGCACCGAGGTCAGAACTGGGGACTCACTAATAAGCAGGATACCCAGAGTCCGTCCCTGAAGCCACTAAGAATTCAGTGGGAAGACCAGTAAACAGGCCAATGTCATAACACTTGACATTGAGGCGGCAGATTGGGTTGTTGTCCCCAACTTTTCACTCTCTTCCTATAATGGAATTGTATGTATGCCCATGTGCTCTGCCTTATGAATATGTGCTGTGGGTATTCCCTGCCCTCTGACTTTGGGCTTGACCATGTGGTTTGGTTTGGCCAATGGAATATGAGCAGACATGAGGAGGTAGAGTCTTTAAATGTGCTCACACTGCTTGGCTTCTTGTACTTCTGCCACCTGCAGTGATAAAGAGGGTGTCTTCGAATGAGAGATATGAAGAACACATCTTGCCAACTTCAGCCTGTAGCAAAACTGCCCTAGATAACACCTCTACCCATGAGTAAGGAAATTAAATATTTCTGTGACTTGTTGAGGTTTGTCAGTTTGTTACACAACCTTATAGTAGAAACCTGGCCCTCTGTGTGAAATCACTGACCCAATGGGAGCACAGAGGTGGAACCCAACCTTATTGTGGTTGATCAGGGAAGGAAGTGTTGATAACTAAGATGAACATGTAAAAGCTGGTCAAGGGAAAGTTGAATGGGGGATGAAGGCAGCAAATGCACTGAGATGAGGGAATTCAGCAGGCTTGAAACATACCCATTGTTTGCTTTGGCTAGAGCAGGGACTGCAGTCTTGTCATCTACTTCTCTGGGCAATCTTAGCTAGTCCTATGGCTTCCTTTATCATTTTTGTGCTGACTTTTAAAATATATCTCCAATTCAGACTTCTCCAACTGCCACTTCAAATGGGGCTCTCAACAGACAAATGAAAGGTTGCTCAACATCACTCATCATCAGGGAAATACAAATCAAAGCTACACTGAGATACCACCTCATACCAGTTAGAGTGCCTATAAATAGACAAATCAGGAAACTACAGATGCTGGCAAGGATGTGGAGAAACGGGAACCCTCTTGCACTGTTGGTAGGAATGCAAACTGGTGCAGCCATTCTGGAAAACAGTGTGGAGGTTCCTCACAAAATAAAAATAGAACTACCCTTCGACCCAGCAATAGCACTACTAGGAATTTACCCCAGGGACACAGGAGTGCTGATGAATAGGGGCACATGTACCCCAATGTTTATAGCAGCACTTTCAACAATAATCAAATTATGGAAAGAGCCTGAATGTCCATCAACTGATGAATGGATAAACAAGATGTGGTTTATATATTCAATGGAATACTACTTGGCGATGAGAAAGAATGAAATCATGCCATTTGCAGCAACATGGATAGAACTTGAAGGTATTACGCTGAGTGAAATAAGTCAGTCAGAGGACAGATATAATATGTTTTCACTCATATGTAGATCTTGAGAAACTTAACAGACCATGGGAGAAGGGGAGGGGGGAAAATAGTTACAAACAGAGAGAAAGGGAGGCAAACCACAGGAATTCTTAAATACAAAGAACAAACTGAGCATGGATGGTGGGCTGGGGGAGAGGGGAAAGTGGGTGATGGGCATTGAGGAAGGCACTTGTTGGGATGAGCACTGGGTGTTGTAAGTAAGTCAATTTGACAATAAATTAAATAAACTAATAAATAAGTTTTTTAAAATGGGGCTTTCATAGATACCATGTCCTAAGCTTTCTTTCTCAGCCCCCTTAGGCCTGCTATTACTGTGCTCCTAATCTCATCAATAACCATCCCAGCCAGGGGCCCCGGCCAGAAAGCGTAATCTCATCTCACAGTTACTTACCTCTCACCCAAGCCACATCCAATAGAGGATGAGGTTCTATTAAACATGGGTCTTTATCACCCACATTTGCTCCTCACTTTCCACACGTCTTTCCACTGCCAATATTCATAGCATTGGTGGACACTTTTACCTTGTTTCTGATTGTTAGAGGTGGCAAAACTATCAAATTGAGGGTTTTCCTTCTATTCTTAGCTTACTATGATTTTTTTTATATAAAACACATAGGTGTTGGTTTTATAAATTGTTTTTTTCCCCCTGAATTGATTGAAATGATCACATAGTGTTTATTCTTTAATCAGTTACTGAAGTAGATGTCTTGGGGCATTCATCAACCATACTTGGTCATGATGTAGTATACCTTTAACTCAATGCTTAATTTCATGGAGGGGTGGGTTTTGTTATCATTCCTGCATTGATTTCTCCCAGCCAACAACTCCAGCTCAGACTTTTTACATGCATGTTCATGGCCCATATAGACTTATGTCATTCATTCTTTGTAAGATTGTATATCACATGAAATATTTTAATAATACTATGATAAATTCAGACAATAGGTTAGAACCTTTTATACCATTTTCTATAATCCTGAAAGTGTGTGTATATGGTTAATGGCCACTGCATATGAATAAAAATAATGACAGAAATTACCCATTCTTTAATGACTTAGTAGAACTCACTTATTACATTATACTAGTATACTTTTAGGGATATATCTCTCATTGCCTTCCCAATTTCTTGCATGATTATTTGTATTCTCAGGTATTTTTTTAAATCTCTACTCAATTTGATCTTATTAGTCAAGTTTAGTTATTTTCTATCTAATTAATAGAAATTAATTTTTACTAATTTATTTAGCCTTTTAACTTTATTGGTTTATTTATTGTTTTTTCTAACTTCCTATGTTAAATATGAGTTCATTAATTTTCAATATTTCTCAGTTTCTAGTGTATGCTCTTAAAGCTACACATTATCCTCTGAGTACCATACTGGCCATCTCCCATTGTTTTTTATTTGTAGTGCTTTCATTGTCATTCATTAGAAATGGCTTGTAAACAATTTGGCAAACCATTTCTCATTGTTTTTGGCTACTTTTGGGTATTGACATTATGCAATAGGTAAAACTTTTTAAGTTTCCTATTGTAATTTTAATTGAGATTTTATAATTGAGAGTTTTTAGTTTAATTGGGAAGAATTCATATTAGATTTCCTAACAGTATGGTATGTATTGGGGCTCCTGGGTGGCTCAGTCTGTTAAGCGTCTGACTTCAGCTCAAGTCATGATCTCACAGTCCATGAGTTCAAGCCTCATGTTGGGCTGTGTGCTGATGGCTGGGAGCCTGGAGCCTGCTTCAGATTCTGTGTCTCCCTCTCTCTCTACCCGTCCCCTGCTCATGCTTTGTCTCTCTCTGTCTCAAAAATAAATAAAAATATTTAAAAAAATTTAAACAGTATGGTATGTAGCTCCATTTATCTAGGTCTTCTTTCATGTCCTCAGTAAATTTTAGTGTTTCTCTTATGTAGAAACACTAAATATTCGGTTTGTTCTTGCTTTTGTGAATGAGACCCTTTCTCCTTTATGTTTTTGAATTGGTTATTAATGATATAAGGATAACAATATTTGTGGTGTTTGTATTTGACCATATTACCAAACACTTTTGAGAATTAATAGTTATTTGGCTTATTATCTTGCATTTTCTTCCAGGGAAAAGGAAATCAAACTATCTGCAAACTATTGTTCAAAGCAAGTGCTCAGTAAATATTTGTGAAATTAACATTTGTTGACTTTCTGGGCTTGTCTTCCAGGCAGTATAGACAATCTTACGCAATTTGGATGTCCTTTAAGAAACTTGCCCTACAGTAATCTTTCAACTTTTCTGAATACACTCTGAATTTTCTCCACAAATTCTTTGTACCTCTGTGATTTATTTTACCACATTACGCAAACTATTCTCTGACTTTAAATAATTTAGAAGAATCAGAATGTAAGGAATTCATGGAGCATTCTCACAAACATTGAAGCCTCAATGATGAATACTCTCATATTTCTGAAAGACCTTCTATATCATATCTAAGCATCAAAAGTGGAAGTGTCTCTATTCTTCCTCATTGCAAAAGGGAATTGTGGGAAAATGCTGCATCTTCTCTCAGAAAGCACAGAATGACCTTTTGACTCTACATGCTCTTTCACACACGGACTCTTTCCATAGAGAAGGAGCAGAAAAAAGAAATACTGAAATTTACTTTAGTGGGCAGCACCAGTCCAGGAAGACTTGAAAGAGTTGAGAAACACAAACTGTCCTCCAAGAGACAAATTTGCTTTTTCTATATTTGATTTAAGCAATCCAAACTTTAAAAAAATCAATGAGGGCTAGGGAGGAGAAAGGAGGCAGGAAAATGAGTCCTTTGAAAATTCCTCTAGAGAGCCAGCTGAAGCCTATTAATATTAACAGGAGGCACCTCTACCCTTGGATGCATTTGGAGATTCATGGGCAGGCTCTAGGGAACCCTGCTGTGCATGGTTCTTTTTGAATGTTAGGAATGAAACCCAGAGCCTCTGAGTGAGACAGAAAAATGTCCATTTTCCTTTGTGTACACACGTTCTTAGGAAGCTGCCTGAGGCATAGAAAAGAAGAAGGAAAACAATGAGAATTTTTAACCACAGGTTGTTCCGTGGCAAGGAAAATCCTTATTTAAGAATCTTACAAGGTGAAGAATGAACAGGAGACAATTAAATAAAGTGCAAATTCATCTCAAAAAGTTATTTCTTTCTGAGATGGTCTCAATCACTGCTACTGCTTGGTGACTTGCAACCATTTGTACCCAACAGTGAAAGCAGAATGGAACCTCGGGCTCTAGACAGAAAATGAGTGGAGGGAAGGAAGACTTTAAAAAATTGAAAGAAAGGAAAAATAAATGGTTCAGCCATTCTCTTAGATACCTAAGGTTGCTTAGTAAGAATTCAGACTTGACCTTGAACACAAACAGATTCTCACCACTAAGTGTCCAAACTCTTGGTCACACTGCTCTACTTTGAGTTCTCTGAAAAAGCCTGCTTGTTTGCATGTCTCTGTCTGCCATGATCTCCCATTGCCTCTTAGCCTGCTAACTCCTACCAGTCTTTTTTTTTTTTTAGAAAGAGAGAGAGCACGAGTAGAGGAGAGGAACAGAGGGAGAGAGAGAGAGAGAGAGAGAATCTTAAGCAGAGCTCCATGCTCAGCACGGAGCTACATGCAGGGATCTGGCTGGGATCATGACCTGAGCCAAAACCCTGGGATCATGACCTGAGCCAAAGTCAAGAGTCAGATGCTTAACCTATGAGCCACCCAGGCACAGTCTTTAAGATCAGCTGAGATGTCACTTGCTCCAAAAATTCTCCTCTAATATTCAAGACCTCATGACTCCTTCTATTGTAGCATCTATCACACATGGTTATAATTGTCCACTTAGTTACCTGTCTTTTCTCCATAGACTCCGTGTCCATGGCACTGAATACTGCTCACCTGAAACAGTGCCTGGTACATGCTAAGAACTCAATAAATATTTCTTGAACGGAGTATAGACCAGCACAGCATTTCTGGAGGCAATAAGTCACCCTCTCACCCTGGGGCTGCATTTCTGTTTGAAATGAAAGCATTTTCAAGGTTAAATATATCCTGGACTCACATTTAATTGGCCAGCATCCCAAACACTAAATCATTTAGTTCCAGGAGGAAGATTTTTTTTCTCCCTCAGCAAACATTTCCTAAAGAAAAGTAGACGAGGTGACTGTTGGAAGAAAATGAAACATTACCATGGAGTGTGCAAAGACGTCCAAACACTGCCAAAGATGTCCCACGAGTTTTCCCACTCAGGGAATATCTATAAATATTTCCCTCGGTTAGGCTATTAAGACAAAATTATCTTGAAAACATCTTCTAAACATTAAGTCACACATGTTTTCTAATAATTTGTTGCCCTTCTTAAAACTCCTTTCAACACTACTCGGTGTATCTCATTTCAGGACTGCATTGGAAATCTTTGGCCTTCCTTACCATCTCTCATAAGAAAAGGCAAACTTGAACAGTTAAACTTTGGGTTTGGTCAAAACAGCCTTTAACCCTTAAATGAGGTATATTACTTTGCTAAGGCTGCCATAACAAAGGGCCACAAAAAAGGGGGGGGCACAGACTAGGTGACAACAACAGAAATGTACTTCCTCACAATTGTGGATGCTCAAAGTCTGAGACCAAGGTGTCAGTAGGCTGGTTTCTTCTGAAGCCTCTCTCTTAGCTTGCAAGTGGGCACCATTCCCCTGTGTCATCACATGGTCTTCCCTCTGCACATGTCTGCATCCAAATTTTCTCTTCTTATAAGGATATCAGTCCTATTGGAATAGAAACCACCCTAATAATGTCATTTTAACTTAAATACCTTTCCAAGGTCTCTATGTTCAAATACAGTCACTTTTGGAGGTACTGGGGTTTAGAATCTCAACATAGGGATGGGGCTGGGGAGACACAATTCAGCTTCTACCTTCAGGATAGAGTTTATTTCCTCAGATATTTGTGGGCAGAAATGGAAGATACAGGAGCATAGATTCATTGGCTACATTTCTTCAAGAGTAAAAAAGGAAATGATCTCTGGTGGGAAGTCCCAAGAAGGGAAAAGCAGTGAGTTGATTCTTCCGTGATTTATCAAGAATAAGAATAACTCAGACATTGTTGACTTTTATTTCAGATTCCCCTTTTTTTCCATTTCCAAAGTATCAAGACTCTGAGAACAAAGGGTAAGGTTGTCAGGGACAAATGAGGGATGACCTCTTCCGGTCTGTTCCCCGTGACTGAGATGCCCATTATTAGCCCATCACTTTCCTCCAGGATTCAGGGTGAGGGTGAGGGGCTGGTCCTCCCTAAAGAAGAGAATACAGAATGAAAAGTGACTTTTGGAAGTTGCAAATCACATCAGCCTTGACTTTGATTAAACACACTGCTGACTGTTTTTAGGAGATAAACAGTGTTTAATAAGATAGCCTAAACATGCCATCACTCTTCACCCAGACATGGAGATTTTTCTGAGCAGATGGGAAAGCAGGCTATCATGAACATCACTTAGCCTCATTTGACAATAACAGGAAGACTTGGCAAGAAATGTCATGATGCCCAGAATGTGGCTCTGCAGTGGACATCTCTGAGTGCTCCTTGTGCTCTGTCTAAATGTTCAGAACACTGATTTTCCTTAGGGGAAAATCCCTGGTGTTCTTGCTCCTGAGAAATTGCCATAGATCCTGTCTTTTCAAAGTTTTTTCATAATTACTTAGATTTTTGTGAACTATTTACATCTCCCATCCAGACCTCTCTCAAATTCCACTCATATATCCAACATAGGCATTTAGATAATTAGCAGACACCCAAAACTCCAATCTAGCTCCTGATCTTCCCCCTAAACGTATTCTGGCCACAGCCTTCCCTATCTCATTGGTTAGCAATTTGATTCTTCCAGTCACTCAAGTCAATGACCTTGGAGCCATTTGTGTCTCCTGTCTTTCTCTCACCCTCCACATGCAACATATGAGGCCATCCTGAAGTATATTCAAAGCCTATTCAGAATCTAGCCCCTCACCACCTCCTGGCCACCATTATCTCTTGCAGGACTTATTGCAACTGCCTCATAATTGGCCTTCTTGCTTCTACAGCCTACTCTCCCAAAGTGTATCTTCCAAAGTGAAATTCAGAGCACATCACTCCTCTGTGCACACCTTTCAGGTTCACCATTTAACTCAGAGTGAAACCCAAAGTCCCTGCCATGGCTGGTAAGGGCCCAAATAGTTTGGGGACTCCTTTATCTCTCCAGCCTCCTCTATTGCCACCCTCCCCTCTCTCTGCTCCAGCACATGGCTCCGTTTGCTGCTCCTGGAACACACCAGGTATGTGTCTGCCTTCAAGAGCTCTGACTGGCATGGCTGATGACTCACCAACTTCAAGCGCCCCTTCTCAGTGTAGTCTGCCCTGGTCACCCTGCTAAAAGTGCAACCCCTGACACTTGCTTTGCTCTACTTTTGTTTGTTTTATTTAACATCACTTCTAATATATCCTGTAACTTATTTTTCCTCATTGTTTACTGTCTGCCCAACAGCCCTTTCCCTTCCCCAGCAAGAGACTAAGTTCTATGAGCTCAGAGATCTTTGTCTGTTTTTTTTTCTTCTCTGAAGTACCCCAACACCTAGAATAATGCCTGCCATATATTAGGTGCTCAATAGTTTTTCAGTGAATAATAATAAAGCACATACCCTTCCAATGAATCCTTTTTAATTCAATCTAGCCCAAGTCTGTTACTGTTGCTTGCAGTTCAGCTAAGAGAGTACCCTGCTCTGAGCAACCTGGTCCAAAAAGAAAACCTGTTATATATGTCCATGTCTAAGAAAAATGATCAAAAACAGAAAGAAACAGAACAAATACATACTCTCTGCTTGTTTCTATATTGAATTCAGCTCTAACCTGAACAAGTGATCCTTTCTGCCTTCCATGTTGGTAAAAATCAGTGGAAAAATCACTGGACTTGGAAGCAGAAAGCTCAGCAGGGTGCCTTGACCCTGCTGTTTATAAATGGTGTGATCTTGGACATCACCCAGCCTCCTTAGACCTTAGTTTTTTCTTCTGTAGGGCAGAGCTAATAATGTCTATGCCTCAGGGTTGTTGCAAAGATTAAATGAGATAATGCATGTAACTCACAGCACAGGTCCTGGGTCTGAGGAGGGACCCCTACTCTTTGCAGTCGAGCGTCCCAGCATTATAAGAGCATGAGCTCTGGGCCAGACCAGCCAGTTCAAATCCCACTTCCACCACTTATTGTGATGAACCCTGGACACATCACCTGGTCCTTCTGAGCCTCCATTGCTTCATCCTTCAAATGGGATAATAGAGTAACCTGCCTCAGAGGATGAGCAGAAGGGTCACTGATTCATGCCCATCAAGGATTGAGCACAATGCCCAACACATGCTCAATAAATATTTGCTGTTGCTATGGCTGGGGCTCAGGAAAGGTTCCTTTTCCCTCCTGTGATGACAGCTTCAGCACGTGAGCCAGACCATTTATTTCTTTTCTATCCTTTGATGCCAACAATGACACAAAACTTGCCCCAACAACTTGGCTCCCCTGGAATATTTTGATGGGATAACAAAAAATGTGTTTCTTATGCTTTCTAAAGCTACAGTCCTATGACTCCTGGCCCGGAACTGTCAAAATAAAATCGAAACACAGGTTTCATGCCAAGTCATCTTTGAGAGGGAGAGAGTTAGCATGCAATCCTTTCTTTCCCCCTGCACTGCCCCCCACCTCCACCCAACTCAGTTCTTTTGCCACAGCACACTGTGTCAGCCGTGCCTCAGAAGGCTGGTAAAACAATGGTTTATTTTAGCTCCCTTGTCAGAGCACAAGGTAGTGTGTGGAGAAGCCCCACGGATAGAGACACATGAGAACAGTTCAGAAATGCCTATGAGCTGCCGTTTGGCCACATCAGGGCACTAGAGACAAAGGTTATGGATGCTGTGCCCTTGTGACTGACTTGGAGTCACAGCTTATGAAAGCCTGCATGTTAATGAGGAATCAGAGCAGCTAAGGACAGACAAGGATTCCTGTCCACCTTGGAGAAGGTCTTGGAGGGTGATAAGAGTTGCCAGGGGCAGCATTTGGCTGCCAAACCATGTTGCCACATCATCATAGCTCCTTTGTCACTTCTGATTATGACATGAGTCCTGTAAAACAGACACCTTCTTGCTCCCTAAGACCCCAGAGTAAGGAATCTGTAAAACCAATTTCACCTCAAGCTCATACAAACACACCATTCCCAAGGCCTTTGCCCACCCTGTTTTGACCAGGAAGCCTGGACAATCACAGGTTAACCCTCCACATGAATAAACCGGACCCCTCTGAAAGCCACTGTGTTCTATCCATAAATTATCAGCTACACAAATGCAGACTTGTGGTTGACACAGAAACCACTCATTCAAATCTCCAGCAAGCATGTACATTTAAAAATAACTCACTGTCTTCCTGAGGTCCTCATTCTCACTTAGACAGATTTATACTGGTCAGGACTCCTTGACTGCAGATGACAGAAACCCAACTGGAATTGGGTTAATCAAGGAAGGGGACGTAGTGTCCCTGTGATGGAGAAGCTTAGTGGTAGTCAGGCATCACTGAATCAAAATGTCCAAAAACTACTGCCAGACAGGCATGGGTTTCTCTGATTTATTCCATGCTACAAAGATGGATCCCAGCAGCTCCCCTTCCCAAGCTTGCATCATGCTGGTAGAGCCACCCTGAGACAGAGGTTTTCTTCGCTAATATGTCAGCAAAAATCCCAGCAAAGAATGGCCATGGTTCTGATTGGCCCTACTTGGATGACATGCTAACCCATGAACCAAGCACTGTGGCTAGAGGCACATAATGTTCTCACACAAAGCCAAATCCCATTTTGAGAGCTACTATTAATTGTCTATGATGTGCCAGGACTTTAAGCACTTTATCTCTTTATCAGTCCAGTTTCAGATGATGAAACAGAATTAAGGAGGTTAAATAACTTACCCAATGTCATATGCTGAAAATAGAGAAACCAAAATTTAGCCCTGTTCTTCTGAACTCCTTATCAGAGCACCAGTCTCCTTGCTGCTCTAGAGCAAGTGAACGTGCTCACAGAATATGCATCCACTCCACAATTATTAGGCACATACTGTGTGCTAGACACTGAGCCACGACATCAGTTACTACTGGAAGACCGTGAGGGCACTTTACACTCCAGGCACCAACACTAGCTTCCTTGAGCCTCACATGGGCCCTTTCTGGGAAGTAAGCTGGTAGTACTAGGGTGAGACTAGGCTTATCAGGTACTCCTGGGTAGTAGGAATTCCCCAAAGAGGACTAAGTCGCAGTTTGCAACTTCTGCTCTTCCTGTTTGATTCGCCCTTGAGAGGCTCACCATCTTAGGCGAGACAGAAGTGAAAAAAGGGTCACAAACTGTTTGGCCATATTTTCCTCATCCTATGTGGTTTTTTTTTTTCTAAATTGATTTATTGCCAATATTAAAAAGACAGGATATTTTACATTCAATGCCACATTTTTAGCTTCTAAACCTATGAGATGCGGCAATAACTGGCCACATTCACACATGGTGACATTCAGTGAGAACTGGCCGCAGCACTGGTTGCTGCTTTGGGGTAGGGCATGTGCTCCCTAGTTTGCTCTGGTCCCCTCCATTCCCTGCTTCCCTCCACCCAGTCTGCTTTACTCATTTACCTGTTAAGTGAGCAGAATGAATTAAATGCCAAAGAGCACAAACAAGAGTCTGTGGGCATGCAGAGAATAAAGCAATGGGTTCTGCATAGGGAAGAAATCAAAAAGAGGTTCCAGGAAGAGGTCAAGTTCAGGCCAGGCCTTAAAGGACCAGTAGGATTTTAAACACAAAAATCCTTGCCATATGTAAGGTAGGTTGTTATTATTAGCATGGAATGATGTGATGGTGTGGGGGAGGGGCATGGAGAAAGACACAGGCAGAATGCCCAGCTGAGATTTTGGGGAGTCCTGCCTACAGAAACAGTATTTTAGGAAATCAAACTATAGCATGCAAGCAAAGTGGAGACCAGCGGGACTGAATTCTGCAGCATGTCTACCCAAGCCTCGAAGGAGCATCAGAATAGTTGCGGGAGCTCATGGGTCCAGAGATGCAGTTGAGTCCAGCTGTCCAGCCCATCCTATGGGCCAGGTTAGGGAGCCATGCTCCAAACTCAGCACCACCCCATTAATCTGTATAAATGTGACTGTATCCTCAGCAGGCTTGACAAGTGTCTTGACCCACATTCTGTTAGGATCAGGATCTCTTGCCTCTCCTTCCAACTTCTTTTCTGGCCACCCTGGATGCTTCTAAACCCCTAAGGTTCAGACACCTCAGCCCCACCACAGTGTCTCTCAGAAGAGAGAGAAGTACCCTAGCTGAATGTGGATTCCCAGGGTTTTGCATGGCCAGGGCCCTGCGAGGTGGATGAAGGCAGGGAAACAGGTGACCCTGTGCCCAGAACAGCTGGGTGATTTCTTCCAGTGCCCTTAGAGGGTTGGTAGGATTATCCCAAGTTTACAAAAGAGGATACTAGAGCTTGGAATGGTTCATGACCGTGACCCTGGGCACAGCCTCTCAGCTTCCATTTCATCCTCCAGATAATGAGGATAATTTACAAACCTTCCAGGTGGTTTTTGTGTGTGTGTGAAATTTAGAAATAGCATGTAAAGTTCTATCTTGATGCATTCATTTGTTTCAAATAATTAGGAAATGTCTTATACCCCAGGCATAGTGCTGGGCACAGAGTTACAACACTCAACAAGATAGACACAGTTCCTGCCTGTAGGGAGTTACAGTCAGTGTGTGTGTGTGTGTGTGTGTGTGTGTGTGTGTGTGTGCTGGGGTGAGGAGAGTGAAGAAAATGAGTGACAACCTCTAATACAGTACTTAAATGACCATTGAGGAGTATTCAGGGATGATAATCCTGAATTTGGGAGTTCAGGAAGAATGTGCCATTTCAACACGGGGTTTACAAAACATTGAAAATCAATATGACTGGAGCAAAATTGTGCCTGGGAGAGAGGTAAGATGGGAGAATGGGAAGAAGCATGGGCCTGGGGGAGGTCAGGTGAGGCAGGACTTTGTAGATTGTGTTCAGGAGTTGTACTTTATCCTAGGAGAACTAGGCTGTTGTTTTAAGTGTGCTGGGGAAGGGAATGAGGAGAAATGGGTGTTCCATGTAATAATTGTCCAACTGGTCCTTTGCACCACTGTGGTTCATTTCAATTTCACAGGCAAAACAATCCCATTAAAACGTCAGTAGGATCATGTCATGCTTCTGCTCAGTACTGTCCAAAAGCTCCCCATTTTCCCCTGTGTAAAAGCCGAAGTCCTCACAAGGCCCCCTGTGGCCTGGCCTGGTACCTCCCCACTCACTTCAGAAGACCTTCCCTGTAGCACTTTGCCTCTGGAGGCTGACTACACCTGGGATGCCCTCTCCACTTCCCCTCATGACCCTTACTTTCTCTGCACAAATCTCACCTTCCAGGTGAAGCTCACCATGAACGCCTATTTAGTACTGCAATCTGCTCCCAGGGTACCTCTAATGCCCCTCTTTATACCTTGCTTTGCTTTCTCTATAGCACTTCCCTCCTAATTGTCTATGCCTTCGAGCGAAAGACCAGAAGGCTGAAGTGGGACATGCTCAGCTTGTCACTGCTGCAATGACAGACATGATATACCAGGGGAGCCATGGGAATCTCCTTTGGTGCAGAGCAATAAATCCAACGTGCCCAACTACACCTGTGTTCCCAGTGCCCTCTGCCTGTGGGACGCTGACAATATTACAGGAATTACTGGTTTGTTGTGTTTATTTTGTCTCTTCTAGTTTCACAAAGGTAAGGCTGTTCTGACTGTTCTGTTAACTGATATATCCAAGGGCCTAGAACAATGTCTAATACACAGTAGAAGCCAAATTTGTATTTGTTGAAGGAATTAACTAAGTAATCCAAGAACTGACATGAGTTGGTGATTGGTTGGGAAAGGAGGCAAAGAGTGGAGTTACAGATGGCACCAGACTACTGGCTATGGTAATGGGTTGGCAGGGGGGTGGGGGTAGGGGAGAGTGTCACTTGCTAAGATGGAGAAGACTGTAAGATGGGCAGGTTTTGTGGGTGGGTGTGGAGGCGGGGAGAAACTGACAAGCTTGAGCTATTTTCAGTCACGGAATCGTTAGCTCATCTTCCTGTGTCAGCCTCACCCACCTGCTTGCTGGGCTGCAATCGCACCCTTGTTCCTCCCAGGCATGCCTCAGTCCCCAGTGAGCTTCCCCAGCAGCACACATAATAACACAGTTGTAACATATGCCAGGCACCACTCTAAATGCTGGACACAGGGTATTTCATCTAGTTAACATACTTATGATTTTTAAAGATGAGGAAACCAAGGCACAAGGAGGATAAGGAAACTGTGAGTGGCCAAGTTAGGATTTGAACATGGATGCAGCAACTTGAGGCTAAAACACTGTGGGACATCCAGCAGCCATGAATTCAGATGCCTGGAAACAAGGCAGGATTGAGGAGATGACATGGCACCAAGGCAAACTTGTTTTTGGGGTGCAGCAAAGGAGGCTATTCTTTGTCTGTTAGGAGGGGGCAGTTTGCAACAAACACTACTCTGTGTCCCACAGGGAACCCCAAAGGCTGCCCAAAGCCCTCACAGCTGCTGGGTCTCATTCAGGCCTATCCCGCCCCACTGAATGAGTGAGCCCTGCTGGTTATGTAATAGGAAGGGACCAGTGCCTCTGACCCCATGCACCAACTGGGAAATTCATAAAAATTTAAAAATGAACCAAGCCCAGTCCTCTCCCCACCAGAGGAGAGCAGCTGAGATCTGAAAAACAAGGCTATTAACTCCATCAGGCACCCGAGTTGCCATGGATACCACCAACCCAGAATGACGCTTCTGCCCCTTGGTCCTGAAACTGCTTTGCGCTTCAGCCCTGACTCATGCTGGCAGAGAGGATTTTTCTCCCTTCCTCCCCAAAACTGGTCCCAAAAGTGCAAAAAGGAATTAAAGACTCAGAGCTAGAAGAGCTCGTTCTATTCCATGTGATCTTTTATATCACTGACTTCTTTCAAAGTCTGTTGTGCATGATGCTAGTTGCATTCACATTAACCCAAACTTGTGTGTGTGTGTACAACTCTGCTCTTACAAAGTATGCATCTATTTCTACTAGAGTTGAAGATTAAATGCCTTGGAGGTCTGAAGAGAGGGAACGAAGAAGCAAATTAACTAGTTCAAATGTCAGTGTGTTTGCCTATTACAAAGATGGTCATTGGTGATCCTGAGGCTAAATTAAAATCACAGATATCGACACAGGAAAATGAAGCCAAACTTTGTCCTGGTGATGAAGACTCTAATTTCCTCCAATGCAGAGACAGTGATTCATCTTTGTGCCCCCCAGGACCTCACACAAAACTATGCCTATCACTGACATTCTCAATAAATATTTATCAGACAAGCATATTTGTTTTTTGTTTTTGTTTTTTCCTTAATTTGAGAGATAGAGAGAAAAACAACATGTGCAGGCATCAGTGGGGGAGGGGCAGAAAGAGAGAGGGAGAGAATCTTAAGCAGGCTCCACACTCAGTGCAGAGTGACGTGGAGCTCAATCCCACATCCCTGAGATCATGACCTGAGCCAAAATCAAGAGTCCTCCAACTCAACCGACTGAGCCACCCAGGTGCCCCCAGCTAAGCATATTTGAATGCTCTGTTAACTTATCAAAAATACCTCATTTCAGTTGAACTTCACAACTACATGAACTCAACATGAAGTACTAGTGTCCGACCCCAGCCAAAATCAGTAATATAAATGATAATCATCTAAAAGTGTCAGAGTGGAACTTTACATGAAATGTGCCAGTCCTAAGTGGCTTGATGGATGCACAGAGGAATGATAGATTGAGAGACATCCGAACAAGCAAATATAGCAGAATATCAATGATAAAATGCCCGGATTGGACAAATCTCAAAGGTCCTTTCCTTCCCCTAAATTCTGGTTTTATATTGATTTCCTCAGCACCCATCAGATATTTACTATAAAATGAAGATAAGTTGACATTGGTCAGATAAGATCCATTTAAGATTGAGCTTTGCAGCTAATCAGAAAAAAGCCGAAGTGTATCAATCAGAGGCTAGCTTATGCTGTGCTAGTGAATAGCACTAAAATCTCAGGGCTTAAAACTACAAAGGTTTATCTCCCGCTCAGGCTCTGTGTTCCCTCCAGGTGAGCTGGGGGCTTTGCTTAGGCATCACCATCGACATTGTCATCTTTGTTGTTCTCACTCAGGGGTCAGTTGACAGAGAACTTCTGTACTGGCCTGAGGGAAAGAAGGAAGTCCAGCAAAGCACAGATGCCTCTTAGGCTCCTTCACATTTCATCAGCTAAAGCAAGTCGTGTGGGCTTATGTGACCCAGGAGGGGTGCACGTCTGCTGCACATTCCCACAGTCCTTTTGGCAGAGTAATGAACATGTTTTTTGCCCTTTCTCTCCTTATAGATTGTAAGCTCCTTGAAGTCAGTCTCCATTTTTCCTCCTAATTATGCAAACTGTGTCTAAAGAATTCCCACCTCTTCGGACATCCACTAATTGGCCATCGACAGAGACTGAATTTGTAATAGCTTTACTCTCTAAGGAAAGAGGCTCTTCTTTCTGCGAGATACCCTTATTTTGCCAGCTCCAGGATGAAATCTTGTGGACAGTGTTCCAGGTGGGTCTTAGAACCTGTGGAACAAAGGCCTGGTCTGGCTTTCTTCACCTGGTTAAGATTAGAGGCAGCAGTGGGACTGTCTCTCCTGGAAGCTCTCAACCTGACACTCTGCTATTGTGCCATTGCAGCAGGGAGCCAGGAAAGAGGGAACCATTTAAGGACCCCAGTGGCTCATGTGGAATTTCCACAAGACAAAGGTGATAATAAAAACTCAATGGAGTGGGACAACTGCAAGGGAGAATAGGATTAGCAGTCTGAGTGGTGGTGGTGGGGGGGCAGAATAGGGATTAAAAGAAACCCTGAGGTTTGTTTCCAAGGCCAAGATGTCATCTCCCAACTTGTGCGGCCCTCTCGCCCCCAGTGACCTTTCTCTGGGCAGATGTCTTTGAGTCTATCTCATTGCAGTGCTGTCCAAGGCCAGGCCCCTCCCCAGAGGCCACTGAGCCAGATGATTCATGCTGTACAACCCGGTACATTCTGACACAGGCTTCTGTGAAAGCCAGCTTGGCTCTAAAGCAGCAAAGTACAAAGCCTTTACAGCAAAAAGCCAAACAGGTACATAAATGAATCAATACTCAACCACTCAGCACATTCACACATATTTACTACAGAAACACACTGGCCAAGGCCCAGTACCTAGGCCCCTAACTGTGCTAGTCAATATCACTCGTCAATTAAGAACTAAAGGAGTTTTATCCTTCCCCCCCAACACCCCAGACTCCTGGCTCATAAAATGGATTTCAAGTCAGTGTAAATAGCTTGCTTGCCCAGCAGCTGTGTTCCTGAAAAGTTTCTTGTAAATCAAATCCTCTTTTAAAATGCATGGAACTTTCTGTTTAAAAGGAACCCTGTGATTAATCCTTTTGTAAGGCAAAGAATCTTTCTGTAATATAAAAACACCACTACCACCTGCCCCCATCTCACTCTTCCTCTCCCTGCCACTCCGCCCCTCCTGGTGGTCACCTGCCCCTACCCACTCTATTCTGTAAGGTCAGCTCTAGGCATAAAGAACATTTTTAAAAGAGGGCTTATGTCTTTGTGACTTGGAAGCAAACCAAAGAACCATCTTTTTAACATGTATCTTACAAACATCCTGATAGAGAAGCCTGCAGAATATATATCACTTGTTTGCAGATACCACAATGTACAATCACCAGAAATGCTAATGAGCTCGGCTATGAAAGGAAAGAGCTGATGTTCTCTGCAAGAATGCCTCATCATTCCTCACTCAGGATAAAACCGAAGACAGCATCTAGGAGGACAGGTGGAGACATGGTGAAGTCGCCTTCATTTCCCCTCCCCCGCTCACCCCATACCTGCTCTTGAAGACTGAAAAACAGAATAAATCATGCAAAATATTGTGATCCAAATGTCGTTGGGGACATCAGTCTATAATTTTGCCCAAGGCTGGGGCCAAAGGGTTTGGCCCAGGGTTTCTCAATCTTTAGCTATTTGGGATTTTTACCATGGCCGTGTACCACCAGTAGCACGATTTACTAGATAATTTTAGTTAAATTGACTCACTGCTTTTTACTTGGCCCCATGAGAAGCAATGAGATTCACGAATGCACAGGTTTAATATGTAGGTATATTTTTTGGACACATTAAAATACATGTATAACTATTAAAAAAAAGTGTTCATCCTAGGTGCCACCTAAAAGTCACCCTGTGGGTCACTATTGATAAACACACCACACTTAGCCACTTTGCCAAGACTGGACTAAGTCTGGTTGAGTCATGAGAGTCTCAATTCCCTTACCTCTGTTTACATGCCTACGCCTACATGTGTTCAACAGGCATTACTGAGTATCTACTATACGTGGGCTCTGTGCTAGGTGTAGGTGACAAGAGGAAGAGCCTTGTGCCTTTGGGAGCTTATAAGTAGTGGAGGGAACAGGCTGAAAAAAGAGAGTCAAAACACAGTGTGTTATACAAAGAACAGACAAGGCGAAATGAACTCCCTGAGGATCAGGAGCCTTGAAGACAATATTTTGGGTGGGCATTGAAGAATGAATGAGACTCCCTCTGATGGGAGGAGTGAAGTAAAGGTATTCCAGGAGACAGAACAGACATGTGCAAAGGCCGAGGGGCATGTGACCGACAGTATATGGTTAGAAGGGATGAGTGTTCTGGGAGCAGGAGAGGGGGCAGGTTCTAAGATAAAATCATAGAGGTCTTTCATATAGGACATTAGGTGATAATGTCCTCAAGGTTCACCACGTGGTAGCTTGTACCAGGATTTCCTCTCTTTTTAAGGCTGCATAGTATTTCCTTGTGGGTTGTTATGGACTGAATTGTGTCTCCCCAAAATTCTTATGTTGAAGCTCTAACTTCCATGTGACTACATTTGGATATTGGGCCTTAAAAGAGGTAGTTAGGGTTAAATGAGATCATGAGGGTGGAGTTCTGATTCACCCTTAGGTAAAGGGAAGAGACACCAGGGAGGCATGGGCACAGGGAAAAGGCATTGTGAGGACACAGCAAGCTGGCAGCCTTCTGCAAACCAGAGAAGCCTCAGTAGAAACCAACCTTGCTTGCACCTTCTTCTTAGACTTCCAGCCTCCAGAACTGTGAGACAATAAATTTCTGGGGCACCTGGGGTGGCTCAGTCGGTTGAGCATTCGACTTCGGCTCAGGTCATAATCTCATGGTTGGCGAGTTTGAGCCTCGCATCGGGCTCTTTGCTGTCAGCACAGAGTATGCTTCAGATCCTCTGTCTCCCTCTCTCTCTCTCTCAAAAGTAAATACTAAAAGAATCTTCAAAAAAAAGAAAATAAATTTCTGTTGTTTAAGCCACTCTGTGGTATTTTGTTATGGCAGCCCTAGAAAATTAATACATATGTATATACTACATTTTGTTTATTCAATCATTTGTCAGTGGACATTTGGGCTGTTTTCATCTCATGGCTATAGGAAATAATGTTGCTATGAACATAGGGGTACAAGTATCTCTTCAAGACCCTGCTTTCAATGCTATTGGATTTGTAGCTAAAAGTGGAATTATTGGATCGTGTGATCACTCTTTTTAATTTTTTGAGAAAACTCCATACTGTTTTCCAAAGTGGCTGCACCAAGAGTTCTAATTTCTCCACATCCTCACCAATATTTGTTATTTTGTGTTTTGTTTTGTTTTGTTCTTCTAATGTAGCCATACTAATGAGGGTGAGGAGATCACTCATTGTACTTTTGATTTGCATTTCCTAGTGATTAGTGATATTAAAAATCAGGGAACACCTGGGTGGCTCAGTCGCTTAAGTGGTGACTCTTAATCGGTTCTTGATCTCAGCTCAAGAACTGTGATCTCACGGTTTGTGGGATCGAGCCCTGCATCAGGCTCCATGCTGACAGCAAGTAGCCTGCTTGGGATTCTCTCTCTCTCTCTCTCTCTCTCTCTCTCTCAATCTCTCTCTCTCTCTCATTCTGCTCCTCCCCTGGTCACATGCTTTCTCTCAAAATAAATAAATATTTAAAAAAAATTCATGTTTTCATGTTAGACCATTTGTATATCAACTTTGGAGAAATGTCTACTCAAATCCTTTGCCAATTTTTAATCATGTTACTTGTTTTATGTTGTTGTTAAGTTGTAGCAATTCTTTATATATTCTGGATATTAGCCTCTTACCAGATACATGATTTGTAAATATTTTCTTCCATTCTGTATGTTGTCATTTCTGTTGATTGAGTCTTTTGATAAAGATAAGTTTGATGTAGTTCCATTTGTCCATTTTCGCTTTTGTTGCCTATGCTTTTGGTGTCATATCAAAAAAACCATTGCCAAATCCAATGTTATGAAAAATTTCCCCTGTGTTTTCTTCTGGGAATGTTATAGTTTTGGATCTATATTTAGGTCTTTAATCCATTTGAATTATTTTATTTTAATATGGTGTAAGGTAAGAATCCAATTTCATTCCATTGTATGTGCATATCAGGTTTTTCTAAAACTATTTTTCCTTTCCCTATTAAGTGGTCTTGGCACTCTTGTCAAAAAATCATTTGACTGTATGCACAGAGGTGTACTTCTGGGCTCTATTCTATTCAGTCATTCTATATGTCTGTCTTTCAGCTTTGTAGTATGTTTAGAAATCAGGAACCATGAGGCCTCCAACTTTATTCTTCTTTTTCAAGATTGTCTTGGCTTTTTGGGGTCCCTGGACATTCCACATGAATTTTAGCATGGATTTTTCTATTTCCATAAAAAGTGCCATTGAGATTTTGAGAGGGACTGCACTGAATCTACAGATTGCTTTGGGAAGTATTGACATCTTAAAAAATATGGAGTCTCTCAGTCCATAAGCAAAAGATATCTTTCCATTAATTTCTGTTTTCTTGCATCACTTTCAGTAATGTTTTATAGTTTTTAGTGTATACATCTTTTATCTCCTTGGTTAGCTTTGAGTGTTTTATTCCTTTTCCATGCTGTTGTAAATGGAACTGATTTCTTATTTTCCTTTTCTGATTGTTCATTGTTGATGTGTAGAAACATAGTTGACTTTTATGGGTTGATTTTGTATCCTATTATTTTGTTTAATTTATTATTAGTTCTAATACATGTTTTTGTAGAATCTTGAAGGTTTTCTACATATAATATCATGTCATCTTCAGAGATAATTTTATGTCTTCCTTTCCAATTTGGATGACTTTATTTATTTTTCATGGAGAATTGCTCTGGCTAGTAATTCTAGTACTTTGTTGAATGAAAGTGATGAGAGTAGGCATTCTTATCTTATTCCTGATCTTAGAGGAAAAGCTTTGGGTCATTCACCATTGAGTATGATGTTAGTTGACATCTTTTCATACATATCCTTTATTATGTTGAAGTTATTTCACTTTATTCCTAATTTGTTGAGTGTTTTTATCATGAAGGGGTGTAGAATTTTATCACTGATTTTTTTGGATCAATTGAAATGGTCATGTGGGGTTTTCCCCTTCATTCTGGTAATGTGGTATATTAAATTGATTGTTTTTTTTTTTTTGTTCAACCATCCTTGAATTTCAGGAATAAATCCAACTTGGTCACAGTGTATAATCATTTTAATATGGTGTTGATTTAAGCTTGCTAGTATTCTATTGGGGATTTTTGCAGCAGTAGTCATCAAAGACATTTTTATAAGCTTTTTGGATGTTTGGGGAAGTTTTATTTTTGTTTTTGCTTTTTGTTTGTTTTGTCTTATAGTATCTTTCTCTGGCCTTGATATCAGGGTAATCCTAGCCCCATGTGATGAATTTGGAAACTGCCCTCTTCTTCAGTTTTGTTTTGTTTTGTTTTGTTTTGTTTTTGCAAGAGTTTGAGGAGAACTGGTATTAATTCTTCTTGAAATACTTGACAGAATTCTCCAGTGATGTCATGATTCTGGGTTTCTTTGTTGGGAGGTTTTTGATTACTGCTTCAGTCTCACTAGTTTTAGGTCTATGTTGATTTTCTATTTCTACCTGATTCAATCTTGGTAGGTTATGTTTTTCTAGAAATTTATTCATTTCATTTAGATTATATAATTTGTTGCATTTAATTTTTCATGTTACTCTCATAATTATTTTTGTTTCTGTGGCATTGCTTGTAATGTCCTCTCATTAATTTTGATTTTATTCATTTGAGTCTTCTCTCTCTTGTATTAAACTAGCTAAAGATTTGTCATTTTTGTTGATATTTTAAAAAAACTCTAAGGGCACCTAGGTGGCTCAGTAAGTTGAGCACCTGACTTTGGCTCCAGTTATGATCTCACAGTTTGTGGGTTCGAGTCCCGCATTGGGCTCTGTGCTGACAGCTCGGAGCCAGGAGCCTGCTTCGAATTCTGTATCTCCCTCTCTCTCTGTCCCTCCCCTGCTCGCTCTCTGTCTCTCTGTCAGAATAAATAAACATTAAAGAATTAAAAAGAAAACCTCTTAGCTTCATTGATTTTTTTTTTCCTATTCTCTATTTATCCTTGCTCTAATCTTTCATATTTTCTCTCTTCCACTAGATCTGGGTTTAGTTTGTTCTTCTTTTTCTAATTCTTTGAGGTGTAAGGTTAGGCTGTTGATTTGAGAGCCATTTCTCTTTTTTAATGTAAGCATTTATAGCTACAAACTTCCCTTTCAACTTTGATTTCACTGAATCCATAAATCTATGTTGTGCTTTCATTTTCATTTGTCCTGAGATTTTATAATTTCCCCTGTCATTTCTTCTTTAACCCATTGGTTGTTTTAAAAGTGTGGTGTTTATTTTCCACATATTTGTGAATTTTCCAGCTTTCCTTCTGCTACTGATTTCTAATTTCACTCCACTGTGGTTGGAAAAGATACTCCACATGGTTTCAGTTGTTTTAAAAATTTTAAGATACTGCAACGTCAATTAAAATTTTAGGAGTTGTTTTGTGGCTTAACAGGTGCTTGATCTGGAGAATGTTCCATACACACTTGAGAAGAATGTGTATTTTGCTGATTTGGGGTAGAATGTTCTGTATGTCCCTTAGGTCTCATTGGCTCATAATGTTATTCAAGTCCTCTGTTTCCTAACTGATCTTCTATCAGGTTATTCTATCTGTTATTGAAAGTTTTCTATTATTACTCTAGCACTGTGTATTTCTCACTTCAGTTGTGCCAAGTTTGCTTCATATCTGTAGGACCTCTGATATTCGGTGCATATAGATTTATAATTTTTATATCTTCCTGGCAAATTGACCATTTTTGTTATTATATAATGCCCAACTTGTCTCTTATAACAATTTTTTTTAATTTTTTTAACGTTTATTTATCTTTTTTTTAATATATGAAATTTATTGTCAAATTGATTTCCATACAACACCCAGTGCTCATCCCAAAGGATGCCCTCTTCAATACCCATCACCTACCCTCCCCTCCCTCCCACCCCCCCATCAACCCTCAGTTTGTTCTCAGTTTTTAAGAGTCTCTTATGCTTTGTCTCTCTCCCACTCTAACCTTTTATGACAATTTTTTACTTAAATTCTGATATTAGGATAGATGCTCCTGCTCTCTTTTGGTTAATATTTGCAGGGAATATTTTTCTATCTTTTCACTTTCTGCTTATGTGTGTCTTTAGATCTAAAGTGAATCTCATATAAATGGCATTTAGTTGGAACTTGTTTAACTATCAGTTCTGCCTGTCATGTCTTTTGATTAGGAAGTTTAATCCATATATGTTTAAGGTAATCGCTGATAAGGAAGGACTTCTATTGCCATTTTAATTGTTTTCTGTGTATCTTCCAGCTTTCATGTCCCTTCTTTCCTTTCTTACTTCCTTCCTTTGTATTTCATTGATCTTTTTGTGGTGACTCCCTTCTCATTTCCTTTTGTGTATATTTCATAGAAATTTTCTTTGTGGTTACTATTGTAATTACATAAAACATCTTAAAATTATAGCAATCTATTTTAAGCTAACAACAACTTAACTTTAATGACACACAAAGACTGCTCTTCTACAGCTCTACCCTCACCCCATTTCAAGTTACTGATGTCACAAATTACATCTTTATCTATTGTGTGCCCATTAATATAAATTTATAATTGTTTTTATGCTTTTTAAAACTTATATATAATAATTAGAAGCAGATTTATGCACCCAATTCAAATGCTACAGGCTGTCTATTTTTTCGAATATTTACCTTTACCAGGGAACTTTACAGTCTCATGTAGCTTCATGTTAATGTCTAGCATCTTTTCATTTCAGCTTGAAGGATTTCTTGTAGCATTTATTGTGGGACAGGCCTAGTGGCAATGAACTTCCTCACCTTTTGCTCATCTGGAAAAGTCTTAATTTCTCTTTCATTTTTGAAGGACAGTTTCTGGATATAGTATTCTTGGTTGACATATTTTTTTTCTTTCCTTCAGTACTCTGAATATATCATCCTACTGCCTTCTGGCTTATAAAATTTCTGCTGAGAAATCCACTAATAATCTTGTGGAGACTCTCTTGTATATGATAATTCACTTTTCTCCTGCCAATCTCGATTGTCTCTCTTTTTTTTTTTTTTTAATTTTTTTTTTTCAACGTTTATTTATTTTTGGGACAGAGAGAGACAGAGCATGAACGGGGGAGGGGCAGAGAGAGAGGGAGACACAGAATCGGAAACAGGCTCCAGGCTCTGAGCCATCAGCCCAGAGCCTGATGCGGGGTCGAGCTCACGGCCCGGGAGATCGTGACCTGGTTGAAGTCCGACGCTTAACCGACTGCGCCACCCAGGCGCCCCTCGATTGTCTCTTTGTTGTTGAAATTGACAGTTTGATTGTAATGTGTCTTGGTGTGGGAAATTTTGGGTTTATCCTACTTGAAATTATTTCACGTCTTGAATTTATGTCCATTTATTTTCTTCAAATTTGAAGAGCTTTCAGACATTATATCTTCAAGTAAATTTTCTAGCCCTTTCTCTCTTCTCCTTCTGGGATCCCCATATTTATCTGTTTGATAGTGTTCCCTAAGTCCTTTAGACTCTCTCACTTTTTCCTGATTCTTTTCTTTTTTTGCGTCTCTGACTTGATAATTTCAAGTGACTTGTCTTCAAGTTTATTGATTTTTAATTTTGCCTGATCAAGTTTACTATTGAGCCCCTCTAGTAATTTTTTTAATTCAATTACTGTACCTTTGGGCTCCAGAAATTCTATTTGGTTCTCTTTTACAGTTTCTTTTTGTTAATATTCTCATTCTGCTCATGCACCTTTGTTCAGATTCATTTAGTTACCCATGTGTGTTCTCTTTTATCTCATGCAGCATTTTCAAGACAGTTGTTTTAAATTCTTTGTCAAGCAATTCAGAGATCTGTGTATCTCTAGGGCCAGTATCTGGTGATTTGTTTTATTCTTTTCATTTGTCTGAGTATCCCCAATTCTGTTTCCGTGTATCCCTTGTGATTTTTTGTTGAGATTTGAGCATTTGACTAAACAGCCTCTTTATAGACTGATTTTGTACAAGGGAAGACCTTTACTAATCAGCCTACCTTGAGATCCTGGGAGCTCTCAAAACTTTTTGTGGTATTCATAGTCTCTGTGCTTGTGTGTGTGCCTTTGTTTCTGTACATATGACTGCTTTTAACTATCTTAATTTCTCTAAGAGTTTCACTCTGGCTTCTCAGGAGTTTTTGTTTCTGCTTCTATTGTATTCCTTTGCCTGTAATCTCTTGTTCCCCTGATGTCTGCCTGTGGAACTTGAGACTCCCTCCTGCTCTAACATGCTGCAGTGCTTGCCTTTGTTTCTCAGCATGATCTCCAACCTGGTATCTAAACAATGCTGCTATTGCCATCAGTGCTCCAAAGTATACAATAGAAATCAGTTCCTCAGGCAACCACCAGCCATGCCAGAATATTGGACACAAATTCAACTCTTTCATTTCTGTTCCCAGGGAGGAGGTAAGACTTCAGAGGTTTCTTCCCAATTGGGATGCACTGCATTGGGTGGGGCAAGGGCTAGAGTACTCAAAGTGGCACAAACTTTCCTCATATTTTCAGTCATTTTTTTCTTGGCTACATGTTCTCCTGGGTTCTTCAGCTTCAAAGCTGATTTCTAGAATATCCATAATAGTATTTTGTCCAATATATTGCTATTTATATAGTGTCTCAGGAGGGGTGGGAAATGATGGCCTGAAGCTTCTTACGCCACCATCTTGCTCACATGACCCTCATCTATTGTTTTTTACACAAAGGTGAAAAGGCAATTCAATGGAGAAATCATAGTTTTTTCATTAAATTGTCTGTACTAATTGGGTATACATATGCAACAAAATGAATCTTTACCCATCCTTCATACCATGTACACAAATGTACAAATTGAATTATAAGCAAAATCATAAAACATACAACGATAAAATTTCTAGAAGAAAGGAGGAAAATCTCTGTGACCATGGGTTAGACAAAGGTTTTTTGGTATGATACAAAAACGTGATCCATAAAGAAAAATCTGATAAATTGGACTTCATCAAAATTTAAAACTTCTACTCTTCAAAAGAAAAGACATTTAATATAGTAGATTTTATGTAAATTAGAATGAATAGATGATATTGGTGTGAACTTAAGGTTTTTAAATGTATATAAATTAATATGGAAATAAATATAGATGCAAACGTGTAAATATAAATTCCCTAACTCATCACTGTGAAGACCTAGGATAGTGACACCCTAGTATCAACAGTCACACCGGATCTTGGTTTCTAAATACCATTCTTCTATAAAAGGACCAGGGGTCCTTGAAGAAATGATTTATTTTAGGGCAGGATGAGGACAAGTACAAAATAAATCTAGGTGTTCAAATATTGATGGGGTCATGCCAAAGGGTCACAGAAGACATCTCAAAGGGGCTTCCACTCTTCAAATCTAAGATAATTAGTGCATCAAAATGAGCAATAGTAACAGGTTATAACTAATTTGCTAAATAAGAGATCAATTAACCCATATCAATGGACACAATAAATGAAAGTTTGAGGAGAAATAAAATATCAACCTAGTCTCAAAGTATCCACCAACCAAGAAAAATTTGTAAGTTACACAGGGAAAAAGAATAACTTTATAAATCCTAATAGGCAGCCCTTTATTAAATGATCAAAGCTGACATCACCAGTAATGAGACAAGTCATCATGTGCCACCTTAAGGTACAATAAGACACACATTATATCCCTTCTGTCATACATAACCTGTCTAATCATGAGGAAATCAAAGATACATAACCTATCTAATCATGAGGAAACATCAAACAAACCCAGATCAAGGGACGTTTTACAAAATAAGGGGTCTATAATCTTCAAAAGTGTCCAAATCTTAAAAATCAAGAAAGGACAGGCACTATTACAGTGTGAAGAAGACTAAATAGACATAACAACTAAATACATCATGCAATCCTGAGCTTCATCCTTTCACTAAAAAGGATGCTGAAACAAACTGGGAAAACTTGAAGTCTGAGGATTAAATTATAGTGATGTACCAATTTTAATTTCCTAAATTTGATGGTTGTATTATAGTTTTTGCAGTAACCAAAATATTAAACGGTAATGGAGCATCATATTAGCGACGTATTCTCAAATAATTTATATTGTTTTTACAACTTTATGAAAGTTTGAGGTTGTTTCAAAAAATGAAGGTTGACTGAATGATTGTTAACAGTTGTTCAGTTAAGGCTCAATGAAAATATAAGCATTGAGTTATCAGAGCCTTTACCAGAAAGAGGACAGTTTGGGGAAGGTGAAAACTGGCAAGACTCAGAAACTGTTGAGATAAAGGGGTAGCAATAGAGGTTGAGACTAAGATGACTGTCAGTTTTCGGGCCTGGAAGATTGAGAAGATATTGGTGCCCTGTTAGAAAAGAGAAAAGTGGAAATGCTTAAGTCAGACAGAAGATTAGGGTTGAGTGAGGACAAGAATGAGTTTGCTTTTTGGATATTTTGGATATGTTGAGTTGAAAGAGTAGTTCACAGCCTGTTCAGACTCCAGGTTCCTCTGAGGATTTGGATAAGAACAGATGCTAAACACAATATGTGCGTATTGGAGGGGGTTAGATCAATGCTGGGCTTGGCTTGTTCTGGGTCCACCTCCAATAACTGTCTGAATGTGCTGCATTCCCACTTGAGTTATCCTCTTTCCCAGCACCCTGATTGTCCACACCTGTGGGGAATGAGCCTAAATATATAACTGATTATTCTTGGAAGGTTGCCAAGAGTAAAAGCTAAAGCCAGAAACTCCCCAAGCTGTCTCCAGAGCATAATGTATTTTCAGCTCACACAAATCCCCTGTTGCCAAATGATCCATCAATGGCCTGGATAGTTAAAGAGATGGAATGCATTTTGGTTACACAAATGTGTCCTTTGATAACCTTGCTGTTTAGTTTCCTGTATAAAGGCAACTTGTGGCCCCAATCTTGGCATTTGAGAGTCTCTCTACAATTTTGTAGCCCCATTTCCTTTCCTTTTCTAAGTCCCTATTGCAACCAGCCTGTCTCCTTTTCATTGTCAAACTTGTCTTGCATTTTCCCACTTTTGAGAGTTTACTCATCTTGTGGGTTGAAATTCAACTCATCATGTCCATTGAAAATATTGTGCTAGGCACTCCAGAGGCACTGAGTCAATGAAACCATGACCTGTGTCCTCAAGGAATTTGTAGTTACAATAGAAATAGAAGATACTATATGAGGGAGAGGAAAATATTCATGAAGGCAGATATGCCAGAGGACAGAAATATGGAATCAAGGATGGACAGATGCTTACTTTTACAATTTTATATGAAGACATCAAACCAACCTGTTCTGAAATCTCCCATTTACAACTGGCTGTTCCCACCGCTTGGAGAGTACGCATCATGTGCACCATCCTCACCACCCCTCATTCTTCATGCCTCAACTAAAAATAAATACTTTCCTCAGAGTAGCCATTCCTGGTCCACTCCTACCACCAACTACACTATGATACACAAGATCTACATTCACGCTTCCTTTCTTTCTCATCAGGGAAAATGGCCAGGTGCATTATAAAGAATTGGAAGCAAGGGATTAAAAAAGTCTCAGAATCTCAGAGCCAGAATGGAGCTTAATCTTCCCAGCCCCTTGTGTGCAGATGAAGAAACTGAGGTTCAGATTGGGAAAGTAACTTACCATATTTGGCTTACCACATGGCAGTTCAAATGCTTTTGGTTGCAAGAAATATAAATCTCAACCCAAATTGGCTTACACAAAAAGAGAACCTATTGAATCATGTAGCCGAACCATCCAGGGGTATGTCTATCTTTAGATAAGACTTTATCTGGGACCCCAATGATGAGATTGATATCGGGATTAGTGTCTCTCTCTCTCTCTCTCTCTCTCTCACACACACACACACACACACACACACACACATTCTCTCTCTCTCTCCCTCTCTCATTCTCCGGCTCTCCTATTGTGGTACCAAAATGGACCCTAAGACACCCCAGAACTACAACTACATATTTCCCCACTGGATTCCATTTCCCCAATAATTCAACCAATGCTCCAGAAGTTGGTTTTATTGGCCACAACTTGGCCATCACCTGGCTTGGCATGTAGTATACCTCTGAAACCATCACTGTGGCCACTGCAATGGGATATGCGGACTTGTTTGAGGAAAACAGGGCCTAGCCCAAGAGCTGGAGGTAGAATCAGTTCACCCAAACCTCATGGCTGAGAAATGTTGGATGCTATTGTGAAGAGGAGAGAAAATCGATACAATCACAGTTGTCCATGACAGAAAGTTACTGGCAGAGTCAGGCCTATGAGCCTGATTCCCCAGATCTGTTTAATGATGTCATGACATTCTGGAAAAGCCAGCTAAGTTTCTGTGGCACCAAGACATCGCTACATAGCCAATGGAGCTTTGCATTCAAACAATTCTATACTGACTCTGGAGTAGCAATGCTGAATTCACCATTCTTCAGGCAAAGAGAGTAACCCCAGGACCTGAGTCCAGACAGAGATGAGGTACAAGAAGAAAAGAAGTGATTAAAATAAGCTACAGACCTAAATCAGGAATGAAAAGTAGAGAACCTGGTAATAATTGTCCCACATGTGCTGCCAATGGAATTGAATCAGCATAATTGATTTGATCTACACAAAGTGAGACAGGTCTTCTGGAAAACTGCCCATGAGTAGATCAGCAAGACCTGTATTTGGCATATTAAATGAAAATAAAGTGAGACTAAAGGTGGAGTTCTTCCAACCTGAAATACCCGGAGCAGAGACTGGCTTGTTGGAAGAGAGCAGGAAGAATGGCAGGTGTGATTTATTCCATGGAAGGAAGAGAGCAGGAAGGATGGCAGGGGCCATGGTTCCCAGCTGGCTCCTTTGGGAATCTTTGTATATTGTATTAATAGTGAAGTTCACACAGAATACATTTTATTAATAGTAACATGCAATTTAAGATGTGCTTATTTCTTGTTTTAATCACAAAAATATTGCATCTGCTAATCCTCTTGGGGATTTCCAAGTCCCATAATGATAACCGCTTTTGGCACAAATACTATCACCAGATAAACAGGAAAGGCCCAAGTCTTTTGATAATTTTCATTTTCGTCATTCTTCAGTGTTCCCCTGGAGAGGAGGGCTATAGAGTTACGGGATAATTTTACCTTATGAGGACCCTTTTTTCTGGCATATACTCAATAAGAAGGAAAATTCCAATTATTTGGCAGATTAGATTCCCTAATCTAGTCCTGGCCTACCTTTTAAATTCAATCTCTCATTTCTCCTGTTCAGTCTCTATTGCAACAAATCCAGAGAAGAGTTTTATACAATTTTCATGTTTGTCTGATATGCTGTCTCATGCAGGCTGTATCCTTTACTGTTCCCACATCTATGGACTACATTCAGATGTTGGCCTCCAGTTTGTAATCTCTGGATTAAAATTCCACCTTTTTAGTGAAGCCTCCTTTGGTTCCCAAGGAGAGGAGATGACCACTCTCTCCTTTGGAAACCTCATCATTTTGCCTCTCTCTCTCTCTCTCTCTCACCACTTGTTACATGTCCTGCCTGTGATTCACACATTCATCTTATTTTTTATGTTGATCTCTTGATTTCTAAGGCAGATATGACAGGTGATTCATCTCTGTAGTCCCATGATGCCTGGATGGATTTCTTGAAGATAATTCACACAGGGCAGAAACTGTGTATATTTTATTAACTGCAGCATCTTGAACAAGTACAGTCAGATACCACATGAAGGATTTGAGGGTGAATAAATGGAGAGAGACCCTGGGTTCATTCTCTGATGGGACTCCATAAAACCTTCTTTTCATTGCCCCATCCCTGAGCCTTTCACTGTGAAGGCTATTTGTCATCTAAAACCCAGAAGAACCTTCACTTACTAAATTACCATGACCCTGGACAGTTACTAAGCTGTGAGGCAATTTCAAGCCAACATTCTTGGTGGCACTAATCATCTAGAAAAGTTATTGTGCAGTGACATCCAGCTGGTAACATGCCCTGGAGTGGGATATTCCCAAGAAAGTTGTCTAGATTAAAAAAAAAGACTCTGAAGGCATCAGTTACAGAGTTAGATTCTGGTACTAGGGACCATTTAGGAGGTTTCATTTTGTTTCTTTCTCCTGTGCTCCTGCTACCAACTCACACCAGGACTCCAGCTACCCAAACTGTCCTACCCCTGTCCAAGGTGATAGTGCATCTCTCCAAAGCAAATGGCATACAGGAAGATCTGAAGACAAAACACTCTTAGCTTCAGGCAAAACAAACCAGCAACCCATACATGTCATTAAAATTAAAGTGGAAGAGCGCCTGGGTGGTTCATTTGGTTAAGTGTCCAACTCTTGATTTTGGCTCAGGTCATGATTTCACGGTTTGTGGATTTGAGCCCCATATCAGGCTCTGTGATGACTGTGTACCCTGCTCAGGATTCTTGCTCTCCCCCTCCCTCTGCCTCCCCCCTCATTTCTCAAATTAAATAAACATTAAAAAAATTAAATTAAATTAAAGTGGAATTTAGTGTTGTGTTAACAACTAAAAATATGTATTCTAGAGTTAAGGTTTAAGGTTTAGAACTAGCTACCTTAATTGAGGGACCTTGAGAAAGTTATCTGACCTCTCTGAAGCTTCAGTGAACCTATCTGTAAGGTGATGACAGCGATAGTGTCTACCATATAGAATTGTTTTCAAAATTCAGTGACATCATGCAAGGAAAGCTTCTAGCACAGTACCTGGCACATAATGGCATCAAAAATGTTAGCTGTTATTTTATCTGCTTTTATTCATCATTAGTAGTAAATTTCCTTGTGCTAAAATTCCTGACTGATAGCTAAGAAGAACCATGAGACAGGTTCTTAACCACCATCTTTCCTGAAACTGAAACACTCATAGGACATCAGGACCCCTCTTCTGCCTGCAGGAAGGTCTGTTCTCACACATCTTTTATAGAATGTCCCTTATCTTTTTGTCAGGCCCCCCTGATCTTTCATTCATAGACTCCAAGGATCAGAGCTAGAAATATCAGTTGGAAAATTGTGCCTCTGCATATTTTCAGGCATCATATACAGGATTGAACAAGAAGACCTTGAGAACTTTACTAACCCTAGGATTCAATGCTATCTCTTTTTTTTCACTCTTAATACTTTTCCTTACAGAAAAATGATTTGACAACATTGAAAAGCATCTAAAACACATTTCAGCTGGTGACTGCTTTGTGAAGCAGAGCATTCTGCAAAGCAAAAATCCCCAAAACTGTTATCTTTGGCTAATAGAAAAGGATTTCTAGTAAACACATTACCAACACCTATAAAACTCACACTTGAGAAGTCAAAGAAAATTCTATGTAGTAACTCTCATTTTAAAAAGGCATTCATTGAATTGCTTAGCTATATGCACCTTGAGCTGGATTAAGTTCGGAAGCAAAATATATTTTTTAAAAAAATACTTGCCTTCTGTCTTTTACTATAGCATGCCTTCTGGCTTTGGAATGTGTCTTTTATCTTCTGGGGAGGATAGAATCTCTCATCCTAATCAAAGAGTACTTATTAGATGCGGTGGTATAATAATTTGTGTGCTCCATGTCACAGTTTCCTGGAGAGAGCTTCCAAACCTTTGGGATTTCTTTTTTTTTTTTAACTTTATTTAAATCCAAGTTAGTTAACATATAGTGTAATAATGGTTCGAGAATAGAATTTAGTGATTCGTCACTTACATATAACACCCAGTGCTCATCACAAGTTCCCTCCTTAGTACCCATCACCCATCTAGCCCATTCCCCACCCAACTCCCCTCCAGAAACCTGTGGTTTGTTCTCTGCATTCTTTTATGGTCTCTCTCTGTTTTTTTTATCTTATTTTTCGTTCCCTTTCCCTATGTTCATCTGTTTTATTAAATTCCACATATGAGTGAAATCACATGGTATTTGTCTTTCTCTGACTTATTTCGCTTAGTATGATACATTATAGTTCCATCTACCCTTGGGATTTCTTAAGTGATAAGAGTGTCTTTGTTATGCTAATAAGGTGACTCCTGGTGTTTGCTTAAATAGCTTTAGGATGGAACTTGGTCACCATAAAAACCAGAAAGGTGATTAAAGGATAGTAACCTTGGGCCAGATCAATCTCTGGAGAAAAATATGGGCCTGGAGATTGAGTTCAATGACATGGGCCAAGAATTTAATCAATCCTTCCTATGTAATGAAACCAAAAAAAGTCTGGATACCAAAAACAGCGTGGAGGTTCCTCAAAAAATTAAAAATAGAACTACCCTATGACCCAGCAATAGAACTACTAGGAATTTACCCAAGGGATACAGGAGTGCTGATGCATAGGGGCACATGTACCCCAATGTTTATAGCAGTGCTTTCAACAATAGCCAAATTATGGAAAGAGTTTAAAGGTCCATCAACTGATGAATGGATAAAGAAGATGTGGTTTATATATATAATGGAATACTACTTGGCAATGAGAAAGAATGAAATCCTGCCATTTGCAGCAACATGGATGGAACTGGAGGGTAGTATGCTAAGTGAAATAAGTCAGTCAGAGAAAGACAGATATCATATGTTTTCACTCATATGTGGATCTTGAGAAACTTAACAGAAGACCATGGGGGAAGGGAAAGGGGAAAAAATAGTTACAAACAAAGAGGGAGGGAGGCAAACCACAAGAGACTCTTAAATACAGAGAACAAACTGAGGGTTGATGGGAGTGGGGGAGAGGGGAAAGTGGGTGATGGACATTGAGGAGGGCACTTGTTGGGATGAGCACTAGGTGTTGTATGGAAGCCAATTTGACAATAAATTATATTTAAAAAAAAAAAAAAAACTTCTGGATACCAAAGCTTAGTGGAGCTTCCTGGTTGGTGAACACATTGATGTGCCAGGAAGCCAATTTGACAATAAATTATATTTAAAAAAAAAAAAAAAACTTCTGGATACCAAAGCTTAGTGGAGCTTCCTGGTTGGTGAACACATTGATGTGCCAGGAAAGTGACATGGCCTAACTCCAGAAGAGGGCATAGAAGCTCTGTGTTCAGGACCCCACCAGATCTCGCCCTGTATAATGAAGTTGTAATTGTAAGTATAACACTTTCCTGAGTTCTAGGAGTCATTCTAGTGAATTATCAAACCTGAGAGTGTTGTGAGCACCCTCAAACTTATAGCCAGTTGGTCATAAGTACAGCCTGAGGACTCCTGAAGTGTGGCTGGGACCTCAAGCTCTGCTTTTCAAGTATTGTAGTGTTAATCAGATGTATTCTGAATGTGTTACCCAGGGGCCAGCTAAGGACCTGGATGGTGATCCACCACCAAAGTTCATTTCTCAAAGTAGTCAGTACACTATTTAAAACCAAATCCACCCATATACATCTTGGAGGTTGGGCCCAGGAGCTCACCCACAACAACTTTGTGGGATCTCTTTCTCAAGCTTCCTGCTCTTTACAACTCCACACTCTCTCCCAGGAGCACATTTCTATCCTCTGACTAGAAATCTAGTGTTTTTATCTCCCTAGAGTGCTGTGCACTTCTCACCATTGGGTTTGCTTCCAAGGACAAATGGTGGAAGGACATATATATAGAGAGAAGCAATGGATCCTCTCTTACTCTTCAGACACCAGTAGGGTTTGAGAGGAGGATTCATCTTCTTTAGAAGTTTAGATGCCTGCCTGGTCACTGATGCCACCATTGCCTCCACCAAATTTCACTTTCAGGATGGGAGAGAAAAAGAAAAAATACAGGAAGTTTCCCCCATTCTCTGTCTAATACGAACTCCTCTTCCTATGCCTCTGACAAGAAAGGAGAGCTTCTCTTAGAGTGCTTTCTATCCATTCAATGAGCTGCTCCAGGATTCTGATGTGTTGGAACCAATACCAGAATATACGGAGGAGAGAAAAGGCAGGAAAATCACCAACATATCAATCTTACTTCAAGTTCATGTTTTCTTCCTCAGTCAGCCTGATATCATTTACTTTTTGGAGTCCTCAGATAGACATGCCATGTATTCTGTCCAGGGCTTTTACTTAACACTCAGTGGGAGAAACAGGATGGAGTGTGTTTACCCCATTGTAACTAGAAATACTGTGTGTATTTCTAAATTTTTGTATAAATTGTACCAGACTGTATCATTCACTTAACTTAATATTTTATTTAATTGTATATTACCATATTATCTCATATACACACTTGTGTTACTGCATTTCCTACCAATGAATGTTTGTTTCTAACTTTTTACTATTGCAGCATTGGAATGAGCACTCTTGTACATATTTTCTTGTGTCCATTGTAAGAATTTTTCTAGAACATGTGCCTAGAAGTGTCATTGCTGAGTAAAGAGATATATTCTATGTATTATAAAATACTCTCTAAAGTAGTTGTATCTGTAAGCACTCCTATTGGCAATGGATAGTCATTCTCTATTCTTCCCCCACATCCTTGCAAACAAATGTTATTAGATTTTTAAAATATTTTCCAGTCTGATGGGTGTGAAATGTTATCTTAGGATTATTTTATTTTGTATTTCTCTTTTAAATCATTTTATGATTGCAAAAGTATATACATACATATAAAAGTAATACAGTTAATGAAGAAATGCAGAAAACTTGAGAGAAAATAAACAAGTATGAAGAAGGTTTTTTAAAAATCCGATACACCAAACTAATACAAATGAAAATCTCAGAGGGGGAGGGCCAGTGCTTAGAACTGAGCACAGTGGTCAAAGGAGATTTAGCTCTTTTTTTTTTTTTAAATAAAAAGTGGTGTCTGCTGGGTATCTCAGTCAGTTGAGTGTTGGACTCTTGATTTCAGCTCAGGTCATGATCCCAGGGTCATGGGATCAAGCTCTGTGTCAGGCTCCATGTTTAATGTGAAGCCTGCTTAGGACTCTCTCTCTCTTTCTCCCCCTCTGTCCGTCCCCCACTTAAGCTCTCTCTAATTTTTTTTAAAAATGTATTCATGTATTTCTTATAATCAAAAATGAATTTACTATGTGTGGTGACAGATGTTAACTAGATTTAGTGGTGATCATTTAGCAACATATACAAATATCAAATCATTATGTTGTACGCCTGAAACTAACATAACTTTATATGTCAAATAGATCTCAATTTTTAAAATTAATTGAAAAATAAATTGTGATTATTTTGTTTGGCTATCTTTCCATTTTATATGTTATTATATGTTATGTTATTACATAGATATGAATAGACTATATTTGTAAACTGAAATCTTGAGTTTTAGTAATCATGCCATAATAATTTATTTTTTAAAACTTTATAAATGTTTTTAAAAGTCTGCTAACAGAAGCTTTAGTTTTTAAGTTGAGACATAATTGACATTTAATAGTGTGTAAGTTTAAGGTATACAATGTGTTGATTGGCTACATTTATATGTAACTTTATGAATTTATATGTAACTTTATGCTACATTTATGCAACTTTAAAGAATATGCAACTTTAAAGAATATAATATACTGTGGTTGACTATAATCATAGTGCTAGGCATTAGATCTCCAGAACTTAGTCATCTTCTAACACTGTGACCAACATCTCCCCAATTTCGCCATCTCCCATTCCCTCAGTTTCTATGATTCCCATGTAAATGAAATCATACAGCATTTGTCTTTCTCTCTGACTTATCTCACTGAGCATAATGTCCTCAAGATCCATCTATGTTGTCCCAAATGGCAAAATTTCCTTCTTTCTCATGGCTGAATAATATTCCAGTGTGTGTGTGTGTGTGTGTGTGTGTGTGTGTGTGTGTGACATCTCCTTTATCCGTTTATCCATTGACAGACACTTTAGATTGTTTCCATATCTTGTCAACTATGAAGAATGCTACAAAAAAAAAACCATGGGAGTTCAGATATCTCTTTGAGATATTGATTTCATTTCCTTGGGGTGTATACTCAGAAGTGCGATTGATGGATCATATGGCAGTTTTATTTTACATTTTTTGAGGAACATCCATACTCAAAAGGTTTTAAGGAACCTTTCCTTAATGGCTATAACAATTTACATTCCTACCAACAGTTCACAAAAGTTTCTTTTCCTCCATGTCCTCACCAACACGTATTGCCTCTTGTCTTTTTGGTGATAACTATCTTCACAGGTATGAGGTGACATCTCATTGTGGTTTTGATTGACATTTTTCCTGATGATTAATGATGTTCAATATCTTTTCATGTATCTGTTGGCCATTTGTATGTCTTCTTTGGAAATGTGTGTATTCACTTTCTCTGCTCACTTTTTTTTTTATTTAAAAATTTTTTTTTCAACGTTTATTTATTTTTGGGACAGAGAGAGACAGAGCATGAACGGGGGAGGGGCAGAGAGAGAGGGAGACACAGAATCGGAAACAGGCTCCAGGCTCTGAGCCATCAGCCCAGAGCCTGACGCGGGGCTCGAACTCCCGGACCGCGAGATCGTGACCTGGCTGAAGTCGGACGCTTAACCGACTGCGCCACCCAGGCGCCCCTCTGCTCACTTTTAAATTGGATTTTTGGGGTTTGTTGTTACTGAGTTGTACAAATTCCATATATATTTTGATATTAACCTCTTATCCAATATAAGGTTTACAAGTATTTTCTCCTATTCCATAGGTTATCTTTTCATATTGTTGATAATTTCTTTTGCTATGCAAAACCTTTTTAATTTGATGTAGTCCCACTTCTTTATTTTTTCTTTGTGTGTACGTGTGTGTGTGTGTGTGTGTGTGCTTTTGCTTCCTAACCCAAAAATTGTTGCCAAGACCTTACGTTTTCTTCTAGGAGTTTCAAGGTTTCAGATCTTATGTTTAAATCTTTAATCCATTTTGTGTTAACTTTTGTGAGTGGTAGGTAAGATTGGGGTCCAATTTCATTCTTCTGCATGTGATTGTCCAGTTTTCCCAACACCATTTATTTAAGAGACTATCATTTCTCCACTGAGTATACTTTGCTTCCTTGTCAAATATTAGTTGACCACATATTCAAGAGTTTAATTCTGGGCTCTCTATTACATTCCACTAGTCTATGTGTCTATTTTTATGCAAGTACCATACTGTTTTAATTATTTTAGCTTTGAAGTATAGTTTGAAATCAGGAAGTGTGATACTTCTGGCTTTGTTCTCCTTTCTCAGGATTGCCTTGACTATCAGTCTTTTATGGCTCCATACTAATTTAGAATTTTTTTCTATATCTGTGAAAAATGCCATTGGAATTTTGATAGGGATTGCAATGGAGATAGCTTTGGATAGTACAAACATTTTAACAATATTAATTCTTCTGACCCATGAACATAGGATATTTTTCCATTTGTGTGTGTCTTCTTCAATTTCTTTCACCAAAGTCTTGTAGTTTTCATTGTATAGATCTTTTGCTTCCTTGGTTAAGTTTAAGTACTTTATTGTTTTTGTAAACATCTTTAATGGTTGCACAAAGGCCCATCTGTGTATGTAAGTTATAATTTACTAACCATTCACTCCTAAAGAGCATTGGAGTTAGTTTCAGTTTTACCTCCTTGACAGGGGAAATACCACTTCAAAGAACATCTTTGTCAACATTCTGGATAGTTTCCTTGAGTTAAATTCCCAGGACAGGAATTAACTTATTGAAGCATATAAACATTGCTAAGGCCTTTGATATATTCTGCCTTGTTGTTTTCAGAAAGCTTGGGTTGCTTTAACCAGCAGTACATGAGAGCAGCTTATCAGGATTGGGAGGTTTTACTTTTTAACAATTCTCTAATTTCTTTTTTTAGGTTTCTCAGAAAGGAATTCTATAAAATAGTTCTTTAATTTGTCTAAGATATAGCTTCATTATAGAAAGAAGAAAGGTGTGTGTGTGTGTGTGTGTGTGTGTGTGTGTGACAGAAACAGAGACAGAGAGAGACAAAGAGAGAGATACACAAGAGAAATAGCACTCTTCTCTCAGCTAAAATAATGGCAGTGGGCAAACATTGAGTGAATCAGCTCCCAGGAAGGGCAGATAGAATAAAATCACTTACTTCTTGGCAGAAAACTTTGTTTTTCAACTACATATTATTTCAATTGTCATGTTATGTTACTCTCTTAATCTGAGACCACCCTCCAAGCCCCAGCCACGTGTAGGCACAGAAACAAATGTTGTTGGTGTTGGCATCTGAGCTAAGTCCACTTGCTCCATCCTGCAGGAGAGTGGAAGAACCCAGAACTCCGTCCTGTATGGGGAACTAACCTTTGCCCCAAACAACACAGAACACTCATTTTATTTTACAAGACATTTTAAATACCTTGAGAAGTGCTTTTATCAAATGGTTGAATTAAAAACATTGTTTTATATTGTATAAACAAAAAACAGCTTTTTGCCCCCCAGGAAACACACTCACAATTGGTTTTTGTGGTGGTTGTCATTGCTGGCACCTTGCTTTTTTCACATAATAATGCATGCTAGCAATTATTCCATGACAGTACAGAGATGGAGACCTCATTGCTTTATTTAGAAGCACATTTTTATATCGAGGTAAAGCACACAGAACATAAAACTAACCATCTTAACCATTTTAACTGTATAGTACAGTAGTGTTAACTATCTACACATGGTTGTACAACAGATCTCTAGGACTTATTTATCCTGCAAAACTGAAATTCTGTATCCATTGAACAACAGCTTCCCTCCCCCTCCCCCAGGCCCTAGTAACCACCATTCTACTTCACTACAGGTTATTTTTGAAACATTCAGATCATATGAAAATCAAGCATACCTAAAATGTAGTCACACAAAGCAATTCATCATTCTAGAAGCCAGTATAAACCACTTAACATAGACCCACTTTGCAAAGATGAAAATAATTTGTGAGTTTACTACTGAGAATCCTGTTCACAATAATACTTCCAGTTTTTCACTATGCATATTTTTAAGTTATTGAGATAATAACATTTAGATAATTTCTATCTTGCTTTTTTACTTAACTTTTTAATGGAAGCATCTTACCTGCCTATCATCACTCATCATAGTGCTATTTTAATAGCTGCACTATATATTTTAATTTATTCTTTGTCTTTTGTTATCTGGAGCGTTCCTATGAGGCAGGTACTTTGCTCATGTCCATTTTACAGATGAGACTGTTGCACAAAGTTTGGTATCCTATGTCAGGGATGAAAAAATTCATGATCTAAATAGTGATCCTTGACTGCAAACTGTGATTTCCATAGAAACTGAAGAGTCCAAATAATCATTGTTTTAAAACCTCAGTTACCTTGTTTTAGTCGAGCTCGTGTCCATTTCCATGGAAACAGAAGTGATAGCAGCAGAGGAGTGAGAATTGGCTTTAGTGAGCGTCAGAAACAATTGCTGCCTGAGAGCAAGACTGTCGCTTCCTAAATTGCACCTGCCCAGCCCGCGGCATAAGCCACACAGCTGGAGTTTATAGATTATTGACTTTGGAAAGTAAAAAGACTTCTGCCGTATTTGACACCCAACTCCCCAGCTGAGCCTCACCAGTCAGTCTAAATAATTTAGACAAAATTAGATTTGTTTTTATCCCAAAGTTTACAGAGAGACTATGTAGCTGTCACCAACATATTTAAGACAATTGATGACATTCTACTTCATTCATATGAAAAAAGCTTACTTTTAGCAAAATGTGCTTACTATTAGGTGACCTGTGTTCTGCATACAGCAACAGAGGGTAAGAATTTTGTTAACTATGGTTTCACTTTAAGAAATGATCACCTCTAACTTCAGGCACAAATATTTTCACGTTTACCACAGAAGATTTAAAACGTCTACTAAACTAGATGGAATAAAGCATGGATTGGCAAATTTTGTCTCACAGGCCAAATCTGGCCTGCCACCTGCTTTGGTAAAGTTTTATTGGAATGCAGCCACATTTACACACTGTCCATGATTGCTTCCCTGCTACAAGAGCAGTGCTGGGTAGTTGCAACCAAGACTGGAGTCCTGAAAGCCTGAAATATTTACTATCTGGCTTTTTAACAGGAAGTGTACAGGCCGCTGATCTAATGAACCCCATCTATCCATCACACAGCTGGAGCAACTCTCAACACATGAGAGGTGCACATGAGCAGGCAAGCTCTTCTAAGTCTCCCATTGTGCCACTTAAAAGGCACTCATTGATTTACACAACATAAATACCAAGAGTTAAAAATAGTTGCAGCTACAAGGCATGATAATTAAATCAAGCAAATGTTGGGATAGCAACGTGGTCTTGCTGTCATCTCTCCCGCCCTCTTGCCTCATATCCCTCTAGACTTGGCCTGAGGACAAAAGAGGGGATCAGAACCCAGGTCTGAGAGGATGTAAAGGTACTTCAGAGAGGTGCATGCAGCTCAGAAGGGCAGGAAGAACTGAAAGCGAACAAGGACATCTCCAGAATCCTCTTTGCCTCACTGTAAGCTCTAGGAACCTGCCCAGCATACACTGCCAGCTCTGATTTCAAAATTTCTTTATGCCAAAACTTAGTATAGGCACAATGAGCCTGGTGGTGTGTGAATAGAACACCCAGGCAGCAGAGGAGGGCTCCGCTCTGTCCCCAGCGCTGTGCAATGTTGGGCATATCATTCACCAGCTCTGGGCAAATCAGTCCATGGGAGACTTGCTTTATCAGAAATAAAGTGGCATCATCCCCGCTCTCAAAATTTGGAGGATCAGATGGGAAGGATGTGCATAAATGTGCTTTTTAGAACACTGCAGTTTGCCTCCATGGTAGATAGGAGGGACAGCTTGTTGAGACCATCCAAAAGATACTCAAGACTCTGGAAGGAAATAAACTAACAACAACAAGACAAAGGGAGAAAACCCTTCCTTTGTTTTCCCCATGTCTTTTAACTTTTTTCAATGTGCCTTTAGATTTATCCATTTATTTTACCCTCAGATCCTGCCTTTAAGGCATGTAGGCAATTTATCTAAACCCACATTTTATAGATGAGAAATATGAGACACTGAGAAGTAAGCGCCATTTCTCAAGGCCACTTGAAGGCATGATAATGTTCACAGCACAGACGGCAAGAGCTCACCAATCAGACCTAGATTTCTGGCTCTAATACATGCCATTTCTGTCTTCTGGAACAAATTTCTTAACCCCTTTTTACCTCTTTTGTCTCTTCTGAAAAATGTGGATAATAGCTAACAGGTACTTAACAAATATTTTTTCCCAAAATGTGTATCTTGAGGGGAAAAAGCTTAACATGGTTTTTGTTTATGTGTTTGGGGCTTTTTATAGGAGAGGTATGTGGGGGAGACATGAAAGCAGAGTCCTGTCCTATCTCTGGGTGAGTTGTAAACATAGACTACTGTTTTGAATGGCAAAGAAATATTCAGCATTTAAGAGAATCCTCTGTTCTGTTCTTGTCAAAACAGCAGCTCTAAATTATTAGACTACTTAGCCTGAGCTACTAAATGGACTTGACTTTTGGAAACTTAATCTTCACCCAAAACTTGAGCCTGATGACTTTTGGATTGGCTGAGTAAGGTGATATTCCCATCCAAAAGTTACTGAGGCATCAGGAATTCAGGGATATTCCTGCTCACAGGCTATAGGCCTCCCCAGCCATGATACCCTCCTTTTGGGATGCAGAGATTCTACAAGTTCCATGACAAAGATACCCAATGCAAACAGAGGCTAAGGTAGACCCACAACTGCTGTGGCACAAAACTAGCAGGACTGCAGGCTAGCACATAAATGGCCAAGCACACAAACCATCAAAATCTTTCTCATCAGCCTTCTGAGTCACATCTCTGCATTTTGTTTGCAACGGTGAGATTTTCTCCTCTTCAGCCTATTATCCTAGCATTCATTTGTCCTGTCAACACATCATAAATTGTTTATAATGCATTGCGCCAGAACAGCACTGAAGTAATGAGAATAAATAGATCCTGATAGACATATTGCTACCCACCAAAATTGAACTGTTAAATAGCTCATGAATATTTAGAAAGTGTTGACTTGCTTCTCGCCTCACAAGGCATTTGGGAAATTTTGCCACAAATGGGGAGCTGCTGTTAGAAAGCCATGGAGAAGCGAGGAATAGAAAGAGTTGGGTGTGGGGCAGGTTCTAGGCTCTGTCACTAACTGGAACAACTGGTTGTGAGTTTATTTAGCAAGTCCCTTAAACTCTGTCTTTTAATTTGCTAATGGGAAAAGTACCTCTAAGGTTTATTCTAGTTTTGAAATTCTAATTCTGGGTGAAATAGAGTCTTCTCCTCTGGGCCTCATGTGCCACAGTGCCTTGGACCACTTGTTCTAGGCCAAGCCAACCAACACTGTGATGACCAACTGAGCCAAACTCAGCCTCAGCCTCACATGGACAGTGCCTTGCCTCAGGACTGCACTGCCTACCATCAGCCTCTTGTCCTGGGACTTCTCCACTTAGCACTGAGGTAAGAACACCCACACTGAAAGTACAAGGGCATTCAAGCCCTATTGGTCAAACATTGGACTGATGGGAGATGGGATCTGGCAGAAATTCTCCCTTACTCAGCCAAGTGGATTATTTTAAGAAGCATTTTTTTGTTTAGCATTGTAGAAGATGGCCCCATGAGATAGAGAAACCAGTTACACTTAGTAAGTGGTGGCCAGTTTTTTCAAGACACCCTAATACTGGCTTTCTCTCCTCTGCCTCATTACCTTTGTCCCTCACTCCTGCTTCTTGGGATTTTATTCTCTAATAAAGAGTTAGTCCTTGAACTTTGTCACAAGCTTTGCTCAGGGGAAACTGAGCTAAGATACTGAGAATATTCATGGATCAAATTAAGCAATGTGAAGTTTGGTACAATGGAAATACCCAATGTTCTCTACTTGATTTGTGACAGTGTTAGAACAGAGCATCATTGGGCAATTTTGTCTATCTACCTAGAGAAAGAGATAAAGTTCCTTTCAGAAATTATCTTTAAATGAGGCAAGAAAAAGACATGGACTTTGTCATCACTGAGATTTCTATCTGAGTGGGGGGAAATAGCCAATATTCTTTCTTTCACTGCTGCCTTGGTTGGCTTGAACCCAATAAAACAATGATTCTTACCATTAGTTACCTGAGGCTTTGCCTGTCCTTACCATCACCATTCACTGCCAGCAGATCTAAGGTTTTGATGTTGTCTATCTTTTGAAAATAATTCTGCCTGAAATTCTTATACATTTCTTTGTGGCCTCACTAGGTTCCAGGTCATGAGAGAAAGTACAAGTTCCATTAGAAAACTGAATTCTAAGATCATACATAAAATGACCTCACTTCAGTATACTTTGGGTTATTGCCTTGGGTCCTGAAGATGCTCCCTGAGTTTGCACAAATGCATATTTTGATGCTTTGGTGCTACTATTGTCCTCTCTCCCGTATGCTTTCTCCTGTCTCAGACCCCACCTTCTTCTGGTTATAAACCTTGTTCCCTGCACAGGTTTGGGTATATGACTCAGGCCAGGCCAGTCTTAATACTTTAACCTACTCCTTAAGCCAGAAATTGGTCCAGGGAAAGGTACTTGACCCAATCTAGGTCAATCAGAGTACTTCACTATTGTTTTTTTCTTTTTTAATTTTTTAAATGTTTATTTTTGATAGAGAGAGAGAGAGAGAGAGGAAGGGGCAGAGAGAGAGGGAGACAGAGGATCCAAAGCAGGTTCTACACTGACAGCGGAGAGCCAAATGCGGGGCTTGATCTCACCAACTGCAAGATCATGACCTGAGCTGAAGTCAGACACTTAACCAACCACCACCCAGGTGCCCTTGTTTTTTCTTAATAGAACTGACATGAAAGACTCCCTTTTTCACTTTTATATAAGTTTCAGAGTTGTGATCCCAGAGTTTCCAGTAGTAGCATGATCACTGCCAAAACTTTTCTGATAATGCAAGAGAATAAAGCCAAGACAGAAAAACAAAGAGATGAATAGAAGAAGGCAAAGTCTTGGTATCAAGTCTTCAGTTCCAGTCTGAGTTTTGCGTATTCCTGCAATGTTTTATTCCAGTATCATGTTACTAAATCCCTTGTTTGCAGCTGGCTGGAATTGGGTTTCTGTCACTTGCAATCAAAAGAATCTTGGTTAATACAGATGTGTACAAAAAGCAAAGCCCTTTCTCTACTTTAATACACCTTGCTATTTTTTTCTTCTTTGTGCAAAAGAATGAATTTGATGTAGAGATAGCAGGACCTTTCAGCTACCCTGTGAATTAGTTAAGCTGGATTTATGGATCATCTTTGGACTCTGATCTGTCACTCCTTTTTTCATGCCATGTACAAGTTTTATTTAGATGTCTACAAAAACCAGAATAGGAAGCCATAGCTTAAGATGACGAAGAAAAGTCAACCAAGCCAGTTTGTTCTGCTTTCTAATGCAAAATTTTGTCTGTGAGTATAGCAGATGGAGGAAAAACTGAAAATGTTCAAGTTTTATTTTTTTCTGATTCGGACACATTGTCAGGTAGATAGCCCATTCTTATTCTTTGGATGGAGGCTCTTCACTATGGACTTTCATGATCATTTATTCTCATATCTTTCAGAGGCACAGATAACTGAGTAATTACGCAGCATGGAATATCTAATTGTATTCAATAATTACATGGGAAGCTGCAGTGTGGAAAATAAAGAGTTACCAAAATAACACTTTGTTTCTGACAAAATGAGAGGAAAGTATAGTTCTGGCTCCAGCAGGAACAGCTGCCTGCCATGAGGCTAGTGCCCTTTCTGCTCATGTGGGCAGCTCTGCCGCCCATGTGCACAGATGTGAAACCGCCCAAGACACTCTGAGAGCTGACTCTTGTGGCTGGGACATGTATTTCTCTGAAACAAATTATGTAGGCTCCTTTCATACTGAAAAAGGTTGTGTATCAAAAAATTGATTCTCAGACATCTGTCATTCAACTTCTGAAAAGTTTTCTTCAAAGATGTAAGCACTTCAGAATGGGGCCTTGCAGCTACCCTTCCTGATGTCTCAGTTATCCAGCTCTCGTGGACCTGCTGACCATGTGCTCTGGATCCCTATGTGAGCCCTTTGCTCCAATAAACAGCAGGAAATCAAAATCCTTTACATTTGTATAGCACTGTCTGTCTTCTTGTCAAATTCCTTCCATTTTACTGTTGATTTCCACCCTATTTGGTTTATAAAGCAAGGATTATTATCACCATTTGATGGAGAAGAAACCTGTGGACCATGAAAAGGTCCAGGATGAGTTAAGATGGATCCTAACCCATACAGAGAGCATGATATCCTTATTGCTACACACACACACACACACACACACACATGCACATCAGTGGGAGGTATCAATTAGTAGTGATTATCTCCTGCCTGATTATTTCCCCCTGGAGATATGAGATTGTTCTCAGCTCTTTCTTATCTTGACCATGGTTAATCCACCACTGAATAAAAAATTTAACTGTATTAAAGTGTGAATCTATCTGTGATCTTCTTCCTTCCTGTAATCACCAGCCAATTTATAGGTGACTATAAATTATGTCAAACTTCACATCTTCATAAGAAGAAAAAATTCATAATGCTAGGCTATACCAGTCTACTTTGAGCCTCAGGATTCCTAGCATTGGTGTGTTAATTGCACAAAACTTAAAGTACCAAAAAGACCTTTAGAATATTCTTCTAAAGATGGTATAAAGTAAGAAAATATAGATAAGGCACTAGATGGTCACTGAAAAAAGCAATTCTCTTCAATTATTATTAAATGAATACCAGCAAAATATTACCAAATATTTTGCAAAAAATACTGCCCCCAAATATTGCAAAGCCTCCTCTCATAAAATGTTTAAAGTCATTATGGTGAAACCTATCAAGGAGAAAACAAAGGCAGAGATGGCAATTGAAGGCCGACATCCGAAATGAGGGAGGACTAGACCCCTGAGGGGTCTTGATATATCTTTGTGGTTTTGCACAATGAGAAATGTCACCACACAATAATACTACTAGAGGGGTGGTGTCCAGAGATATCCCCACCTGCTCTGATGAAGCTTGGTGTCCACTAAGGGCCTAAGGTGGGTCTACCACTTAATGTCTGTGGGCCAGGCAAGCTGTGAGAAACTAAAACCTGAATTCATCAGACAGTGGGTCAGCAGAGAGATGCTGTCCCTGCTGCTCAGTGTTCCATGACTTTCTAGCTAACTGATTATTGTTCTTCTGGGTGCTTAGAGACCATTTCTGAGAGACACTTAGTAACTCACTAGCTTCAAAAGAAAAGGAAAAGAGGTGCTGAGTAAGGTTGTAAAGAAAATGGAAAGACAGTTTTCTGCTCAAAAAAGACAGTTTTAAAATGAGGGAACAGAGAGAGAGGGGTGAGAAAGAGAGAGAAACAGCCTTTATTTTCTTCATGTTTGGGGCATTATATTGTATATATTCAGATTGTCATTGTTGGTGTCTCAAGTCAACCCACATTGAGACAGAAGTGCCAGGACCATGCATAGATGCAGTAGGTGGATATCTACATAGTGTGATTTAAGGAGTGGGCAGGCTCCAGACCCTAAAATAGTTCTTCCTCTGGCTTCACAGGGCACATTAAGTAGTGATTGCTTCATGTTCCTCTCTGTTTAATGCAAATAACCCTGGGAAAGATAATATATTGTTAGTCATTAAGCATTCATGTGATTTGCTTATTTCACTTCCCCACTAGATTCCTAAGAGATCCTGGTTCAAGATTACCTTGATTGGGGCACCTTGGTGGCTCAGTCGGTTAAGTGTCCGACTTTGGCTCAGGTCATGATCTCGTGGTTCGTGAGTTCCAGCCCTGCTTCGGGCTTTGTGCTGACAGCTCAGAGCCTGGAGCCTGTTTCAGATTCTGTGTTTCCTTCTGTCTCTGCGCCTCCCCCACTCGCTCGCGCGCGCGCGCTCTCTCTCTCTCTCTCTCTCAAAAATAAAGATTAAAAAAAATTTTTTTTTAATTAAAAAAAAGATTTACCTTGATTTATGTACCTGTTTGTGATCTTGGGTAAGTCCATTAACCTCAAAGTGCCTCAGTTTCACCTGTTATACAGACACCATTGTTTGCCCCATCTGCCTCTTAGGACACTTGTAAGAATTGAAGGAAGTAATATATAAGTAATAAAGCAACATAGGTACTAGTGAGTCATCATAGTTGGAATTGGAACAGCACTGGAAGCCTGAAGGAGAAGAACCTAAAAGGCAAGAACCACTTTTACAACCGAAGGACGCTTCCTGGACACATACATATTGTCTTAATAGCTATACTTTGTAATTCGAAGAAAGAGCATTGAATTTAGAAACAGAAGGCCTAGATTTCAAAACTCTCAAACAGGAAAGTAATAAAAGATCATGAGAAGGAAGTAAAGAAAAGAAAGATTCAAATGGCCTCAAATACTTTAAACATATCCAATCTCACCAATAATGTAAGAAAGGCAATAAGAATGGCAAGATGTTATTTCCAACCATAAATTTTATTTATTTTATTTTATTATTATTTTAAAAATTTAAGTCCAAGTTAGTTAACATATAGTGTAAGAATGATTTCAGGAATAGAATTTAGTGATTCATCACTTACATAAAACACCCAGTGCTCATTCCAACAAGTGTCTTCCTTAATGCCTATTGCCCATTTAGCTCATCCCCCACCCCAAAATCCTGCCAGCCACCCTCAGTTTGTTCTCTGTATTTAAGAGCCTTTTATGGTTTGTCTCCCTTTCTGTTTTTATATTATTTTTTCTTCCCTTCTCTTATCTTCATCTGTTGTGTTTCTTAAATTCCATATATGAGTGAAATCATGATGTTTGCCTTTCTCTGACTGACTTATTTTGCTTAGCATAATGCACTCTAGTTCCATCCATGTCATTGCAAATGACAAGATTTCACTCTTTTCGACTGTCAAGTAATATTCCATTGTATATATATACCACATCTTATTAATCCATTTTTCACTCGATAGACATTTGGGCTCTTTCCATAATTTGGCTATTGTGGATAGTGCTGCTGTAAACATGGGGGTGCATGTGCCCCTTCGAATCAACATTTTTGTACCCTTTAATACCTAGTAGTGCAATTGATGGGTTGTATGGTAGTTCTATTTTTAATTTTTTGAGGAAACTCCATACTGTTTTCCAGAGTGACTGCACCAGTGCAAAAGTATTCCACTTTCTCCGCATCCTTGCCAACATCTGATGTTGGCTGAGTTGTTAATGTTAGCCATTCTGACAGGTGTAAGGTGGTATTTCATTGTGGTTTTGATTTGTATTTCCCTGACGATGAGTGACGTTGAGCATTTTTTCATGTGTCAGTTGGCCATCTGGATGTCTTCTTTGGAGAAGTGTCTATTCATGTCTTTTGCCCATTTCTTCACTGGATTATTTGTTTTTTGGGTGTTGAGTTTGATAAGATCTTTATAGATTTTGGATACTAACCCTTTATCTGATATGTCATTTGTAAATATCTTCTCCCATTCTGTCAGTTACCTTTTAGTTTTGCTGATTGTTTCTTTTGCTGTGCAGAAGCTTTTTATCTTGATGAGGTCCCAATAATTCATTTTTGCTTTTGTTTCCCTTGCCTCCTGAGACATGACAAATAAGAAGTCACTGTGGCCAAGGTCAAAGAGGTTGTTGCCTATTTTCTCTTCTAGGATTTTGATTGCTTCCTGTCTTACATTTAGGTCTTTCATCCATTTTGAGTTCATTTTTGTGTACCCATAAATTAAAAAAAATTTTTTTGAATAGTAATACTCACAGTGTATGAGTATTGAGGAAAATGAGGTGCCAATAGCTATACAAAGTGGACTATTGGATCAAAAGAACTTAAACTGTGTGACCCAGAAATTTTTCTTTCAGAAGTTTTCTTGAGGAAATAAATAGGAATATGTATAAACATTTAGCTATGAGAGTTCTTATTAAAATATTGCTTATAATCACAAAGACAAAAGAAATCATCTAAATGTGCAACAAAAATTGGTTATATAAAGTATGGTATAAACCCACAATCATATAGTATTCACCTCTTTTGAAAAGCTGTGAAAATATATTTACTAACATAGAAAAAGTATCTAATAATTTTCTAAGTGAAAAATATGGTTGTAAAACAGTGTACACAATATTAGATCATGTATCTTCTTTCCATCTATCTATGTATCTATATCAAGGAATATTAATCAAAATGCTAACAGTAGTTCTTTCTGGGTGTGGGAACTGTTTATCTGTCTTTTTGAAATTTCCACAATTAACTTTGTTTACATATGTAAAAAATAGTTGTTTTAAGGGACATCTGTCAAGATGAAAGAAATTCCAATCAAAGTACAGGTTTGTAGATTCCAGCAAAGGATTCCAAGCGTATAAAATGTGGGGATAGCCACCTTCTTTACAAAGTTTACAAAACTCTCAGGAAGAAAACTAAGATATGTGTGAGAAGAGTTTTGAAACCCATAAATCTCTCTGTAGCATTAAAATGGATGATGGCAGAAATGTTATTTCTTATCAGTTGCCTGTTGAAAGAAAAATTGTTTCAGAACCACAAGCAGTGAAGCTACTCAGTTACATTGAAAAACTCAGCCATACCAAAGCAAGTGAAGGAAGTTTTAACCAGGTTTTAAGTGCAGGTGTGTGTCATTTAATGCAGGAACTTATTTCATTAAAGTGGCTGCCCAGAGTGATTTGTCAATCCACTCAGTCACTAAAATAACCCCTCTCATCATAAGCATCTGCTACTCCTACCTCTGGTGTGAATAGGTAATGGCTGGCAAGAAATCTTATTATGCAGGGCTCTCTGGGAGCCTCATAATAGAGAGGACAGGATGCTCACAAGGAATTTGCTCAACAGCAACAACTACCTTTACCTCCTCAATAAAATGTAGTTCATTGCTTCATGTGAACACAATGAGTTCCATAGTACAATGTTGCCACTGGTGTTGTACAACACCACCCATGGAGGGGCCTCCAAGCACCTTGAAGGGAACAGCGACACACATTTGTCAGTTCTCAGACTCCAACTACAGCTCCAGATCAGCAACGCGTCTGGTACCAGAGCTAAGAAAGGGTCTGCACATCTAAAGATGAGGGAGAGGTGATGGGCTCCCTTCAGAGATATTCTCTGACTTCCAAACTTCTCCTCCCTTTTCCTGCTTCTACAAAGATCTGGACTTCACTTTTGAAGATGTTCATTCATTTCAAAGATGTTTAATGAGCACCTACTATGTGCCAGGCAGTGTTCTGGGCATGAGAGATACCAGCAGTGAAGAAGAAAGATAAGGTCCCTGCAATCAGAGAGTTTTACATCCTAGTGGGAGTTGACAGGTAGCACACAAATAACAAGATAATGATAAATGTTATAAATAAATGAAAGGAAGATCAGCAAATAGAGAATGGCTTGGAATGGAAGACAGTTTGGAGTTAGGTGATAAAAGAAGACTTCTCAAAGTAGACCTGAAAAAAATGGGAAGGAGGCAGCCATGGAAAATATCCAAGGGAAAAGCATTCCAAGCAGTAGGAATGGTGGATGTGAGGCTCTGAGTTGTGAATGAGTCCAGTGTGTTCAGGGAATCAGGTTAGTAACCTCACAGTAAGGAGACAGTGGGATGAGTTGGAACCAGGGAGGCTGGCAGAAGCCAGATCATGTAGACCCTTGTAGGCCATGGTGTAGAGTTGAAGTGTATTCCATATGCAATGGGAGGCCAATTGGGAGGTTTTAAGATGGGGAATGACACTTGTGCTGTTGAGTGAACATATTTCAGTGACTTAAATCACACAAACATCCTTGATGGGTGTTAGCATCTTGATTGGAATCTATTGATCATATTCCTTTTCCCATTCCCATTGCAGTCCAGGAGGGGTGAAAGCACTGGATGTCTGAGGTTCTGAATGCAGGGAGAAGTCTTTCAAAAGGCAAAAACACATGTGCACCTGAGACCAAACAAAATTGCCAAGGACAGACCTTGAAAACAGATCCTCCAGCATGGTGAGAGAGAGAGAGACAGTAAGCCTTGGAATCAAACAGTACTGAATTCCAAATCTGATCCCTCAGCCCTCCTACCTACTAACCTTGGGCAAACTCCATCCTTAAAAGTTGGTTACAAAAGCACACAATATAGGTATCACTAAAGTGTTAGAAACTGAGTGTGTTCCCTCAAAATTTATATGTTGAAAGCCCCACCCCCAATGAGATAGTATAAGAATGGGACCTTTGGGAGGTAATCAGAATTAGATGATGTCATGGGGTTGGAGCCCTCATAATGGGATTAGTGCCCTTAGAAGGGTCACCAGAGAGCTTGCTTGCTTCCCCTCTCTGTTGTCCACCATGTGAGAATACAGTGAGAAGTTAGCAGCCTGCAATCCAGAAGAGTGCTCTCACAAGAACCTGATGGTGCTGGCACCTGGATCTGGGACTCTCAGCCTCCATAACCATAAGAAATACATTCTCATTGTTTATAAGCCACCCAGTCTATGGTATTCTGTTATAGCAGCCTAAAGTGGTGAACACTTGGAGGTGTACTGGAATTTATCTTGATTATCCTTGTGAATTCCTGAATTGGCTACTGCACTAGAGGAGTGCTCTATGATTTAATTCAATATAATAACAACTGAGTGTTTACAATATGCCCAGAACTGTGTTAGGTGAGGGGGTTTCAAAATGAATGAGGCAGCAATAACAGCCACATGCTTCCATACACACTATTTTTCTCAGAAAGTGATGAAATTTTGGAAGCAGGCTTTGGCAAAGAAATCTTAAGCTAAAAATAACAGAGTGGATATTCCAAGCATTTTTAAATGTCTGTGTCACTCTCCACCAGTATGAAAGAGTATTGCTTTTTGGGATATCTTCTTGTTCTGAATTAATTAGCAAGGTGAGTTGGAATCCACATTTAATTCTTAGGGCATTTGGCAAGATGGCAGGAGTTCTGCAGTGTAAATTGTTTACAACTGATGCTAATGCCTGCTCATTTGATTTAATGTGTGGTGTGCTATTCAATTGCTCCTGGGGAGGTGGGAAGGGGGAGGATTTCTCCTAATAGTCAATCTTGTCCATAATTGCAATGTCTGCCTGCCAAATGAATTCACAAATATTAAAAAACAATTCTATGAAACAATGAATTGAGGAACCTGGAGAAAATTTGCCACAACATGAACAGGAATGTGGATGAAGAGGCAGAAGCTATATAGACTGCTAGAGAGAAGAGGCCCTGCTGGAGTTGAGGGTCAAAAGTGAGGACCGAGTCCCAGGAAGGATTAGAGACAAAGGAAGTTATGTTAATTATAAAGAAAAAAATTGAAGGGAAGGAAGGTGGAGAGAGACTGTCCTTCTAACAAGAACTCTCCCACAGCTTCTACCGGCCTTCCAGTGCCCCACCATAGCCATCCACACACTCAAAGCAAGGGAAATGCATTGTTGGGATGGAACATTCAGGGGCAAACACCACAATGACTGGATGTCTGACCAACTCCACATTTGCTACCTCAAGTAAACAATTGGCACTTAGGTCCATGAATTAAAAATCCTGAACATACTTTGGCCCCCACTCCCAACCACAGCCTTGTCCTCAGTGACTTCCACTGATCTAGAGTAAACGGACTCCCATCCTTCTAACTCAGCTAACTAGGACAAAAAACATGTCTGGCCATAGCCATCTTTCCTCCAAAAGTTGGAATTTTTCTTTAAAGTTTTTAAGTTATCCTTTAAAAGTTAGCTAATCATGCCATAGGCATCAACATGGATGGAACTGGAAGGCATCATGCTAAGTGAAATAAGTCAGTTAGAGAAAGACAGATATATATTTTCACTCATATGTGGATCTTGAGACACTTAACAGCAAACCATGGGGGAAGGGAAGGGGAAAAAATAGATACCAACAGAGAGGGGAGGAAGGCAAACCATAAGAGACTCTTAAATACAGAGAACAAACTGAGGGTTGATGGAGCAGTGGGGGAGGGGGGAAAATGGGTGATGGGCATTGAGGCGGGCACTTGTTGGGATCAGCACTGGGTGTTGTACGTAAGTGATGAGTCACGAGAATCTACCCCAAAACAAGGAGCACACTGTACACACTGTATGTTGGCCAATTTGACAATAAATTATATTAAATCAATCAGTAAATCAATAAAAAATTTAAAAGTAATAAAAATTTAAAAAATAAAAGTTAGCTAATAGAGGAGACCAAAATGTTAATGTTTTCTGTCTGTTCCTAGTTTACCACTAACTATTTTAATTTCAGACTTCTGTCTGACAAAACAAATATGACTTTAAATAAGTGACACCTTAACAATCATTACAAAAATATCAATCAGGACATGGGTGAGGAGGTGTGACTATTTGGCAGTGGTCTTGGGGCTACTAACAAAATTCCAAAAATGACAAAAGAATCTTCAAGAATCAGTGGAGGTGATCTTGGCATCTGTGTACAAGGAAGTATCTTCCAACCTAGTGAAAATATTGGGATGGAACTCTAAGCCCAAGAACATTTGTCTTAGATCATTTCTCTGGAAAATTGACTCTGGAGATGGAGATTTACATGCTGAAAATGTATTTATTAGACAGTGTCTTAGGAATGAATACCTGTTAGGAGTGAAGGAAGGAGGAATGAGCAAGGAGAGAAGCTGAACTTTGTTGTGGATACCAAAAAAGGCCTCGGCTGGCTCCATGTGGAGCTCTGGTGCTGGGAGGGCCCTTTAGCATTGTTCAGTCTCGAGGTAAGTGGGCTGGACCTCATGAACTAGTCAGTGGATGAGGGATACCTTCAGGAAGGGGCATGAACTTGGAGGAGGGCTTTCTTCGGCTGGGGACAATTCTCAGAGAGTGACTCAACTTAGAGCCAATGGCTGCCACACTTTCAACAGCTTGGGGAATGGCTTAGTCCTAAAGTGCAGATCTGGGCTGCAAGCCAGGGCATTTGTTATATCACTGAGGGCCAGTAGCATGCCTGGTTAGTCTGGGCTAGGAGTCTGTCCTCACAGATTGCCTTCAAACATTTGAAATTTCCATCCTGCCTTCTTTCCTTGGATGAGATTCTTTTCCAGACAGTAGTCTGATTACTGATCCAAACTACATCTCTTACACACATTTCTATCCTCACTTTCTCAAGTTTCTCTTGTGGAGAGAAAGGTTTCATGATCTAGTGCATGTTGGCTCTCTCCTTATCCTCATTCCTCCATTCTAACAGCACTCGAAGGGTTTCTGAAGTTCTTGGCATTACACTCAGTCTGGGGCTTGCAAAGATAAAGAGGACACCAGCCGTCTCCATGAAGAGCCCACAGTGTGTTGAAGACACAGTGAAAAAAAAAGATTTCAGAACAATGTGGTAAGAGCAGTGATAAATGTCATGAACAAATTTTTTTAGAAGGAATGACCAACTTCTGCTCAGAGAAAGCTTTCCTCTGGAACAGATGTTGAATCTTGGTTTTGAAAAGTGAGTTGAGGTCTTCCAGATGGGGAGATGGAGGTGGACATGTGAAGCAGGGCATGTACAGAGGTATGAGTAGGGTCTAGAGTCATTTAGGTTAGGGTTTGGGGCCTATAAAATTTAGCATGGCTTGGGCATAGGGTGTCGAGTGTCTGTTGTGTCAAGCTAATAAATTCAGATTTTATTCTGTAAGAAATATGAAACTAATGTAATGGAGGTTTTCAAGTAGAGAATGACAAAATTTGATTTTTTATTCTTAAAATATTTAGTGGAATTGTGAAGTAGGGATATGAATGAAGGGGAACTTGCAAAAGGAGATCAGAAAAGAGACTTGTCACATTTTTATTACTAAATACTCAAAATACAAAAAAAAATAGAGAATGTAATGAACATCTTATCCATACCAGATTCAACAAACCTCAACTTTTTAAGATATTTGCTTCAGGTCTTCTAAAAAGAAAAAAGAAAAAACTCAGAGACCCTGTTGGAGCCTCACTTGTAGCTCTCCCCTCAATATGGCCCTCCTCTCTTACTCAGCAGCCTCCAGGTGAATGGCCTGTGATAGGAGACTTGGAACAATTCAGGGTGAAAATATAAGGGGTAGCTTAAGACAATGGCAACTATATAGAAAATGAGAGAACAGATTCAAAAAGTGTCTATATTATACACCTGAAACTAATATAACACTGTATGTTAGCTATACTGGGAAGAAAATAAAATAACATATAAAAAATAAAATAAGATAAAATAAAATAAAAAAATAAAATAAAATAAAATAAAATAAAATAAAATAAAATAGAAAAAAACAAAACAAAACAAAACACAAGCCTCCTGAAGTGGAACTGACAAAATTTGAGGTGAATAGAATAAATGAAGGAGAAGAGGGTTGTCTGGGTCCTTTCAGGCTCCTATAACAGAATACCACAGACTACATGGCTTATAAACAACAGAATTTATTTCTCACAGTCTGGAGGCTGGAAGCCCAAGATGGTTGTGCCACCAGATTTGGTGTTTGGTAACCGCCCACTTTCTGGTTCATAAACAAATCGGTCTCACCTTGTCCTTGTCCTTGTCCTCACATGGTGGAAGGGACTAGGGATTTCTATGGGGTCTCTTTCATAAGGCCCTAATCCCATTCATGAGGGCTCTACGCTATATTTAAACACTTCCAAAGGCCCCATCTCCTAATACTGTCATCTGTGGGAGTTAGGGTTTTTAACATATGAATTTGTGGTGTGGGGGTGGTAAAGGACACAAATATCTAGACCATAGCAAGGAAGAAAGGATAATTTCTAAGGTTTGGCTTGGATTACAATATAGCCTGTGATACCATTAATGAAACATGAAAATGAATGTGGCAAACCAGATTTGGAGAAAACAATAAAGAGTTCAGCTTGGGGTAGTTCTGGAACTCAAAAAAGAAGTCAGGGCTAGAAAAATGTTTCTGGTGTCCACACGGAAGTGATGTTCTAAACTTTGGTCACCTGTACCTTCTGTCTCCTTGTTTCCAATTTTTTCTTTATTGCAAACAGTATATAAATGTAGCCTCAGAGAGAACTGATTACCAGAATTGGAATTACAGAATTATAGGGAAAGGAACATTTGGCATCCGGGATTCGAACATACTTATGTGCAGGGATTCCTTTTGCAGCTCATTCTTGCCAGAATCAGCTATTACCATTTTGACAAACATTTACTAATCTGATAGGCAAAGAATGGTTCTCTTACTGTTGTTTAAATTTGCATGTCTTTGATTATACAGGAAGTTGCACATTTTTCCATATGTTTGTTTACTGCTTTGCATTTCTTATTTTGTGAATCATCTGTTCATGTCCTTTGCCCATTTATCTAGTTCAGTTTAAATGTTTTCATAATCAGTTTTAGGAGTTCTTTATATAACAAAGCTATTAACCCAATGTCATACGGCTTGCAAATATTTTTTCTCAGTGTGTTTGCCTTTTCATTTGACTTGTGGGTTTCATTTTTGCTTTACATACATATATTTTTTCATACTTATTCTTTTGTTTAAGATCTTTATGCACTCAACTTCTGAGCATGGTATGTAAGACCCTTTAGGGTTTGGTCCTTCCGCTTCTTCCCTGGAAATTCATCCCACAAAAAAATGCATGCTGTAGATGTCCTCAACTGCCTCCCGCTGTGTAAATGCAAAAAGCTCTCTCATACTTCTAGTGCATAACACATATGCCCAGAACACATTTCCTGCCCCGTCAACCAAGATAACTTCTGGTCCTTCAGAATCCAGCTCCATCATCACCTTTAAGGCAGCGTCATGAAGTGGTTGGTGCATGAATTCTGGAGTGAGAGGTTCTTAGTGGGATTCCCAGCTCTACAATTTCTTTACCTGTTAAGTGAGAATAATAGTGGTTACTCAAAACATTAAACATGGAGTTACTGTATAACCCAGAAATTCCACTCCTAGGCATAAATCCAAGAGAATTAAAAATATGCCTTCAAACAAAAACTTGTATACGAATGTTCATAGCAGCATTATTTACAATAGCCAAAATATGGAAACAACTCAGATGTCCATCAATTGATGAATGGGTAAACCAAAATGTGGTATATCAACAAGATGGAATATTATTCAGGCACAGAAAGGGCTAAAATTACAGACATGCTACAACATGGGTGACCCTGGAAAACTTTATGTTAAGTGAAAGAAGTCAGACATTGAGAGCCACATATTGTATGATTGCACTTATATGAAATGTCCAGAATAGGCAAATTCATAGAGAAAGAAAGCAGAGATTACTGGTTTTTAGGAGGAATGGAGAGTGACAGGATTTCTTTTGGGGTGGTAAGAACATTTCGAATTAGATAGGGTGATGGTTGCACAACATTGTGAATGTACTAGAAGCTACTATATACCTTACTTAAAAATGCTTAAAATAGTGAATTTCATGTTATATAAAATTTACCTCCATGAAAAGAGAGTGCCTATTCCATAGTGAGATCATGTGACTGAAGGAAATTGAGTATGTATGGAGCACACGGTATGGTTGGTCTGCTGTGCCAAGCTAATAGGGCACTTGGCATAGGAAATGGCACAGAGTGAGTGCCATCTCACTAAAAAGGGGACACACATCTTGAAGCACTATTTACTCTCCTATAACCCAGCACCTATATGCATAGTAGCCTTTGCTTTATTTGTCTGGGGACTCCTTATGAGAAGGACTGGGTTGTGGTCAGCTATATGTCTCTGGTGCCCAACATGGGGTCTGGAGTATACATTTATTATTAGATAAGCTTAGAGAGTAACTGGGAATGAATCTGGATCTAAATCCCAAGAATATAGATGTCTGGTGACTATGAGTCTGAAGGGCCATCTGGAATCCCAGAATTGAGACAGATCAAAGATATCACTTTGTAATTCCAACTTTTATTACAGAAAGAAACCAAGACCTGAAAGGTTGTATAATATACTCACTCAGGTCACATGGGGGATGGAAAGGGAGGACTCCTTTCTGAGCACCACCCCCTCACACACACATACACTCAGCCCCTATAGGACTATGATTACTATAGTGGATTGAATTGTGTCTCTGAAAAATTCATATGTTGAAGCCCTAATCCCTAATGGGACTATATTTGGAGAGAAAGCCTTTAAAGAGGTCATTAAAGTTAAATGGGATCATAGGTGAAGCCCTAATTCAATATAATTTGTGTCTTTATAAGAAAAGGAAGAGATACAAGAATGTGTGTTCACAGAGAAAAGGCCAAGTAAGGACACAGTGAGAAGGTGCCATTTGCAAGCCAAGGAGAGAGGCCTCAGGAGACATCCACCTGCTAACACTCAGGTCTTGGACCTACAGCATCCAGGATTGTGAGAAATAAATGTTGGATAAGTCACCCAGTCTGTGGCATTTGTTATGGCAGCACAAGCAGATGAATATGGTCACCAAGAGGCTGTTGGATGCCTGCTCAGAAGTGTCTTACCCCAAGAAGAAGCCCCAAATGATGAATCAAGGTGAAGGCAAATGCAAAGGGAGTGGAGTCTCCAGATGTTCCTATTCTCTTCCTTTCCTCTCACCTCCTGTCTTAGCACACATCTGTGGCCTCTCTGACTGCAGGAACATTTCTCTGGCATTGCTTAATGAAAGGAGAGATGGCTCTGTGAAAAGCCAGGAAGGAGTAAGGTGGGACATATCTGAAGGCCATACCAACGTCCTGGCTTGTAATTCAGAGCAGCTTCCTCCTCCCACCCCTAGGGTGACCTTCTCCCTGTGAGTGGTTAATTAATCCCATGAATGGTTTAAGATACAGGCACTAAATTAAACAGATCATTTTCTATTGCAAATTCTCCTACTGTCTTAGTTACTTTTTATGCCTGAAATTAGTTTATTTTTAGTTAACACATTTTTTAAAAAAAACCAGAATTAAATGCAAATCCTTAACAGAGCTTGTCCGACTCCTATAATGCTTAACTACATAAAATTTTCAATGTATTATTTATACCAGATACGCTGCAGCTGAATTTTACATGTAAATGTTCAGAATTCCAAGTTCCTTAACTGGAAAAAAAAAAAAAGAAGAAGAAGAACATTTTCACTGCCACTTGCTTTCTCTCATCTTTTATTAAAGAGTCTGTTAACACTTTAAAATGTGGCCCTTATACACACCAGAGACTCCAAACCAAGTTAACATCTTGCTTTAATTCACAAAAGAATGAAAATTCAACATCTGAAAAATGTTCAACCTGTATGTAAATGCTCTAAGTGGAGAAAAATCAGCAAGTAATGTCCTGGGTCCTGAATAAGTACTTTCCTTACATTTAGGAAGACAAGAAAAGCTTGGCTTCTTCTAATAGCATCTATAATCTGTGAATTTGTACACTTAAAGTCAATTATTTAAGTCCTAAGTATGTGGTGAGACTCAATGAGAAATCAAACAGATAGACTGAGGCTCAAAATCTTCAGGCCAATTATAATCGTGGAAGCAGTGATGCCAGTGAGAGGCTAACCTGCCTCATAAAGAAGAACCAGGATGCGGGGAACGGCACCCACCATGTTGCAAGGAGAGGCAGAGCCAAGTTTCAGCAGTCAGTGAGCAGGGCTGGGTTGTGGGGGAGGAAGTCAAGAAATACCTCCCATCCCTATCCCCCACACCGAGAGAGAGAGAGAGAGAGAGAGAGAGAGAGAGAGAGAGAATGAAAGCCACACAGTTTCTGGAGAATGGGCTTGCTTGGGGTAGAGAATGGCTCTCCTAGCAATTCTTCTGATCAGGAGAAGGAAGACTCAATTCTAGGTCACCTTTTTCTCCAGCCATGTGATCCTGTTGTGTCCACATGATCTCATCAACCATATGAGTCTGTCTTTAGTGAAAGTAGGTGATTGTTTGATGTTCCTTGAAATTCTGAGTTCTAGGAGTCTATGAGTTTGCATTAGGACCCTACAGCACTACAATAGGAGGATGCCAGGGAGCTTCCTCTCACTCCCTCTGACAGGTGATGGTATTCCCGCAGGCCCCAGGAGTGACAGTCCTCAGAGGCAGTTTCTTCCCCAGCATGTGAAGACAAGAAGGACTTCTGAGTAGGCTGCATCCCTGGAGAAAATCGTCACTGTGCTGTCAGCTACTCAGACAGCATTTCCTGGAGGAGGTGGGTTGCAGGAGCAGGCAGCTAAAGAACTTTCAGTAAGAGTGAATGAAAAAGTCAAGAAGTCACAGAGAAGCCTGAAGCAAAAGGGATGGGACTTTCTCCATAGAGGTAGAGAGGCTAAGAGATCAGACACACGCTGTAGGGAGCAGCTCCTGAGGTCAGCATGCTCTACCAGTGCAGGGCTCAGAGGCACACAGATTCACATGGGGAGGTGTGTTTGTGTGTGTGTGTGTGTGTGTGTGTGTGTGGCCAGGCTGAGTGCACTCAATGCAAAAGTGGTCAATTGTTCCCAAAGGGCGAAGACTTGAACATTTTACTCCCAAGAGTCACAGGAAGGAAGCCCAAAGGGCTAGAAAGGGACCTTCCTGAATCATCAAAGTTCATGAGCCTGGAGAAATGAAAAAACCCTATAATTACAAATACTAATCTAATAATAATAACAATCATTTAATAGCTCATGTTGAAGCACTTATATATGAAGAAATATACAAAGCACATTAGGTTTGTTTTGTCATTTGACCATCACAAAATTACTAAGATATAGATAATATTATACCATATTTTAGATGACAACCTGGGGACATGGATGATTCAGTAATATGCCCATGACAACACAGTCAGGAAATTCCCAGACTGGGGTTTTATACCACAGAATCAAAGAGAATTTGAGTTTTAATCCTTATAAAAATTCTTTAAGCTTATTGTTGTTGTTACCTCCTGCTGAGTTCCTCCTATACTTGCATAATAATACAAGTATGTGGGTGTCTGTCTTAAGAAACAAGAAGGTGGGAGCTAGGGAGGTGTTGCCTTCAGGCAGCCAATTTTGGGTAAAGAAGTATTCCCTTCATGGGGGGTAAGGAAAGCACTGGGCAGAGACTCAGGGACAGGATAAATGGTTACACTATCCATAAGCTGTGTTCACAGCCTCCTTTCCTCAGATTAAGACTTCATTAAAATGGTAGAAACTGTTTACTACTGGGCTGCTATAGCATACGAAGTCCAGAAATTTGGGGGTTGGATCAGTCCTGGTCTGTTTGGAGCTGAATGTTTGTGTCTTCCCAAAATTCATATGGTAAAGCCCTAACTACCCCCGTACCATGGGGTGGTATTAGGAGGTGGGGTCTTTGGAGATAATTAGGTTTAGATTAGGTCACAAGAATGGAGCCCTCAGGATGGGATTAGTGCCCTTAGAAGAAGAGAAAGAGACAAGAGACCTCTCTCTCCACGTGCTTACAGAGAAGAGATCATGTGAACACACAGCAAGTACAGTCATCTGCAAGCCAGGAGAAGAGCTCTCACCAAGAACTGAATCATCCAGCGCCTTGACCTTGGACTTCCCAGCCTCCAGAACTGTGAGAAATAAATGTGTGTTGTTTAAACCACCCTGTCTGTGGTATTTTGTTATGGCAGCCCAAGCTGACTAAGACAGGGTTCTTGGCTGTGAGCAATAAAAACAGAGAATCTGTTGAGGATTCCAGGACAGTTGTAGAATCCGTGCAACAGTGAACTTGGTAAAGCAGGAAACGAGAGGGTGTCACAATGCCAGGAGATGGGCATCAGGAAGCACAGCACCTTCTCACATCTGAAGAACCTACACAGGGCAACAGTCACCCTCTCTGTGTGTTCTCTGCTCTGAGTCTGACTCCCAAGAAGTCATGTTCCATTGGCCAGTCCCCAGAAAACTAGGGTCGGGAGAGAAAGGCTCTGTCCTCAGTTTCTGCAATGGACACAGGACCTGAAACAGGCCTATCCCTAAGGCAGCAAATCCTGGGAAAGAGGAAACTTCCCGAGGAACCTGGGTGCTACTGGACAGGGAGATGAATTCTGGGAGGGCAGAAGTAAGAACACACAACTCAGATGTGAGATGTGAATGAACCTGAGCTGGGAGAGTCTGCTGCAAAGGCGAGCACCATCCTCCCTTGTCCACCCATCAGGGATGTAACCCCGCCCACTTCCAGATGCTGGAGCCTCTGAGCCCACAGGAAATCCCACCATCCAGGGGTATGGTTGTCTGTCCAGGGGGCAGAAGCCTGGAAGTAATGGAAGTGAAAACCAGGGAGATTCTAATCCAAAGGAAGCAGTAGGCAGGTCAGAAGGAACCCCAAGGAAGGTTCACCAAGATGGAGTGAATAAACCTACTCCAGGGAAACAAGGAGGTAAAAAGAAATCACTAAATTACACATTAAAATAAGACTTTTTAGCAGCATCTGGCAGGGTGCCAGGAACCTAAAGGCATCAACAGAGAGAAGCAAGCAGCACTCACCTGCCTCCTGAGGAGCCTCAGGAAGAGACAATCCCATCTTTCTCTGTATACCTTTCTATCCCTGCCTGTAGAAGCCACTAATGCTTTTCTAAAGCCCATTACATTTCTGTTTTCACTTCCACTTGCCCTCTCTTTGCATTATTTTTTTCTCTTTCTCTCCCCAAGGCTATTGAATTTAGAAAACAGGGTGGGAAGGTTGTAGGCAGAGACTGAAAATAACTGAAGGTGGATAGGGACAGAGGGCGTGGACAATGGGTATGATAAGTGAGCTTGCTGCAAGAGTTTGGAGACCTGGCCTCTCTTCCCAGTGATGGCCCTGACCCACCTCCCACCCTAGGCACTAGGCTGCATAAAGACTTCTGTTTCCTGCAAAACAGAAAAAGGTGTCCCTTCTCCCAGGTAGATGCAGCCTATGGACAGCCTGACTATCTAGTATAGATGATATTTCAGCTCTATTTACCTCTCTGCTATGTTCCTTATACAGTGAAAAATCTGCAAAATTGGATGCAGCAACTCTGTTTAGTCAAGTTATTAACTTATGTGCCTCTATTTCCCCATCTATAAAAAGGGAATAATACCAGCCACCCACTTGAATTGTAGATATGCATTCTTTTACCTTTTTTATGTTTGAAATATAATATACAAACAGAAAAGCAAATGAAATAAGTGTACAATACCTGAGGGTTATTTCAGGGGAAAATGAAATAATGCCAGGGAAGAGATCTGGAGAGTTAAAAGTGCTAATTTAACTTTTATTGAGTCAGAGCCAAGGATTTTCACACTTTCAGAGTGAGAGTCTAGATTGAGTGTCTGCTTCCCATTCTTACTCAGTCCCTTCTGGGCTCTCCTAGGGGACTCCTGTCTCTCCTGAGTTAGGCCACGGTGGGGGCTCAGGGCTGAGGCAGTCAAGAGGGGTTGTCAAGGAGAATGATTAGCAGTAGTGGGGGACTCACCCCTTCCTCCTCCCAGCCTCAGTTGCTATTCTGTGGTGCTGGGTTTGTGGGCAGATGTTGCAGGAGTTGGCTGGCATAGCCTCCCTCCTCCTTTTCCTCCTCCCTACACAACCAAGTATGACTCACCATGGGGTGGGGAGCCTGAGTCACTCACCCACTCACACACCCAGAAACTCTCAACATCCCAGATAAGAACTTACAGGGCAGGTCAGATTGGCCTAACCCACTGCCTCTGAGCTGTGTGACCTGGGGCAAGTCACCTTACCTCTCTGAAGCCTCCATGTCCACATCCACATGTGCTCCATGTCCACAGGAATAATAAGTCCTATTTCATAAGCTTATGACTGTTTTACATGAGATAAGCAGTAGTCAGAAGCCAGCTATCATTATGATTGTGCAGAATTAGAATTCAGATCTCTTGGCAAACAGGCTTGCTGCTCTTCCTGACTCCATGTTGCTCATTATCCACCCTCAGTGGAAGGTGTGGGGTACTTCCAATAAAAGCTAGCTCTCCACCTTGCCCCTGGGAAGGAGCCACCAACAGACCTTCTTTTAGTCACCATGGCAATTTTTAATGAAAATAATCAACAGCTTGTAGGGGTAAGCAGCCATATGCTGATTCTGGCCTCTTTGAAAAACTCTCTTCTCCTTCTGACACTGAATGTGGTTGGAAAGAGGCTTTGCCCTTAGGAAATGTCTTTTTTCTTTACAGGAACAGGAAACAGCTCAATAGCAATATGTTCAGTGTTCATCCAGTATCTAGCAGAAGTCAATCCTTTCCTGGGTCTCTGGGAAGGAGTACCAGGACCTTCAACCCAACTCCCCTCATGCTTGCTCCGCATGGGCTGTGACAGCACAACAGCCACATTGGGTAGTTATCTGTGAACTATAGTTGAGTGCATTCCACCTCAGAGAAGCAGAAGATTATCAAGAATCTCCCATCTCTAGGCCATCAAGTGGCCTTCAAGATCATTTAAATGAAGGGCTTCATGCACTTCTGGGAGGACTCATCCATGGATGGATCCAGAGTGTTTGCTAAGTACCCTGAAATTATATGCAATATTTTATCTATGTGTGATATGTGAGTCATTTTAGGAAGAGAGTAGAAAGTTTTCACTGATTCTCAAGAGGCTCCACATCCCCCAAAATCTCAAGAATAAATGACCAAGAATCAGGAGTCAAGAGCACATACCAATAAAGACCACAAAGACAGTCTAAATGTATCAAACAGGTTAGGTGGAGATATGAAAGGGATACAGTGATCTGGAAGGCACATTCACATTTCAAAACATACATAGTAAAAGCAATTTTTTCTTCTTAAATTTTGTTTAAATTCTAGTTAGTTAACAAACAGTGCAATACTGGTTTCAGAAGTAGAATTCAGTGATTCATCACTTACATACAACACCCAGTGCTCATCACAATAAGTTCCCTCCTTAATGCCCATCACCCATCTAGCCCTTCCCCCACCTACCTCCCTTCATCAACCCTGTTTATTCTCCATCATTATGGTTTGTTTCTCTACCTGTTCCCCACCCTTCCCATATGTTCATCTGTTTTGTTTCTTAAATTCCACATATGAGTGAAATCATGTGATATTTGTCTTTCTCTGACTGACTTACTTTGTTTAGCATCATACACTCTAGCTCCATCCATATCATTGCAAATGGCAAGATTTCATTTTTTGATGGCTGAGTAATATTCCATTGTGTTTATATACCACATCTTATTTATCCATTCATCAGTCAATGGACATTTGGGCTCTTTCTATAGTTTGGTTATTGTTGGTAATGTCTCTATAAACATTGGGGTGCATGTATCTCTTCAAATCTATATTTTTGTATCCTTTGAGTAAATACTTAATAGTGCAATTGCTGGATCATAGAGTAGTTCTATTTTTAACGTTTGAGGAAAATTCATATTGTTTTCCAGAGTGGCTGTGCCAGTTTGCACTCCCACCAAGAGTGCAAAAGTGTTCCCCTTTCTTTGCATCCTCACCAACATTGGTTGTTTCCTGAGTTGTTAATTTTAACCATTCTGACAGGTGTGAGGCAGCAACTCATCATGGTTTTGATTTGTATTTCCCTAATCATGAGTGATGTTGAGCATCTTTTCCTGTGTTCATTAGCCATCTGGATCTCTTCTTTGGAAAAATACCTGTTCATGTCTTCTGCACATTTCTTTACTGGATTATTTGTTTTTTCGGTGTTGAGTTTGATATGTTCTTTATAGATTTTGGATACTAACCCTTTATCAGATATGTCATTTGCAAATATCTTTTCCCATTCCATAGGCTGCCTTTTAGTTTTGTTGATTGTTTCATTTGCTATGCAGAAGTTTTTTTATCTTGATGAGGCCCCAATAGTTCATTTTTGCTTTTGTTTCTCTTGCCTCCTGAGACATGTCTAGTAAGAAGTTGCGGCAGCCATGGTCAAAGAGGTTTGTGCCTGTTTTCTCCTCTAGGATTTTGATGGTTTCCCATCTCACATTTAGGTCTTTCATCCATTTTGAATTTATTTTTGTGGATGGTGTAAGAAAGTGGTCCAGTTTCATTCTTTTGCACGTCACTGTCCAGTTTTCCCAACACCATTTGTTGAAGAGACTGTCTTTTTTTTTTCTATTGGACATTTTTATCTGCTTTGTCAAATATCAGCTGACCATAGAGTTGTAGGTCCACTTCTGGTTTTTCTATTCTGCTCCATCATTCAATGTGTCTGTTTTTGTGCCAGTACCATACTGTCTTGATGACTACAGCTTTGTAATATAACTTGAAGTCTGAAATCATGAGGCCTCCTGCTTTGCTTTGTTTTTTCAGGATTTCTTTGGCTATTTGGGGTCTTTTGTGGTTCCATACAAATTTTAGGATTGTTTGTTCTAGCTCTGTGAAAAATGCTGTTGGTATTTTGATAGGGATTGCATTAAATGTGTAGATTGTTTTGGATAGTATAGACATTTTACAATGTTTAGCAGCACTTTTTAGGACAAACAGAATATCTGGAACCAGATCTGGTCCATTGGCCCAGTGTGCAGACCCCACCAATCAATAAGAGAAAAGATTTATCTAAAGTCTCAGAGCCATCTGGGGCCACACCACACCTGGACCCTCCCACACCCAGATGGGGGTCTTTCTACAACACTTTTTGTCCACAACACTGCTCTTGTGTACTTAGAAGTGGAACAACAAAAGATTGGGCTTCAATATACCCTATTACCAGAATAGAAGTAGGAATTAGGATGCCCAAGGAAGCCTGTCATCAAAAATGAACCTGCAGCTAGCTTTTGAAGGAAGGAGAAAAAATTATGTTTGGCCAAGAAAATATAACTGAAACAGAGACCTGCAAGACATTAAGAGTAAAAGTAAAAAGGGCCATCCAAAGCTTTTACTGAAACCTGTTATTGCCTAATTAACACAGAATGTTTTTAAGGGGACAGAGGCTTTTCAGGACAATAGTGCTTTCATGGGCATTGGATAGAAAGTTTTGAGGCAAATTTGTTTTTGAAATGTTCCACCCAAAGATGCCAATGCCTGACTCACACCCTGTGCCAGACAGCAGCCCAGACAGAGTGTTAGTCTCTATGGTCTGAGTCAGGAAAATAAAGGTGGATTTTATCCATCTCACCAGCTGTTTACATCCTGCAGAGAATGAGAGGCCAGTTAAATCCTTCCACAGGGAAATATGGCATTTCCAGGAACTTCCAGGTGACTGGATTGGCTTGGGACAGAGGGAGGGGTGGCCAAGGAGCATGGAGTGGACAGCTGAGGGGTGTCATTGAAAAGATAACATTCATCTTAGCCCAGCCTGCAGGCAAAGGCAGGGATAGTGTACCTGATTCATGACTGCAAGGAGTAGATCACAGAACACTACAAGTATGGGGAAGCCCCCACCCTCCCCTGCAGAAGTGGTAGTGCAGGGGAATAACATGAAGATATTAATGCAGCTGCCCCATCAAACTACCCTGACCAAGCAGGAGTAAGTGATTGTGGGATCTATGCCATTTATGACTACTCCTTACACAACGCTCACAAGTAATGTTCTCCTCTCTTGTCTTCTGTCTTTCTAGACTGAATTTTCTCCTTTGCCCCTCCAGGTCTCCTCTCCACACTGTGCTCTGTGCTGGGAGGCTGACCTGTGTCAGCTACATCAAGAGGCTTCCCTCTCAGCTGATGGGAGGCCCCAACAAATCAGTGACAGTGGGAAGGGAGGTCAAGGTGTTTACTCTCCCTCTCTGCAGGTCACCATACCTGGTTGCCAATTTAGTAGCATAATATTTATGAAACAAGCTAGATATACACATATGTACAAATGCATAGGAAATTATTTGGAAGGGTTAAAAACACTGGTTAACTGAAGAGGTTGGTAAGATTTGGTTGAAATAGGAAGCAAAGATAAACTTTTCTTCCTTAAGTATTCATGTTTGAAAATTTTTGATTAGCAGATATTTGAGATTTTTTTTTGTAACTCAAGCATTAAGTAATTTAATTGAACACTTGTTGCATTTTGTAATATCAAGGATCAACTCTCTTTCCAACAGCCCACAACTGCCTTTGGGGGCACTGTGGTTTGGCTCAAGCATTCCAACTGCATAAGACATACCTTTCTATACTGCAGAGGTTGGAGAGATCAAATCTACTCCTCACAGTCTGGGGTTCTAGACATGGCTTAGGTTCCATCAGTTAGATGCATTCATTTGAGACCCATTCAGAACAGTGTTTATGTGGACATGGAGTTTAAAGGAACAGGGTGTTCATTTTTTTTGGCATGGATTACTGCTGAGGAAGCTATAGCTTTGGTGGTAGCTTCCTGATTGGGCAGGGGCAGCAATTCCTTGGTTGGTCAGTGCTACAGTTTAGTTTTCTGATTTACTGCTGGAATATCAGCCTAGGCTTTTGTATTATTGTCTTAGTTAGGGCTCTCCAGAGAGGAGATCTCTTGAGAGATAGAGAGAGACAGAGAGACAAAGAGAAACATAAAGAGGAAAGGAGAGAGAGAGAGAAAGAAAGAGAGATTTTTAATAAAGAATTGGTTATGTGATTATAAAGACTGGCAATTTCCAAGATTTGCAGGCTAAGTTGTAAACTGGAAACCCAGGAGAGATGATAGTTTAGTTCAGTCCAAATCAAGAAGCTTGAGAACAAGGAGAGCTGATCATGTGGTTCTTAAGGCAAGCAGAATTAAGACCCAAGAACAGCCAATGTTTTACTTTGAGCCCAAACCCAGGAAAAAGCCAATATTCCAGCTTGAAAGCAACCAGGCAGGGAGCACTCTCTTTTACTTGGGGTCGGGGGTGCTGGCTTTTTGTTCTATTTGGGCTTTCAACTGATTGGATGAGGCCTACTCAGATTAGGGAGGGCAACCTGCTTTACTCAGTCTACCAGTTTAGATGTTAATCTCATCCAGAAGCACCCTCATGGCCCAGTCAAGTTAACACATAAAGTTAACAATCACAGTTCTGCTCATTAAGCCCTATAAATTATTCTGTGATATACCTATAATTCTTAATCAATGTCTTGTCCTTAAACTAGCTTTGTGAGACTAAGAATTCCAACCATTAGAGTAAACCACAAGAGTGATTGCTTCAAGATCAAAAAAGTCCTCAAGGGGATGAAAATATGGAAGTATCTAAGTGATGTGATTGGGTTTGAAGACAGAAAATATCTAGTGACCTAGTGGTCCTTGGCTCCAAAGGTAAAAGTTATGAAGCCACTTGAAATCAAGAGTCTATTGACATCAGAACTTAGGTGGACAGAATGGCTGATGGGATATATCATCATGTACTCACAAAGAATGTAAGATATCTCTCACTGTATTAAAAACTTAAAGGGAAAAATTATAGGCTCTGAGCTATACACTTTTGGCTCAAAGCATGATAAGAGAGTTTTTATAACTACTACAAAAAAAAATCCTTTTGTTATATATCCATAGGGTAGATATAAGCAAAAATGAGAAGCAAAGTCTGACCCTATGGGCTGCCAAATTCATACACTTTTCTAACCCTTATGTGAGTGCTAAGACATTGAATGGGGGGAAATGGCACCTTGAGAACTGGATTGGTAATATTTGGGAGGAGTTAGTTGTCTTTGAATATTATCACCCCCGAAACCCCACTGATATCCCTTTTGCAGTAGATTCCATCTGAAGGTTGTGTTGCTTCAATTGAAGAGCCCATAATGACCTCACCTGAGGTGGTTACATTAGAAGGAGATCTTAATTCTCTTTAAATCCCACACCCAGAACTTCCCATTGTGTTTAGGCTGAACCCTAGACCTATTGGATCAAACTCAAAGTCAAACCCAGGTAAAGGCCAAAACACTAAAAATGAAGGCAGAATTTGCAAATTTATGAGCAAAAACTTGGGGGAAATGTAGGAAATAGATTCTGAAGGTGCTAAGCACAGAAGGCAGAAGTTTTAGTTCAGGCTATATCTATCAATGTGAATGTTCTTACCAGAGACTCTGGATTCAGTGTGTTAGCTAGAGCTAATTGTGGTTGTTAAGTGTTTGCTTACTTGGTTGGGTAAAATTGGACTAATTGGTGACTGCACTGAATGTAGTATAAATGCCAGAAATTTCTTGGTATAATATAGCAGAAGAAATCCACAGACATAAGGATGGGAGTGTTGCTAGAGATTTATCATGTGTGACCAGCTCACACAATATTTTAGAATATTTTTTGAGGAGGCCCAGAGGAACCATCCTTCACTAAGGCATTGAGAAATACATTACAGCTCCACACACCCAGACTTTGAATCAAGCTCATCTCCTCTTTCTCTATCGCACACCTAATCCATCAGGAAACCATGTTGGCTTTGCCTTCAAAATACATCCATAATCCAAACATGTCTCATCATGGCCATTTTCTGTGTCTTTCCTGGATTACTGTACTAGGTTCCTGATTGGTCTTCCTGCTTTTTCCACTGTTGAGACCCTTCATATTGTCCTCCAACAGCTAACGTCAAACCATTCTGAATCTTTTCCCCACAATAACCAACTCTCCAATTTTCCAACACCATTCAGTGTCCTACAATTCTATTCAACTCTGACACTAACCACCCAGAGTTATCACAGACCCCACAAGTTAAGCGCTCAGTCCGACCAGACTGCCTGCACTTCAGAAGCCATCTACAAACAGGATCCCTAGCCTACCCACATTTCTGCCCAGCAAACTACAAATTCAAGGGCTCCCATAACCTAGCCACCCTTCTCAAGTTTGACAATTGGAATTAGAATCAGAATTATACATAAAACTTAGGAAAGCACGGTACTTACTATTATAATTTTATTGTAAAGGATACAACTCAGGAGCAGCCACACAGAAGAGATGCACAGAGCAAGGTATGAGGGTGGGGGTACAGCACAGACCTTCCATGCTCTCTCCAGGCACTCTATCTTCTTAGCATATCAGAGTGATCACCAACCTGGATGCTCCTCTAGCTTAGAATTTTAATGTAGGTCTCATTATGTAAGCATTATTGATTAAGTCATTGGCCATTGGTGAATGAACTTAATCTCCAGTCCCATTCCTTCCCCAGAGGTGGGGGACAGTGGTGAAGTGAGATTGGAAGTTTTTATCCACTCTCTGTCTTTTAATTGTATATTTAGACTTTCACATTTAGAGTAATTGTTTATATCATTTATTTCCACTATATTTATAACGTTTCTATTTGTTACCCTTGCTCTTTTTTTTTCTTTTTCTGTCTTCCACTTATTTTTTCCTTAGTGGTTGCTCTAGAGGTTGCAATATACACTTTTGTCTAATCTAAGTCCACTTTCAAATAAAACTATACTGCTTCATGGGTAGTGCAAATAACTTGTAACAGAGTATTTCCAAATTCTCTCTCTCATCCCTTGTAACACCATAGTTATTTATTTCACTTATCTATAACCATAATCACCAAATTCATTATTGTTATTATTATTTTGAATAAACTCTTATCAGATCAGTTAAGAATTATAAAAATAAAAGATTTTATTTTACTTTATTTATTCCTTTTCTATTGCTCATCCTCTCTTTATGTAGATTTATATCATTCCTTCTCTCTAAAGAACCTCTTTTAACATTTTTTTATGCAAGGCAGGTCTATTGGCAACAAATTCCCTCAATTCCCTCAGTTTCTATTGTCCAAGATAATGTTTATTTCTCCTCAATTTTTAAAGGGTAATTTTGCTTGTACAAAACTCTATATTGGTGGCTTTTTTTTCTTTCAACACATTATATATCTCACCCCACTCCTTATTTGCACAGCTTCTGAATCGAAGTTCAATGCAATTCTTATTCCTGTTTCTCTATAAGTTAAGTATTTTTGTCCCCTAGCCTTTTTCAAGATTTTCTCTTTATCTTTATTTTTCTGTAGTTTGTATATGATATGCCTGTAGTTTGTATATGTATATGTATATATATATATGTATATGATATGCCTGTAGTTTGTATATGATATATATATATAAATATATATATAGTATTTATCCTGCCTGAGTTTCCTGGATCTGTGGTTTGCCATCTGTCATTAATTTTGGAAAATTCTCAAATATTATTGTTTCAAATATTTATCTCTTTCCCTACTAGTATTTACAATATGTATATGTTACACTGTTTGTAAATATTGCACAGTTCTTGGATAGTCTCCTCCATTTTATTTCTTCTTTCTTCTCTTTGCATCTCAGTTTTTGGAATTTCTATTGACATATCTTTAATTTGTCCTCCCTTCTTCTTGATTTGAGCTGATTTTTCTATTTTTTTTTGAATCTTAAAGTGGGAGCTTAGATTATTGGTTTGAGATTTTTTCTGCTTTTCTAATGTATACATACAGTGCTAAATTTCCATTTCTTCACTTCTTTAGCTGTGTTACACAAATTTTGATATGTTATATTTTCATTTTCATTCAGTTCAATGTATTTTTTGATCTGCTTAAGAACTTCCTATTTAGCAAATGGATTGTTTAGAAATACATTGTTTAGTTGCCAAATGTCTGGAGATTTTCCTGTTATCTTTCTCTTATTGATTTCTAGTTTGATTCTTTTCTGGTTGTACTCATACTCTGTATGATTTCAATTTAAAAAAAATTTTTGGGATTTGTTTTATGGCTCAAATTTGATCTTTCTTGGCATATGTTACAGGCACTTGAAAAGAATGTGAATTCTTCTGTTGTGGGTAGAACCTTCTATAAATATCTATTTATTCCTGGTGGTTGATGATGCTGTTCAGTTCTTCTGTATGCTGACGTATTTTCTATCTAGTTGTTCTAGCACTTCTTGAGAGAGGTGTATTAAATCTCCAGTTATAACTGTGGATTTCTCTTTTAGTTCTATCAGTTTTTGTTTCACATATTTTGAAACTCTGCTGTTTGGATCATATACAGTAAATAGACACTTTTATCATTATATAGCATCCCTCTCTGTCTCTGGTAATTTTCTTTGCCCTCAAGTCTACTTTATCTCATATTCATATAGCTATTTCAGCTTTCTTTTTATTAATTTTTATGTAATATATCTTAATATTTTTTTCTTTCAACCTATCTATATCATTATATTAAAAGTGAGTTTCTAAAAGGAATCCTCATGCTTTGCTGGTGACAACGTAAATTGGTGAAGCCACTACGGAAAACAGTACAGAAGTTCCTCAAAAAATTAAAAATAGAACTATCACATGATCCAGCAATTCCTCTTCAAGTATATATCAGAAGGAAACAAAAACACTAACTCATAAAGTTATCTGCAACCCCTAAACATTATTTACATTAGCCAAGATATAGAAGCATCCTAAATGGCCACTGATAAATAAAGAAAATGTGGTCTATATCCATAAGGATATATATTATTCAGCCATAAAAAAGAAGGGAAGTCTGCCATTTGCAACAACATAGGTGGATCTTGAGGGCCCTATGCTAAATGGAGTAAGTCAAACAAAGACAAATGCCATATGATTATACTTATATTTGGCATCTAAAAAATCCCCTTGAATGCATAGACACACAGAGAACAGATTAGTGGTTAACAGAAGGGATGAGGGGTGGAGAGAAGGAGCTGATGAAAGTGGTCAAAACGTACAAACATCCAGCTATAAAATAAAAAAGTCCTGAGAATTAATGTATAGCATGGTGACTATAGTTTACAATGCTGTATAGTATATTTGAAAGTTGCAAAGAAAATAAATCCTAAAATTATTCATCACAAGGAAAATCATTTTTTGTAACTATATGAAGTAATGGATATTAACTTATTGTGGTGATCGTTTTGCAGACTACTTGCCTGTCAAGTCACTATGCTGCACCCCTTAAACTTAGTGTTGTATGTCAATCTCAATAAAACTGGAAAAGATGATTCAAAAAGAAGTGCTTTTCTAGTAAGCATTGCCAATCTCTTTTAATTGGATAATTAAGAACACCCTCCGGAAGATGGCGGCATAGGAGGACGCTGGGGTCACCGTGTCCTGCTGACCACTTAGATTCCACCTACACCTGCCTAAATAACCCAGAAAACTGCCAGGAGACTAGCAGAACGGATTCTCTGGAGCCAAGCGCAGACGAGAGGCCCACGGAAGAGGGTAGGAAGGGCGGAGAGGCGGTGCGCGCTGCACGGACTGGCAGGAGGGAGCCGGGGCAGAGGGGCAGCCCACCAGCCAAGCAGGGGCCTAGAGTCTGGCTTGCAAAAGCGGAGGGGCTGGACAGAGTGTGTTCTGACAGCAAGCGGGACTCCACATCTGGGAGGTTATAAGTTAGCAGCTCTGCTCAGAGAGCAGGAAGGCTGGAGGACAACGGGAGGGAGAGTTGTTGAGCCCCAGACGACAGAGCTCAGCTTGGCGGGGAACAAAGGTTCTCACCAGCACCATCTCCCTCACCCATCCCCCAGCCAAAATCCCAAAGGGAACCAGTTCCTGTCAGGGAACTTGCTTGCACCGAGCAAACACCCAACACTGTGCTTCTGCGGATCCATCCCTCCAGCGTCCGGGGGTCTGACTCCCTCCAGGTGTCTCAGGGCCCCTCCCAAAGCGGATCACTGAAGCATAAGCAAGCTGAGCCTACCCCTCCCGCCCCTGTGCACCTTGCTGATCCACCCCAGCTACCACAAGTCTGGCAGTGTGCAAGTAGCCCAGACGGGCCACGCCACCCCACAGTGAATCCTGCCCCTATGAGAGGGGAAGAGAAGGTACACACCAGTCTGACTGTGGCCCCAGCAGTGCGCTGGGGGCAGATATCAGGTCTGACTGTGGCCCTGCCCACCAACGCAAGATATTCAAGACAGCACAGGGGAAGTGCCATGCAGTTCTGCACCACTCCAGGGACTATCCAAAATGATGAAACAGAAGAATTCACCTCAAAGGAATCTCCAGGAAATAACGACAGCTAATGAACTGATCAAAAACTATTTAAACAATATAACAGAAAGTGAATTTAGCATAATAGTCATAAAATTAATCGCTGGGCTTGAAAACAGTATAGAGGACAGCAGAGAATCTATTGCTACAGAGATCAAGGGAGTAAGGAACAGCCAAGAGGAGCTAAAATATGCTATCCATGAGCTGCAAAATAAAATGGAGACAACCACAGCTCAGATTGAAGAGGCAGAGGAGAGAATAGGGGAACTAGAAGAAATAATAGCTGAGAACTTCCCGCATCTGGGGAAGGAAAAAGGCATTGGAATCCAAGAAGCACAGAGAACTCCCTTCAGACGTAACTTGAATCGATCTTCTGCACAACATATCATAGTGAAACTGGCAAAATACAAGGGTACAGAGAAAATTCTGAAAGCAGCTAGGGATAAACGTGCTCTAACATAAAAAGGGAGACTGATAAGACTCATAATGGATCTCTCTACTGAAACTTGGCAGGCCAGAAAGGAATGGCAGGAGAGCTTCAATGTGATGAACAGAAAAAATATGCAGCTGAGACTCCTTTATCCAGCAAGTCTGTTGTTTAGAATAGAAGGAGAGATAAAGGTAACAAACAAACAAACAAAAGAACAAACAAAAGATAAACAAACAAAAACTGAAGGAATTTGTCACCACTAAACCAGCCCTACAAGAGATCCTAAGGGGGATCCTGTGAGACAAAGTACTAGAGACATCGCTACAAGCATGAAACCTACAGACATCACAATGACTCTAAACCCATATCTTTCTATAATAACACTGAATGTAAATGGACTAAATGCACCAACCAAAAGACATAGGGTAGGAGAATGGATAAAAAAACAAGACCCATCTATTTGCTGTCTACAGGAGACTCATTAAAATGAGGACACCTCCTGATTGACACCTGAGGACACCTTCAGATTGAAAATGAAGGGATGGAGAGCTATTTATCATGCTACTGGAAGTCAAAAGAAAGCTGGAGTAGCCATACTTATATCGGGCAAGCCAGACTTTCAATTAAAGGCTGTAACAAGAGATGAAGATGAGCATTATATAATAATTACAGGGTCTATCCATCAGGAAGAGCTAAAAATTAGAAATGTCTATGCGCCGAATATGGGAGCCCCCAAATATATTAAACAATTACTCACAAACATAAGCAACCTTATTGATAACAATGTGGTAATTGCAAGGGACTTTAACACTCCACTTACAGAAATGGATAGATCATCTAGACACACGGTCAATAAAGAAACAAAGGGCCCTGAATGAGACATTGGATCAGATGGACTTGACAGATATATTTAGAACTCTGCATCCCAAAGCAACAGAATATACTTTCTTCTTGAGTGCACATGGAACATTCTCCAAGATAGATCACATACTGGGTCACAAAACAGCCCTTCATAAGTATACAAGAATTGAGATCCTACCATGCACACTTTCAGACCACAATGCTGTGAAGCTTGAAATCAACCACAGGAAAAAGTCTGGAAAACCTCCAAAAGTATGGAGGCTAAAGAACACCCTACTAACGAATGAGTGGGTCAACCAGGCAATTAGAGAAGAAATTAAAAGATATATGGAAACAAACGAAAATGAAAATACAACAATCCAAACGCTTTGGGATGCAGCGAAAGCAGTCTTGAGAGGAAAATACATTGCAATCCAGGCCTATCTCAAGAAACGAGAAAAATCCCAAATACAAAATCTAACAGCACACCTAAAGGAAATAGAAGCAGGACAGCAAAAACAGCCTAAACCCAGCAGAAGAAGAGAAATAATAAAGATCAGAGCAGAAATAAACAATATAGAATCTAAAAAAAACTATAGAGCAGATCAATGAAACCAAGAGTTGGTTTTTTGAAAAAATAAAGTTGATAAACCTCTAGCAGGCTTCTCAAAAAGAAAAGGGAGATGACCCAAATAGATAAAATCATGAATGAAAATGGAATTATTACAACCAATCCCTCAGAAATAAAAGCAATCATCAGGGAATACTATGAAATATTATATGCCAACAAACTGGACAACCTGGAAGAAATAGACAAATTTCTAAACACCCACACACTTCCAAAACTCAATAGGAGGAATTAGTAAGCTTGAACACACCCATAACCACCAAGGAAATTGAATCAGTTATCAAAAATCTCCCAACAAATAAGAGTCCAGGACCAGATGGCTTCCCTGGGGAGTTCTACCAGACGTTTAAAGCAGAGATAATACCTATCCTCAAGCTATTCCAAAAAATAGAAAGGGAAGGAAAACTTCCAGACTCATTCTATGAAGCCAATATTACTTTGATTCCTAAATCAGACAGAGACCCAGTAAAAAAAGAGAACTACAGGCCAATATCCCTGATGAATATGGATGCAAAAATTCTCAATAAGATACTAGCAAATCGAATTCAACAGCATATAAAAAGAATTATTCACCATGATCAAGTGGGATTCATTCCTGGGATGCAGGGCTGGTTCAACATTCGCAAATCAATCAACATGATACATCACATTGATAAAAGAAAATATAAGAACCATATGATCCTGTCAATCGATGCAGAAAAGGCCTTTGACAAAATTCAGCAACCTTTCTTAATAAAAACCTTGAGAAAGTTGGGATAGAAGGAACATACTTAAACATCGTAAAAGCCATTTCTAAAAAGCCCACAGCTACCATCATCCTCAATGGGGAAAAACTGAGAGCCTTTTCCCTGAGATCAGGAACACGACAGGGATGTCCACTCTCACTGTTGTTGTTTAACATAGTGTTGGAAGTTCTAGCATCAGCAATCAGACAACAAAAGGAAATTAAAGGCACCAAAATTGGCAAAGATGAAGTTAAGCTTTCACTTTTTGCAGATGACATGTTATTATACATGGAAAATCCGATAGACTCCACCAAAAGTCTGCTATAACTGATACATGAATTTACCAAAGTTGCAGGATACAAAATCAATGTACAGAAATCAGTTGCATTCTTATACACTCATAATGAAGCAACAGAAAGACAAATAAACTGATCTCATTCACAATTGCACCAAGAAGCATAAAATACCTAGGAATAAATCTAACCAAAGATGTAAAAGGTCTGTATGCTAAAAACTATAGAAAGCTTATGAAGTAAATTGAAGAAGACATAAAGAAATGGAAAGACATTCCAAGCTCATGGATTGGAAGAATAAATATTGTCAAAATGTCAATACTACCCAAAGCTATCTACACATTCAATGCAATCCCAATCTAGAACAAGCAATCCTAAAATTCATATGGAACCACAAAAGGCCCCAAATAGCCAAAGTAATTTTGAAGAAGAAGACCAAAGCAGGAGGCATCACAATCCCAGACTTTAGCCTCTACTACAAAGCTGTCATCATAAAGACAGCATGGTATTGGCACAAAAACAGACACATAGACCAATGGAGTGGAATAGAAACCCCAGAACTAGACCCACAAATGTATGGCCAACTAATCTTTGACAAAGCAGGAAATAACATCCAATGGAAAAAAGACAGCCTCTTTAACAAATGGTGCTGGGAGAACTGGACAGCAACATGCAGAAGGATGAAACTAGATCACTTTCTTACACCATTCACAAAAGCAAACTCAAAATGGATAAAGGACCCAAATGTGAGACAGGAAACCATCAAAACCCTAGAGGAGAAAGCAGGAAAAGACCTCTCTGACCTCAGCCGCAGCAATTTCTTACTTGACACATCCCCAAAGGCAAGGGAATTAAAAGAAAAATGAACTACTGGGACCTCATGAAGATAAAAAGCTTCCGCACAGCAAAGGAAACATTCAACAAAACTAAAAGGCGACCAACGGAATGGGAAAAGATATTTGCAAATGACATATCGGACAAAGGGCTAGTATCCAAAATCTATAAAGAGCTCACCAAACTCCACACCCAAAAAACAAATAACCCAGTGAAGAAATGGGCAGAAAACATGAATAGACACTTCTCTAAAGAAGACATCCAGATGGCCAACAGGCACATGAAAAGATGCTCAACGTCGCTCCTCATCAGGGAAATACAAATCAAAACCACACTCAGATATCACCTCACGCCAGTCAGAGTGGCCAAAATGAACAAATCAGGAGACTATAGATGCTGGAGAGGATGTGGAGAAATGGGAACCCTCTTGCACTGTTGGTGGGAAAGCAAATTGGTGCAGCCACTCTGGAAAACAATGTGGAGGTTCCTCAAAAAATCAAAAATAGACCTACCCTATGACCCAGCAATAGCACTGCTAGGAATTTACACAAGGGATACAGGAGTACTGATGTATAGGGGCACTTGTATCCCAATGTTTATAGCAGCACTCTCAACAATAGCCAAATTCTGGAAAGAGCCTAAATGTCCATCTACTGATGAATGGATAAAGAAATTGTGGTTTATATACCCAATGGAATACTACATGGCAATGAGAAAGAATGAAATATGGCCCTTTGTAGCAACGTGGATGGAACTGGAGAGTGTTATGCTAAATGAAATAAGCCATACAGAGAAAGATACCATATGTTTTCACTCTTATGTGGATCCTGAGAAACTTAACAGAAGACCATGGAGGAGGGGAAGAAAAAAAAAGAGGTTAGAGAGAGAGGGAGCCAAAACATAAGAGACTTAAAAACTGAGAACAAACTGAGGGTTGATGGGGGGTGGGAGGGAGAGGAGGGTGGGTGATGGGTATTGAGGAGGGCACCTTTTCGGATGAGCACTGGGTGTTGTATGGAAACCAATTTAACAATAAATTTCATATATTGAAAAAATAAATAAATAAATAAATTAAAAATAAAACTCAACACCCAAAAAACAAATAATCAAATTTAAAAATGGTCAGAGGACAGGAACAGACATTTTTCCAAAGAAGACATCCAGATGACACATGAAGATGCTTAACATTACTCATACTCATTGAAATGTATATCAAAACTACAATGAGATATCACCTCACACCTGTCAGAATGGCTGAAATCAACAACACAAGAAACAACAGATGCTGGTAAGGACATGGAGAAAAAGGAATTCTTGTGTACTCTTTTTAGAAATGCAAACTGGTGCAGCTGCTGTGGAAAACAGTGTGGCGATTCCTCAAAAAGTAAAAATAACACCACCCTACAATCCAGCAATTGCACTATTGGGTATTTGCCCAAAGAATACAAAACTACTATTTCAGGGGCACCTGGGTGGCGCAGTCGGTTAAGCGTCCGACTTCAGCCAGGTCACGATCTCGCGGTCCGTGAGTTCGAGCCCCGCGTCGGGCTCTGGGCTGATGGCTCAGAGCCTGGAGCCTGCTTCCGATTCTGTGTCTCCCTCTCTCTCTGCCCCTCCCCCGTTCATGCTCTGTCTCTCTCTGTCCCAAAAATAAATAAACGTTGAAAAAAAAAATTTTTTTTTTTAAAAAACTACTATTTCAAAGGGATACATGCAACTCAATGTTTATAGGAGCATTATTTACAATAGCCAATTATGGAAGGAGCTCAGCCCCATCAACTGAAGAATGGATAAAGAAGATAGATAGATAGATAGATAGATAGATGTAATGAAATATTATTCAGCCATAAAAAAGAATGAAAGCTTGGCATTGCAACAACATGGATGGATCCAGAGAGTATAATACTAAGTGAAATAAGTCAGCTAAAGAAAGACAAATACAATATGATTTCACACATATGTGGATCTTAAGAAACAAAACAGTGAGCAAGGGGAAAAAAAGAGAGAGAGAGAAATCAAGAAACACTTTTAATTATAGAGAACAGAGAAGAGGTAGGTGGGGGCATGGGTGAAATAGGTGAGGGGGATTAAGGAGTACACTGGTCATAATAAGCACCAGATGATGTATGGTATTGTAGAATCACTATGTTGTACACCTGAAACTATTATAATATTGTATGTTAACTAGAATTAAAATGAAAGTTTTTAAATTAAAAAATAAAAATTCAAAAAAAATTGGATAATTAAAATTTAATTTGATTATTCAGAACATTTATATTTAATGTAATTATTGATGTGTTAAGGTTTAAGTTGCTTTTTGTTTGTTTTCTGTTTGTTCTTTCCATTTTTTATTTCTCTAGTTTCTTTTCTCTGCCTTCCTGTGGGTTACTTCAACATTGTTTTAGAATTCCACTTTGATCTATAGTGATTTTAAATTTATAAGTGTATTAAGTTCTTAGTATCGCTTCTTTAGTGGTTGCCCTAGGTGTAACATTTTATATACATAATTTGTCATAGTCTACTGGTATCATCATTTTACCAGTTTGAAGAACATATGGAAATTTCACCTCCTTTTACTTACTTTAAGCCCCCCAATTTGTAATATAATTATCTTAAATGTTTGTCTTATATACATTTAGATCCACACCAGATAGTGTTATAATTTTGCTTCAAAAGTTAAACATCATTTTGAAAACTCAAGAGGAGAGGAAATTGTATTTTTTTCTACTCATATTTTTCTTTCCTGATGTGCCTAGATTTTTGCTTTTATTATTTTCTTTATATTTAAAGAATTTTCTTTGGTCATTCTTTTAGGGTAAGTCTCCAGGCAACAAATTCTTTTACGTACTTTATCTGAGAATATATTGATTTCCCCTTCATTCCGGAAAAATATTTTCATGGGATATAGGAATCTGCATTGATAATTTCAGCTCTTGGAAAATGTGCCACTTTTTTCTGACCTTCATTATATCCTTTTTTTTTTTTAATTTTTTTAATGTTTACTTTTAAGAGAGAGAGAAGCAGAGCAGAGCATGAGCTGGGGAGGAACAGAGAGAGAGGGAAAAACAGAATCTGAAGCAGGCTCCAGGCTTTGAGCTGTCAGCATAGAGCCTGATGTGGGGTTCAAACCCATGAACCATGAGGTCATGACCTGAGCTGAAGTCGGACGCTTAACTGACTGAGCCAACCAGGTGCCCCAGACCTTCATTATTTCTTTTAGAAATCTGCTGTCATTCTTTTTTTTTTTTTACATTTATTATCTTTGAGAGACAGAGAGAAATGGAGCATGAGTGGGGAAGGGGCAGAGAGAGGGAGACACAGAATCTGAAGCAGGCTCCAGGCTCCGAGCTGTCAGCACAGAGCCAGACGCTTGGCTCAACTGTGATCTCAACTGTGAGATCATGACCTGAGCTAAAGTCAGACGCTCAACTGATTGAGCCACCCAGGCGCCCCCTAATTTTTTTTTTTTATTCATGGTTAAGGCGTGATATTTTTCTGACTTTCAAGACTTTGTCTTTTTCAGTTTAATTGTGGTGTATCTTGACATTGATTTTTTTGAGATTATCCCATTTGGAGTTTGTTCAGCTTGTTGAATCTGTAGGTTTACCTCTCTTGTCAAATTTGGGGAGTTTCCAGTCATTATTTCTTTAGGCACTTTTTTAGTCATGCTCTCTTTCTCCCTCCTTCAGAGACTCTGATGACACAAATGTTAGATCTTTTGTTATAGTCCCATAGATCCCTGAAGCTCTGTTCAATTGTTTTCACTCTATTTTCTCTCAAAATAGAGAGGTCTAAATCTGTTGTTTAGATTGGGTGTTTGTATTTTTCTGCTTTCACTTACTCTTTCTTCTGCTCTCTCCATTCTGCTGTTGATCTTATCAACTGATTTTTTTTCTAATTATTGCATTTTTCAGTTCTAAAATTTGCATTTAATTGTTTTTATAGTTCTATTTATTTACTGTTGCTTTCTATTTTTTCCCCTGTTACAAACATGTTCATAATTGCTCATTGAAGCATCCATATCATGGCTGCTTTCAAATCTTTGTCAGTTAATTCTAAAATTTCTGTCATTTTGGTGTTGACATGTATTGATGACATTTTCATTCAATTTGGAATCTTTCTGTTCTTCCTGGTATGACGAGTGACTTTTTAATTGAAAAATGGACATCTCCACATTTGTTATGAAACAGGATATTATTTACAATGTTTTTTGGTGGGATTTTTTTGACACTGCTCTGGCAGGGGAATGGGGGCACTGCTTTGTTAGTACCAGATGGGAGTAGCAGTCTAGGTTCCCCACTCAGTGTCTACTGACACCTGTGCATTGAGGGCTCCTCATTACTGCTGAGCAGCAGTGGGACTTCCACCGTCCTATGTGATCTCCACTGAAACTCTGGTGGGGGTAGCATCATTACCATTGGGCTACAGTGAAAGTCCTTACTCTCCACTAGTCCTATTTTGACACCAATGAGTGTCTTTTAACTGCTGTGTGGAGTGGATATACAGGTGGTCCACTGATACCATAGGGGTTAAGCATCATTAGCTGCCAGCAAGCCACATTCCTACTTGGCCTTCCCTGACAACACCTTATTGGGTGTTGGGGTGCCTCTTTACAGCCTCATGAGGGTGGAAGTCTAGGCTCCCCACTATCTGTCTTTAGGTTAGTACACACCATTTTGATTCCTGAAGCTTTATAATAAGTCTAGAAATCAGGTAATAATGTCCTCTCTTTTTGTTCTTTTTCTTCAAAATAATTTTGGTTATTTCAGTTTCTTTGCATTTTTCCATAAACTTGAAAGTAAGTTTGTTCATTTCTACAAATAATGCCTGTAGGTTTTTATTGGGATTTAATTGAATCTATAGATCAATTTGGGAAGAACTGATGATACCCTAATAATATTGAGTCTTCCAATGTCTAAAATGATATATCATTCCATTAATTTCTGTCAGCAATGTTTTGCAGCTTTTGGTGCACAGGTCTTGCACATACTTTGTCAATTTTGTCCCTAATATTTTTCATATGTTTTGATATTATAAGTGGTATCATTTTTTTTAAATTTCTAATTAGATTTTTTATTCTAAGTATGTAGAAATACAGTTGATTTTTCTATACTGGTCTTGTACCCTGCAATTTGACTAAACTCACTTATTTGTTCAAATAGTTTTTGGGTAGATTCCATAGGATTATTTTCATAAATGATCATGCCATCTGCCAATAAAAACAGTTAACCTCTTCTTTCTCAATATGGTTGCCTTTCATTTCTTTTTCTTGCCTTCTTGTGCTGGCTAAGACCTCCAACAAAATATTCAATAAAATTGGGGAGATTTTAGGAAGAAAGTATTCAGTTTTTCACTGTTAAATATGACATTTATATAAGGGTTTTTTGTAGGTGTCCTCTATCAGGTTAAGAAAATTCCCTTTATTACAAGTTTGCTTTGTTTTTTATCATAACTAGATGATAGATTCTGTCAATTGATTTTTATGCATCTATTAAAATGTGGGGCTTTTTGTTTTCTGGTCTGTTCATAAATCATTGTTTATTTTCATGTAAATGTTCAATGAGCTTTGCATTTCTGGCATAGGAATATATTTGTAAAGATACAGAAGCTATCTTTTGCAGGCAAGAGACTAAGATAGGAAAGCCCACCCTTCAAAGGAGATCCTCCTTTTTCCAGGAGGATGATGTTATCCAGGAGTGACAGAACAGAGCTGGCAGCAGTTAAATATTGCTGCTACCTGAGAATAGTAATAGACAGTGGAGTCCAAGTAGTAATTAGAAATATTTGAAATATTTGATGGAAGTCAATTGATCACTGGCGTCCCTAGGACCAAAACAGATGAACAGCTCTATAGTCCTTCTTGTTCAGTATGATTGAACATGCTATGTGTCTGGCAAAGAAGACTTACTTGAGTCAATATGAAGATAATCACAGCCTATTACTTAGTTCCAAGGATTGAATAAATTTATAGACCTAGAATCCCTGGAATAAAGGGGAAGCCAGGAAACATTGAATATGAATGTTGATATAGCACAACTATGTACCAGAAATCTCCCTCCTTGCCATGGCAAATGGGTTTAGTGGCCAGGGTAACTGATCATTAAAGAAATGAAAATACTGAGATCATTCAGAAATTACTGGATTCCAGCTGTGAGTCAGTTCTAATTCCTGAAGATGTGGAGAAACGGGAACCCTCTTGCACTGTTGGTGGGAAGGCAAACTGGTGCAGTCACTCTGGAAAGCAGTATGGAGTTTCCTCAAAAAATTAACAATAGAACTACTCTATGACCCAGCAATTTCACTACTAGGTATTTACGCAAAGGATACAGGAGTGCTGATTCGAAGGGGCACATGCACCCCAATGTTTATAGCAGTGCTGTTAACAGCCAAACTATGGAAAGAGCCCAAACATCTATCGACCAATGAATGGATGAAGAAGATGTGATACGCGCGCACGCACACACACACACACACACACACACACATATACATACATTGGAATACTACTTGGCAATCAAAAAGAATGACATCTTGCCATTTGCAACAATGTGGATGGAACTAGAGTATATTATGCTAAATGCAATAAGTCAGGCAGAGAAAGACAAATATCATATGATTTCCCTCATATGTGGAATTTAAGACACAACAGATGAACATAGGGGATGGGAAGAAAAAATAAGATAAAAACAGGGAGGCAAGCCATAAGGTACTCTTAAATACAGTCAACAATCCAATTGGGGGTTGTTGGAAGGAAGCTGGTGGGGGTATGGGCTAAATGGGTGATGGGCATTAAGGAGGGAACTTGTTGGGATGAGCATTGAGTGTCATATATAAGAGATGAATCACTGAGTTCTACTCCTGAAGCCAAGACTACACTGTATGTTAACTAACTTGAATTTACATAAATAAATTCAAAATTTAAAAAAATTCTCTCTCTCATTTTTAAGTGAAAAGATACTTGGATGAAAGAAAGAAATTCCTGGAGCTCAGTCATTCCAGCTGTAGCACCCTATAAAGGAAACCACTAGTTGTCCATTAATATCTATGCAACCATCTTCCATAGTAATGGAGTTGAATATGGGATGCAGCAACCCAGCTCTCATGATGCCAAATGACTAAGCTCTCAGAAACAGAATGAGAAGAACAATTCCTGCCTCACACATAAAAAAAAACAAAAACAAAAACAAAGAGACCCAACCCTGAACTGTTCTTTCTCCCCTCCTGAGACAGGATTGGCAATGAGCAGAGGGACCTTAGAAGCCATATGTTGAAAACGTAGGCACTATCGTAAACCTGAATCCTTGAATAGAGCACAGAACAAAGCTTCACCAACATTGGATCACACATCTTGGACTGTTGGGTGAAAAAGAAATTTATTTGTTTTTACAGCTACTTAATTACAGGGTCTCTGTTGTAATCCTAATACATTTCTAATAGTCAATTAATTTGCCTTGATCTCAGGTCTGATGTCCAGTCTTTATCAATTTTGTGACCTCTATAAATAATATAGTAATCAGTATCCAGCCATTACATTAAGTAAAAAGAAATTACTTGATAGCCCTCTGAAAACAACTCTGTTAGAGGAAACGCAAGTTCTGGCAGACACTACTAGTCATTGCCAGTATGTGTTCTCCTCTTTTCCCATAATAATTCACCCTCATTTAGCTGATCACATGGTTATGGAATTATAGGTACAGCTATAAGGCTAAATTATTGTCAATGAGATGTTAACAGAAGTGATATATGCAGCTTTCAGATTGTGCTCTTAAAATGTGAGGGGAATGCTCTCTCTTATTCTGACTGGAATGCAGTTCTGGTGTGTGACATGCTGTGCTAGTAGATGAGGTCAACTACTAGAAAGAGCAGAAAAATGACAGAAACAGCCTGGGTCCTTGACTGCATGGTCCCTAACACCTGGGACTGGTCCCGAACACCTGCTTGGAAAGAGAAAAAACTTCTACCTTGTTTAAAACACTTTGATTTGAGAGGGAATCTCATTAGAATGGCCAAAACAATGATGTAACTCATGTATAAATTATGCTCTCGAGTAAAACTGAGACATTAAAAAGGAAGCTAAACTGTGTGGATTGGAAGTCAGGAGAAGGGCTCTGGCTTCAACAGATCTGCTAACAAGGAGGTCAGTTTCCTTCTCTGAGCCTCAACTTCTCCATCTGAGAATGCAACACCTGCCAAGATGAACAGCTAATGAATACGCTGAGAACATAATATGCTAAGCACAACAATGAAAAAGAATAGGCAAAATCAAGTCCTGCCAGCGGTGAACAAATCCTTGGAAAACATTAAAAACAAACAAAAAAAGCCATGCATATTATAGGGACAACTCCACCCCCCCCTTTCTGCTTTGATGTCATTCTCTAAGACATTTGTGTTTTTAAATAAATCTTACAGATTCAGTGCCAAAATTCCATCTGCCTCCTCCTGCTGAGAAGTCATAATGCCATGTTTATGACACCAGGCTCTGTTTCCATGGGGATGATTGTGTCAGTGTAATTCTAGCATTATGACTTCTGGGTATGTTTGAGAAGATGGTTGAAGGCAATGAAAAATCTTCGAATATACACATTTGTTGTTATTCTGATAACTCACAACCACATGAATGATGATGCTGAAAATAGAGAGTAGGAACCAGACAGATGCTCACTGAAGGCTGAGATCATTTTTCTGACTGCTGAAAAGGTCATTTAACCCCTCAGCCCTTTCTTCTTGAAGTTTTCGTTCTGCTAATTTTTATTTTTTTGGTTAAGTTTTTAATAAAACATAATTTGCATGAAGCAACTGTCAAGCTTTATGTGTTCCATTTCACTGCCTAAATTGTTTAGCTGGGTGGGAACTGCATTAAGCTCAACCTGAATAATGGCTTCTATTATTTAAATCTATTATTTAAATTCAATTTTGCCAAGAAGCTATCACTCCTACTCTATCTGCAAATATGGAAACTTAAATGTAGAAATTCCTCCTGAAATTTTCCATAGGGAAAAAAAATCATCTTTTTAAATGCATGCCTTGAGCACTGCAAAATCTGTGAGCAAACAACTTTAAACAACCTATTTCTTTTTCATATCAAAATTGGGATTTTTAAAAATTTTGCTGATTGTAAAAGTAATTTGTGCTTACTATAAAAAACACTGAAGAATCTAATATAGAAAGCAAAGTGTACTCCAAATTGCTATACCTCAGAGAAACATTGTTTTGTCTTCATATTTTTCTAGATTTTTAAATATAAAGAAAAATCAATATTTATATATATTGAATCACATGATATTGTGGCAGACTTTGTTTTCCAAAGACAGCCACAGCAATATACCCATCCTGCATGTTTTTCTGCAAGTATCCTTATCACTCTCTCATTAAGAAACACTATTTCTCAGGGCACTTGGGTGGCTCAGTAGGTTGAGTGTCTGACTTCAGCTCAGGTCATGATCTCACTGTAGGAGAGTTCGAGCCCCACATGGGGCTCTGTGCTGACAGCTCAGAGCCTGGAGCCTGCTTCAGATTCTGTGTCTCCCTCTCTTTCTGCCCCTCCCCTACTGTGTTCTCAATCACTCTCTCTCTCTCTTTCTGTCTCTCTCTCAAAAATAAACTTTTTAAAAACTGCTATTTTTCTACCCCCTGGAATCTGAGCAAGTCTTTGGACTACTTTGATCAATTGAATAAGGCTACTGTGTTATACAAGTTCTGTGCATAGCCCTTAACTGGACTGGCAACTTCTACTCTCTTCTTCTTGGAAGCTGGACATATTGTAAAAACTAAGACTATCCTAAGACTGCCATGCTGTGAGGAAGCCCAAGGAGGCCTGGAGGATGAGATTCCTTGTTGAGAGATAAAGAAACCAAAGGTCACCAAGGCGGCAGTAAATTAAGTCATCTTGGAAGTCGAAACTTTCATCCCAGTTGACCCAGCTGAATACATGTAACAAACCTTCCAGCTGAGCCTTTTTTCATTCCATGTACAGAATCATTGCAGAGTAAAATCATTTTTTTAAACTCAGAAGTTTCGGGGTTGAGTGTAACAAAGCAATTAGATAACCAAAGCATATTCTTTGAATATTTTTTATGTTAAAACAAATTAAATCCACCTTGTCTCTTTTAGTGGCTCCTATAGTATTCTATTATATGCATTTACCATATGTTAACTCATTCCTAATAATTATACTTTTAGACAGTTTTCCCTTTTATTTTTAATTTTTTAATGTTTATTAATTTTTGAGAGATAGAAAAACAGCATGAGCAGGGGATGGGGCAGAGAGAGAGGGAGACACAGAATCTGAAACATGTTCCAGGCTCTGAGCTATCAGCACAGAGCCTGATGTGAGGCTCAAACTCATGAACCCCGAGATCATGACGTGAGCTGAAGTTGGACCCTTAACCAACTGAGTCACCCAGGTACCCCTTCCCTTTTGTTAATCATAAATAATACTGCAGGGAACATTTCTTTACCTATGCACATGTCTGATCATTTTCAAGAGTCCATTCCCCCCCCCTTTTTTTTTGAGAAAGAGAAAGAGTGGAGAAGGGGCAAAGTGGGGAGAGAGAGAATCTTGAGCAGACTCCACGCCTAGCACAGAGCCTGATGTGGGGATCAATCTCAGGACTATGAGATCGTGACCTGAGCTGAGATTGAGAGCTCAATTGACGGAGCCACCCAGGCACCCCAAGGGTGAATTCTTTTAAGTCATATTACTGGGCCAAAAGATAATTCAAAACTTACACTTGATATCTAGCCTGATTATATTTCAGTACTGTACAAATTTATTCTTACACAAGGAAAATATGAGAATTTCTCGTTTTCCCACACTTTCATCATCACCGGTCCCTATCAACATTTATAATCTTAATTAATTTGCATAAATTTATTTTTACTGATAATTTTCTTATAGCTTATAAATTTCTTCTTCATAAAGTCATTTCAAAGACATCTTAAAACTTAGTTACTTACTAAAAATAGAACTACCCTACTATCAAGCAATTGCACTATTAGGTATTTACCCAAAGGGTACAAAAATACAGATTTGAAGGTGTACATGCATCTCAATGTTTATAGCACCATTATCAAAAAAATCATCATGATGGAGATAGCCCAAATGCCCATCAACTGACGAGTGGATAAAGAAGATGTGGTATGTATACACACACACACACACACACACACACACAATGGACTATTACTCAGCCATCAAAAATGAAATCTTGCCATTTACATGACATGGATGGTGCTAGAATGTATTATGCTAATCAAAATAAGTCAATCAGAATAAAACAATTATATGATTTCACTTATATGTGGAATTTAAGAAAAAACAGATAAACACATGGGAGGTGGGGAGAGAAGAGAGGGAAACAAACCACAAGGGGCTCTTAACAATAGAAAACAAACTGAGAATTGATGCAGGAAGGTGAATGGGAGATGAGCTAGATGGGTGAGGAGTATTAAAAAGGGCACTTGTTGTGATGAGCACTGGGTGTTGTATGTAAGTGATAAATCACTGCATTCTACTCCTGAAACCAATATTGCACTGTATGTTAATTTAAATTAAAAAAAATTAGTTTCTTTATCCTGTATAAACAATTTCATAAATGTATACATAGTTAGACATTATTTCTTCTCACTAATATTTCCACTTCTTCTCCCCTTCCAGAGGAGCACAGGAGAAATAGATTTCCATAATTCCATGAATTTATATATGGCTATGTGCCCTGATTTGGAAAAAAAAAAAAAAAAGGAAATGACATGCATCAAATCCAGGCAAATTTTAATTGCTGGTACACAATTCATTTTCTTTCTTCCTGAGCTGTAGCAATAATAAAAACACAAAGTTGATAGGAAGATTCCATAAAATCTAAATGGCCTGGAGGTTTAAGCTAACCTGTTGAGAAAATTACTCTGGAAAGTCTCCCAGACCCTCAGACTTTGTGTGAGCAAGAAGTAAATATTTTTTTATATTAATGCACTGAGATGTTGGACCATTTACTACTGGAGAATAAACTAATCTATCCTGACTAATACAATACACATCTGATTATATAGATGCTTTCCAAATGCAGACTTTGTTGTTTGGCTTGCTTGTTGCTTGGCTTTACCCCTACCTTCATATATATCCACACAAATGACTTGGGTCACCTTGGTAGAAGGATTTAAAAATCTAGTGTGTATCCTTTCATATTTTTCCTTCATGCTCATAATACTATACAAATATATGTGGGATTTTAGTGTTTGCTTTACACAAAAAGAAAGAGGTATATATCTTGCATTTCTTACTCAACAAAAAGTGGTGAAATAAAGTCACCTACTATAGCTCTAATTCACTCATTTTACTGATTGTTGAATAAAATGTAGTACACACGCAACAGAATTTATTCAACCAGTCCCTTCTTGACCAAGCATCCACTTTAATCTAGTTTTGTGCCATTAGGAACAATGCTTCAATAAACACTTTAGTGCCCATGCCCCTTAATACATCTGCTTTTATTTCTATTGGCATTCTTGGGAGAAGCCTAGTAAGGTTAAATGATGTATGTGTTTTTATTTTTAATAAACGTTGCTATTTACTTCTGCCAAAGGCTATAACACTGCACATTTCCACCAGGAATATGAGAGTATTATTTTCTTTAAATTGCCAGGAGTATTAAGTGTGTAGCTCTTTCTAATGAATGTAAACTGCTATCTCATATCTCTTTAAATTTGCATTCTCCTGGTTACCAGGGAATTTAAGCATCTTTTCATATATCTGTGACCATTTACATTTGCTCTTCTATGACTTTTCCTTAGTCAATTAACAGTGTTGTATTTTTCTTCTCAGTTTGGAGAAACACTTTGAATAATATGGACAGCTTACATCTTGTTTGCATTTGTATTACACTATTTTACCCCAATCAATTTATCCATTGATTTTAATTGCTCTTTTAGCCACACAAGGTTATTACCATTTTTTATAGCATCCAAGTTTCTGCTCTTAAGTTCTCTTTGATCCCTACATTACAAGGTGTTCTTGCAAGAGTTGTTTTTTTTTTTTTGGTTTTGATTTTTTATACTTGAGCATTTAAATCATGAGGAACCTATTTTTCCTTTTTTTGATTTTTAAAAGTTAAAGTATAATTTATATAAAATAAAATGCATTTAAGTGTACAATTTGATGAATTGTGGTTAATTGTATATGATAAAGTAATTGCTTTATAGATGTAAAATAGTTTCATCACTATAAAATGTTTTCTTATGTCTCTTTATACCCCCTACCCTAGTCCCAGGCAACCACTGATCTATCTTCTGTTTTGCCTTTTTCTAAAATTTAGTATCAATGGAAATCATCCAGTATAGATTTCTGTGTTTGACTTCTTTCACTCACCATAATGTTTTTGAGATTCAACGATGGTTCTGAATGCATTAATCTTTGGTTACTTTTTATTGTAGTGTAGAATTTCATAGTATAGATAAATCAAAATTTATTTATCCATTCACCAGTTTTTGTCTCTTATAGATTGTCCTGCTATAAACATTGCATACATGTCTCTGTGGATATAAATTTTTCTTTCTCTTGGGTAAATATCTAGAAGCGGAACTTCTGGGTCAAAAGGTAAGTGTATGTCATACAGTTAGGGATGCTACCAGACTGTTTTTCAAAGTGACTATAACATTTAGTATTTCAACCAGCAATTAATGAGACTTAACAATTATTCTATATCTTCACTAACATTTGTTATTGTCAATTTTTAATTCAGCCATTCTAGTATGCATGTCATTGTGGTTTTTAATTGACATTTCTGTGATAACTAATGATGTAGAGAATCTTTTCATATGCTTATGACTATTCATATATCTTCATTTGTAAAATATCTATTGACAATTTTGGTCCTTTCCTTTTGCTGGGATATTTGACTTGTTATTTTTGAGTTATAAGAGCTCTTTATGTATTCTAGATACAAGTCTTTTGTGTGATGTGTGTTTTGCAAAAAAATGTTCCCAGTCTTTGGCTTGAACTTTTATTTTCTTAACTGTGTCTCTTAAAACCCAAAAGCTTTTCATCTGATGAATTCTATTTTATCACTTTTTAAATTTAAATTTTATGCTTTTTGTGTACCATTTAAGAAACCTTAGTATAACCAAAGGTCACAAAGATTTCTCCTATGCTTCCTTCCAGAGCTTTATAGGGTTGTTTTTGTTTTTGTTTTTGCTTTTGATAAAGAGAGAGAAAGAGATAGAGGGAGAGTAGGCAGAGGTATAAAGAGAGAGATAAAGAATCCCAAACAGATTCTGCACCATCAGTGCAGAGCCTGATATGAGGCTCAAACTCACAAACTGTGAGATCATGACCTGAGCTGAAATCACGAGTCAGACACTTAACTGACTGAGCCACCCAGGTGCCCCAGAAGTTTTATACTTTTAATTCTTACACTTAGGTCTGTAATCCACTGGGAATAATTTTTGTATAATTTTAGGTAAGGGTTGAGTTCTTTTTTTATTTTTGTGCATGAATATACAAGTATTCCAGGACATTTTTTTAAAGTTTATTTATTTTGAGAAAGAAAGAGAGACAGAGAGAGGGAGGGGCAGAGACAGAGGGAGAGAGAGAATCCCAAGCAGACTCCACACTGTCAGCACAGAGCCCAATGAAGGGCTCAATCCCACAACTATGAGATCAAGACCTGAGCCAAAATTAAGAGTTGGACACCACCCAGGTGCCCCTCCAGCACATTTGTTAAAAAACCTATCCTATCTCCACTGACTTGCCTTAACACTCATATAGCCATTTAAATGTGGTTCTCATGTTGGCCTTTGTTCTGTTCCACTGGTCTATATGACTATCCTTATGCCAATCTTATTGCTATTGTTTTATAGTAAATTTTGAAATCAGGTAGTGTAAGTTTTCCAAATGGATTCTTCTTTTTCAAAATTATTTTAGCCTTTTTTTAAAAATTTTTTTTAACGTTTATTTATTTTTGAGACAGAGAGAGACAGAGCATGAACAGGGGAGGGGCAGAGAGAGAGGGAGACACAGAATCTGAAACAGGCTCCAGGCTCTGAGCTGTCAGCACAGAGCCCGATGCGGGGCTTGAACTCACGGACCGTGAGATCATGACCTGAGCCGAAGTCGGACGCTTAACCGACCAAGCCACCCAGGCGCCCCTATTTTAGCTTTTTATGTCTATTGCCTTTCTATATAAACTTTTAAATCTGTCACTTTCTTTAAAAAGTCTGTTGGTTTTTATCTTCTCAGATACTGGAGCATCCCAGATATAAAGCCCAGAACTGGGAAAGGTGGCTATTGATGGGGCCCAGAGTAGATGGAATAACAAGAAATTGATTTCTTTTTCTGCCTGAAACGCTAACAAATTGGACAAAATATATGAAAGAAGGTTTTTCAAGACATTGTACATCAAGTAAAGAAGGACACTGATCCCTTAAAGATGAGAAACAAATGAAATAACTCTTGCAGTTGCTCTAGCTATGGACTGGAGAGAATTTCTAGGTAGAAGCACAGGGAGGGGCAATTCACATGGAGCACAACTTCTTCCTAAGTTGAAAAGGATGGGGATCCAGGGATTCTAAGGCAGCTGGAATTAGCAGGGCAGGGTGTTGAAGAGGCAACAGCTACAAGGAAAAAAACTCTGAAGATCTAGGAGAGTCCCAGTCTTCTTCACACATGCATGTGAGAAAAGAACTAAAAGGATTAGGGGAGCAAGTCCTTGAAAACTACCAAGGGCCAGAATAGTGCCTGTTCAGACCGTCCAGAGTGGAAAATCCTTATACTTTAGTACCAGTAGAATGCTGAAGAGTTTTGCCTCAGTAGCAGGGAAAATTTTGCCCTTGGCTAAACACTGCTCTGTGCCCTCCTAACAAAGCTGAAAGCCAGACTCAAAAGGATCAAATTATTTCCAAGTAACTTAACTGCATCCCAAAATAAAGCTCAAGTATATTCATAGGAATACAATAATGTACATCATTCAACAAGGAAAAGTTCACAAAGCTATGGTATACATTCAAAACTTATGAAGCAAAGAGAGGGTCAAGAAGTTGGAGACAAAGGAGGGGAGCCTGATTGTCAGCCCATGAGAGTACAGAGTTCTGAAACTACAGAATGGGTAGCTGGGTGATGCCATTTTCACCTCTCTGGTGCATGTGCATACACGCCTACACGCACCACAACAATCCACCCCAGTAAGCTAAGCAGTGCCATCTAGTGGAGAATGGAAACATTACATGAAGCTCCACCCAAATGGGCCAACAGTGCTCTTGAGGAACACAACAAGTCTCTCCACCTGCTTAGTTTACAGATTATAAAGTGCTTCGTAATTTGACTTCTAGGGGAAACTGGATGTAATTTGAATTTATTTCATTCTGTTCGCTGGTTCATCTATTTGATTTTTTTCTTTTTCTTTATTTTTCTTGAATACAGAAAGAGAAAAAAATCATTTCTATTTTCCATTTAAAAATTTTTTTTTAATGTTTTTATTTATTTTTGGGACAGAGAGAGACAGAGCATGAGCAGGGGAGGGGCAGAGAGAGAGGGAGACACAGAATCTGAAGCAGGCTCCAGGCTCTAAGCTGTCAGCACAGAGCCCAATGTGGGGCTTGAACTCACAGACTATGAGATCATGACCTGAACTGAAGTTGGACGCTTCACCAACTAAGCCACCCTGGCGCCCCTATTTTCCATTTTTTATATAAGAATAATTTTTCTTTAATTGTTTCTACTATAATTTTCACTTCTTTGTAAATTTTTTATCTATATTACTTTCATCATCTCACTTTATTCTATTTTATAGTATTCATTTTCAAAATTTCAAATGTTTTTCTCTTTTTTCTTTCCCTTTTTTCTCTACTCTATCAAGCTTCTTTCAATAACCAGAACAAAATAAACATATGATACAGCATCCTTTATTTGATTACTTTGGTGCTGTTTTTAATTTTTAATTGTTAGTTTTGTTTTTTACTTTATTAATTCCTTCCTTCAAAATGATGAAATGAAGGAAAAGAAAAGAAAGAATAGGAAGAAATGACAGCCAGGGGCTTAACACAGATGTTTGAACCAGAATTTAAAATCACGATAATAAGAACACTAGCTGGGGTTGAAAATAGATTAGAATCACTTTCTGCAGAGATAAAAGTAAAACTAGTCAGGATGAAATAAAAAATGTTGTAACTGAGCTGTAATCTTGAATGGATGTCACAGCAGCACGGATGGATGAAGCAGAGCAGCGAGTCAGTGATATAGAGGACAAACTTTTGGAGAATAATGAAGCAGAAAAAAAGAAGGAGACTAAGGCAAAAGAATACAATATCAGAATTGAAGAACTCAGTGACTCACTAAAAGCAATAACATCAGAATTATAGGGGTCCCAGAAAATGAAAAGAGAGAGAAAAGGGGGTAGAAGTTTTATGTGAGCAAATCATAGCAGAAAACTTTCCTAACCTGGGTAAAGACACAAACATCAAAATCCAGGCAGTACAGAGAACTCCCATTAAAATCAACAAAAACCAGCCATCGACAAGGCTTATCACAGTCAAATTCACAAAATACTCAGGCAAGAAAATAATCATGAAAGCAGCAAGGGGGAAAAAAGTCCTTAACCTACAAGGAAAGACAGATCAGGTTTGCAGCAGACCTATCCACAGAAACTTGGCAGGCCAGAAAGGAGTAGCAGGATATATTCAATGTGCTGAACTGGAAAAATATGCAACAAAGAATTCTTTATCCAGAAAGACTGTCATTCAAAATAGAAGGAGAGAGAAAGAATTTCCCAGACAAACAAAAACTAAAGGAGTTTGTGACCACTAAACCAGCCCTGCAAAAAATTTTAAGGGGGACTCTCCGAGGGGAGATAAGATTAAAAAAACAAAAACAAAAACAAAAATACCAGCAGCAACAAATACAAACAAGGACCAAAGAACACCACCAGAAACTCCAGCTCTACAGGTAACATAATGGCAATAAATTCATATCTTTCAGCACTCACTCTAAACATTAATGGACTAAATGCTCCAATCAAAAGACATGAGGTAACAGAATAGATAAGAAAATAAGATCCATCTATAGGCTGTTTACAAGAGACCCACTTTAGACCTAAAGACACCTTCAGATTGAAAGTAAGGAGATGGAGAACCATCTATCATGCTAATGGTCAACAAAAGAAAGCCAGAGTAGCCATACTTATATCAGACAATCTAGATTTTAAAATAGAGACTGTAACAAAAGATGAAGAAGGGCATCATATCATAATTAAGGGGTCTATCTACCAAGAAAACCTAACAATTTTAAACATTTATGCTTCAAACATGGAAACACCCAAGTATATAAGTCAATCACAAGCATAAAGAACCTCATTGATAATAATACCATAAGAGTAGGGGGCTTCAACACCTCACTTACAGCATGGACAGATCATCTAAACAGAAAATCAACAAGGAAACAATGGCTTTGAATGACACACTGCACCAGATGGACTTAACAGATCCATCCTAAGATGGATCAGAACACTTCATCCTAAAGCAACAGAATATACATTCTTCTCAAGTGCACATGGAATGTTCTCCAGAATAGATCACATCCTGGGACATAAATCAGCCCTCAAAAACTACAAAAAGATTGAGATCATACTGTCATATATTCTGACCACAACACTATGAAATTCGAAATCAACCACACAAAAAAATTTGGAAAGATAACAAATACTTGGAGAATAAAGAACATCCTACTAAAGAATGAATGGGCTAACCAAGAAGTTAAACAGGAAATTAAAAAGTACAAGAAAGCCAATGAAAATGATAACACCACAACCCCAAACCACTGGGACGCAGCAAAGGCAGTCATAAGAGGGAAGTATATAACAATCCAGGCGTTCCTAAGGAAGGAAGAAAGGTGTCAGATATACAACCTAACCTTACAACTTAAAGAGCTGGAAAAAGAACAGCAAATAAAATCCCAAACTGGCAGAATACGGGAAATAATAAAGATTAGAGCAGAAATCAGTGCTTTCAAAACCAAAAAAACCCAAAAAACAAAAACCAGTAGAACAGATTAATGAAACCAGGATCTGGTTCTTTGAAAGAATTAACAAAATTGATAAACCCCTAGCCAGTTTGATCAAAAAGAAAAAAGACCCAAATAAATAAAATCAAGAATGAAAGAAGAGAGAGCACAACCAACACAGCAGAAATACAAACAATAATAAGAGAATATTATGAGCAATTATATGTCAATAAAATGGGTAATATGGAAGAAATGGACAAATCACTAGAAACATATACACTACCAAAGCTGAAACAGGAAGAAATAGAAAATTTGAACAGACCCATAACAAGTAAAGAAAGAGAATTAGTAATCAAAACTCTCCCCAAAAAACAAGAGTCCAGGGCCACATGCCTTTCCAGGGGAATTCTACCAAACATTTAAAGAAGAGTTAACATCTATTCTTTTGAAGCTGTTCCAAAAAGTAGAAATAGAAGGAAAACTTCCAAACTCTTTCTATGAAGCCAGCATTACCTTGATTTCAAAACCAGACAAAGACCCCACTAAAAAGGAGAACAACAGACCAATTTTCCTGATGAACATGGATGCAAAATCCTCAACAAGATACTAACTAACCAGATCTAACAATATATTAGAAGAATTATTCACCATGACCAAGTGGAATTTATACCTGAAATGCAAGGCTGGCTCAATATCTGCAAAACAATCAATGTGATACATCGCACCAATAAAGAAAGGACAAGAACCACATGATCCTCTGAATAGATGCAGAGAAAGCATTTGACAAAATACAGCATGCTTTCTGGATAAAAACCCTCAAGAAAGTAGGGATAAAAAGATCATACCTCAAGATCCTAAAGCCATATATGAAAGACCCACCACTAATATCATCCTCATTGGGGAAAAACTGAAAGCTTTCCCCCTAAGGTCAGGAACACGACAGGGATGCCCACTCTTACCACTGTTATTCAACATAGTATTGTAAGTGAGTCTCAGCAATCAGACAAAACAAAGGAATAAAAGGCATCCAAATCGTCTAGGAGGGGGTCAAACTTTCACTCTTAGCAGATGACATGATATTCTATATGCAAAACCCAAAAAATTCCAAGAAACTGCTAAAACTGATCCATGTATTCAGCAAAGTCACAGGATATAAAATCAATGAACAGAAATCAGTTGCATTCCTATACACACATAATGAAGTAACAGAAAGAGAAATCAAGGACTTGATCCCATTTACAATTGCACCAAAAAAACATAGAATACCTAGGAATAAATCTAACCAAAGAGATAAAAAATCTATACACTGAAAACTATAGAAAGCTTATGAAAGAAATTGAAGACACAGAAAATAATGGAAAAATATTCCATGCTCCTGGATAGGAAGAAGAAATATTGTTAAAATGTCGATACTATCCAAAGCAATCTGCATGCATATTCAATACAACTCCTATCAAAATAACAGCAGCATTCTTCACCAGCTAGAACAAAAAAAAAATCTTAAAATTTATATGGAACCAGAAAAGATTCTGAATAGCCAAAGCAATCTTGAGAAAGAAAACCAAAGCTGGAGGCATCACAATTCCGGACTTCAAGCTATACTACAAAGCTGTAATCATCAAGACAGTATGGTACTGGCACAAGAACAGACACTCAGATCAATGGAACGGAACAGAGAACCCAGAAATGGACCCACAAATGTATGGCCAACTAATCTTTGACAAAGCAGGAAAGAATATCCAATGGAATAAAGACAGTCTTTTCAGCAAGTGGTCCTGGGAAAACTGGAAAGCAATATGTAGAAGAATGAACCTGGACCACTTTTCTTACACCATACACAAAAATAAACTCAAAATGGATGGAAGACCTAAACCTAAGACAGGAAGCCATCAAAATACTAGAGAAGAAAGTGGCAAAAACTTCTTTCACCTTGGCTGCAGCAGTTTCTTACTCAACACATCTCCAGAGGCAAGGGAAACAAAAGCAAAAATGAACCACTGGAACCTCATCAAAATAAAAGACTTCTGCACAGTGAGGAAACAATCAGTGAAACTATAAGGCACCAACGGAATGGGGGAAGATATTTGCAGATGACATATCAGATAAAGGGTTAGTATCTGAAATCTATAAAGGCCTTATCATGCTCAACACCCAAAAAACAAATAATCCAATGAAAAACTGGGAAAAAGACATGAATAGACACTTCTCTAAAGAAGACATTCAGATGACTAACAGATACATGAAAAAATCTCAATATCACTCATCATCAGAGAAATACAAATTAAAACCACAATGAGATATCACCTCACATTTAGTCAGAATGGCTAAAATTAACAATGCAGGCAACAATAGACGTTGGCGAGGATATGGAGAAAGGATCTCTTTTGCACTGTTGGTGGGAAAGCAAACGGGTGCAACCACTCTGGAAAATAGTATGAGTATTCCTCAAAAAATTAAAAATAGAACTACCCTATGACCCAGCAATTGTGCTACTAGGTATTTATCCAAGGGATACAGGTGTGCTATTTTGAAGGTGCACATGCACCCCAATGTTTACAGTAGTGCTATTGGCAATAGCCAAAGTATGGAAAGAGCCCAAATGTCCATTGACAGATGAATGGATAAATAAGATGTGGTATATATATATATATATATATATATATATATGGATATTCCTCAGCAATCAAAAAGAATGAAATCTTGCCATTTGCGCCTACATGAATGGAACTAGAGGGTATTATGCTAAGTGAAATTAGTCAGAGAAGTCAAATATCATATGACTTCACTCATATGAGGACTTTAAGATACAAAACAGATGGGGGGGGTGCCTGGGTGGCTCAGTCGGTTAAGCGGCCGACTTTGGCTCAGGTCATGATCTCGCGGTCTGTGAGTTCGAGCCCCGCGTCGGGCTATGTGCTGACAGCTCAGAACCTGGAGCCTGTTTCAGATTCTGTGTCTCCCTCTCTCTGACCCTACCCCGTTCATGCTCTGTCTCTCTCTGTCTCAAAAATAAATAAACGTTTAAAAAAAATTTAAAGATACAAAACAGATGAACATAAGGGAAAGGAAGCAAAAATAACATAAAAACAGGGAGGGGGACAAAACATAAGAGACTCTTAAATATATAGAACAAACAGAGGTTTGCTGTAGGGGTTGTGTGTGGGGGGTGAGCTAAATGGGTAAAGGGCATGAAGGAAGACACTTGTTGGGATGAGCACTGGGTGTTATACATAGGGGATCAATCACTGGAATCTACTCCTGAAATCATTGGTGCAATATATGCTAATTAAATTGGATGTAAATTAAAATACATACATACATACATAATTACAAAGCATGTGAAAAAGTAGAAAAAATATAACCCATTGTAAGGACAAAAGTCGATCAAATTTACCAGAAATGACACATATGATAGAGTTAGGAGATAAGGACATTAAAATAGTCATTATACCTGCATCCCGTATGTTCAAAAAGCTAGAGGAAGATTGAACATGATAAGTAGAGAAATGAGAAGTATTTCAAAATAACAACATATCAAACTGTTTGTTTTTCAATCCTCTTTCTGTCCTTCTCCTTGGATAATTTTTTCAGTCTAACTTCAAATTCATCACATTTCCTTCTGTCATATCCATTTGGATTTTAAGGCCATCCAGTAAATTTTTAACTTCAGAAGGTATATTTTTCATTTCTAGAATGTCTATTTGTTTCCTTTTACTGTGTCTATTTCCTCTCCTGAGATTTTCTTTTCCATGCTAAAGTTTTCACTAATTGAAAATGTTTTACTTTATCAAGGACAGTTATAATAGTCATTTAAATTACGTTGTCTGTTACAGCATCTGGTTCATCTTGAATATCATGCTTGTATGATTTTTCTTCTCTTGAGAATATGTTCCATTTTTTAAATTATTTTAGATAATTTGGGATTATATCCTGAACATTATGAATGTTAAATCGTGAAAATTCTGGATCCTGTTATTTTCCTCTTATGAGTGTTTTTAGCAGATAATGTTCTTGCCTAGTTCTTAAACTTCAAATCTGTCCCTTGAGCAGTGACAGTAGTCTTGGTTCAGATCTTTTGTCTTTAGCTGAGCCGCTCTCAGTCTTCTGCATATGTGTAGTTTGAGAGCCAGAGATGTGGGTACATCACCACCCCCAACTCTCTTCAGTGTTCACAGGATTCCAGCTTCAACCTTCTGGTTCCTGAAAGAAGGCAAGTTTGTCCACGTGTACCCCCACAGCTGCTGTGTGCACCAGTGTGTGGAGCCACAGATAAGAATGTAGGGAGCATTTCATTTTCCCCACCCCAAGAAAATGTGCACTTCCCATTAGAATCTGTCAGCTTCTCTTCACTCACCCACACTTTCAGGTAATTGTTTTTTTTTTAATGTTTATTTATTTTTGAGACAATGTGAGAGACAGAGTGCACGCAGCGGAGGGGCAGACAGAGGGAGACAAAATCCGAAGCAGGCTCCAGGCTCCAAGCTGTCAGCACAGAGCCCCATGCGGGGCTCGAACTCACAAACCATGATCATGACCTGAGCCGAAGTCAGATGCTTAACGGACTGAGCCACTCAGGCGCCCCAGGTCATTGCTTTTTGTATTAAGTCTATCTTTTATAATTTTTTTCTGTAGTGGAATGTGGACAGGTTACTTGGTATGGACTTAGTCCATAAAAAACTTTTTTTTTTAACCTGTGACAAATTTATCATTGGATATGGTATCAGATAAGATAACCCACCTTTTCCCATAGAAGTTACCATTTTTGTCATATGTTAAATTCTCAAGCATTGGTATTTATTTTAGAGTCTGTTTTTAATTTCCCTGATCCGTTCATTCTCATACAAGTACCACATTGGTGTAAATACAGTGACTTTGTGGCATATTAAAAAGCAAATCCTCTTCATGGTTATTCTTTGGGGCTTTCTAGGATGATCCTAGGTATTTATTCTTTTATGTATTTTCTAGAATTTCTTACCCATGTTTTTAAAAGTGTCTATATTACTAATTGAAATTGCATGGAGTTTCTATATTCAGTTGGAATGAACCAACACTAACAAGAAGTCTTTATATTCAAGAATAAGTTTCTTGGAGAGACCTTTCCATTATCAGTAAGATTTTATAATTATCTTCAAATGGGTCAGTTCCTTTCTTTTAAATATATTCTAAACACTGTATCATCTGTCACTTATTTGATGCAAAAAAAAAAGGTTTAAAAATAGCAAATAGAGTCTAGCAATGGTTCTACACCTCATAAGCAAAATTGGCTGTTGACATTTTATATGAGAATTATCATTATTAGGTGTTAAAATTATGCTGTTTTCATAAAAAAGGTTCACATTTTTCCAATGATAGCACTTGAATAAAAGTTTAGTTTTTCCTATGATCATTAGTTTATTCAAGTTTTCCAATTTCTGAGTCAAATTTAGTGATATCTATTTTGCTAGGAATGATCTATTTCCTTTAGGTCTTAAATTTGGATGTCATAGAGTTGCAGGCAAAATTCTTCTGTAAATTCTATTTTTATTTTGAGAGAGAAATCACATGCCAGTGGGGAAAGGGACAGAGAGAAAGAGAATTCCAAGCAGGCTCCACACTGTCAGCGCAGAAGCTGATGCAGGGCTCAATCCCACAACCCATGAGATTATGTATGACCTGAGCTGAAGTCAGGAGTTAGACACTTAACTGACAGCCACCCAGACATGTCTCTTCTGTAAATTTTAAATGGTGATAGCCCCTTTACTCTTTCCAGATCTTGCCTATTTTTGCTCTCTGTCCCATCTTATTTATGCTTGCAAATGTTTCTGTTTTACATTTCCCCCCCCCAGCCCCCAAGGAACCACTTTCTGGATTTATTTATCTTTTCTTTTTTCTGTTTCATTGTTTCAGACTTTATCTCTATTAATTCCTTATTCTTAATTACTAAGCTTATTTCTTTTCATAACTTTATATGATGAGTATTTTGTTACTTTATTTATTTATTTTTATATGAAATTTATTGTCAAATTGGTTTCCATACAACACCCAGTACTTATCCCAACAGGGGCCTTCCTCAATGCCCATCACCTACTTCAATAGACTTGTCTTTCTTCTTTAAAAATTAAGACACTTAAAGCTCTAGAGAATTCTGTTGTATTGGGTCATTTTATTTTACTAGTAATTTAAAAAATTTTCTCTCTGATTCAGGTTTTCTAAAAGTATGTTTCTTAATTTCCAAGTAATTAAGATTTTTAAATCACTCTTTCATTATTATTTCCACTTTAATTGGGTTATAATCAGAGAGTAAGGTAAAAAATTTTTAAGGTTTTCTTCATGGCCAAGTCCATTTTTTAAATACGTACATGAACATAGAAAAACTCCATTTTGCATTTGAAAGATACAAAGTTCTATCTATAGTTATCAAATCAAGTTTGAGTGTGATCAATTTCCACTATATGATTTCTTTAAAAAAATCTTTCTCACAGACAGACTGGAGCCTACTGAAAGAATATCCAATTCCCAAAACTAGAACAAATTTGAGCAACAAAACAAATAGTAAGAAGTTATAACCTAAAATATACAATAAAGCTTCATGAGTCCATACTAATATAAATAAATGATTGAATAAATAGGTAATTGGGGAAAGAATAGACAAATCTCCTGTGCAGAATTCCAAATAATTTATGTAACAACTTTACTCTCAAGGACATGGAGAATAACACCCACTTCTTAAGTGTGGGCTGTGCATGATGACTTTCTTCCCCAGAGTACAGTATGGAAGAAAGAGGGGGGAAATAACCTTACAGTGGAGAAACATGACAAACACTACTTTATCCAGGTAGCCAAAGTTGACATCTACATGCTAAGTCACTCTGATAGTATATCCACCTTTATTTTTTAACGTTTATTTATTTTGAGAGACAGAGAGAGACAGAGCATGAGTGGGGGAAGGGAAGAGAGAAAAGGAGACACAGAATCTGAAGCAGGCTCTAGGCTCTGAGCTGTCAGCACACAGCCCGACACAGGGCTTGGATCCACAAACCATGAGATCACGACCTGAGTTGAATTCGGATGCTTAATTGAGTCATCCAAGTGCCCTTATAGTATGTCCCCTTGACCTGATCTAATAGGACATCACACTTTACCACTGTGATATTTCTCTCCAAGAACCATAACTCCAGTCTAATCATGAGAAAAAAAATCAGGCAAATTCCACTTAAAGGACCCTTTACAAAATATCTGACTAGTACTCAAAACTGTCAAGATTGAGGGGCGCCTGGGTGGCGCAGTCGGTTAAGCGTCCGACTTCAGCCAGGTCACGATCTCACGGTCCGTGAGTTCGAGCCCCGCGTCGGGCTCTGGGCTGATGGCTCAGAGCCTGGAGCCTGTTTCCGATTCTGTGTCTCCCTCTCTCTCTGCCCCTCCCCCGTTCATGCTCTGTCTCTCTCTGTCCCAAAAATAAATAAACGTTGAAAAAAAAAAAACTGTCAAGATTGAGATATCAATAAAGAAGGCAGAATAAGGACTTACTACACCAAAGTTCTCCCTCCATAAAAGCCATGGGGAAAAACTGGCAAAAATGGTCAGAATCAACTTTCTTAAAACTCTGGAAACTAAAGGAACACTTGCTATAAATTTGAGAGCATTTAGCCAAAAAACAAAACAAAAAATGAAACAGAATCTCAGCAAAAGCAGCAAGTTTTGTCGCATTTTAACTTCCCATTTCCCACTCTTCAGCACTGTGGAGGCCGTGAAAAATAGTAGCCTGTATTCCTAGTATAAGAGGGAGCAAAATGGAGCTGGAGCTCTATCTCAAAGCCTTGTGACCAAAAAGGAATCATTATTTGATCAATTTGGTGGCTCCCTGGAAGACCTCACTCCAAAGGCTTGCCTTTATTTGATGTCACTCAAATCTAAAATCAAGTGTTTTTAGCACTCAAGTGCTAAAATATTCTCCTTGGAAGACATTTGTCAAACATCTTTAAATGTTGGCTGCCTGAGGCAATGAATACTAGTTGGGGCAAACTATAGACTAATCAAAAAGTTTGAAAGAAAAAGCTGAGGAATAAGATGTCCATAAGGGCTAAAAGGTCATGTATATGTTTAGGGATATACACATGTTCAGGAAACACCAGACACTTGAGGAAAGTACTAAATTCTCACCACCGCTTGACTTTGAGGCAAGTGTAAGCAGCAAGTGAAGACCGAGACAAAGTTGGAACTCACTTTGGCTGAGTGTTGAAGACATTCCCAAACATGTACACAGACGCCCTTGGCAAATACCCATAGATTACAGGTTCTAGGCATTTAAGGAATCAGGAGAACAACTAGAAAATATCAATAAAAAGAAACTTTAGAAAGGAACCAAATAGAAAAGCTGGATTAAAGCATACTATCTGAAATTAAAAATTCACTAGATGGGCTCAGTATAAGATAAAAGGCAGATATAAAGAAGAAAAAGAATCAAAACATGAACATAGATCAATTGAGTTTATTCTGTATGAAAATGTTTTTAAAAATGAAGCAAAATAAACAGAATCTCAAGGATATGTAAGGGTCTTTGATGGCACCATCAAGCATACCATCACAGGAATAATACAAATCCCAGAAAGAAAGAAGAGAAAGTAAGAGAAAAGGACAGAAAGAATATTCAAAGAAATAATGGGTGGAAACTTATCAAATATTGGTGAAAGAAATTAATATACACATAAAGAAGCTCAATAAACTCCAAGTAAAATATATATAAAGAGATCCACATCTAGACATCATAATCAACAGTTGAAAGCCAAAGACAAAAAGAGAATCTGTAAAACAGCAAGTCGTTATTCACAAAAAGTGGTTGTCGATAAGATTAATGGTTGATTTCTCATCAGAAACCTTGGAGGCTAGAAGGCAATGGCATAACATGTTGAAAGTGCTAAAACAAAAAAAACTTGTAAACCAAGAATTCTATATTCAGCAAAATTATTCTTCAAAAAATGAAAGGGAATTTTAGACATTCCCAGGAAAGCAAAAACTGTGAGTTTATTGCTTGCAGAATTAGAATTGCGCTACAAGCAGTATTGAAGAGAGTCCTTCAGGTTAAAATAAATGGACACTAGGCAGTACTTGAGTCCATATAAAGAAATAAAAAGCACTAGTAAAGTTAACTACATAGTTAAATATAAATCACATTACAAATGTATTTTTTATTTGTGACCCTTTTTTCTTGTCTTATTTTTAAAAAAAACTACATACAGCAAGAATTATAAACCTAGGTTGATGGGCACACTTTGTACAAAGATGTAATTTGTGACAATAACAGCATAAAGGAGTGAAGAAACAGAGCTTATATAGGAGGAAAATTTTACATAAATTTAAATTAAGTTGATGTCCAAGTTAGATTATTATCAATTAAGACTGTTCATGGTAATTTTCAGGTAAGTTACTATGAAAATAACTCAAGAATATATATCTTTTTAGATAAGTTTCAAATGATTAAAGTTGGGAATGAAAGAGAGCACATTACTACCAACCTTACAGAAATAAAAGGGTGATAATGGAATACTATGAACAATTTATACCAACATATCATATAACTTAGGTGAAGTGGACACACTTCTAGAAAGAGGCAATTTAAAAACTGACTCAAGAAGAAATAGAAATTCTGAATGATAAGTTAAAGACTAAGGTACTAATCAAAATAATTCCCACAAAAAATTTTCAGAATCAGATCACTTCACTGGTTAATTCTACTAAACATTTAAAGAATATTTAATAATAATCCTTCTCAAACTCCTTTAAAAAGGAAAGGAAGAAATATTGATTACTTTGATACCAAAACCAGACAGATACCATTATAAAAGAAAACTACATGAAAATATATGCAAAATCCTCAACAAAGTACTAGAAAACAGAATTCAGCAGCATATAGAAAGAATTATACATCATGAACAAATAGATTTTTATCCCAGGAATCTAAGATTGGCTTAACATCTGAACATAACATAATCAATATAACACACCATAACAATAGAATAATTTTTTAAAAACCACACAATCTGGGGCGCCTGGGTGGCGCAGTCGGTTAAGCGTCCGACTTCAGCCAGGTCACGATCTTGCGGTCCGTGAGTTCGAGCCCCGCGTCGGGCTCTGGGCTGATGGCTCAGAGCCTGGAGCCTGTTTCCGATTCTGTGTCTCCCTCTCTCTCTGCCCCTCCCCCGTTCATGCTCTGTCTCTCTCTGTCCCAAAAATAAATAAACGTTAAAAAAAAAAAATTTTAAAAAACCACACAATCATCCTAATGGATGCAGAAAAACATTGAGAAAATTCAACATTCCTTCATGATTAACAAGGAAGAGACCTTCCTCAACCTTTCAAAGAGCATCTATGAAAAACAAATAGCAAACATAATACTTAATGGTGAAAAAGTGAATGCTTTCCCAAAGATCAGGAGCAAAACATGGATGCCTGCTCTGATCACTTCTATTCAACATTGTACTAGAGGTTCTAGCCAGAGCAACTAGTCCAGAAAAAGAAATAAAAGGCATTCAGACAGGAAAAGAAGAAGTAAAACTATGTCTACACACAGATAATACGATCTAATAGAAAACTCTAAAAAATACATGCACACAAAAACTAGTAGACTAATAAATGTGTTCAGCAGGGTTGCAAGATAGAAGATCAATATGCAAAAACAATTGTATTTCTGTATACAGTTGACTCTTGAACAACACAGGTTTAAACTGTATGAGTCCACTTATATGTGGGTTTCATTTTTTATAAATACAGTATAGTACTGTAAGTGTGTTTTCTCTTCCTTATGATTTTCTTAATAATATTTTATTTTCTCAAGCTTTATTATAAGAATATGGTATATAATACATATACAAAATATGTGCTAATTGACTGTTTATGTCATTGGTAGGGCTTCCAGTCAACAGTAGGCTATTAGTAGTTAAATTTTGGGGGAGTCAAAATATATACATAGATTTTTGACTGTGTATGGCAGGGTTAGCATACCTAACTCCTATATGATTCAAAAGTCAACTGTATTTTCAATGAACAATTAAAAATGACATCAAGAAAAACAATTCTATTTATAATAGTATAAAAACAAATAAGATGCTTAGAAATAATTTAACAAAAATATGCAAAACTTGTACACTGAAAACTATGCAATGTTGAAGGAAATTAGTAGCAGTATTCATAATACTCATGAAATAGAAACCACCCCAATGTCCATCAATTGATGTTTGATAAACAAAATGTGGTAAATACATACAGTGGATTGTTACTTGGTCATAAAAAGGAATGAAGTGCTGATATACAACATATGTGAATCTTTGCTAAGTAAGGCCATATATTATATATTCCATCTTTGTGAAATGTCCAGATTAGACAAATCCATAGAGACAGAAAGTAAATTAGTGATTGCATGGGGCTGAAGGGATAATAAGTTTGCTCAGGGAGGGTTGGGAGGACTAAAAAAAGAACAATGTTTATTTTTAGGGTTATTTAAATGTGATGATTGATTGCAGTAATAGTTATACAACTCTATAGATATACTAAAAAATATCAAATTTTATACTTCAAATGGTATGTAAATTGTATAATATATAAATTTTTTTAACTTTAATTTTAATTTTAATTTTTAATTTTATTTTTTTAATTTACATCCAAATTAGTTAGCATTTAGTGCAACAATGATTTCAGGAGTAGATTCCTTAATGTCCCTTACCCATTTAGTCCATCCCCCTTCCCACAACCCCTACAGCAACCCTCTGTTTGTTCTCCATATTTAAGAGTCTCTTATGTTTTGTCTCCCCTCCCCTGTTTTTATATTATTTTTGATTCCCTTGCCTTGTGTTAATCTGTTCTGTGTCTTAAAGTCCTCTATGAGTGAAGTCATATGATTTTTGTCTTTCTCTGACTGACTAATGTCACTTAGCATAATACCCTCTAGCTCCATCCACATAGTTGCAAATGGCAAGATTTCATTCTTTTGATTGCTGAGTAATACTCCATTATGTACCTATATACAACATCTTCTTTATCCATTCATTCATTGATGGATATTTGGGCTCTTTCCATACTTTGGCTATTGTTGATAGTGCTGCTATAAACATTGGGGTGCATGTGCCCCTTCGAAACAGCACATCTGTATCCCTTGGATAAATACCTAGTAGTGCAATTGATGGGTCGTAGAGTAGTTCTATTTTTAACTTTTTGAGGAACCTTCATACTGTTTTCCAGAGTGACTGCACCAGCTTGCATTCCCACCAGCAATGCAAAAGACATCCTCTTTCTCCACATCCTCACCATCTGTAGTTGCCTGAGTTGTTAATGTTAGCCATTCTGACAGGTGTGAGGTGGTAGCTCATTGTGGTTTTGATTTGTATTTCCCTAATGATGAGTGATGTGGGGCATTTTTTCATGTGTCGGTTGGCGATCTGGATGTCTTCTTTGGAGAAGTGTCTATTCATGTCTTTTGCCCATTTCTTCACTGGATTATTTGTTTTTTGGGTGTTGAGTTTGGTAAGTTCTTTACAGACTTTGGATACTAACCCTTTATCTGATATGTCATTTGCAAATATCTTCTCCCATTCTGTTGGTTGCCTTTTAGTTTTGCTGATTGTTTCCTTCACTGTGCAGAAGCTTTTTATTTTGATGAGGTCCCAATAGTTCATTTTTGCTTTTGTCTCCCTTGCCTCCAGAGACATGATGAGTAAGACATTGCTGCGGCCAAGATCAAAGAGGTTTTAGCCCGCTTTCTCCTCGAGGATTTTGATGGCTTCCTGTCTTCTGTTTAGGTCTTTCATCCATTTTTAGTTTATTTCTGTGTATGGTGTAAGAAAGTGGTCCAGGTTCATTCTTCTGCATGTCGCTGTCCAGTTTTCCCAGGACCACTTACTGAAGAGACTGTCTTTATTCCATTGGATACTCTTTCCTGCTTTGTCAAAGATTAGTTGGCCATATGTTTGTGGGTCCATTTCTGAGTTCTCTATTCTGTTCCATTGATCTGAGTGTCTGTTTTATGCCATGTATGGTATATAAATTATATCTCAGTAAAGCTGTTACGAAAACAAAACAAGTAAATAAACAATGGTCTAAGTCATCAAAAACAAGGAAATTCTGAGAAACTGTCATAGCTAAGAGGAGCCTGAAAACACATGATGAATAAATATAATCTGGTGTTCTGGATGGGATCCAGGTATAACTATACTCATATCAGATAAAATAGACTTTAAAGCAAAGACTGTGATAAAAGACAAAGAAGGGCATTCCATAATAATAAACGGATCAATCCACCAAGAAGACATAACATTTGTAAATATGTAAGCACCCAAGATAAGAGCACCAAAATATATAAAGCAGATTAACAGACCTAAAAGGAGAAATTGACAGTGATACAATAATAGTAGAGGACTTTAATACCCACTTACATCAATGGATAGATCATCCAGACAGAAAGTCAATAAGGAAATATCCACCTTAAATGACACATTAAGCCAGATGGACATAATTGAATTATACTGAACATTCCATCCAAAACAGCAGAATACACATTCTTCTCAAGTGCATATGCAGCATTCTCCAGGATAGATCATATATAAGGCCATAAAACAAGTCTCAGTAAATTCAAAAAGATAGAAATTTTATTTTAAAATGTTCTGTCTACAATGATATAAAACTAGAGATCAATTACAAGAAATAAACTAAAAAAAAGTGGAGATTTAACAACATACTACTGAACATGTTCAATAGGTCATTGAAGAAATCAAAGAAGCAATCAGAAAATACCTACAGACAAATGAAAACAGAAATACGACAAACCAAAATCCATGGGATACAGCACAGGCAGTTTTTTTTAAATTTCTTTATTTTGAGAGAGAGAGAGAATATGCAGAAGGGGCAGAGAGAGAGAGGAAGAGAAAGAGAATCCCAAGCAGGCTCTACACTATCAGCGCAGAGCTGGGTGCAGGGCTTGAACTCACAAACCTCAAGATCATGGCCCAAGCCAAAATCAAGATCAGATGTCTAATTGACAAAGTCACACAGGCACCACAGCAAAGGCAGTTCTAAGAGGGAATTTCATAATTATACAGGCCTACATGAATAAACAAGACAAATATCAAATAAACAATCTAACTTTACACCTAAACAAACTAGAAAAAGAAAAACAAATTAAACCCAAAATTAGTAGAAAGAAAGAAATAATAGGGGCGCCTGGGTGGCGCAGTCGGTTAAGCGTCCGACTTCAGCCAGGTCACGATCTCGCGGTCCGTGAGTTCGAGCCCCGCGTCGGGCTCTGGGCTGATGGCTCAGAGCCTGGAGCCTGTTTCCGGTTCTGTGTCTCCCTCTCTCTCTGCCCCTCCCCCGTTCATGCTCTGTCTCTCTCTGTCCCAAAAATAAATAAACGTTGAAAAAAAAAAATTTAAAAAAAAAAATAAAAAAAAAAAAGAAAGAAAGAAATAATAAAAATCAGAATGGAAATAAATGTAATAGAGACTTAAAAGACAATAGAAAAAAATCAATGAATCTGAGAGCTGGTTCTTTGAAAAGATAAATAAAACTGATAAGCCTTAAGCTAGACTCATCAAGAAAAAAAAGAGAGAAGGCACAAATAAAATTAGAAGTGAAAGAGAAGTTACAACTGATATCAAATAAATACAAAGGATTAAAATTGACTACTATGGACAATAATGTGCCAGTAAATTGTACAACCTAGGAAAAACAGAAAAATTTCTAGAAACACAATCTTCCAAGACTGAATCATGAATAGAAAATTTGAATAAACTGATTGCTAACAAGGAGATTGAAACAGTTAAAAAAAAAAAAACCCTCAACAAACAAAAGTCCAGGGCCAGATGGCTTTAGTGGTGAATTCTACCAAACATGCAAGATTGAATACCTATTCTTCTCAAGCATTTCCAAAAAACTGAAGTGAGGGAATGCTTGTAAACTCATTTTACAAGGCCAGCATTCCCCTGATACCAAAAACATCGCACACACACACACAAAGAAAATTATTAGCCAGTATGCCTGATGAATACAGATGCAAAAATCCTAGCAACATATTAGCAAACCAAATTGTCAAAATTTCCTTACTACCCCAAGCAATATATAAATTCAGTGCAATTGCTATCAGAATTCCAATAGCATTGTTTCATAGAACTAGAGCAAATAATCCTAATATCTGTATGGAAACACAAAAGACCTGATGAGGCCAAAGTAATCTTGAGAAAGAAGAACAAAGCTGGAGGTATCATGCTCCCTGATTACAAACTATACCACAAAGCTATAGCAATCAAAACAGTATGATATTGCATAAAAACAGACATAGATCAGTAGAACAGAATAGAGAGCCCAGAAATAAACCAATGCATATATGGTTAGTTTACAGCAAAGGAGTCAAATATATAATGGGGAAGGCCAGTTTCTTTGGTGGATGATGCTGGGAAAACTGGACAACTACATGCAAAAGAATGAAATTGGACACCTTTGTACACCACATACAAAAAAAAATAAGCCCCAAATGGATTAAAGACTGAAATGTAACTCCTGAAACCATGAAATTCCTAAAAGAATAGGCAGTAAACTCTTGGACATCAACCTCAGGAATATTTTTCTGTATCTGTCTCCCCAGGCAAGGGAAACAAAAGGAAAAATAAGCAATTGT